>NW_024465746.1:725018-1450036 GCF_017591425.1 Ochotona curzoniae
CATGAAAGGGCATTTTACAAAGATTCTGAAGGGAGAGCGGCAGCAGCTCTCTGAGGGCTGTTTGCGAAGAAGAGGGGAGAGAGAGGTTATCTCGCCTCCACATCTGGAGGGCATGCTTCCTTCGAGTCCCAGCCCCTTGGGGACTTTCTTTGCCATGCCTTCTTTAAAGGATCCCCCAATGCAACGTCGAAAATGCCAAAGTGCCGTTTTGCTTGCACAGTTAGCGGCAGCATTTTCTTCTTTTGCTCCCCTTTTCCAATCTTACTCAAAGATACTGGGAAAGGTGTTGAAAGCTGGTCAAAGCAGAGAGTTGCTGCGCGTGACTCCCCTCACCACGCATTCTTCCGTTTTACTTCAGCTGCGCGGGGCACGATGGAACGTCCCCTTGCACGCGGTCTCTCGAGGTCTCTGGGAGCATTTGAGGCTGGCTGGCTTTTCCCCCGCAGGTTCTCGCACGTGGCTCTGTGCTTCGGCAGGGCAACGGCCTGAGATGCTGCAGCTCAGGGCAGCAGGGAGCCGCTTTTTCCGAGCGTTCATTTATCTTGTAGCTGTTCTGAGAGCTGTGTTTACTTAGGGACCAAGGCAACAGCTGGAGGACCCCAAGCAGCCAACAGCTCTGAGTCAAGGCGTGACAGCCCTGGACTCCTTTTATTTTCTCTTCCCGTAGAATGCATCGCCATGGGATCATTAAAACAGAGATGGAGGTAAAACGTTGTTGAAGTTTCACACAAACAGAGCAGTGAGGTGTTTGGTCCTTGGAGACCATGATGAGACTTGTAATCCCCTGCACCTTTCATCTCTGACTCTTCAAAGCCAAGGCCAAATGCCCCTCCCCTTGGGATGACACAGCATGGGAAGGTGCGAGAGAAATGGAGGCTTCAAGGAAGGTGGCCACAAATCTCTTTAGGTCACCAATAAACAAGAGGAAATTCTGGCTTCATTTAGTATTGGATCCAGAATAATCTCCTGGCTTTTGTATTTGCCTCTGGGATAGGATGTGATGGTGTTAAGGCCTGGGACTGGAATGGCTAAATCATTTGTTCTGTATTTACAGCATTTTTTTTTTCACTTACAGTAAGCCTCTTCCATTTATTTTATTTGTGGCACGCATGTACCGGACACTGTTTAACAACCGGGGCTGAAAGCCATTAACGAGGTGCAGGCATCAGCATTCCCACTGTGATTTAAAGACACCACGTGGGACACCTATACCCCATATCCAACTACCTGGGTTTGAGTCCTGGCTCTGCATCTAAGTCCAAATGTGTGTTCGTGTGCAGCCTAGCAGGCAGCAGTCCTGGGAGGAGACCTGCATCAGGCTCCGTGCGCTTGGCTTCAGCTGGACCCAGACCTGCCTGTTACGGAAATCTGGGAAATGAACCAGTACGTTCAAGATCTCTCTCACTCTTTGCTTCTGCTTGTCCATGGAAACTAAAGAAATAAAATAAAACTCTGGCTTCTTTTCTCAAAAAGTAACTGGACAGCAGTGGGAAGGGAGGAGAAGTCACCACCAAAGACACGAAGCTTAGGTGTTTGGGACATTAGTTGGGAAACAGGTGCAATGAGTGCCCAACAGCCCCCGTCTGCCGGGGAGCTTTGCGCTTCTGTTTCTCCTTCATACAAAGTTCCTCCTTAATTCACCTCTTAGGGTCCTTCCCTTGATCACAAACTGTTTGATTCCTGCTTTCCCCAACACACACACGCACACACATACACACATACACACGCACACACATACACACGCACACACATGCACACACACACATGCATGCACACATGCACTCACACATGCACGCACACACATGCACACACACACACCCCTTGAGCTGCTCTCTACCTTTCTGTAGTATAAACAAAAGGACACTTCCAAAGACTCATGGGAAATGGGATAAAATAAGCTTATCTGGTGGAACATGATTTTTAAGATTGATTCTTTTCTTTATTTGAAAGGTGGAGTTTCAGAGAGAAGGGAGGCAGGTGTAGGGGACGAAAGGAGAGAGAGAAACAGAGAGCGAGAGATTCTTCCATCTGCTGCCTCATTCCTCATATTGCTGAAATGGCCAAGTCCAAAGCCAATAGCTCCGGGCTTTTCCCAGGTCTCCTGTGTGGGTCCAGGGGCACTTGAGCCATCTTCCATTGTTTTTATAGGAAAGTTAACAGGGAGCTTGACAGGAGATGGAACAGCTGGGACTGGAACCTACAGTGACTGCCAACCTCCCGAATAGAAGCTTAGCCTCTTAACATGACAGTGCCAGCCCTGATGAAAGCAAAATGTTTTTGAGATCCACATGGAGTTTTTTTCAGGATATACATTTTTCCAGAAACCTGTTGGTTTTGGAGCTAGTGGCTCTGTGGTCTCTGTCCTGCCTGCATGAGCCTCCAGGGGCTGCTCCCCAGGGAGACCACCTGAAGAAGGTGGCATGGTGAGCAGTGTGTCCCTGGACCATTGTGTGGGGCTGTCAGGAAGGAAACATATGCTTATGCACTTACGAGCCTTCTTCAGACTAAATACATTACTCTTTGTCTGTGTTTTGGGGTTTGGTCTCCTGCCCACTTCATAAGCGTTTTATCCCCCTTGAAATGCAATTTTAATATCTCCAATTTGACCTGAAGCATGCAGAGTATAAAAGAAAATAAAGTGAGCCTGCTTTAGTTATCAGCCCCCAGACAGTCCTAGTCTCACTTGAGTTGAGCTGGACTCCTGAAAAACCACAAAGAAAGGAAAATTCTGTCTTTTGTCCAAGAAACCTTTACTTTTCATTGTAGGGACTTGCCTAATACTGCAAATGTGAAAATCCAATCACACACACACACACACACACACACACACACACACACACACACACACGGGAGGAGGGGAAAAAACTTTTACAGTTTGATATGTGTGGCAGTCTTCACATATCTATTGGTTGCTTTTCAGCTGCTGCAAATTTACAACTCAGGGCTGGTGTTGCATGCCAAAATATTAGTCAGACATTCTTACGTATGAATGTAATGCTCACAGTACTTATCAGTTAAAGAACAGGATTCTAGGGAGGGAAAAAAGAAAGCAAGGTGTGGCTTTGTGGGGCTGTGTTCCATCATCCGCCTCTTCCCAGGGGCCTGCGGGATGAGATGCTCTCCCCAGCTGAGGCCTGCTCTGGGTTGCCTCCTCAAACAGGATTGGAAAACGTCCGCTGCATCACTCCCAACAAACGCAGCTCAAGTCTGTGCACACATCAGAGCACCCCACCATGCTTTTGGGGGCCGAGTCCTCGGGCATCCAGAGGGGCCTTTTTTTTAAAATTTTTTTTTAAAGATTTATTTTTATTATTTTTTTTCATTGGAAAGGCGGATATACAGAGAGGAGAGACAGAGAGGAAGATCTTCCGTCCGATGATTCACTCCCCAAGTGAGCGCAACGGGCCAATACTATGCCGATCCGAAGCCAGGAGCCTCTTCCAGGTCTCCCACGCGGGTGCAGGGTCCCAAAGCTTTGGGCCATCCTCGACTGCTTTCCCAGGCCACAGGCAGGGAGCTGGAAGGGAAGCGGGGCTGATTAGAACCGGCGCCCATATGGGATCCCAGGCGTGCAAGGTGAGGACCTTTAACCACTTGCGCCACCGCGCCGGGCCAGAGGAGCCTTTGTGTAAAGACCTGGGGAAGAGAAAAAAGCAACCCTGACCTCTGGAGGAGCTGAAAGGCAGCTTGGGAAAGTGGCCCTCCCACAGGTTCTGATGAGAACAGAGGGCGTGAGCTGAGGACGTCCGGGAAGTGTGCAGCCGCCCCCTTCCCTTTGGGGCAACCCATGCAACCCTGCACGGCTCTTCCCTGCTCCCTGTGGCCAGTCGGAGAAAAGGAGCACTGGATCCAACATTGGTGCACATGCTTTGCACGCATAGATTTAATGACAGGTGTGTGACAAGAAGTACGTGTCAAACTTCCAAACTGGCTCCCTGGTTACGTGCAAGGAACCCAGGGGGAAGAGGATCAGCCAAGTCTGACTGTTTTCTGCTCAGCTAGCATTTAGCGTTTTCCATCTCTGCTGCTGAACATCTCTGTGCAGTGCGCCTTGTCCTCTTGCCCCCATGAGGCCGTCCCGAGGCCTTGCTGTTTGCTCCGTTGCATCTGCTTGACAGAGCCAAGCTCTCGCAGGTGCCAAGATGGTCCAAATGGGTACCAGCAATGGCACCGTGTAATTGTTTATGGTGCTTACCTATATAACACAGGTATTTACCTATATTATGGTGACCAGGAATGATTCCAATTCTAAATGTATTGATTCGGAACTTGTAGCTTAACTCAGGTTGACATTGGAGGACATGAGTTGGCTGCAGCTTTCCTTCCCTCAGAGGTCTGTCCCCTGCAGTCCAAACTGAAGCCAGAACAGGAGGCCTGCAAGGCACAGCTCAAAAACAACATCCTGATGCTTCTCCCGGTGATCACAGCCGGTTGGAGGCAGTGTGGTTAAGTCAGGAGAGAAAAATGTCACCATTGCAGTCCAATCTCAGGTTGCAGTTCATGACTCACCTTGAATCTGGCTCCAAAAACACAAAATGAAAAATCAGCTTCATGGAGTGGTTTTGTTGTTGGTCTAAACCCCTGCCTGTGTTTGGCTTTTTAAAATGTCATCTCCCTACTCTGCCCTCTTTATTTTTTCTGCCGTATGTATGTACTGTGTATTATATACACAGGAGGGAATTTCAAATGTTCCTGGAAGGTGGAATTAAACAACAAGATTATTTCGATGCAAAACTTCCCCGTGTATGAGGAGCGCTCAAAATGTTTCTGGCCGTGACATAGGGCAGAGGGGCACAAGTGATCTCAGTCAAGGGAGGCAGCATGATCAGGGTTCAAGGCCATGAGAACTGAGTGATTGCCTTCGCCGCCTGCTGAAATTGACCATAGTTAATGATGGTCCTGGGAGGAGAAGTTGCCTCTTGGATTAGAGCGAGAGTAGCATTGTGGCTGCTGTTGATTTAAGGTAATCCCAAGCGACTGTAAGGAAGGATGAACGCTGGGTGCCATCAGTGCTTATTGAAAAATTGTGTAGTTAATGTCTAGAAAAGACACACACGGGAATAAAAAAGAAAGTGTGCTTAGAAAGCTGCTATGAAATGAAGGAATTGAGCTGTTGAGCTCCTGCGGTTGGCATTGTAGCACATCAGGAACCCTGCATCCACATGGGAGACCCAGAAGAGACTCTGGGCTCCTGGCTTCGGATCTGTGCAGCTCTGTCCTTTGCAGTCACTTGGGGAGTGAATCAATGGACAGAAGATCTTCCTCTCTGTCTCTCCTCCTCTCTATATATTTGACTGTCCAATAAAAATAAATCTTAAAAAAATTAATAAAACTATTGTAGACATTCCTTGGTTATGTTTAAGAAGATAAAATAATTAGGTATTAACATTTTGAACTAAAGTGAAAACATATTTGGGATAAATATGCCATAGTTGTTATGGGTAACTCTAGCACAGAAAGCATTATTTTAAAATCAATAAGGTAGAAGACAGATATCTAGTGGGCAGATGGAAACCGTGTATGACCCACCCCCTCAGAAAAACCGCTAACATTGCTCACCAGTCTAAGAAACTTTCTCATTTTATTGCCAGTTAAGTAATTGTAATATAAAATAAACATTATAAAGGATTTTAAAAGATTACTCAACTGAATTCAGTTAAGCATATATTTGAATAAGTTTGTTGAATGTAATCTTGATAGTAGTAATCAAAAGTTTACATGTGCATGTATCATGACATGATTCTCCTTGAGGTCCATCCTACAGCAATGATTGAACAAGTGTTTAAAGACACAGATAAAATATGGTCATCCTATTTCTGGTATAGTAGCAGAAATGTGGATATAATTTAAAAGTTAGTTAATTTTGTTAAGCTATGGATTTCTCTATAGACAGTAAAATGATCATTAAACTATGTTTATTGACATGAAAACTTGTATGACAAAAAAGGATTCCCATTAAGACAACTTCTGATTTAGGCAAAGGTACTTTAACAAGTTCATGGACAGTGTAATTAAAAGATAGGAGTGAGTATTTGGCACAGTAGTTTAAATTCTCCTTCGGGCACCCACATCTGTGGCAGTGCCTGTGTGAAGGTCTTACTCCATCCCTGATTGTGTGTTCCTCTACCTCAGCCTCCACGGAGGCAGCAGGCGATGCTTGCTTGCCCACAAGGGAAAGCCAAGTTGAGTTCCAAGCTTCCGGCATGAGCCTGGCCCAGCCCTGGGTGCCACATCCATTAGGGAAGCAAACTAGTGTGTGGACAAGCTCTGTCTCTCCCTGTTTCTCTTTTTCTCTCGCTCTCTACCTTTCAACAGAAAATGAATTAGTTGTTGCACAGAAATTGGACACCATGCATAATTTTTCATAATCTGGATTTTGAAGAACTTTTTCTACATCCCTCATATTGAATATGGGTCTAGAGGTCTTGATCTATGGACATCTATGCAAAAATAAAGTATGTTGTAATATTTTGGGATGTTGTAATGATTTGTTATTTTTACAGTGAGGGAAAACAAAGCTGCTCATTTGGAAAGATACTTTTGAACTTGCACATATTTCACTATATTGTTGGTGAGATGAAGGCATCTTCCCTTCTCTCATGTGAAGTTATCACCTGGCTTAGGGAAGACGATGGACAATTAAGACACTTAGGAAAACAGCCGACAATGGATTCAATGGGATGCAAGCTACTGCGCAGACCTGGTGACCTTACTGGACACAAAAAGGAAGGCCCATCTGGACGTTAATGATCAGACTGAAGGATTGGACACGCCTGAAAGAAAAGGCCAGATACACGTGAAAACTGTGTTTTAAAGCTAACATAAATCATTTAAAATGAAAGCTAATAAGCAATAATAAATTTTACTATCACCATCTATGTTCTTTTTTTAATCATACAATGAGAATTCTCCTCTGAAAAATAAATAAAAGTTGGAAGCTTTTTGCAGATCTCACATCTAACCCAAAATGCTGCAATTACTCGTGATTGGAAGTAATGTGCTATTAGGGACCAAGTTCTCCCTCTGAGCAGCCATCTCAGGCTACACAGGTGCCAGTTAAAATTCTGCTTAATGCTGTCTTAAATTTTCAAATAAAATGTCACTATCGGTCAATTAGAAGAAAATCTATATATCTTAGAATTTCACATTATGTTCCATGACCAATATGTAGCAAAATATCTGGCTGCTATAATTGATTATTGGTTTCTTTTCTTTTCAAGGGCTCTGGATGAAACATGAGAAGTGATAGTTTTCTGATAGCTGAATATTTTGTCGTCAATTTCTGTGCCAGAATGCACAATTAACTGGTAGTGCCTAAGGTGTATGAAAGCACTTCCATTTTTATAATAACATGCTGGGGAAATCTCACCACCTTCATGAATTTATTAGTCCTTTTAGACTGATTATTTTGAAAAAGAAAGTCAGGCTCAAATCCAAAGGGCCTTTCTGTCTGAAATGTGCTTGGTACAAAATGGTGCACTTCCATGAGACTCTGTGCCACTGGCATTACCAACACATAAAGAAACCAATGGGAAATTCCACAGAGGAAACTGAGCCAGGAATTGACTGCGTGCCTGGCACGGAAGGAATCCGAGAGCAAACCCAAGGATGAAGCGTGTGACCGAGAAGAAAGCAGATGGTGGCTTTTCCATTGATAATATTTTTTTGGTAATAAATAAATCAGTAAATACATTTTCAAACTCAGAAGGACTTGTTAAAAAAAACTTCCAAGTGTTATTCAATGAAGCAAAGAGATGAGTGCAGGAGTCGTGTATCTGGAGATCAAGCTGAGGCAGAGATGGTACTAGAATTCCAAGATCTGGTTTTGTGTAAAACAGGTGAAGAAGCCGGGTGGTCTGAGACGACTACGGACGAATCAGAGGGAATAGACTGTGAGCACCTGTGTTGCGCCGTCTGGGTTCCGTGTTGGTAACTGCCCGCTGGACTGTGTGTGTTGGCAGGGACTCTTCCCCCACTGTGTGTGCTGTGTCCAAGTACTGAGAGCAAGGATCCATAGATCCTAAGCAATGGGTGGTGATGGTCTGATGACTGACAGCCGTCACTACAAGGCACTAAATGCTTGCCACGGTGATAATCAGAGTGCAGAGCTAGGTGGCATGCAAAACACATTGAATTCGCTATTAGAGCCAGACGAGCTGGGAGACAATGATAGACCGGAGAACAAAAAGAAAATGAGAGAGGAAAAACAAGCAGGCATGACCCATCTTCTGACAAAGCGATGAGTAAGGGAGTTAGAAATGTGGGTTCTTGATTCCTTAATCCCTGACTTGGATTTCTCACTTAAAAAGAAGGTGAACTACTACCGAATAATAATAATAATAATAATAATTGTATAGTGTTTGAAATGATTAAATTTTATATTTATGAGACAGAAAAAAACTAAAATATTTAAGTTGGTGGTGTTTTTTGAGGAGGAATAAAAACCATTCCTTCAATTTAACATACAGTTGAAAAAGCATAGAAATGCTTCTATTATCATCTAACATTGGGTGTCCCGGGTGTTGTGCCCGCTTTTGCTGTACAATTTAATGCCCTTTGAGGTACTCATGTCAGAGCTTGGGTCGGTTACGAGGCATAATTTTCCTCTCCTAACAGGTCAGGGCCCTGGGAAGGGCTGGGAATGGAGTCAGGGCACGCAAGGGAGCAAGCTCTGCTCCTAGGCCCCTTTCCCTGCACGGAGCAGCAGGCAGGGCAGTGACCAAGCCAGCTGCTGGCATCCCAGCATCTCACCAAAGAATGGGAACCCTTAGGCTGAGTGAGCAAGGAAGAGATCCTTACTGGGTCCACAGGGTGCCCTTCTGTCCATGCTGACCTACTGTGGTCAGGACCACAGAGAACTGCGGTGACCATTGGGCCACCCTGGGCCTCCTTTCCACTGTGGCCCAGGAGCAGGAGGGATTGTGGTTGGGAACTCTCCGCCTCCACCCCTGGAAGCTATGTATGGCCTGGACTGAGTAGATCCTAAAGGAAGGGCCCCAGGGGAGTGGTAGGAAGATGGAGTTGGGGAGGGAGAATGAGTGAATGAGTAGAGCTTTGATCATTTGTGAAGGGAGCAGCACTGATGGGCTTATTTAGGGAGCAACCTCCTCCCTTCCACATGGTAGTCCTACTGTGGGGGACTGTCAGTTGGTGCTAGGGGATGTGCAAGGGTGTTCAGCCATCCTGGTGTTTGCTCTGAAGACTGGAAGACGTTTGGTCCAGGATCCTTTGCTACCTTGCTCTCTGCCCTCCTCCACACTGGATTCCAGTTCTTTTTGTCAGCCAAGGAGCATCGAGGAACTGTGATGAATGATTTCTAGTTCACCTAAGATTGGAAAGACAAATCTCTCCTAGGATTGCATCCATTTCTCTGTGCTGTGTTCTTCTGGAGAGTAAAATGTTCGAAGGGCAAGCATTTATCTTAGTGATTGAGATGACTCTATCCCCTGTTGGAGTACCCGGGTTCGGTTCCCAGCTCCTCATTCTGACTCCATCTTCCTGCTCACACAGCCCCTGGAGGCAGCAGTGATGGTCCACAGAATGGCATTCCTGCCACTCACATGGGAAACGTGATTTGAGCATTGGCTGGTTTCAGTCTGACCCAGCCCCAGTTGCTGTAGCATTTGGGGAATTAACTAGCAGATGACACTGTGTTTTTACATATAATTATGTATAATCATCTATCATGAAATTTCATTACCACATTAAACATAGTAAGATTTTAACCATATAACTAGCAACAAAGTAGAACAGTTCTAAATATATATTACCATGAAAGTTATTTAAAATGTGAATTATACTTGTGAGAATTTCCCATTTAATATTTTGATCACAGGTATTGAAGCAGCAGGAAGCCAAATTGTGGAGAAGGGCTGAATACTGTAAATCTCATTGTAAATGTGTTTAACCAAAGAAGTGTGCAGCTACTTCTGTTTCTGCTACTGGTCCAGGCGAGCGGGATTGCCTTACCGCGTAAAGCAGGGCTAATGGCTTTAAAAGAATTCCTCAGCAACTGAATAATGGGTTGCCAAAAATACTCCGGGTGCCAAAGGATCTGGATATGTCTGTTGGTTTTACTGTGTTTCCACTTTCTTCCTGAGTAAGTGCTCACAAAAAGACATAAAAATCCCAACCCCAGGGCATGTGGGATCTGAAGACAGAAACCGTATTTTAATAGATTCCATTTCATTCCTGGAATATTAAGATGGTTACACAGTGTCCACAGCAAAGACTGTTGTGTCTGAGATGCAGAAGGTCGTCCGGGTCTTCATGAATTTGACTTACAGGGACAGAAAGAAGGCCTTCCGGTAGCTACCGTGCTTGGGTGAAAAGTCTCGCGGAGGTTTACTCCATCAAGCACCGGAAGTCTTGCTTCAGAAATTTGCCCTGCCTGTATCAGGAAGTTCCTGCTTCTCAGACACCGGAAGGTGGATTCCGTTTCCTTATTAAGACTTCCGGTCGAAGAATCCTGACAGCACAATGGGACAGAATCATTTACTTTTAAAACTCGTCCTTCATAATACATTGAATATGAAGAAAAGGGTTTCTTTCTTTACTTTTTGAAGATTCATTTTATTTTTATTAGACAGTCAAATACATAGAGAAGGAGAGACAGAGAGGAAGATCTTCCGTCCATTGATTCACTCCCCAAGCTACCAAAATGGCTGGAAATGAGCTGAGCTGAAGCCAGGATCCCAGAGCCTCTTGCGGGTCTTCCATGTGGGTGCAGGGTCCCAAAGTTTTAGGCCGTCCTCGACTGCTTTCCCAAGCAAAAAGCAGGGAGCTGGATGGGGAGCGGAGCTGCCAGGATACAAACCTGTATCCATATGCAATCCCAGGCATGCAAGGTGAGGACTTTAGCTGCTAGGCCACCGAGCCAGGCCCGAAAGGAATTTTCTTAAAAATGAAGCACCTACAGGGCCTGGCACAAGAGCCTAGTGGCTAAATCCTCCTCTTGCAGCCCAGGATTCCATATGGGTGCTGGTTTGTGTCCCAGATGCTCTACTTCCCATCCAGCTCCATGCTAGTGCCCTGGGAAGGCAGTTGAGGATGGCCCAAAGCCTTGGGAACCTGTACCCACATGGGAGACCTGCAAGAGGCTCCTGGATCCTGGCTTTAGCTTGACAAAGCTATGGCCTTTGCAGCCACTTGGGGAGTTGAAACTTTTTTTTTTAAGTGAAACACCTACAATTTAGGAACATGTCAAGAAGTTCTGCTGAAACATCAGAATGGAAGGAAAACGTAAAAGATTTTTGTGTCTGTAAGCACCTCCGCCCTCGCCTCTGTGCACCTGTCCACGGCTGGGGAACGCCTGAGGAGCTCCGGCATCCCCTAGGCTTCATGGCTTGGAAATAGCAAACCCTGGCATCCATCCTGGCTTCAGCTTGACAGCTTCTTTCTTCTCTGCCAATGTCTTCACTGCAAGGATTTCAGGAGCAGTGTCAGTGGGGCTTCTGCATTGTTCTGCCTATGACTCACAGGGTAAAGGACATTCCCAAGGGAGACATTGCCCCAGGTCAGGGACCAAGAGGAATTCCTAAAGTAGAGACTCACAGTCTGTGTCCCCGAACTCTTACCCGGCAAAGCAGCCTGGGATTCAGCAGCAGGTGACATCAGCCAACAAGATGTGCTTGCCTCTGCTTTGTGCATTTGTGTGTGGTTCCAGTCTGTAAGTTAGTCCTCTGTTATGTATAAAGATGATTTCAAACACTCCCATTGTAACCAGAGACTACAAACTCAAACTCCATTGTGAAATACCATCTCCGTGCCCTCTTGGGACATGCTTTCTCAGGGCCACCAACTCGTATGTACACACTTCCTTCCCAGGAAATCGTGCAGCCACCTAGGCAGCAGTAAAGAGATGTGCTGTGGTTTCAATATGATTTTGCTCCCAAGGCCATGCACACATTTAATCTCCAAAGCTTTAAGCCATTGGTATTGGAAGGGTGGAGACTTGATTAAGCTATAGTAGGTTGAGATGGGACCTCAATGAGGGTGCTCAAAGCGTTAGAGGTCTGCCTTGGAAAATAGCTCTCAAGAGAGGGTTGCTTGGGGCCGATCACAATAGCCTAGTGGCTAAAGTCCTCGCCTTGCATACCTGGGATCCCATGTGGGCACCAGTTCTATTCCTGGCTGCCTTGCTTCCCATCCAGCTCCCTGCTTGTGGCCTGGGAAAGCAGCCGAGGACAGCCCAAAGCCTTGGGACCCTGCACCTGCATGGGAGACCCAGAAGAGGTTCCTGGCTCCTGGCTTTGGATTGGCTCAGCTCCTGCCATTGTGGCTGCTTGGGGAGTGTATCAACAGATTGAAGATCCTCCTCTCTGTCTCTTCTCCTCTCTGTATATTTGATTTTGCAATAAAAAAAATGAAATAGATCTTTAAAAGATATATATACATTTTAAAAGAGAGCAAGTTGCTTATGGAAGTCAGCTTGGCCTGTGTCTGCCTCCTGGCTGGCCACGTGATCCTCCTGCTCACGCTTGCCATTGCCTTCCTTTGGACTCACTGCAGACCAGACCGACGGGACCACCCAATCTTGGCCTGGGAACTTCCAATGCTGTCAGCCACAATGCTCTCCTTCCTTTCTCCAAAGCTCCTCTCACATACCCGAGCTGGTGTTGGCCAGCTAGCCAGCACGAAGCACCCAGCTGAAGCGAGTTCACTGGAGGCGGAGTTATTAAGAAATTCAAGCAACACTCGGGTTTACTGTGACTTTAGGAAAGGAAGCAAGGCAGCCTTTTAGCTGGTCCAGAAGATCCAAGGCTCCATTCTCCCCTCTTGCTTACAGGAAAGTGATGTTACTAGTAATTAGCTGCTGTGAGTTTCACAGAGCGAATACACAACCCAAGATGTGAACTCAGAGTATACAGCACGTCTTTGCTTGAAACGGTTGCTGAAGTCCAGGGGATTCTGCTATTGACGAAGTAGCGAGAAAACGGTGAAAGAGAAAGAAACCATGATTTAGCACAAATTCACAAGCACTTTACTTTTCTAAATTGTGAACTTCTGTTGAAATGTTGTTTTTCACAGAACTAGCACTTTTCCCCAGAGCAAATACTCAAAAAATTAAAAATGAAAAAAAAAAGTTTTAACAAATTAAGTTAAATTTTAATTAATTGAATTAAAGTGCTTTATAATGAATTTAAAATCTCTTCAGGTAGAATAACAGGAAGAATTATTGCAGTGGAAAACTGTAGAAAGTCTTTGTTTTTTTTTTTTTTTTTACAGCTAAATACTCTTTTTTTATCTGGAAATCAGATATATATGTTGAGGATCTTTCATACAAAAATCCTGGATGTTCACATGGTGAAGTCTATATAAATATTCCAAAATTCAGAAAATAAATTTGGACTTAGCTAGCTCTTTTCCAAAAATTACAAGGCAGAGAGTATTTGCCCTGCATGCATTCTTGCCCACCACAACTGAGTGTTTGCATTCTTCTTATTTTAAATGCTTAGCTTTTAAAAAGAGGAACATTTTTATATTCCTCTGATGTAAAATGTTTAGATTTTAAAAAGCCATGGGGGAGGACCAAGTCTTTTTTTTTTTTGTAAAGATTTACTTATTTATTGGAAAGTCAGATATGCAGAGAGGAGGAGAGACAGAGAGGAAGATCTTCTGTCGAATGATTCACTCCCCAAGTGAGCTCAATAGCTGATGCTATGCCGATCTGAAGCCAGGATCCAGGAACCTCTTCCGGATCTCCCACATGGGTGCAGGGTCCCAAAGCTTTGGGCCATCCTCGACTGCTTTCCCAGGCCACAAGCAGGGAGCTGGATGGGAAGTGGAGCTGCCGGGATTAGAAGCAGCACCCGTATGGGATCCCGGCAAGGTTCAAGGCGAGGACTTTAGTTGCTAGGCCACCACACCGGGCCCAAGGACCAAGTCTTATACTGGGGTCCCTGAGTCCCAGGCCTGATTTCCTCTTCCAATCCAGTTTCCTGTTTATGCAGGAGGCAGCAGGTGCTGGCTCATGTGCTTGGGGCCCTGTCAACCAAGTGAGAGACCCGAACAGAGAGGACTCTTGGTGTTGCTTGGAGCAGCCCCAACTGTTAGAGGAACGTGTGTGTGTGTGTGTGTGTGTGTGTGTGTGTGTGTCTTCCAAATCAGTTTTTCAGAGTGGGGGTAGGTGGACTTCATCACTGTTTGGGTGAGACACATAATGTCTTCTTGATGTCCAAGTATACAACATGAAACTTTGAATTTTAGGATACACAGCATATAATATCCTGCTGCCTTATATTTTTAACACAGGAGTTTTCATGCAAATGACTCTGAGCTGACTCCTTAGTAAATGTAGAATTCTATTCAACCTTCTCTTCTCTAGAAAGAACACCTTCTCTTGAGAAATAACTAGTCAGGTCTTTGCCCCACGTAGGAGCAATACAGGTCATTGTTTTTTGCTGTTGGGTTGTTTAAGATCCTTAAATATTCCAAATATTAAGCCCTTACCAAATGCTTACTTTGGAAACGTTTTCTTTGTTGTTTGTGCACTTGACAGCAGTTTCCTTTATTGTAAAAAGCTCGTTGGTTTCATGTAATCTCACTTGTGATTTGTTGCCTCTGTGGGAGTACTGACCTGGTGAAATCAAATGTAATCAACATGGCGGTCCCCAGACCGAGCAGAGGGCGGGGGTGGAAGTGATGCAGGTACAAAGTCAGTGACCAAAGTACATTTCAGCGGTCACCTGAAACAATGGGCTGCCATAGTTAGTCATATTGCATTATACGTTTCAAAATAGTTAGAAGACTTCTTACCACAAGGAAATGATAAATGTTGATGACAGATGTGCCCATTTGATCATTACTCAGCATATACATGTATCAAAACATCACACGCACTCTATTCCACAAATATATAACTATTCAACATCAACTAGAAGCAAAATAAATTAAAAAATAAAAATGCTGGGTGGGGCAGGAGGTAGGAAGTGGTACGTGTGAGGCAACACAAGCTCGTTCCACTGACATGTAAAACCAAACATTGAACATGCATGTGCAAAACGGAACGGAGCTCTTGGTGTGTTTGGTGTACACTAATTATGTTTCTCCTTCTCTTACAGGCTCAACTTGGGAAAAGACATTCCGGCAGATTGGCTTTGAAAGGTGAGCGAGGGTTGGCATGTCTGGAGCTCTCAGCTCTACTGTCCGTATCATGCCAAGTAAATGGTCCATTGCCCATCAGTCGTGAGGCAACCACTGCATCAGGACCTGGGTGGCCTTAAGCAAGGTGTCCTCTCACCTTCTGGGCATTGCTGTTTGTAAAGTTGAGCTTGATGAAATAGTCCTTCCGCGTGCAGACTGCAAGTCAGGGAGAAAAGGAGCCACGGGGAGTGTGCTTCTCGCACTGTGACACAACATGAAAGCTGAGTAAGGGTGACAGAACATGGAGCTGACCCCCCACACACACACTGTGTCATCGCACTCTGTGATATAAAGTCCTACAGCTTTAGCGTGCAAGAGGGTATATGTTGATACCTTCCCACATCTTACAAGGATTAGATCTTAATTTGAAAGGAGAAGCTGGGATCATAGTACTATTAGATGAAGTGTACGCATGAAAGCCTCGCCGAGGTGGAGGTAAGGACACACTAGCTCCGACTCACCTACCCGAGCAATCAACAGCTTAAAACACTTAGTTCCTGGTATCAAACTGTAGATGTAGGTGCAACCATTAGGACAGAAAACTAATTGTATTTTACCGTAAAAGCCGATGTTGATTAGCTTTTCCCATCATATTGGCAATATGCTTGTTTCTGCATATTGATTGAGCTGATGCATTGCCTAGAGCACGGCAAATGCTTAAAAAATGCATGACTGCCCCAGTGGCACTGGAGGATGGCACGTCACCCATTGGGATGGCACTTGCCTGGCCGTGGCTCGCTGGTTCGGAGATGAATGGATTTCTCTACATAACTCTGTGCTCAGGCCAGCACCATGACTCGGGGTGTCCCAGGGAGCCCCAGAGGGAATTTCTCGGGGCTGTAGGGGAGCTGGCCTCAGCGATGGCATCCACAGGTCTCACGAGGCCGACCTGGGCAGCTCTTATCCAGGCTCAAATCTTCTGAATCATCTAGCTCTTGATTCTGCTTCCATATTACAACAGCATCAAAAATACGCAAAGCAGTAAGGATAGCAAAGGGAATATTCACATCCAAGGGACCGCATTTACTTTGTCTCCTTTTGGTTGAACCGTGTGAAGGGGCTTCTCAGAGAGTGTGACATTGCATCCCTACCTTGGGAGCATATGCATAGAATCCCTAGGACGTTATCATCTCTAATGTAAATGACGGTAAGTTCTAACACTCAACACTTAAATTCGCCGATCATCTCCAAAGTGTCCGAACATGCTCCTACAGCCTACACGTCATGCGCAGTAGGTTCTGGGACATCATAGTTTATGTGATTTTCAATAGACTAAGTAAGTACATATGTATTTTGAGAAAAAAATAAGTTCTGAACTCACGTATTTCCAGTTTAAAATGTGACCTTACAAAGCTTGTCACTTTCCTAGTGTTATATTCATGTCTTTTTGTTTGTTTTAAAGTTCTTGGCTCTTAAGGTTTTTTTTTTTTTCTAATTATTTATTTGAAAGTCAGAGAGACAGAAAGAAGTGAGATCTTCCACCTCTGCTCTGCTCCTCAGACAGACACCAGCTGAGATCCAGCCAGGCTGGAAGTGGATGCCAAGGGCCCAAGAACCTCTGCCAACCTCGCTGCCTTTCCAGGGCGGCCTGAGCAGGGAGCTGGACCGCAAGTGGGGCAGCTAACCTGAAGATGAAAATGCGGGAGTCAGAGCGGTGGCTTAATGCTGAGTCACCTTTCTGGTTTCATTTTTTTAAATTGTATTTTTACTGGAAATGCAGATCCAAAGCGAGAAGGAGACACAGTGAGAAGCATCTTCTGTCTGCTGGTTCACTCCCCAAGCAGCCACAATGGCTGGAGCTGAGCCAATCCAAAGCCAGGAACCTCTTCTAGGTCTCCCATGCAGGTGCAGGGTCCCAAGGCTTTGGGCTGTCCTCGGCTGCTTTCCCAGGCCACAAGCAGGGAGCTGGATGGGAAGCAAGGCAGCCAGGATTAGAACTGGTGCCCACATGGGATCCCAGGTATGCAAGGTAAGGACTTTAGCCACTAGGCTATTGCGCTAAGCCCTCTGCTTTCATTTTACATTATGACATCACATTCTTATGAAAATCATGGTAATATTACTACTAATAATGAAACTTTTCACTCATTCCAACTTAATATTCCATAAGATACACAGTCAAAAGAGTGAAAACTAAGCATGAAGTGTTTTTCTTCTTTCTGTGAAGTTAAATCCCAAGTTTCACATCTGATCAGCTTATTTCTGGGTCTTCCTAAAAGTCAGTAAATTTTCCTTTGGATTTGATTTTATTTTTGGAAGACATAACCGTTAAATGACTCCAAATTCAAGTCAATCGGTACGATTTTTTTTGTTGTTGTTTTCAACACCACTTTGATCGCTCTGCCTGTGTTGTTCCCCTCCTGCCTTCCACAGTGGTCTGGGGTGTTAGCTGTCGGTTTAGCCCTCTGGGGTTGAGCCTTGCGCTTGTCAGCCACCCGAGGTCTGCTTGTAGCCCTGCTCAGAGGTCACGGTCACAGGAAGAGCAGCGTGTTGCTTGCATTCTTAAGCACTTGGAGTTTCCCACTGTGTCTGTGTCCTAGGGCTTCTCCTCCCGACTGTTCGCAAACAAGGCTGGCACTGCATGGAAGCCCTCTGTGCGGATCCGATGGGTCAGCCTGGTCATGCAGGCGGGGTCTTCTCCAGCTGGCACCCCCAGAGCCTAACAACGACTAGCCTCCAGTGAACCGGGGCCATGGGAAGGCAGGACAGATCCAGGAATCCCACGTGGCTGCCAGTACCTTGTTTCTGACACCAGCATCTGTGGTCCTAAGGGTGTCTCCTGAAGGCTGTGGATCCCTCACGGCCAGGCAGGTCCCATCTTGGTTGCACCTCAGTTCAACGTGCAACACATTTCAACAGCTCACGTGTCATGACTCAGTCATCTATATCATTTGCCATATTGTAGATTTGTGTACCATTCATTGTAGCTTTATTTACTCAAACCAGAACCGTGCTGCTAAAGCGTTTGGTTGGTAAAAACTCTACTTAGAAACAAAGAAAGAGCATTGATTGAATTGTCCAGTTTTCTACTTGAAGTTTTTTTTTCTAAAGGCTATCTACATTTACTTGAAAGGCAGAGAGGGAAAGACAGAGAGAAAGAGAGGGTTGTCTTCCACTTTCTGACTTACTTTCCCGTATCCACAACAGCCAGGGGTGGGCCGGATGGAAGCCAGCAGCCCAGAACCCCATGACGTTCTGTCAGATGGGTCATCTGCCACTGCTGTCTCAGGCACATTAGCAGGAAGCTGAATTGGAAGTGGAGCAGGCAGGACTTGAAGCGGCTCATCTACATGGCATATCACAGGTGCCACAGCCCTGGTCCCTGCAGTCAAAATGTTTACAAGAAATTCCATCAGGCTATCTGCCTGTCCCCTCACCCTTAGCCCTCGGTGTATCTGCTGTAAACAGAGGCGAAATGGACCACTAGTCATTTGTTTTCACTGGTTAGAGGTTAGATTACAATGCAGTTCGTTCAGCAAGTCTCCTGAAGATGGATATTAGGCACTTTCCAGCCATTTGCTATTCCAATAAATAAATGAAACGATGGCATTGTGCATACCTGTGAGTTTGCCAAATACCTCAGGGATGGATTTCCAAGTAAATCAAAGAGTAAGCTGAAATGGCACTTTGCTAAATATTGCCAGATTTCCATGTCGTAAAAACAGGGCTCCCACCAGCCACGCCTGAGAGTAAGCATTTTTCCAAACCCCAGAGAACGCTGTCAAATGTGGCTTCTCTGCCAGTCTAGGTGACCAGTGCCTGTGTTCTATTTCCTTTTTCTCTTGCTCATCCCTCATGGGGTACAGAGCAGACTGGGCGTCCTTACTATCTCCTAAGTAAGGTACTTTAGACAAGAACTACTTCTTTAGAAAGGAAAAAGAAAGTGTATTTGAAGGAGAGAAAAGGGGAGAGAGATTTGTCTCCCACCCATTGGTTCACTCCCTAGAGACCTACACAGCCCAGGGCAACTTCAGGAACCAGGAACTCCTTCCTGGTCTCCCCTGTGTGTGGCAGGGGCCAAGAACTTCCCCTCCTATCAACCGGAAGTGCCAGACCCAGGCACTTCGAGGAGGGATGGCGTGTGCGTGCCACACAGCAGCTTAATCAGCTGTGTTACAACGTCTGCCCCACCAGAGCTTCCCTTAAGATGGCCTAGGCGTCACTGATGGACAGGGTCTGGCAACAGCAGGGGCATTTTCTTTGGCACTAACAAGACTTTTGTCTTTTTCTTGCTTGAATGATGAGTGAATGAAGAAGACAGCACGTGCCAAGGCCTGGGTTCAATAATTTCCAGTTCACAGACAGCAGACGTGGCTGCATTGCAAGTCAGCAGGGTTTGGCCATTAGCAGTCAGTTGCTGATCCCACTGTAGGCTGTGATCTCACAAGTAAAACAATTGGAAAAAAAAACCAAGCCGTCTGCTCCCATCGCAACAGACACTCAAGCTGGCTTGCATGCGTTTCCAGCTTTGCCTGGTTCCAGAGACGAAGCTTTTCACACTGTACCACACAGTTCTTGGATTCCAGGCCTCTTTTGTTTTCTGTCTTTTTTGCTAACCCTGTAGCTCTGGGAACATGGTCTCAACCACAATTCTCATTGACTGTCCTTATGGTATGACTATTTTGGATAAGGCCAGGCCATATACAGTTCTTAGGACATTACCTTCCTGTTTTTTTTTTTTTTTATGCTTCTAAATAGATGTGCAGATGAAAATGTTGCGAAGTCACGTACTAAAGGGAATTTATTTTCTGACTTCCTCAAGAGGCAGAAAGTTATCCACTGGGTCCCTCGCTAAATGCTTGCCACAGCCAGAAGTGGAGGAGGGCAAAGATGGGAGATGTCCCACAGGTGCAGAAGCTGGAGGCAGGACCTGGAGGCAGGAGCTGAATGGGGGAGCCCTGTGGTGTGGGATGGGAGCATCTTAAATGGCCTCTTAATCACTGAGCCAAGAGCCCAGCCCCCTGCAGCCCTTACGCTCCATCTACTGATGAGAGCTCTGGCTCTCAGCAATCTTAAAATGCCACGCGGCATCCTCCCATTATCTCATTGCAAAGCAAGCTGTGTGTTGTGCCTTGCACCCAGCGTCTTCAAATGCAGAACACATATCTATACCTGGGATTGTGCGCACTCAGAGCTGCAGAGTCTAAGTGCAGTGTTGCTGTAAAAATATCACTTATTTTTTTTCTCGAGTTCAACTTGTTCTTAAAGGAAATCCCAATCACATCTTAAATAACGCCGTCGGGTTCTTTGGAACCGTTGTAAGAGAGCCTGATCCTTTCATCGCTGTGTCCTTGTTTGAAGTCGCCCCATCAGGCTGCGTGCCAACAGTTGATTGTAAGGAATCCGGGCTGAAGGGAAAGGAGTGAGAAGCAGTGGACGCTTTCAAGATGGAAAAGGGCCAAGGCCTCCTGCTGTGCCTAAGGGACTTACAGGAAAGCCCCAAGGGAGCTGCCCCGCTGGCCCTCTCACAGAAGCCCTTGGTGGCCAGTGACAGGATGGAGATGTGCCCCGCCCCCGCCCCTCGTCCACCTCCGCTCATCTCCAGTCCACCCATTTCCTGGTTGGAAATGCAGCCATGATAGACATTGTCTCAGAGTAAATACACATTGTCACGGTTTGTGGAGCTGAGTTCAGGCCAAATGTCATGTTTGCTTGGCAGACAATCCTGTTTCCCCCCCTGTGGGGATGTCAGCGTGTATTTCAGGCCTTGGCGACAGCAGATGCTGCAAGGTAGGAAGGAAACGCTGCAGTGCGGATCCAAGCATCCGCGCTGTCTGCGACCTGCCCTCGCTGCCCCTGGCACGGCAGCGTTACGTAAGACTCTGCTCCTACTGCCTTACTTTCCCTCCAAAAGCCCGTCTTCCTGTACAAATAGTGGAGCGTGGGATTCGGAAGATTTCCAAAACGCTCTCGTCTTTAGTCTAAGTGAAGACCTTGCTCGGTAAATGTGATTCGTGTGTTCAACAGCACTTGGGATGTCCTAAACAAATGGGGGTCAGTGACTATGTTTTGGGAACGGAACAGCCCAACTTCTCAAGGGTTTCCTAAGGCACGTGTCACTCCTGCAAGATTTGATGAGGGAACCAGACAGCTCCTGGCGGCAGCGTGCCCCTGCTGGGTGTCGCTCTCTGCCTTCAGTCTTGCAAAGCTTTCATCTCAACAGGAGGATTCGGAGTTTGCTCCAGTGAGAGCTCGGATGGTGGCACAGTCTGTCTTTACGGTCCACCCCTGCCAAGTGGCGTTAGTTACAGCAGCTCTCATCTCCCGGGCACTCCACACCATGCATCTAGGAAGGAAATAAGACCAAGAGACATGAGAGGGCTCCCCCAGCATCCACCACAGTATGCTCAGAGCACGGTCTGACCATGCCTTTCTCTTTCCATAGCTGCACTTCTCATCTGAGAAAAATAATAGAGAAAGAACATTAAATTGGATCACAGATTTTGCCAGCAGAAATAAAGTTCTGTTTTCTGGGAGATCTTTTCGCTGCATATTTTAAAAATAACCATCTTTTACTGGTCTCACCATTTTTATTTAACAAGTAAAGAAGTGATTCTTGCAGCAGGCCTGTGCAATCAGTACAGCATAGTCAGATTGCATTATTCTGACCATTAGTACCTATGATTTTACTTGATGCTCTGCTTGGATTGTGGAATGAAATATTGTGCACCTTCAAAGAACAGAATAAAAATAGCATGCTTTAATGCAACACACATATTCCAGGGATTCTCACCCCTCTCCCCCCTTAATGGAGACTCAACTCCAAAAGCATGGTTTTGTATTTTGGGAAAATGGAAGCTTTTTGCAGCCCTCCGTCTGGTGACAGGCCCCACACTCTGCATTTAACCCAAGGTTAAGCTTTCACGTGTCTTTCCAGTTTTAGATATCATTGCTTGGTGAAACCCTTTCCTGGTTGCTTCCTAACCTCTTATTCCGGTACTGCTCATCTTGCTTAGGGATGGAACTTAAGGGACATGTTGCGTGGAAACTTCTGCTGTGTTTCCAGCCCCTAAGACCACAGCTGTTGAGCACCTGAACCTGAGATGTCTACCAACTCACACACACACACACACACACACACACACACACACACACACACACACACAAACTGGGTGTTCATGGAATGCACATCTGGAAAGCCCACAGTTGCCTCGAAGGAGAGGTCTTGGGGGCAGCGTGGGCTTCTGCAGAGCTCAGGAAAGGCCTCAACAGCTTTCATCACTGCACTGCAGCTACTCAGGCCAGGGTAGAGCAGTGTCCAGCCCACAGCTGGAGCCGTCGCGCTCCTGAAAGCAGAGGCGGGCAGGTGCAGCTGCATGACTCGTGGCTGTGAGAAATAGTTCGCTGTACTCACCTTGCCGTGTGCTCTCTGTGACAGCATCCCGGGCTGTACCCAAACAGCAGCTTACCTGCTTCGTTCACAAAGGGTCCTCGCACCTGACCCCGTAGTTAAATGATGAGCAATAGGAAGCCACTTCGAAAAAAACAGGGAAAATGGAATTCAAAGGTTATTTTGACTCAAACAATGTTGAACTCCATGCATGATTTTAGCGTGGAATGCATGATATGTGAAATTTTGAAGAGTACTTGTGTGATAAAGCATGTAAGAACTTGATTTTGCCACAGCACAATCAGAAAAAGGCTTAGGAAGTACTTGTTACGTGTTTGTGTTGGCCTTTCCCAACCCCTGCTTCACAGTTCCCTTCGAGAGAGGTCGGTGGTTCATGCCTGGGGCCTGCTTCCTTCCAGAACCTTCCCAGACTCCTAGGCGCCTCCCCTCAGCGTCCCTCCTCTGACTCCCAAACCTCCTGTCTGGATTTGGAATGGAGCAACCTGCCGTGTGCGTTCATGACTGATACGCAGAGACTTCAGGCACTTTGTAGAAATTGTGTTTAAAAGTGAGTTTGTTTGGATACAGAACTTTTGAAATCCATGCATATGGGAAGTCTTAAAGAGGTGATAGAAAAGGCGTAACAGGCAAGTCGCTATGCCTGCATTCCAAAATGTCGTGGCATCAAAACAAATTTTTCTTTTCCTTCTGGTTTTCCACAAAGCTTTTGCCACTGCATCATTTGTAGTTCCCACCGGCACTAGCTATCTGATGGCAGGAAAAGAAGTCTTGACCCCTTGTAGCCTTCGGTGACAGCCCCTGGGTGAAGAATAAGAGCATATAATACATGTTTGACAAATAAGTGAGCTTTTAAATGCATATTAGTCAGAAAAACACTGACACATCTCTGTGTTCATGACACCTGCCATCTCAGAAACTCATAGTTTTTATCGCTTTCCTCTAGCGATTTAATTGAGTTACTTGGAAAAACGTACGACCAAATTTGAATTTCTTTCTTATGGTTCAGCTTTGTAATTTACTAGCCAGATCAGAGAAATGAATGCATTTATTTAGGGGATGTTATGTAAAATGTGGAGAAAGAATGCGACTTAATCTCAAGGATGAGTTTATGATGTGGTTTGCGATTTTAAAAGCTATGCTCAATAAACAAATATGTAATAAAAATTTATTATGATAGAAGCAGTGGCATTCACTTTCAGCACTGGTATTTTTTCTGAAGAATTTCAGTTGAAGCTATAAGTCTGGGAACTAAAATTCTTGGGGCCTCTCTAGAGAGCATAAAATGGAAAAATAAAAGGGTTATACTCAGATCTCACCAGCACTGTCATCCTGTGTTGGTGAAGTTTGGATTGAGTCCTGTGTTGTCAACCTCGCGGCTTTGCAAACGACACTTGGTTCGCAGAGGAACACAGCACGCGGCTCCTAACCCCATGGCTTCCCTTTGATGGAGGGGCTCGGGAAGAGGGCCTCTCGAGTCAGTGATGACTTTAGAGTGCGTGCAAGTGTTCCTGGAAAGCTGTGTAAGCTGTTCTGAAAATACAATACGAAACTGTCAGCATCCTTTCCATCAGGAAATGACAGTAGCAAACAATGATGCTGCATCTTAGCGTTTAAATGAAGTTCAACATATTTATTTACTCAGTTATTTCACCACTTTTTAAAAACTTTGTTTCAGAGGCAGACAGTGGAGAGAGAACCCTCCTTTGCTGATTCTCTCCAAGGATGAGCACAATAGTTGGCCCTGGGCTGAGCCAAATCTGGGAGTTAAAAACCCAGTGTAGGTCTTCCATGTTAATTGAAAGAACTCAGTGATTTGAACCATCACTGCTGTCTCCCACAGTCTACAATGGACAGAAAGAGAATTCAAGAGCCAGAACGGGGAACTGAATCTAGTATTGTCCTGGAAGACGCACCATAACTGGCTTCTAGGCTAAATGCACACTGATGAACATCTTCAAACCTGTGCTTTGAAACTTGGCACAATGACCTGGTGGATTAGCCTCACCTTGCATGCGCCAGGATCCCATAAGGGCGCTGCTTCATATCCTGGCTGCTCCACTTCCCATCCAGCTCCCTGTTTGGAGCCTGGGAAAACAGTAGAAGATGGCCCTAATCCTTGGGATCCTGCACCTGTGTGGGAGACCCAGAGGAAGCTCCTGGCTCCTGGCTTTGGATTAGCTCAGCTCTGACCATTGCAGCCACTTGGAGAGTGAACCAATAGATGGAAGATCATTCTCTCTGCTTCCCCTTCTCTCTGAAAATCTGCCTTTCCAGCAGAAGTAAATAAATATTTTTGAAAACCAAAAATCTATACTTCTGCACAGCACTGGGTTGTATTCAAGTCTTTCAAAGTAACAGCAGGGAAAGGAACTTGACTTCATTAAATTCTTGTCCTGTGATGGTCTCTCTTCTACTTATTCGATTTTTTTTTTTTAACTTTTCACAGTATCCTGGACTCTAGAGTTAGAGTCAGTTGATTTTTCCTGGGCTAACTACAGATCCTGTCTCTCAGAGACTTACATGACCAGGGCTTTATTTCCTGCTCATGTCATATTTTAAGGTGCAAAGGCTGTGGTTGGACTGTGACCATCTTCAAATACCCTTCATTCTGGGAGCCAGGCTATCATTGAACCTGCATTTGGTATCTTCCTTTCTTGTAGCTGGAGGAAATCGCTCCATCCAAGCCAAGCAATGGGTCTTAAAGTGTTTTCTCATTACAACACATACTGCTCACTCTCAATTGTCGCGCCCACGTGTCTTACCGCCCAGCAATAAGACGCAGACGCGAGTGAAGTCTCCTGCGGTAAAATTTATTGTGCACACTAACATGAGGAAGGAGGCGTGAATCCCGGCAGGCTTCTACTCTTATGTGCTGTCTGGCCCCGCCTCCGCCGATGATAGGTCGGCGTCATGATTACGCAGGGTCCTGGGCGACTGGATTCGTCAGTCCCAGTGTTTACGTGCCTGCCGCGCCGCAGCTCACTGCGCATGCGTTAGGCGCATGCGTGGTACTGCCAAAGCTACGTGACTATCCACCAGGCACCAAGATCTAGCCTCTCTGGCCGGCGCCATTTTGGGTACGGCATGTAGCCAGTACATACAGATATGGCTGGCAACATCTCCCTCCTTCTTATACAATAGAAAAATAAGCTGGTATGGGCCTGTCTTAGGTTGTAGACTCAAGGCGCACGATCCGTCATAGGGAGGCTGCGTGGCTTGACGTAGTCCCTGTCTTAGACCGATAATTGTCTGGGTCTATCTTACCCGTCATGGGCTACAACCGCGGTGGTTGTAAAGAGCAATGTCTTGACAAGTTAGTTATAAGATTGACTACCCTCTCGCGTGCAATGGATAAGACCTGCGAGGTGCAAGGGCTAGTCAGGTGCATTATGCATCATGCTCGAACTCAGTGCAATGCCATAATGACCTGAGGTGCAGGAGCCATGATGTCCATGCTCTTAACTAAGCCTGTTGAAGCATGCTCAACCATACCATGGGGGAGTTACCATTCTGCATGGCTAGTAGGGCTTGATGTATTGCCACACGATCTCGCTGAGCGCGGCGTTTCAGACGACACAGGCAAAAAAGGCATAAGGCACAGCCTGCACACAAGAGCAGAATCAGCACAACCACTCCCACCCATTCCTTAATATGGGAAGTGATGTTCCAAATCCAAGTGGCTAGGGTTTCAGCAACAACAGGATCCACCTGTGTAGAATTAATCTGGACAATGGCAATTCTCAACTCCGACTGTAAAATATCAAATTTTCTCGTCCAATTTCCTAAAAGATAGGAAGAAAGCTGGCAAGAAAGATTAGCAGCCATTGAAACATTTTGAAAAGGAATATAAGTAACACATAAACCTTGACACTAAAATTCTCAGGAGACGCTTGAAAACAAAGCGTGTCCTGTAGGGAGAATAAAAATTTACTCATATTCTCCTTAATATCATCATAAGGGAGAAAAGGCAAATCCAAAGAAGAAAAATCGAGGAAACACTCGGGTTGAGTGGGCGACCGGTAGGGGTCATGGAAAAACACTCAAAACTCCTCATCGTGGCTCAGCAATCACGATCCTCACAAGCGCCATACAGACCCTTAGTTGCACCATCAGCTGTGTTTGCACTGGGCGGGGCACCATTGTCCTGTGGGATTGTAGGAGGAGTTTCTGATTGCGGGTCTGCATGAATCTTCCCCAAGTCAGATCCTCGTGCAAGCGTTCCAGCAGTTGCAGAAACGTCAGAAGGCGGTGATGGACAGGAACGAGTCAATCGAGCTGGAACCCAAACTGGAACTGGGGCGTCCTGTGGAAACACACAAATGGCTCCTCGAGCCTGCCTAATAACTGGGTCTGGGCCCTTCCATTTGGACTCCAGAACATCCTTCCACTTGACCCAAGATTGCTCTTGCGCCGTCTTGAGGGAATGACGATCTGCAGCACTGAGGCCTTTCTCATCCAGCTGTAAAAAATTGATGGTGAAGAGAGCCAGGGCTAGAGTGGCCCGAGGGCTCTGACTGGCGAGGCCAAGTGATTCCCAGGTGGTTTTTTGCTTTTGCAACAATTCCTTAATAGAGCGATGAGCACGTTCGATTATCCCCTGACCTTGTGGATTATAAGGGATGCCAGTCACTAATTTAACGCCCATCTTCATGCAAAAATCACGAAATTTGGCTGAAGTATAGGCGGGGCCATTATCAGTCTTAATACACTCAGGTTTACCCCATGCGGCCCATGCTTCTAAGCAATGTTGGATTACATGGATGGCCTTCTCCCCAGTTAGAACTGATGCAAAGAGCACACCAGAAAAGGAGTCCACAGATACATGAACAAATTGGTTCCTCCCAAAGGATGGGACGTGCGTCACATCCATCTGCCACAATTGATTGGGTCTCAATCCCCTAGGATTGACCCCCTCATGTGAAGCAGGTCTAAATTCGCAGCAGGCAGGGCAATCAAGAACTATCTGGCGTGCTTCCTTTCTAGTGATCCCAAATCGGAGTCTGAGGGTCTGGGCTGAAACATGAAATTGTGAATGAAACTGGCGTGCTTTCTCCCCTGAGGATGGTGGAGACACCATCATAATCATGATTTGGGTTCTGGTGGCGGCATCGGCAAGAGCATTCCCTCGAGCTAATGGCCCTGGTAAACCTGAATGAGCTCGGATATGGGTTATATAAAAGGGGTGGCTTCTATGCCAGATGGCCTGTTGAATTTGTTTAAAGAGATCCGCCACCGGGCCGGACCCTGAAATAGAGCCAGCGGCCTCCAAAACATTCACTGCATTAACTACATATTGAGAATCAGAAACAATATTCAAAGGTTCTAGAAAGGTTTGTAAGGCAAAAAGCACCATATGGCATTCTACCCTCTGAGGAGAAACCGTCGCAAAGGTCTTTTTTATTACAGTATCTCCGGCAACTAAGGCTCCAGCTCCTGTCGAGGAACCGTCAGTAAAAATTGTAAGAGCACCAGGGAGAGGACAGGCACTGGTTCTTATCGGAAAAACCACAGGATGTCGCTGTAAAAATTGTAGTAATGGATGCCTAGGAAAATGATTATCAAAAATTCCCTGATAGATAAACATTAAGATGGACCACTCATTGCTACACCCACTCAGCACTTGTAATTGCTGAACAGTATAGGGGACTATTATGCGGTCCGGATGACGCCCAAAATGAATTAAGGCTAATTTTAATCCTTTAAACACTATTGACGCGATCGCAGATGGATACCATTGAATAGACTTAATCTGAGAAACCTGAGAATGAATCCAAAGTAACGGGCCCTGTTGCCATAATACAGCAGTGGGGAAAACTTCTGTAGGCAATACACATAGCTCAAAAGGCTGATTTTGATCTAGGCGTACTAATTGAGCCTTTTCAATAGCTTCCTGGACTTTTATTATGACCTGTTGTGCCTCATGGGTGAGGGTTCGCCTGGAAGCGAGATCAGAATCACCTTCAAGCAGAGCAAACAAAGGCCGTAACTCTTGAGAAGAGATCTTAAGGAAGGGTCATAACCAATTAATATCCCCCACTAATTTCTGAAAATCATTCAAAGTTCGCAAATGAGAAATCTTGAGGCTTATCTTTTGAGGCTTAATATATGTTTCTGTAATTAAAGACCCTAAGAAGGCTTTCACCTGCTGCATTTGAACCTTCTCAGATGAAATTATAAGGCCATAATCCTGTAGAGCCCGCTTCAGATCAACGTAAATCTGTAACAACTGATCTTGCTCTTGAGCACAAATTAAAATATCGTCCATATAATGGACGACGCGGGCCACTGGAAAACGATCTCGCAATGGTTGTAACACTTGGGCAACATAGAGTTGACACATAGTAGGACT
Source organism: Ochotona curzoniae (assembly GCF_017591425.1). Taxonomy (NCBI): domain Eukaryota; kingdom Metazoa; phylum Chordata; class Mammalia; order Lagomorpha; family Ochotonidae; genus Ochotona; species Ochotona curzoniae. The sequence goes on from NW_024465746.1 coordinate 753,863, forward strand.
GTTAGCCATCCCCTGGGGCAAACTTTTCCATTGATATCGCTTATCTGGCTCTTCATGATTAATGGAGGGAATAGTAAAAGCAAACCTCTCCCTATCCTTCGATGCTAACGGTATAGAAAAAAAGCAATCCTTCAAATCAACCACTAATAACGGCCATTGCTTAGGGAGGGATGACAAAACTGGAAGGCCACGTTGAACGGGACCAAAGCACTGCATCTGTGCATTTACAGCTCTTAAATCATGTAGGAGACGCCACTTTCCTGATTTCTTTCTGATAACAAAGATAGGAGTATTCCAGGGAGAAACAGAGGGCTCCAGATGTCCCAAATGTAGCTGTTCCTGAACTAATTGTTGAGCAGCTTGGCATTTTTCAAGAGAAAGCGGCCATTGGGGAACCCAAACCGGCTCTGCTGTCTTCCAAGGTATGGGCAGCTGCGTGCCAATGGCCGCTACTAAAAACCCAGACCTTTACGGCCTGGATTTCCCCGGGGCTCAATTGGCTGGACAATACCTTGACTCTGTTTACCTAAACCCTTTCCTTGAATATAGCCCATTTTATCCATCAACTTTTGAGAGACTTCAGAATAACCGGAGGCATTAGAGACTAGTCGTATCCCCATCTGTTTAAGAATATCTCTTCCCCAAAGGCAAACCGGTAGGTTCAGGACATAGGGTGTGACTGTCCCGCAATTGCCTTCCTTATCCTTCCACTGTAGGGCTCTGGCACTTTGGGATGGAGCTTGTTCAAACCCCAGACCACGTAGGCTGTGAGAAGTTTGAATCAAAGGCCAATCACGCGGCCAATACTTGGAGGTTATGATGCTCTTATCAGCTCCTGTGTCTAAAAGCCCCATAAACGGTCTATTCTCTATTTGCAACTCAAGCATGGGTCTATCGACCATATCCATCATTAAATTTATATAAGGAACCTCTACTTGGGTCTGGACAGTCTTGTCTGCACTAATTAAAGCTGGTAAAAATATGAGTTGGGCTATAGGATCACCTGGCGCAACAGCAAAAACACCTCGTGCAACTGAGCACAGCACTGAAAAGGAGCTAGCTTCCGGATGTAAAATTCCAGGTGTTACAATAAAACCTTGAGAGCTCAAGGCTGCTCGGCCTATCACAAGCCCGACCGCACCGGGTGGTACCGTGTCTGTTAAGATGACCGGTACCGGCGTAATGCCGTCCTCTGGTTTTAAGAGGACTCCGGTGGCGGCACAGAGGTCCAGGCTTGCAGGGTGTCGCTCCTGGCAGGGTTCCCTCGTGCCTGACGGAAGAGTGCCCGATCGGTCGAGGGGACCTGGGCCTTCGGTCCCCAACTCCCGTTTTTTGACTCCTGGCTCGAGAGAGGGCGTCCTCCTATGTCCTTCACTGACTTGCACTCATTGGCCCAATGTCTACCTTTGCGGCACCGTGGGCACATCCCAGGAGGCTTATTGCTAGGCCCTGCACGGCATTCCCTTTTCATATGTCCTGGTTTACCACACTGAAAGCACACAGGTGATGTTCTCTCCCTATGATTAGACCTTACAATGGCGGCTGCTAGTCCATGAGCTGTTAAGGGGCCTCCTGTATCCCTACAAACCTTTAGCCAATCTGAAATTCCCTTGGACTTACGATCCTTGAGTAGGGCTCTACATTCTGCATTACACTGCTCCCAAATTATCTGCTCTTCCATTTTAGTGTTCTGATCTCCCTCTCCAAAGGTCCTTTCCACGGCCTGCATTACGCGTGCCACAAAATCAGCAAAGGGCTCATCTGGCTCCTGCTTAACCTGTGTAATGCCCAGTTTCTCTTGCCCTTTAAGTGAAAGGGCCTTCCAAGCCTTTATAGCTGCAGCAGAGATCTGGGTATACACTGGCCATGGATATCTATTTTGATCATCAGAGTATTGGCCTTGTCCGGAGAGCATATTATAAGTCCAGGTCAAAGCATCACCGCCACGCTGTTGATTTGCCCGGGCGGTCTCAGCCAAAAGCTCTTGCCATAGGCTCTTCCAATTTAGATATGATCCGATGTTAGGGAGAACAGCCTTCACCACAAATTGCCAATCAGAGGGAGTCATATTCATTCCTCCCATACGTTCTAACAGGGACAAAGTGTAATTGGCATGAAGACCGTATTGCTTTACAGACATGGCCAATTCTCGCACTAATGCTGCATCTACCTGTTTGTGAACTCTTTCCCTTTCTTCTTCTAAGACGGGGAACATATCTTGAAGTTCCCGGCGCGCGGCTGCATCGATGAAGGAAGAGCCGGCACCATAACTCATGGGCGGGGCAGATGGCGTCACAGGAGGAGGAGCCATTGATGAAATGGCTCCAGAGTCCTGAGGCCATGGGCCACGCGTGGCCGGCGCAGTAGCACCGCCATTATCTTTCTTCTCCCTTTCTAATCCTTGTCTATTTCCTGCAGGTTTACGTTCTAAGCGCCTATCCCACTTATACCCTTCCTCAGCGTCGGAAGTCTCCGAACTTGATGAGGAAGATACTGCTTTAAGTTTCACCTTTATTTTTTGCTTCAAACCGGTTCTCCTCTCCCGCTCTGTTTCTGAGAGACTATCCTGGGCAGACTGAAGGGCTTCGTCACTCTCTCTGACCGCTCCCTTATGCGGGGCATAAACCATCTGCAAAAATTTCACCAGAGAGACCTGTGCGCCCATGTCTATAACCAGAAGCGGCGGCTCATATACCTCCGATTTATGCTCCTAGTCACCCGAAAGTTCTCCCTCTCAGAGCTCCTTACCTGTCTTTTGGCCGCAGTTCTGACTCCGTCCCGTTCAAAACGGGAGGCCCCCTCCAGGTCCCGGGTATTCGGCACCAGTTGTCGCGCCCACGTGTCTTACCGCCCAGCAATAAGACGCAGACGCGAGTGAAGTCTCCTGCGGTAAAATTTATTGTGCACACTAACATGAGGAAGGAGGCGTGAATCCCGGCAGGCTTCTACTCTTATGTGCTGTCTGGCCCCGCCTCCGCCGATGATAGGTCGGCGTCATGATTACGCAGGGTCCTGGGCGACTGGATTCGTCAGTCCCAGTGTTTACGTGCCTGCCGCGCCGCAGCTCACTGCGCATGCGTTAGGCGCATGCGTGGTACTGCCAAAGCTACGTGACTATCCACCAGGCACCAAGATCTAGCCTCTCTGGCCGGCGCCATTTTGGGTACGGCATGTAGCCAGTACATACAGATATGGCTGGCAACACTCAATTGCCCGAACAATTAGCACAGCCAAGTCCTGGGTCTGCCAGTGTAGAAGCTCCCTGTCCCAGTAGGATCCCACTGGAAAGCACACAGGAGCACCCGGGGATAGACCATTGTCACAAGAAAGGAGAGCAGCAATGTGACACTAGCAACAGCCGGACAGAGCTTTCCCACTTTACGTGAAAACACGGGTGTGAAATATTTCATTCAAGATCACATAGTGATTAACAAAGGCACAACATAAATTCAGTTTCATGTGACTATAACATCCGCTCATTCATAATCCACCATGCTGGCATTTATGACACAGCAGAAAGTTTGTTGAGCCTGCATCATATCAACTGTAGTGACTGCCAGCGGTGCTGGAAGACATGGTCGTGGCCTTACAGAACATGCTAATACGTGTGCCTGAGGCAGAGTGGGTGAGCGGCATGCTGTCATTTGAGAATGTTTGATGAACAGTCTCTATGTGCCAGGTACCACTATACTGATGAATGTATGATGGCCATGGAAGAGAGACAGGAGTGAGCTGATGTGTGGGGATCTCAGGGAGGTCTGGCTGTGCAGTGAGGGAACAGGGACAGTTATCTGAGAGCTTAACTTTAGGAGCTGCCTGGGCAGGGTGCAGGATGATGGGCTAAACTTGAGTGCACAAATGATAAGAAATGAAAATGAAGCACAGGTGCACCCATATCAGGAAGGAATGGCAGTCTCACCTTGACAGTCAGTCCTAGAGAGCCATTGCAGGTGTAAACCAGGAGAAGGTGTGGCTAATGTACTTCTAAGAATGTCACTCAAACAGCCAACTGACCACAAGATGGGCTGCTGGCAAATGACCATGACTATCTGATCCAAGACGCCACAGCACAGATGTGACAAAAGGTGTGTACTTACATTGCTTAGGAGGTAAAAATCAGAATTTGCAACTTAGTGAATAATAAACTGGATGCTAGTGGATAAAACAGGAAGGGTTTCCATCGAGGTTGGCTGCACCCTCTATCTGTTGTCTCTCCACTTAGTGCCTGTAGCCCTCTGCTTCACACCGTCTGTTTTCTCCAGCCCCCGGTGCTTGTTCCAGCACTGTCCAGGGGAGCCTGGAAGGGCATGCAGATGTTGGTGCTTAGCGACAGACAACAGCAAGTGGACAAAGGCGCCACTTGCCTAGCCGATGCCCTGGATGATCTGAGGTTCACTGCACAGGGCTCTGCTTTAGCCTCTTGGGAACTCTTTATAGGACCCATATTCCAGCGGTGTGCTCATCAAGATCTTCTCTCTCTTCCCCGTCCCCTACTTGCAATATTGTCCTGTAACATTTCCCAAACACACCAACTGCACCAGAGCTCTTTCTTGGGGTCTGCACTTTGAAAGATCCAATGATGACATCTCTGTTTACCCATCTTAACTGATAGGAAATGCACACGCTTGGATTTTAATGTTATCTTTAGCATCAATTTATCTTCTTAAGGTATAAAATATTACTATTTTTAAATTATTTAAGTCACCGTGTATTGATCTATGGAAGCCCATGGTTGATAATTATTTTGGATGGTGGGGGAGTAATATGTTCCAAACCACCAGGGAATCTAGCAGTAATTACAGCCGCACAGACACACACAGAGAATACTTCATTACGATGTCAGCAGTAGAATGCTGTTAGCTCAGCTTAAAAGCCCAAAGGCTTTGATCCCGCTTGAGGTGCCAGCATTCCTCGCTGGAGTTCCTGGGCCTCAGTTCCAGTTGCACTCCTATTCCTGCTTTCCTGTTCCTGGCTGACCTGGGATACAAGAACTTGGGTTCCAGACACGCATGTAGGAGACCTAGACCCTCCTACCTTTATCCTGGCCCAATCCTGTCCACTGTGGGTGGATATTTGAGGAGTGAATAAGTAGATCCAAGATCTCTAGCTGTCTCTTGCCCTTTTCAATATGATTCATTGATGACCTAATTCTCCTTTAGCTGACAATGCCAATTAAGCACATCTCTTGCTTATTGATATAATCCACACTTGTCTGGAGGCAACTGGCACTGAACTAACTATGGGTAGCCATCCAAGAGGTGTGGAGCATCAGAGACCCTGAAGGGTAGAAATACAATGTTTTTTCAAATCTCATGGCAATCAAATCCATATTTGCCATTGGCTTTAATACATTCAGTGAGCCTGCATTGTGTTATTAGTGAATTCGCCTTCTGACATTTAATAAAAACGTAATCCCCAATACCAATAATATTGGGCCTTATTAAGTGCTCATACTGTTAATTAACTCCACCCCACTCTGAAGTGGCCATTAGCACCACACTAGCCCATGAACGTGGAAAGCAAGGCTCAGGCTGCCCTGTCCAGTGGTCACATGAGGTCACTCTGGCCAGGACCTGAGCAACAGTGAACGACGGACTTGAACTCTGAGCACCCCCAGCCAGCCCGTTTCCTCGCTTTCAGTAACAGCGGCCCTTCTCAAAAGTAACTATTGTTCTCTACATTTAATTCCTGCTCTCTGTGTGTGTGTGTGTGTGTGTGTGTGTGTGTGTGCCAAATAGGAAATTTCCGTTCTTTCTTTCATGTCTTTTTACAGCTCATACACAGTCCAGAATCCTTACACATCACATCATAAGACCTAGAGAGGAAGCCCTTAAAGTCAAAGACCCCCTGATTGAAGCAGTTGCCTCGTGAAGAAAGCAGACCCTGTCCCAGTCCTTTGTTTTGACAAAGTGAGGCAAATGCAAAAAAACACAAGTGAGTCAGCTGGAATTGATTTCTCTCCTTCCAGTTGTTGGAATTTGTTGAGCCTTGATTACAAACTGTAGAATTAAGTTCTTCCAAACAAGATTTTCTTGGGGTGGGCATTTAGCCTGTCGGTTAGGATGTTGGTTAGGATGCCTAATCCGTTTGCAAGCTCATCTTCTGACTCCAGCCACCTGCTGGTGCAGACCTGGGGAAGCAGCAGCCATGACCCCAGCACTTGGGTTCCCACTGCTCTTTTGGGAAGCCCAGACTGAGTTCATAGTCCTACCTACTGTAGGTGTTTGAGAGTGAGCCAAAAGATGGAAGCTCTTTCTTGTTCTCAATAAATAAGTAAGTAAATCATTCCTAGCACTAATAGCATTCAACTTCATCAATCTTTTAATAAATCCAATTTTAACAAATAATTCTCCTTTCTCTTTCTCCTTCCCTTTAAAAATGTATTATAAAACAAATAATAAAAACATGGTACTATGTATTGCTAATGTTTTCTGTAAGAACATGTGTAGGGTATTCTTTCATTGCTGATAATTGATTGGAGACTCGAAGGGCCTTTTAAAAAATCTTTACTTATTTACTTCAAAGACAGAGAGAGGGAGATCGTCCATCTGCTGGTTCACTCCGCAAATGGCTGCAGTAGCCAGTGCTGAACCACCTTGAGGTCAGGAAACAGGAACTTCACTGGGGTTTCCTGAGAGGATGTGGTGATGTGAGCACTCAGGCCGTCCATTGATGCTTTCCAAGGTGCATTAGCAGGCAGTTGGACTGGAGGTAAATCAGCCAGGACTTGAGCCTGCATCCATAAGGTGCCAGTACTGCAAAAGACGGCTTTACCCACTACATCACAATGTAGGTTGGAGACTTGAGTTTTTAAAATTAGGCAACAATGAAGGTTGTGGTGAGGCCGGAGACAGCCCAGGTGTGCTGAGGGAAGCAGGAACACATCTTCCTGTTTTCTACTCGCAGTGGATAACGAGCCTTCCAGGTGACGGTGCTGGTGACCCTGCCCAGTCCAGGCAAGGGTGAACATGCACAATCAAAAACACGAATGTCAGGGATGTGTGCAGGAATGTGGTGACTGGTCAACACTGCAGGTAGATAAAAACTGATGTCACAACAGAGATCATCGAGGTGGAGTACTCAGTGTTCTGTAAGATTCTGTTTACTCTGTTTACGTGAGATCGTCCCGTTTCCACCTATGGTGCCAAATAGAGGTCTCCTCCATCCCTGGGACCAGTTCTTTACCAAGTCCTGCAATAGCTCACAGTGGCTGTGATACCTCCCAACCAGCAGGTCAACCTTAGAGCTGAGGCTTTTCCATGTGCTAGATATGAGGTCTCCTCCATTGCTGAGACCACTTCTTCACCAAGTCCTGCAATAGTTCACAGTGACTGTGATACCTCCTAACCAGCAGGTCAACCTTAGAGCTGAGGCTTTTCCATGTGCTTGATACGTTATAAACGCTTTCATTACACATCTTTTGTGCTCACTGATGAAAGTCGCTGTTTGCTGTGATCTAGCAGTGTAATTTGCAAGGACTGGAAACACAGAGTGAAAATCACAAATTGATCTATGTCCGTATGGATGGATGGATTTACATGTCTATAATACGAAGAGGGGACTTACGTTTTTAGGTAGTTGAGAATTTTACCTGGAATTTTGGCTTCTAATTTGGAAAATAGTTAGCTTGACCTTCCTTTATTCTAGCAATGACATCCTTTCCTAAGCATTTGGTAAAGTGATCTATTTTTCTTCTAGAAAAAAAAAAGACTGTAATCTAATTGCAACGTCTTTCTTTGAAAACATGGCTAGAAGGAAAGACATTGTGCTTTGAAATCTTCATCCTTCTTAAATTGGGTTATTATGCCTAATATAAACAGTCTCTGAGCTAATGAATGATGAAATCAGATCCTAAGGGGAATCATGCATTCTTGAACTGAAGAACTGAATTCCTAAGCAGTCCCCTTGGCACCTTGCTCTGGAGGAACCGAGAGAGTGTCAGCATGAATGCTTTAGATGCTGTTAGTCCCCGGAGCAGACAGACTGCATACTGTCACTTAGAGACTTGGAGTCTAGGTGCAGACGACGTGATGGATAGTTACAGGAAATTCATGCTGTGGGACAGGGAGGTAGAGCTTGGGTGTGGAGTCTAGGAATGTTTGGAGAAGAGCGCCGATAGGCAACACAGACTCAGAGTTCATATTTCTTATTCTCTATCTGAGAATAAGGTCTGAGGTTAGCACTCTCCTAGCTCTAACTATGGGAAAATGCCTTTTCCACAGGCTAGCCGGCAAGACACCTTCGCTTAGGACACAGACATTATTGCACTAATGAAGTGACAGCTTCTCTTAGGCAGATCTCATGGGAACTCTTTGGGTTTTCCATTAGGGCTCTGGGAAATCCATCACACTGCACGAACCCAGTGGAAACAATTCTTTCCTGGCTCTCCACGGTTCTAGTCTCCCCTAGACACACACACACACGCACACACACGTACACAACATACACAGATGCACATACACACAAATGCACACACACTTTCCTCACTCCACACAGAAGTTCTTGAGCCCATCAGTGGTTAGTTCTGCCCCCCGTCCATTGCTTTCTGTTTTCTCTCTGTGCCTGCTATGCCAATGGGAATAAAGAGCATTAGCATCTTCATACTAAAGGCCACCACAAGGGTCTTTTTTTTAAAAAAAAATTACTTCATTGATATAAGGTGAATATATTTTACGTATGCCACAGTACAGATTTCCCTTTTTCTTATGCTTCCATTAGCGGAATGTTAAGCCCGTGCTTGTTAAGTGATCTGAAAGAATATTCTTGTATCTAGCTCAGGTCGCTCTGTTGCCAGCACAGGGATGGGACACAGATGCCAAGCTGTGTTCTCTGCTCCGCCCCTGGCATCCTTGGTTCCTTCCAGGGATGGCTTGGTGAGGCAGGGCTCCAGGTCTGTGGGATCTGGGTTGCAGCTCCCGGTGGGTATCACTGGGGCCTCCTGCCCCCATCCCAGGCATGGCTTCCATACCATGCTAGCTGGTTGACTTCCAGCTGTGTGCGAGGAGCTCTGTGCCATGTCCTCCCCTTCCTTTGTCACACTGCCCGTGACCATAATGGAAGCAGGGGCCCACCTTACCCTTCTTTGCAAATGCCCAGTGACCTCTCTTTCCCCAAACTTACTCTCTATTCCATTCATCCTAGACAGGAACATAAATCGCTTCTTTTTTTGATATATTTTTATTTTGAATTTTGAATTATGTGGTACAATTTTATACAGGCTGGGATTCCCCCCAAGCTCCCACCCCCCCGACAGATTTTCCCCATTATACTGCAATGGTGTAGTCCTTCACAAGGAATCATTGATAAATCACTTCTACAAAGACATAGCTATCATCTTTACTTTGCCTGTTCTGTTGATTTATAAAGCCCCAAACTAATGTTCAAGTCCTTTTCCCACCTGTATTTTCAGTCAGCTTGTCTCTCCCCGATTCCTTCCGCACACACTTCATGCTCCAGGTGGCTGGACTATGAACTCCTTCCACACTTTCGGCCCTAACTTCTCTTCTACCCCTCATGTCTTGTCAGAATATTTCTAATCTTGTGCACAGCTTCCTTGTATCACCTCTCCCCTTAAACATTTCTGTGTTGGTGTCACATATAAAAATGTTTTCCTAGAAATAATCTCCTTGTAGTGAATACTTTTACCTTTTTTGATAACTTCTGTGCAAAGACAGCCATATTCACGATTGTATGCCTTAGCATGGAGCCTTGGTGAAAATCAACCATAAAGTTACTTCTAGTTGCACCGAAATCTGTAGACAACTTGGAAGCTAGATTTTTTTTTTTAAAGATTGATTCGTTTTAGTTAAAAGGCAAAGTTACAGAGAGAAAGAAGGAGAGGCACAGAGGTCTTCCAGCTGGTTCACCACTCCCTCAAATGGCCGCAACAGCCAGGACTGGGCCAGGTCACAGCCAGGAACCAACAATTCAGTCTGGGTCTCCCAGGTGGGTGACAGGGGCCAAAGCACTGGAGCCATCTTATGCTGATTTTCTGGGTGTATTAGCAGGGAGCTGGATCAGAAATGGAGTAGCTGGGGCACGAATCAACCTGTGTCCCTGTAGGATGCTGACACCACATATGGTGGTCCAACACACTGCACGACAATCTCAAACCCATGTGCTAGAATTTTATGTGAAATCGTTTTGTCAACATTCCTAGAAAGGGCTGGCAGAGTTTGTACCAGGTTACGTGAATATCGTCCTATAGCAGAGAAAGTCTTCCAGGCGGAGTGATTTATTAAGACTGAGCGATCACTTCCTTTGGGGAAGGAGCGGTACTTTAGAAATATTTAAATAATTTATTTCCTAAGTGATTTATTGTCCTCATTTCAGAAGGGTCATATGAAATAGTTTCCATTTATTGGTAATGCATGCTGCACTGTCCTTCCTCTCTGAATGATTTCAGAAGTTAATCATGTGCATTTTGTAATGTATTTAAAGTGATTAAAAATACGTAAATGCTGGTAGCAAATGGGTATAGGATGTCATGGCTAGAGGAGGAGGCAGTGGTATCTAGGATCTCTGTTAAACCTAAAGATGGTGGTTTGGGGATCAATATTGCACCATTCTGTCACCGAAGTGGGTTAGGAGTGGCTCACGAGAGTGTGAGTGAAGGAGTATTTCTGCAGAGACTGTGTGGATGTCTGTGCCAGAGAAGCAAAGAATTCCAGATGCCACATCACCCCTCACCTAACCAACAGTGCTGGCTCCATTCGCCAGAGGTGGGGGGTGAGCAGACAGGGATCACCCAGCACCCTCCTGTGTGCCCGTCCTGATCTTGTAGCTTGTAAGCAATCAAAACTGGAGAGGAGGTTGTGGAGAAAGCAAAGGGACTAAGTCCTGATCGGTTAATAAGTGAATAGGGCAGAGACAGAGCAGCGGTGGATTAGAGGCTCCGGGAGGAGTTCAGATGCGGCTTCAAACAGCATCTATTGCCCTGCCTGCCATCAACAGAGAGAAAACTGTTTTCACGTGGTCATCATGAGACATGTTTGGGTTTGAAAACTTCTGTGTACTTAAAGGTATTTATTTAGAAACTCATGCAGATAATGGAATTCTATATCAGACTAAATGTTATTTCAATGAATTTGCCAGAGGGTTTTTTTTTCTTTTTTTTTTTTATTAGAATGCTAATGGATGCAGACTCCAGGTGCAGGGAGGGCAAAGAGACCATGGTCCTTGAAAACCTGAAACTGAAATCTCAGGTTTAGAACCCCAAAGTCTCACATGGTCAACAAAACTTTCTAGAAAACAAGAGCTTACCTTCTTGCACAATAAAGGTGGAGAAGGTGTTAGTGACGCTCCCCCGGCCCACTCAGTACTGGGATTCGCTCTTCGAGGGGTTCATAATCGCTTCTACCCTTGACGGATGCAAGTGCATTTTCCACATCCTCCTCCAGTCGCCCTGAGTCCCTCAGCGGGATATGGCAAAACAGCAGCACCAGCAATCCAAGAAAACCCATTTCATTCGTTTTGGCCAGAGATGGGGTTGAGACCGCACCTGGGAATGGAAGGGAATGTGTTCACTTCCCATGAGCAACATGGAGGCCTCCTACGCAGGCGGCTCAAGTCAGGAACGGTCACCAGGCCCACCTAGGTATGACCCTGCTCCACATGTCACCTGCTCCTGTGGCTTTGCAGTAAGGTCAATGACTTCCTCCAAAACCACCAAGCTACCCGGAGCCCAGAGCTAACTGTTCTCATTGGGGAGTCAACAGCCAACTGAGGCTTCCTGGGGAGGAAGCAGTGTGCAGAAACCAAGGCTGAACTCTTGCCCCCATCAGAGGATGTCATCTCGGGAAGAAGGCAGAGTATGAAATCTACAGACATATCACACTGCACATGTCTGGCAGAGACCAGGAGCCTCCCACCCCTCAAAAAAACTCATTACTTAATGGAAAAGGAAAGACTATTTAATGGAAGTGCCTGGTAAAGCACATGCCAAAATGAGGAATTCATCACAGACTGAACAACAGTTCCACCAAATACGTCAGCTGCAATAAATAATCTCTTGGACAATTAAGAAATTTTATTGCATAAGTACCGTAAACTCCATCGCAACATCAACAATTCGAAACCAACAACTTACTGAGCATCCTGCCCCACCAAATTGATCAACTGTAATAAATTATTTCTTGTAAAATTCAACTGAGAAGTATTCATTGCAGAAGTACCTTAAACCTAGCATTAAGCTTTGTGTATAAAGACAGTATGTAAGAAACACGGGCAATAGTCACATGTGCCCATTCTGCAATAGACATAGACACACACACACTGGATTAATATGGACAGCATTTGTTTACAAGACCAAGGAAGCCAGGAGGAGAGTCCCAGAGGTCTGTTCTGGAAGGCAAAAGATCAAACACTGGAAACTGAACCCATGTTGTTGAGTCCCAGGGGTTTCATGTGTGCACAAAGCAGGGGCTAGCCTACAGGCTCTGGGGGAAGCAATAAAAACGAGACTGTGGACATTACCAGCATGAACTCCTGGAGGAATCTGGCTCAGTTGAAAGTGTTGAAGCATAAAGCTTTCATCCTACAAAGAGGATGAAAATATGCAGTGGTCAAATGCATTGGCATCCAGCTCTCAATGGCCGCAACTCATTCTGGGAGTGTTTCTCATTTCCACAAATGAACGTAACGAATCTTGCCGTAGAAGAACTCCTCTCCACGGCTGAGCCATAGTCCCAGAAACCAGTGATTTTGTAATAGGCCTTGAACTATTAAAACATAATTTCCCAGAATTTCAAGCAAAGGGATTCGCAAAAGAAACAATTTCCTCTGGCTCCAACATTGTTAATTTTATCTGTGCCATAAATTTTCCCACAAGGGAAATTCCCCAGCAACAGGAGCCAGCAGAGCAGCTCCCGTGGACACAGCTCAGAGAAGGGCTCCAGAACCTTCTTGCCGTATTTCTTCCCGAGTGTCGAGATGTCATAAAGCGATTGCTACCACTCAGTGCGGTCTCTGTGTGATTTCCAACAGTGGCGTGTTTGCAGATGTGGTTTCTTTCAAACACGACGTGTGCATGAAGTGCCTGGTAGGTTTTGAGGCTGCAGAGTCTTCTCTCGTGTGTGTCTCTGCCTCGGATCCCACTTCACTCTCTTCCTGCTGTCGCCCCAGCGGCCTTCTTCCTTCTGCTGGGTTCCCGCTCCTCCTTCATTCTGTTCTGCTCGGAAGGTTACTGAGGCATAATTTATATTTTTGAGAATTCTACTCTTCGTAGATATACGATTCTGTGAGTGGCTACCCATACAGTCATGTGATGACCTCTGCACAGAAACAGAGGAGTACTTCCGGCGTGCCTGCCGACCTCTCCGACCCCCCCCCCCAGTCCCAGCCCCCCATTCATCTGATTTTTTTTTTTCGTGGTCTCTAGCTTGCATGTGAATGGAATCATTCGAATCTGGGCGTGGCATTTTGTGTAAGTTTTCTTTTACACAGCGCAATGTTCTTTCATGTAATCAGAAGGTCACGTGTGTCGATGCTGCATCCCCGTGCACGGCTAGGATCATTCCATAGTACAGTAGGATGTAAACCATCCAGTCGGTAAAGCACTCAGTCGGTCGGTTGGTGGATAACCAGGTTTAAGTTGATTATGAACAGAGTTGCTATGAGATTTGGCATGCAGCTCTGTGGACGCGTGCATGTGTTGATCTCTCTCGTGTCAGAAGTCTCCTAATCAACTCTGGTGCCTTCAGTCCATGCTCTGGTCAATCCATCTGGACGGACATCAAATGCCTGTTGAATTTATTTTCAGAAATGGAATCACACGTCAACTTCCCATAGAAGTGTATTAGCATAATTTGGCCATTGTCTACTTACAGTGTGGACCTTGAGGCTATATTCGTGCTTTTCGTTTCATAGATTTGGTTAACATGAGGTGTGCCTTTTTTTCAAAATCATTTTCATGATTAACTGACATCCAGTGATTATACAAATGAATGGGAATTGTGTGGGATTTCAACACAAGTATACGTTGAATAATAATCATATTAGAATTATTACTATATTTATATGATTGAATATTTTCTTGTGGCTAAAGATCTAAATCCTTCTATCTATTTTGCCATGTGTGGTGCCTACTGTTAATTATAGCACAAGAAAAAATATCATTTTTCCTGTGACCATTCTCTCCCACATCCCAGGTTCTCGGTGCCAGTCCCTGGGAATGTCTATTTCACTTTCTATATTCCATGATTAACTTGGGCATAGACTGTCTGGGAGTGAGATCATGGGACCCTCAGCCTTCTGTGCTTACTGCATTTAGCAGATGTTCTCTGGGACATTTATTAAATGCTTGTGATCTGGGAAGGAAGTCAATGACGACCCAAAGCCTTGGGACCCTGCCACCTGTATGGGAGACCCGTAAGAAGTTCCTGGCCCCTGGCTTTGGATTGGCTCACTTGTGGCCACTTGGAGAGTGAATCAGCAGATGGAAGATCTTTCTCTCTATCTCTCCTTTCTGCACATCTGACTTTGCAATAAAAATAAATACATCTTTAAAGATGCTGCTTGAGCTGGCTGCCCATCGTTTTGCTAAGAGTTCAGGTCCCTACTCTCAATCCAGCTTCTTGCTCGTGCACACCCTGGGAGGGGAGAGATGATGGCTCGAGCACTTGGGGCCCAGCCACCCTCACGGGGGACTCAGATTGAATTCTCCATCCCCAGGTGTGTGTGTGTGTGTGTGTGTGTGTGTGTGTGCGTGTATCTTTAAAGTCAAATGAAAATATTATATTTTTAAAATATAAAGATAAGTTGTATTATGGCAAAGCTATGTATGGATTTCAAAAAGTTTCCACCATCATAAACTTAGCTTCTAACTGCAGTCCCACGTTTTGAAGCACCCTTATTTAGATTCAGATGTTGGTCTCCAGTGTGTGTACAATAGGGAACAATGTGTACCTGGCCTTGATGCTGCCTCATTGGGCCAGGCCCTGGCTGTGTAGCTAGGATGAGGTTCTCCCTGGGGTATTGGGAGAAGTATTCCCAGGATAATTATATTATTCCTTATCGAGAATTACAGAAGTATCAGGTAGATGAGGCAGCTGCATGGGTTGGAAAATTTTTTGTTGAATAAATAACTGATAGGATATGTATCTAAGGGACCCGGCACTGTGGCCTAGCGGCTAAGTGTCCTTGCCTTACACAATCCCGGATCCCATATGGGCACTGGTTCTAATCCCGGTGGCCCTGATTCCCATCTAGCTTCCTGCTTGTGGCCTGGAAAAGCAGTCAAGCGCAGCCCAAGGCCTTGGGACCCTGCACCTACATGGGATACCCAAAAGAACTCCTGGTTTCTGGCTTCGGATCAGTGCAGCTCTGGCCCTTATGGTCACTTGAGGAGTGAATGAATCATCAGATAGAGGATCTTTCTCTCTGTCTCTCCTCCTCTCTCTATATACCTGACTTTGCAGTAAAAATAAATAAATCTTTAAAAAAAATGTATCTAAATCTTCCAAGAATCATGGGAGTCAGGTTTCTATCAGAGAAAAGATTTACAAAGAGCCATTACATTGAACTTGAGTCAAAATGAACATATGAATTCTGAAACTACCTATATGCAAAAAAAACTATGGGAATAGTTACAAAAGTGTTTGGGGATGTATATGAAAATGCATACAAATACTTTTCTACCTCTGTCAAGCGAGAGGACCAGAAATATGAGATCCCATGGTAATGTCCATCCCCATGCCCAGATCTGAGGGTCAGTTCGGAAAACCACACCCTATGGAAAGAAAACGCTGCTCTTGGGAGAAACCAGGCCCAAGCGGGAGCAGGCCTGGGAACAGTGAAGGTGGAAGCCCCTGGAGTTCTTCCTGTGTTCCTGTGTTAGATGATGCTCTGAGTGTGGTAGGCATGAAAAACAGCCCAGGAGTCTGGCAGGGGTGGTTTGAGTTTCATAGGCTAGGTGATCATTTCAAAACACAGTCCATTCAACACAATGGGAATTCGTGACTCCTTGCCAAGAGCAGTTGACTGAGGAACTCATTTTTGCAGGTAAAACGCTTTCCGGAGCAGAACTTCAGTTCATAATGACAGACATCGCTGATTGGCCATGGGGATTGACAGAGGCAGACAATTTTAATGACTGCCGTGGTTTGAAGGAACAGAATATAGAAGAAATAGGCTATAGAGGTAATTTGGTATACCTCCCTACAACATGCAAATCCAAAGCAAGTGGAATAAATAATAATTTCAGGGAGCAGCATTGTGGCATGCTGGCTTACACCGCCACGAGTGTCTCATGGGAGCACTGGTTCAAGTCCTAACTGCTCCGCTGCCAGCCCAGCTCCATGCTGATGCACTGAGAACGCAGTGACACTTGGAGCACACGGCAGTGTCTGTGCTGTCCTGATGGAAGACCAGGTTCCTGGTTTTCACTTGGCCCATCCCTGGCTGTGACAGCCATCAGCAAATGAACTAGCAAATGGAAGATCTTTTCTCCTATGTTTTTCCTGCTCTCTGTACCTCTGCCTTTTGTAACAATTTGCTTATTTTTATTGGAAAGGCAGATTTACAGAGAGAAGGGGAGACAGAAAGATCTTCCATCCACTGGTTCACTGCCCATATGGCCACAAACAGCCAGAACTGAGCCAGTCTGAAGCCAGGAGCTATGGACAGGGTCCCAAGACTTTGGGCAAAACTCTGCTACTCTTTCAGGGCATAAGCAAGAAGTTGGGTTAGAAATTGAGCAGTTGGAGGCCCGGCGCAATGGCCTACCGGCTAAAGTCCTTGCCTTAAACGCACTGGGATCCCATATGGATGCTGGTTCTAATCCTAGCAGCTCCGCTTCCTATCCAGCTCCCTGCCTGTGGCGTGGGGAAGTAGTCAAGGAAGGCTCAAAGCCTTGGGACCCTGCACCCTATGTGGGAGACCTGGAAGAGTTCCTGGCTTCGGATCGGCACAGCACCGGCAGTTGCAATCACTTGGGGAGTGAATCATCGGATGGAAGATCTTTTCTCTGTCTCTCCTCCTCTTTGTATATCTGACTTTGCAATAAAAATGAAATAAATCTTAAAAAAAAAAGAAAGAAATTGAGCAGTTGGGACACAAACCAGCAACCATATGGGATGCTGACACTTGTAGAAGAAAGATTAGCCAATTGAAACATCACATTGGCCCCCAAATGCTGCCTTTAACATAAATATGTTTTTATCAAAAGTGGTGACTTCAGCAGAGAAAGCCGTGTCACACCGATTTGACCAAGTAGCAGAAGGGGAGTATGTTATAAACGTGTGCCCCTGACCGTTGCATTGAGACAGCTCACACCACCTCTATGTGTGTTTGGCAAGGATGCTGAAGCAAGCCTGAGGATCCTACTGCATAGTGCAAGGTGGTCCATGTTCAAACTATCAAAAGCATAAAAGGTTAAGGATGCCTGAGGATCTGTCCCTTATCCCAGGAGACAGTGAGACCAAAATAGTGAAAGCAGCACACGCTCCAAGAGAGGGCTTTGGGCACATCTGGTGTCACAGAGTGGAGGACAGATAACCTTAGTTGACTCTATTCAGACTCACACACAGGACACTGTCAGCACTCTATCTGGGCCAAGCTTGTTCGGTTTCACACATGGTGTGTATTGAATCAATCTCCCACACTGCTTGGGGTATGTTCATATTTCTTCAGATCTGAGTTTTGTTTTTCCTTCTGGATTCCTGGGACTTGACACTTTTTTCCTTGTGTCTAAACTACCTACTTGACATTAATGGAAAAAAAAAACACTCATTTGCTTTTAATCCCAATTCACAATGCTACCATAAATCCCAGACCCTCCTAGCATGGCAGGTGGGATTTGCTCTCTTACTCCTAGGGGGAGCTTCAGTATTCTTCACTTTTTAATTTAGGAAGCTGAGAGGTTGGGTACCCAGCTTTGTGATCACCTAGTAAGACAACAGTTGATGAGCCTAATGCCTGATGAGATGGTTTAGGGTCTCTTTCACCTGAACCTGCTCCTTTTAAGCCTGCCTCCTGTCATTGGCTCTCATCTTTGACCGCAAGGCAGAACCAATTAACTTCCTGTCCGCAGGACACATAGTGCTGCTTCAAGTGACCTTCATCCACTGGCTTGTCACCACGTGGGGGGCTACACTTGCTCCTTCCCTCTGCTTTGCTGAGCCTTCCATACAGCAGTGCACTGCCTTCATCTGTCATTCGCAGATAGAGTGGCTTTCCATGTTGGTCAATCCTGGCACATAAAGCACTACGCATTGTATCTTCACCCCTACTTCCAAATCAAAGATGGACTTCCAAACAGACTGATGGACTTATGACTGCTTATGAAGGGCTATACTATTGTAATAATATGGGGAAAATCAGTCTAGGGGTAGGAGAGGGGAAAATCCCAGTTTCTATGGAAATGTACCATAAAATTCAAAAATTAAACTAAAGAGAGCTATGGAAAAGCATATTGCCTTTCTCTGCATTGCCTGTGTGAGCTTTGATAGACTTCACATATCCATTGAATGAAATCAGCAGGGATGAGACTCTCGCTGCAAAGTCCGTATCGTTCATTATGCCTGTCTTCTAAGCCAGGGTTTATGAAAGCACTCAGAAGCTACTCACTCACTGTGCACCTGACTTTGGTTTTAGCAAAATTAGCTTTACATTTCTTTAGCTGTCAGGTACATCCATCCAAGCAGAGAGGGACATCTGTTACAGTGTTGTGTTTAATGTGTAGTTGAAGCATGGAGATCTCGGATGGTTATATTTCTCTCGCAATCCCACTTTCAATAAACTTGGTAGCTTTCCCTCTGGACAGCATGGCCCTTAACAAGGTGAACGTGCAAAATGTATGTTCTATAATGTGAGGGAATAGTATACAGCATGAAAAAAGAGAAAGCATCTTGTCATTTCCCCAACCTAGTTAAACCTGGAAGACCAAACGTTAAGTGAAGCGTATCAGACAGAACGACAAATGTTCTCGCACTCAAGGATTCCAAAATCAACACCTGAATCAGGAGCTTGAATGGTGGTGGTCGGAAGACAAGGTGTTTCAGTTAGACAGCAGGAGTAATTACAGCGTCATGCCTAGAATTAATAGCAATGCTTTCTATCTTTTGGAAGTGTTGAAAGTGGAAATATTTATGCTGAATAGTTTCATTTAGCCATTCCACAATGTGAACATTTCAATATATCTACCATAAACATATGCAGTTTTGTCAATTAAAAAATAAATGCATGATGGTTCAATATCTAAATCCTCTCTTTGCAAACACCAGGACCCCCACGTCCCAGCAGCCCCACCTCCCATCCAGTTCCCAGTTTAGCTGTCTGTGGGCACTGGACACCTGCAGAGCCCCCAATGTCATGGGAAAGGCAGCAGGGCGATCCCTAGCATTCACTGAGAGAGTAGACACCATGGGTGGCCTTGGCTTTTACATAAGTCTTAGTGCCAACAAGTGCAGAAAAAGCATAGGTTGGTTTTGATTGTGATAGAAGTCTCTGATCCCAATAGTTGGTCGGGACATGAGTGAAGTCAGTAGAGGCAATAGTTGGTTTGACTGCATCGTCATCATAGGAACAATCCCAACAAGTAGGCTGTATTGTCACTGCTTTTCAGTATACTTTTGTTTGTTCTGTGTGTTTTGGTAGGTCAGGTAAATCTCTACCAGCCAGATCCCTGGAGGGAAATACCCAATTTGTAGCATTTGCTGGTATCAGGGGTATAGTATTCCCCTAGGTCATCAAGCCCAAAGTTGGGATGAACTGTGCATCTTGAGCTGACTTCAGAAGAGCAGGTTGTGTAAGGACAAGCATGGAATCCTTGGCTCTGCCTCCTGCTGTTCACTTCTGCAAATTCCCTCCACACCAGAGGACCCTGTGCCTCATAAATGATACAAGTGAAAGCCCAGCAGGCCATTGATACGCAAATAAAGCTCCTGTTTCAAACAGAAATTAGCAGCCGTCTCAATAATATTCGAATTGAATCTTAGTAATATTGACTATTTAAATATTCAATTAGGACTCAAATATTCGATTAATATTCAATTGAAATATTTGATTAATATTGAATTAAATACTATTAAATATTTAAGATATTCAAGCAGAGTTTTAACTTTAAATCACTCACAAATCCAGCACTAATGCAAAATGTAATTTGGTGTTGAAAGTCCAACACCTGATCATACTTAGAAGTCAGCATTTAATGGGTGTTTTAGTGTGGAAAAGGTTCTAAATTCATAGAAATAAGCTCAATGTTTACTTCCTCTAATGGATTATTAAGCATGGAATCTCATGATTTGACTATCAAAAGCAATTCTCAACACATTATCTTTCTTGAGTTTCCATTCATTGTAAATGTATTAGTCTTACTATATTTGACTTGCGATAGGAGATCAGATATTAAACAAAGGACAGGCTCCATGGCACAGGAGTTGGGCTGGCATCCAAGATGCTGGAATCTCCACTGGGTTCATCACCCAGCCCCAGCCACTTACCAGCTTCCCACCTAATGCAGGTGCGAGTAATGACTCAAGTAGTTGCGTGCCTGTTACCTATGTGGGAGACCTGGATTTGTTGTGGGGTGTGAGCAAGATAACACCAGACAATTCTAGGATGTATTAAGGAGACCTTATTAACCAAGTTTGGTGATAGCAGGGCCCACTAAAAATTAGCAAGTGACAAGTCCATATGGCAATCCAGTTTGAATGGAAACCCCGAGAGCAGCAATTGGTCATTACCCTGAAGCCCATCTGTTAAACTGAAGACCTATGTCCCAGCTTCCCCAGCAATATAAGTTAATTTAAGAGACAACCTAGGCATATTTATAAAGCTGTAGACATTCACCTTTCCCTGGCTTTGCCCATACTCCACTACTACTAGGCCTCACCTCTCCTGGAAATCTTGAAAGTACACACATTAGAATACATTGCCATCTTCATTGTCCCACGCAAGCAGCGAACAGAAGGTGAGGAATACAGACGTATAGGAGCCATGCTCAGGGACTACCTGTCCTTGGAGTCTGTGGGAAGCCAGAAGCAAGCAGGCACTGGAGAAACCAGGAGTGGGAGTGCTAGAGCGAGGCAAGCACATGACCAAGAGAGCGAGCCGCTCCCTATTATGGGCCTTTGTGGGGACTTGTGAGGGTAGTAGTCACGCAACAGTGCAACACCCAGTGCTGACCTTCTTGGGTTCCAGGTGATGATAGGTGAGCATCGCCGCAGGTGGGCATGGGAAAGGCATGGCTTCCAAGCTGATGACCCTGAACTAGCTGCTCACCCCACAACAGATTCGAGCTCCTGCCTCCTGGCCTTGGCTATTGCAGATCTTTAAGGAATGAACTAGCAGGCGAAAGATACCTCTCTCTTCCTCCCTCTCTCACCTCCTCTTTTCCTTCCATATTCCCTTCCTATCAAATAAATATTTAAAAATAAATTTTGATAATTTATGTATTTGAAAGGTGGTTACAAATGGTGCCAAAGGCTGGGGCTGGGCTAAGCCATAGCAATGAGCCAGAAACGTCATCTGTATCTCTCACGAGAGTTCTAGGTGCTCAAACTTTGGGGCCATCTTCCACTGACTTCCCAAGAGCATTGGCAGGGAACTGAATTCGAAGCAGGGCATCCAGAAGCAGAACAGGCCCTGGGACATGGAACACAGGTGGTGAATTCATCAGCTCAACCCAAATGTGGCTCAATAAAGAAAAAGTAGAGTAAGTCTCAGTGTACAGACTTTGGGCGAGACTAGCAGAAAAAACCATGTACAATCATTTTAATGTTCTTTCTTGTTTAAACAGAGTTCATTTAATATTTTACTCATATTTTGAAATTCACTTGGAGTTGACACTTCCACCAACCTTGACCCAAAGAATCCGCATCACTCCTAAAGGATTTACATGCTTGGGGAGTTTCCTTTGTGAACTTCTGAAAAGGCTGACTCATGCATTTACCAGGGATGCTTCTTTCAGCCGTATCTTAAACTCAACAGTTGGCCTCCTTCTTGGTCCTCCCTAAATCACACTACTTTCCTAATTTGGATTCTCATAGTAAAAAAAAAAAAAAAAAAAGTAATTTCAAATTTGGGGATCATTTTTGTAAAATAAAAAGAGGAAGACATTGTTATAGGTATCCGTATGCACGGGCGTAGAATAGGTCACTCTTTCATTCACACACATGTATTGTTTCATGGTGTTTCCCAGCATGTTTTTGGCGTCATTTAATCTGTCCATTCTCCTCCTTGTGATATGTCTGTTACACTTCATTTCCGGATTCCTCAACTCCCTGTTACCTAGGACAGTCACCCTCTGCATAAATCAGATTAATGTGACTGTAATAAGGTTGGAAAGGTGTTTCTTGGCTATTAGAAAAAAAAATGTGATGTTTACAGTATCACATATGTCTTGTTTATGAAAAAAAAACAAACTTACATCCCTGAAAAACAGCACACTTTAGGTTAATATTTTGTGGGAAAATTGATCTAAGTGATTTCTGTAAACAGGACTTTTATGTAAAACCTGGCTAGCCTGTTTGCAAACACAGAATTGGAATCAAATTAAATTACTGTTAAGTGCCCTGAAATGGATACATATAAATATTTTAGAAAACCTTGTATGTGTATTTACTCTATGTTATGCGTTGCCTCGGGATAATCTAATTTACTCCATTGAATTCAATTAACAAATGTGAAAAAAACAACAACAACCCTCTTGTATCTGCCCACTCCATCATGATGTCTGTTGGCACCAGTTCCACAAGGTTTCTATGCAGTTAGGCACCCTAGCACAGCACACTGCAGGTTAGCCCACTCCACTCCCACTGCAGGGCTCCGTGTCTGCTAATTGTTTTCCTTTAGCTCTAAATCCTTCCACTGTTCATGAATATGCGAATTCTTTCAAAAAGTCTTTACTTTTCAACCAACAAAGGGAAGGGTTCCCTTCCCCTGCTCACCCCCAGCATGCTATCTTTTTGTCTTTTTAATGACAGCTGATACCTGCCAACCACCTGTCTCTCTTCTCCTCGGAGATGTCTAGGTCTTTCCCTGATGACTCCTAACATGATTAGAGGCGGAACAAAAGCTAAATATGTAGAAATAGCTCTGTGGTTCCTGTTATTTGCGAATTATCCATCCATCTCAATTAAAACCTTAACTAATGAGTGTTTGCTTACTGCGGCTTATGCGCACAGCTCTGCAGAATGTCCGTGGTGTTTGCTGAAACTTTTAAGAAGTGATTTTGTAGTTTAAGAAGCGACAAGGAGAAAGGGCTAATTCCAATTAATTGTTTTACCGAGGAACTTTTAAAGTATTTTACCATAGTCATCTGTGTTGTGCATTTCTGAGACTTCTTTGGTGCAAGGGGATTTTTGTCTTTCGCCTTTTAAGCACCCATGAGACAAACGCCTTTGTTCAATGCACAGCACCTTTGAGAACTGGCATCCTGATGAGTGTAAACACTGAGCGAAACCACAGAGGAGGGGGCTTTCCTGGTAAGAAGGTGACATAGCACTGAAATTATGACCTGATTACTGTACCAATTCTTTATTATATTTCCAAAAGCCCTGTTGCTCCCGCAAAGGCAGCGCTATGAATGCCCTGCTTTGTTAACTCAGCAACATGAGTCGAAGTGAATAGTTTAGCACTTCTGTGGTGGAATGGCTACATTCCGAAAGGGTCTCAGCCCGATACACGCGTGCTGTGAGAGAGCCCTCTTGGGACACAAAGCTGAGACTGTGGCCTCCAAGTGGCTCTTTGCAATTGGGGAGCGTGATGCAGTCCACAGGTGGCCCAGGCTCAGGCTCCGGTGGCCCAGAGCCCTCTGTTGTGGTGCAAAAGCAGCGGAGGCCTCCGCTGTGCTCCGGTTACCTTCCCCGCTGCGCCTCTTTTCCTCTCAACTCAGCTTGCTTGGTGCCTTTTAGAAAGACGCCACAGTCCGTTTATGTTTCAGGCAAGAGCTGTAATAAACTATTGCCAAAAACTCCACACCAGGAGTTCCAGACGGGACTCCCAACCTCAGCCCGGGGCAAGAGTGCTCCCCCAAGCCTGGCCTTCTTGTCTGGCCCATCTCCTTCTCATTCTACTGATATTCATTCATTTGCTGTGTTCCACTAAGTCAGACATCAAAGGTGTAAAAAGAACATCATCAGTCACATTTCATTTTTTAAAATTTAGGGCAGACAAAGCTCTTTTATTTGAATTTTCTTAGCCTTTCCCCCAAGTGAAAGGAATTTGCCGTTATTATTATTATTATTATTATTATTATTACTGGAAAGTCACATGTAGAGAGAGGAGAGACAGAGAAGATCTTCTGTCAACCGATCCACTCCCCAAGTGGCCACAAAGGCTGGATGGAGCTCAACTGATCCGAAGCCAGGAGCCTCTTCTCGGTCTCCCACGCAGGTGCAGGGTCCCAAGGCTTTGGGCCGTCCTCGACTGCTCTCCCAGGCCACAGGCAGGGAGCTGGATGGGAAACAAAGCCACCAGGATTAGAACCCATGTCCATATGGGATCCCAGAGTGTGTAAGGCAAGGACTTTAGCCACTAGGCTACTGCGCTCTGGGCCTGAATTTGCCATCCTTTAAAACCTTTGACACACAGTGTTTAAGAATTCAAAGCCATTTGTTAAAAAAAAGAAGAAGCTTACACAACACAGTCCTCCCTTCAGACTAATTGCTCTATTATTATTGATTTGAAAAGAGTAGAGATCGGCAAAGTTAGGCACCGTGCAAACGGTTGGCACAGCCAGGGCTGCCCCGGCTGAAGCCAGGAGCCCAGAACCCTGTGCAGACCTCCTATGGGCAGGAGGAAGCTGGAATGCAATGAAGAACCAGTTCTGAGCCCAGGCTTGCTAACGTGCATTGTGGGCCTTCTAACCAACATCTGAACCATTGGATGGGCTTTTCTGCACACCAATTAAAACAAAAAAGAAAGAAATTTGACTAATCCAAAGATTCGATTCTAGAAAATCCTTGATTAGAATACCCTTAATTCAACTGAGGCTTAACTTTCACATACTGTATTATACACATGGACTCGTTAAGTCTAGACTTTCATCCCTCAACTACGATGGTCTGTAACAATTGTTCATTGGTTATAAAAATGTCAGTTCTTATTAAATGAACAGATCAGTCTCATCGGTTCAGATGATGCTGTTTATCATAATATATTACGTATGTGCAGACATTTCATCTGCTGCCTGCTTGCCAAGGAACCCCGAGTGGTTCAAGGGCCCGAGGACTTCGGCCATGTTGCACTGCTGTCTCGGGTGCCTTAGCAGGGAGCTGGGTCGAAAATGGAGCCAGTAACTTGATCAGGCAACGTTAGGAGATGTCAGTATTGCAGGTGGTCGCTTAACCTGCAATGCCACAACGCCAATGGCCTCCTCTAGCCCCACTAACGTCACGACCACCTGATCGAAAGCTCTCACACCGAATTCATTTTTAATCCCACTTTCCTGATTTTTTGGGGGGAAATATCCTCCTAGGGACATGACTGCTATGCGTGGCCATGGTTTGCTTTCCTGTCTCCAAAAAAAAAGTCCTATCTTAAAATTGCCTTCAAAATTCAACCCTCCTTTGAAGTTCCCGTCTTAATGTTTCCAAGGGCAAGTTCATCTTCTCCACAATGTCAATACAGGTTGGGAAGCCCTAATCCCAAAGTCTGAACTCAAAGATTCCAAAATCCGAATCCTTCTGAATGCTAACTTTGTGCTGCAGCTGGAAAATCCCACACAATTAGACTCACTTTCTTGCAAAAAAAGAAAAAAAAAAGATTTAAATTGTTGCCAAAAAACACCTTCCTTCCTGCTGTGTGTAGAAGGCGCGAATAAACATGCGTGGGTTTCGCGTTCATGGGTTTCTCGTTTCCACTGGGGTCCCATTCTGAAGATATCTCAGGGAAACTCAAATATTCAAAAATCTGAGAAAAAAAACGTGTGAAACACTTTTTTCTTTAAAGATGTATTTATTTCTTTTGGAAAGTCAGATATACAGAGAGGAGGAGAGACAGAGGAAGATCTTCCATCTGCTGATTCACTCCCCAAGTAGGTGCAACGGCCACAACTGCGCCCATATGGGATCCTGGGACGAGCAAGGCAAGGTCTTTATAGCCACTAGGCTACCGTGCTGGGCCCAAAACACTTTCAAGCGAAGCACTTGGATAAGGAACATTTCACCGTGACAGCTCAGAAGTCTGACACAACCAGTTGGCTCTTCCCTCTTCCAGCTATGTCATCTTCCTAAGTGTGCTTCTGTTTTCTTCGTTTCACCCGGTGATCTCATTGGTGCTGAAGCTTATTCCTCAAGACGCGGGAGAGCAGAACCTTGCAGCATCACGGTCCCTGTGGCTTGCAGTCACCGGGACTCGACCCTGCGGTCGGTGCGGCTTTAGGCCTGCAAGTTGACGCGGCACTCCCCCGGTGGCATTGTGGGTACCGCACGTTGACGCGGCACTCCCCCGGTGGCATTGTGGGTACCGCACGTTGACGCGGCACTCCCCCGTGGCATTGTGGGTACCGCACGTTTTGACGCAGCACTCCCCCGGTGGCATTGTAGGTGACGGTCTAAGATGGCGGCGCGGGCTGTGGCCAGCTGCGCCGTGTGCGGAATGATGGGAGCAGTCAGCCAGGGCCTAGTAAACTCTGTTGTCTTCCACTCGGGGCGGAGTGAGCTTAGCCAGGACGCACTCTGCTGAGGTGCTGCGTGCTGGCCAGCCCTGCTGGCAGCTCAATATGTCGCCTCCTAGTCCCAATTTCATTGCTTTTGGATGTTTCTCAAAGTCACAGATGGTGTGTGTATTACCGTCCCAGACAGAGCCCCCCTCCTCCTCTCCCAGCGAGGCCTTTCTCTCCAACCCATCCTTCAGCCTTCACCGTCTGCTCTACTCCATTCCTTTTAGATCCCAGTTCTTCTTCCTTTTTTTTAAAGACTGTTTATTTTTATTGGAAAGTCAGATATACAGAGAGGAGAACAGAAAGGAAGATTTTCCGTCCATGATTCACTCCCCAAGCGGCCACAATGGCGAGAGCTGCGCTGATCCGAAGCCATGAGTCAGAAGCTGATCCGGGTCTTCACACGGGTGCAGGGTCCCAAGGCTTTAGGCCGTCCTCGACTACTTTGCCAGGCCACAGACAGGGAGCTGGATGTGGAGCAGGGCTACAGGGATTTAGAACAGGTGCCCACATGGGATTCCAGTGTGTTCAAGGTGAGGACTTTAGCCACTAAGCTACGTGCCGGGCCCAAGACCCCAGTGCTAAGAATAAATGCTATGTCAGGGTTAAAATGATCTAAGTGTTAGTGGACGCTGCTGTTCTCAAAGCATATGCCTGAGAGGAAGCATGCGTTTATATTTTACACGTTATTTTATACATATGTGTTTCACATATGTTATTTTACAGATACATAATTGTGCTTTTCCTAAACTCATGACCTAGGATTCCATTCCATTCCACTGGAACCAGACAAAGACAGCAAATGATAACTGTCTCTTGCACATTGGAACAGGTGATTCTGAGAAACCCATTACCACCTCCCATCACCCCCATCCCACCCCCGGTCCCCAAGTGACATCCGGCACCCCAAGTGAGACTTAGACCTAACTCCGGGATTCTAATTCCAAGTTCAATATCACTTCCCTAAGAAGGAAGGACACATACTGGATCTCCTCCTCTTGGTGCACCACGAATGGCAAAGTCGACTAGGGATACAAATGAAGAGCTCGTGATTCAAGAATTGCTTTCACATTTTCTGCAATTTCCTTTCTAACTTTGACTTATATCCAACAAAAACTAGTTCAGCTGTTAGTGTATTTATGGATTTTGACTACTGCAGTTTAACTGTAAATGTCTGTATTCATGCTGGTCATGTGGCTTTATTAACCGACAATATAGTTCTTTAGCATGTTTTTGAGAGTTGTTTTCGAGTTCTTTATTAATATTTCTGACACGTCCTTGAAACATTTGATTCATAGGCAATTTCCTAAGACTCGGCCGTTGATGCCTTGCTTTCTGATACCTGTAGGCAAAAACTGGGGAGGGCCTTTTATTTTCAATCATTACTGAGAGTGAAACATAGTTTGAAATGTTTGAACCATATGAATATAAGAACAACTAACTTTGGTCTTTCTCCTTTTCCTCCTTAGCTTAAAAGGAGCCGACGCTGGCAACGGGATCCGCGTGTTTGTACCTGATATTGGCATGTTCCTTGCCAGCCTCACCATCTGGCTCATCTGCAGGAATATTGTTCAGAAACCAGTGACAGAAGAAGCAGCACAGGTTAACCCCGAGTTTGACAATGAAGAATTGGTAAATCTCACTACCTTTGTCTTCCATCCTTGAGTTCTGAGGCTCTGCCACATTCCTAGGGTAGAGAGGTATAGAAGCCATGTGCAACTATGCAGTCTCCTGTTTGACATACAGTGCTATTGGCATCGTGTTAGCAAATCTTTATGTCAACCTTGGGCGGTCCCCCGGGAACATCATGGGATGGGCAGACATCTTTCTCATACCTCAGAGATGGAGTTAGAGGCCAGAGATATCAAATGCCACTCTCCACAAAGCATTCATCAGGCACCCCAAAGCATCATTCAATAGCATGTCAGATGGCTGACCTTGTAAAGCCACTTATCATGATCCAAATCAGGAGAGCTTTATTACTGCAAAACAGAAGTAACATCTGGCAGTTAAAAGGAGAAGAGTTCTCCTTGAAAAGAAGCTTTCCAGCCTGAGCCCCTTGCCTTTCAGTTGGTGGCAAGATCAACCCAGTGTGCTTTCGTCAAGGACTTCCAAGCACTCCAGAAGGAAAGATACTTGTTGGGAAAAGAATGGAAATTGAAAAAAGAAAAGCTTGGATAGTGAATGAAAGGAGTGTGAAGCCCAGTGAGCCGGAAGGGTTCGGCAGTACGCACTGGGTTGATGTGCAATGGGGTTGACTTCTGGTGTAGAGTGCATTCCGTGACTGCCCACACCCGCCCAGCCCTGCGCCCAGGGTGGAGTTCTAGGCCTGTTGCTAATGAAGTGAATTTAGATGACATGAATTGAGCGAGTCAGCATTTAGTAATGAAAGAATGAAACGTGCAAAGAAAGAAGGTACAAAGAAAGAGTCGGACATTTGACCTGAGATATTGCAACTACCAAGTGTTTTGTGTTCTAAACTTTGGTAAGAAATTTAAGTTCAAAACCGAAGTTAATTGAAATTATTGAGAATATTGACCACTAAGGCAGCCAGGAAGGAAAACTCCCAGTTGTGGCAAATGCTTTACGTGATACTCACACACACATAAAATCAGAAAAGTACCTTCTGTGTGTATTTAAAAGGAAATTTGGAGAGGATGCAATTCAGGAAATGTGTGCAAACTGGAAATGATGTTACAGGCTAACAGCCTTATAGATATAAGCAAGGTACTCATGTATCAAGATTTTCCCATTTTTAAGGCAAACATTAAAAAGGAACGGGGGGGGGGTTATAAAACAACTGTAGCAAAATCACTCCTGACGGCATTTCACATCCTAGTCTACCAGCTGTAGAAATCTTGCGAGAACAGAAAATGGATAAAAGTATGAAAGTACTTTATCTAGTGTCGACGCTATCCTTTCAAGAAGTGAACTTAGATTTTGAATATCTGCTTGTGTTTTTGAATTTCTTTGTTGAAATCGTATGGCATTTATGGTTTAAGATTCTGCTTTCAATAATGATTACCAGACATTGCCTGCAGAGTCTGGTGGAAATAAACCCACTCATTGAGGTTCGTTGAGGTTCTGCAGGCTTCGGGCTTCTCCTCACTGCTTAGAACAGCAACATCGTCTCTCAGTGTCCTTCTCAGTTACCTGGAGGGCACAAATGGACAAACTTGGACTTGAGGCCTGGAGGCTAACCCAGGTTGACACAATTGTGTATTCTTTCTTTACCTGCAAAATGAACATCAGAATAATACTGGTTCAGGTTGCTGGGAGTAATAAAAAAGAGAGCAAAGCAAATCCCTTAGAAGCCAGGACCTGGGCCCAGCGTGGTGGCGTTGTGGTTAAGGTCCTCGCCTTGCACGCCCGGGATCCCATATGGGCACCGGTTCTAATCCCAGCAGCCCCGCTTCCCATTCAGCTCCCTGCCTGTGAACTGGGAAAGCAGTCGAGGATGGCCCAAGGCCTTGGGACCCTGCACCCACGTGGGAGACCCGGAAGAGGTTCCTGGATCCTGGCTTCGGTCGTTGCGCTCACTTGGGGAGTGAATCATTGGACGAAAGATCTTCCTCTTTGTCTCTCCTCTCTGTATATCCACCTTTCCAATAAAAATAAAATAAATCTTTAAAAAAAAAAAAAAAAAAGAAGAAGAAGCCAGGACCTGCTCATCTTGGTAGCTCTGTAAACTGGTACCTGGTCTCCCCTTCGTTCTCTCCAGTTTTGAGAGGTACTACAGTACTTTTCAGGTCAGGGTCCTCTTAGAATTACACAACTCTTGTAGGAATGTGTATCCTAGCTTTTATTCCAAGTTCTTGTTCCTGCGCGTGAAATCAGAATGTGAAACAGGTGAGTCCATAAAGTGCAACAATAAAATCAGGATTTATAGAAAGTGAGAGAGTGAGAATACGTTCACGTGGGAGTGCAGGTCACCCCACAAGAAGCCCCCCACGAGAGGACCACACAGGTGCGAGTGTAGGAGAAGGCTAGAAAAGGCACCATAAGTGGCCTCACCCTGGTCTCCATTCCCTTTAAGGGGGTGAGAGCTGCTGTAGGCCAGGTACCTGTTTACGAAGGGTGCAATTTGAATAGGCTCAGGGTGTGTGAGGTTTTCCGCGAGTTTCATTTCATCTCCAAGTGGAGTTGTGTCTCCTCCATCCTGGTCCTGAATGAAATGCAGGTGCATCATGGGAGAGTGGATGTGCTGGGTTGTCATGTAAAGGGGATGTAGTTTCAGTGTGGGGCTGCACAGAAACTGCGGGAAAACATTCCGACTCACTTTTCCATAACCCACTTCCCACTCAGTTCCCCCATGTCAGAACTTAAATTAAACCGTGTGTTTGAGGTCTGCCCCCTTGGTGGAAGCCCTGCAAGTGAAATTTGTCCCTAATTTAGGCCATCTCATGCTATCATGGATGATTTATCGAAGGTTTTGAAAAAGATGAAATGCTATTATTACGAACTTGTTTTCCTTCTCGGTTAAACTTTTTTTTAAGCTAAATTATCTATAATTTCCATTCTCTTAGTACATTCCAGCATGTCAGATAGCCCAGGAGAAATTAGGTGATGGGCGAGTCCTCTGAGATTCCGCCACAGAGAAATATTTCTTAGCTATGACAAACTGGACCCAAACCTGAAAGGAATCCGCACCAGCAAAATAAGCAGGAGAATTTATTTTATTTTTGAAGGTCCTAACATACTTCCTGCTGCTTATAAATCTTGCCTTTTGCACTTTCCAGTGTTTGGCTTTGGAGGATACAGAGCGAGTAGTGTTTGCTGGCACTCCTCCTTCTTTCATTTATCTCAATGGAGAAGTGGCAGGGTTAATCCTCTGGTGCCTGGGAGAATTCCTTCTCAAGTGCAGAACTGTTTTAAGGAGAGTCCCTGGGGAAGACCCTGGGCATCCAACCATCCTCACTGACTCCATGAGGAGCATCCAGGCTCCTGCCTTACAGGTGTTCACACATCCAGGGATTCCCTGAACACAGTCCCCTCCCCCCGGGAAACAGGGGGCACTGTGGGAGGCTCCGCCATGCTCCTGTACTTTACAGAGAGCAGACTCGAGGAGGAAACCACGGGACTCAAATGCCACGAAGCCTCTTTCTCAACAGACACGCCCGTGGTCTGCTCTGTTTTCATTCAGACGCGTTTCTACAAATCAGCTGAGGGAAAGATTTTTATTATGAAATGTTTCAAAACAGAAGAGCAATAGTACAAAAATTAAGTTGTAGAAAATAGTTGTCCATACGTTAAAACATTTTAGAACTTCATGGAAACGCATAGTTTTTTTTTTTTTTTTTAAGATTTATTTATTTTACTGGAAAGGCAGATGCACAGAGAGGAGGAGAGACAGAAAGGAAGATCCTTTATCTGATGATTCATTCCCCAAGTGGCTAAAACGGCTGGTGCTGCGCTGATCTGAAGCCAGGAGCCAGGAACCTCTCTCTGGGTCTCCCGGGCAGGTGCAGGGATCTTCCTTCCAAGGCTTTAGGCCATCCTCAACTGCTTTCCGAGGTCACAAGCAGGGAGCTGGATGGGAAGCGGGGCTGCCAGGATATGAACTGGCTAGGATTAGAACCTGCACCCATAAGGGATCCTGACGTGTGCGTGCAAGGCAAGGACCTTAGCCACTAGGCACCGCTCCAGGCCCAAGGTCTTATTTGTATTGGTAAGCCAATAAAAGTTATGTTTTAATAAACTGTTAAGGCAACTTTCCATTAAATCAGATGTTTATTCAGACAGGAACCAGTCATAGCTTGGTATAGAATGGATGGGCATCTTCCTAAATGTCTGACACATCAAATACAAAGGAAAGCAAGAAAATTCCAGTGAGGAGTCATTGTCCATCTGCTAAAAATAAACCCTCAGTATTTAGTTCCACTCGTGTCATTTAGGAAGTCATCCTGAACCTCAACACCTTCACTCTGCTCTCTCCTCCCGGGTCCTGTGGCCTCTTGGGCTACCTGGGTTGCAACTCCGAGGTCGAGGTCCTGGTAGGGAGGCATTAAGCATTAGTTCGACTCCAGCCCAAGATTTAGTTTAAAGTTGCCTGCTCTAAGTCTGCCAGACACTGTCTTTTCAAGCTGGCAGATGCAAGCATTTGGGGTGTGGAACCAGTCGGAGCGGCAGGAGGCTGGGCTGTCGCCGAGTTGCCCTGCAGCCCTCACACTCGGTGGCTCAGACTGGAGGTTCCAGGGGGCACGGCTGGTTCCAGGGGCACAGGGTGGTGGAGGTGTGCCTTTGCCGCTCCCCACAGTCACGTTCAGACACTGGGTGAAACCTCCTGACCTGTGGGGATGCAGCGCACCTGCTCTGCAGACTCGAGGTGAAGCTTATTGCAAATCGAGGTTAAGTGCCTTTCCGTGCCATCAGCGTGGCATCAGATCAAAGAGAAAGGGCTGTTGTTGTTCTGGTTGTTAATATAAATTGTTTATTTATTTTTATTTATATATTTAATTCTTATCGTATAATTCCATTGGCTCTGGCATTTCCCTTACCCCCTCAACAAAACCCCTCCCCCCCGCTGGCTACCCCCATATGTTTACAATAGCATAGTCCTTCACAAACATTCTGCTATTTAAATGTATACTGACATCATAGGTACAGATAATGGCAGAGTCCAGCATCCTGCTGTCAAGATAGATTGAGCAGTTTCCTTGGGAGTCCATCTTTGTCTGCAAGTAGAGATGCACACTGCACAGTATCCTCACATCTGGATGTGACAGGAAGCTTTTCATGAGCAATGATCGTAAGCCTGCCGCCTTCAGGAACATTCCAGTGTTTATCCAGGACACAGTTCACTTTGGATGCGGGATGAGCTTTCTTCCCACAGTGTCCTCTCACGTGATTGCTAAGTGAAAGCGTGGATGCCCATTCTCCCTTGCCCTCTTACCTGCACCACCGCACCTGGGAAGCGGGGATATTGTTACAATTTGCAAACTGAGTGAGCTTTGCTTGCCATGTGCTGGACACACAACACCTAGCAAAAGTAGCAGTGAACAATCAAGGAGTCAGCTAAAATGGCTTTAAAATTGCAAAATGGAGCTCTTTTATATAAATGGCAACTGCATTTTTGTTTCATTCATTTGTTAACTTATTTAACATCATTTATCCTTGTTCACTTAATCTCTGCCTATTTCAAAGAATCGAATCTCCCAAAGGGATCTTTCTTTGTGCAGCGATATTTCTAGCTCGACATTTTGGAAATTTTCAGGATATTTTGTTCTGGTCCTGAAATCTTTGATAGGTGGCTTTCTGTATTTGAGTTGCCAATATCAACAAAACAGCCACATTGGAAGCTTGCACAGAGGGCTGCAGAGGGCTGTCCCTTGGATGGAGAGGGCCTGGAGAGGATGACCCCGGGTGTCCTCACCTCCATGCCATGCCCCTGTGAGGGTAGCAGCATCACTCAAGGAATTCCCTTTCCTTCTTTGTGCTCCCTTTTCTTTAAGCAGGAAGTGAGCCTGTGTCTGGGAGTGGAAGAGACTCGCGCCCCTCTGCACATTTTTCCAGCTGACTTCTCCTCTGAGCTTCATGCGGGCTCAAGTGTCACCCAGGTGCCCAGCCCAGAAACTCTGGTACAATCTTAGATTCCCTGAAACTCTTGTTCTTTCCATGAGCAAGTCCTCTGGATTCTGTCTTCAAATTTTGTCCGCACTCAGCTCTGTCTGAACCCACTGCCCTGCGCTTCAGGAAGCCACAGCTTCCCCTTAACTAGATTCAGAAAGTCTGCAGATGGGTCTTCCCGCTGCCAGCTTCTGTTCTTCTATGGAAAGCACACACATTATCCAGTTATTCTTATAGAATGGAAAATCAAATCATACCACTTGCTCAGATAAAGCATTTGTTTGGATGCTCATGAAATGGTTAAGATAATAAGCCAGCCTGCTAAGCATGATGCGTGAGGCTCCATAGGGCGTGGTTACATCCTTCCTTCATAGCCTCACGCTCCACTGTGCTTTTGTAGCTGCAATCTCTCTCTCTCTCTCTCTCTTTTTTCAAACATATGTATGTATTTTTATTGGAAAGGCAGATTTACAGAAAGAAGGAGAGACAGAAAGATCTTCAATCCGCTGGTTCCAAGTGACCACAATGGTCAGAACTGAGCCCATCTGAAACCAGGAGCGAGGAACTTCTTCTAGGTCTCCCATGCGGGTGCAGGGTCCCAAGGCTTTGGGCCATCCTTGACTGCCTTCCCAGACCACAGACAGGGAGCTGGAAGGGAAGTGGAGCAGCCGGGATATGAAGCGGAGGTGTCCATATGGGATTCTGGCAGATGCAAGATGAGGATCTTAGCCACTAGGCTAATGCACTGGGCACCAACTGCGGTGTCTTTATACTCAGGTGGGTCACACTCTTCTCTGTCTTGCAGTTTCCTGTGCTATGGACACTGTTCTCCTGGCTCTTGCCCGCTTATTTCCACAGAGGAAGGCCTGAGCACCTTTTCAGTGACAAATCACCGCTCTCACCAGGCCACCTATATTCTCATCACAACCTCTCCTTTGTTCCACTTGCCCCCTAGGTTCTGCTGTGTTTCCTGTCTCACTCATATGCTTTCCGAGGGAAAGGATTCTGTCTTGTTTTCAGTTATGGCCCAGAATGATTAAGACGCCCTTCATGACCGTCCTCAGCCTACTGTGTTAGTCGATGAGCCTGGAGGCCTGCACAGAGCAAACCAAAGAACAAAACTAAAGTGACGAGGCATCAAGGAGAAGGGCCATCCCTGGGGGCAGAGACCTGTGTGTGCTGTCACTGGGCATGGCGTAATGGGGTCTTTCCTCAGCTTAGCGTTGGAATAAAAAGCTGGGAGTCAGTTTCAGACAGGGGAGAAATTTCATTAGCAAAGTGAACAAGTGAATGTGAAAACAGGAAGGGGCAAGCACCTCTCAGAAGGGATGTTGTAGATGGCGTGTCAGCTGGGATGTTCCCAGAGAGTGAGAGAGAGACTGGGACGTGGGCGGGGGGGTTCCCTGCCCCTCCTTGGCTGGGTGGGGTCATGTAGAAGACCTTCCCCACAGGTGGTGTCTAACCCATTGGCTATGGCCGGGGAGTTCACATGTAGAGTCATTTTAAATTCAATGCCGTCTAGAGATAGATTGTAAACATATGTGGTGAGAATCTCAAGGGCAGGGCACTTGTGGTGGGATTAGGGGTGGTTTCTGTTGTTCTTGTTTTGAAAGCCTGAAGATGCCGCAGTTCCCATCCTAACCAGTGGCTGTCAGCTCACTCGGTAGTTTTCACGTCCCCTGGGCTCACCTTGCCTGCACAGTTGGTAGCTGAAGGCATTCACACTTTCCCAAGTCAATTAGGGGGCCGCCTGCACCATTCGTCTGAAAAAAATAAAGAAATAACAACTTCCCCAAACAAGTGTAGCAACCGAATCAAATATTTGCTTTATCTGAGAAACGCTCTCATGTTAGACTTATGTAACGCCTCTGAGAGCATACAGTCCACCTTCCTCTCCGCCTTCTTGTTCTGAGAGCACAGAGCGAGCATTTTTCTTCTGTAGAGAGTCAGCCCGCTTGCCTTTCCCTTCCTAAGCTCTTCTATTGAGATGAACCCATTCTGCTAAGATCAGTTGTTAACTTTGGATAATAAACAATGAGGAAACAGCCAGTGTCACTTTAGCGAAATGCTCCCTCCTGTTGCCTTCCATACGACTGAGTTCCTTACCTGTTACTTGAACCCACTCTAGAAACTGTTTTCAAAGCTTGGTTTCAACCATGAAAAAGAGCAAAGTGGGCCCAGGGCCGTGGAAAGCACTGGTCTGAGACCTGAAGTATATTTTGCAATTAACGACCTCTGCTAGAAGATTCAGGCAGTGTTTTCAGATTGTGACTGTTGAGCTGAACTATGGCATTTAATACACTTCCCAGAGGTTGCCAGGGCCAGCCTGGCATGGGCTCTAAACCAGCTTCAACGCCCTCCAAGCTCTCCGATCACACGCAGGTTCCATTATGGTGCAATGCGCAAAGTCATCTCTAGATTTCTGATTTGGGGCAGGGTGATCCCACAGCACTTGGTGCTTGAAATAAGAGGCACTACTTGTCATCGAATGTGAAAATCAGGAGCTTGTTTTCATATTGTTGGTTGTGTGTTATTTTTAACCGAGATCTAGTAGTCCTGTGTATTTATGAGGGTGATGTGGTGTTTTTCCCCTTGTCTGTGCAGTAGAACGTGCAAGCCCTGCATTAAGCATTTCTTTCCCTGCCCCCAAGCACTATTTCTTTGTGTTGAGAAGACATGGAATTCTTTTCTCTGGCTGTTATCTTTAACTATGCGCTGCTAGGAGGCGTAGTCACAACAGCTGATGAGGAGCCGGTCTTGGTCCCCTTTCTGCCATCTCTGCATTGCCCAGCTCCTCCCCAGCCCTCGGTGTTCGGCAGCCACCACTGCACTCTGCTCGGGTTTTCAGATGCCACGTGTGGTCCTGGTGCTGTTTATTGCCATGCGCATCGCTGACTTAGTGTAATGTCTTTTCTGCCTTGTCATTATTGTCACTCATGCCAAGGCTTCCTATTGAAAACGAACTTTCAAAGAGATGAGGTTGGAGACTTACAAGTCTGTACATCAGTGTTCGATTCGGACACGGACAGTAATCGTATGTAATGTATATGACTCGAAAGTGTGAAGGACCCCAAAGGGGTTCCGTCTCTCCCGACACCCCTCCTTCTTAGCCCCTATGTCAGAGTCAAGTTGCATTCCAAAGTGGACGCACGGCCAGAAGGCTGCTTGTTAGTAAACATGGCAGAGCGGGCCCGGGCTGAGCCAGAGCCCCTGTGTTTATATTTCAGCAGATGAATCATCTGGGAGGAAAACGCCTGCCTGTAGGAAGCCAGCGCAATGTGACTGATGGCAGTGCTGGCCCAACCAACCAGGACAACGGGGCCGCTGAGTCCGATCTCCTGCACGCACAGCTCTCCCTCCGCTTAGCAGGTTTAAAAAGTGGTTCCAGCTGAGGTCCCCAGGGAGTGTGGTATAAAAATGCTGCAAGGCCTGTAGAACAGTGGGTTGTTTATGCAAGCCACGGGGCCCCTGTCCTGCCACCCTGAGGTCAGGGAAATGCGTTTGCATAACCTCCCCAAGGCTTTGCAAGCAGAGATTTCTATTTGATTTAATCTACATCCGCAGCAAGTCTATAATTGAATAAGAAGTCATTTATTACGAAAGTTACGAGTGTGTTTCTGACTGTGACCCAGGCAGCCCTAGCTGCAGGATTGCTTTTTATTTTTTTCCACAAGCAGGGATGGAAGGGTGGGACAAGCTTCTGTCTTAGAGGGAGAGTTTTCTCTCTTGGCCCACCTATGGTGAGGGGACAGAAGCCATGGGCACCCAGCCTGTGTGCACGTGGCGACTGGGGTGTCGTCACAATAGCTCCTCTGGGTGAAGGCCAACAGAAACAGACTGGGCTAAACAGGAGAGCTGGTATGACAGGCAGGCCAAGGGGGTTGGGGACAGGGTGCGAAGAAGCCAGAAGCAGACCCTGAGAGCTGCTTTGCACCTCTGCTGCTCCGCTGACAGCCACCGCAGTGTCTTGCGAAGCGCATCTTCAGGTCCAAGCTGTGTTCAGCGAGATCCGAGAGGAGTTCAGGGTGGGGACTGCACACTCAGCGCACCTGACTCGCTGGCCAGTCTTGCGCTGAGAGGCAAATGTGGACGGGGAGGACACGTGGCTCTAAGCCAGGAGATCCAGGATTGCTCGGTGGTGGGAGCAGACCAGGAGGAAGGGGGCACATCACGGTGCTGCAGGGGAGAGGGGAGGATGTTTGGACTGCTGCCTCCCCGCTTCCCTGAGCAGATGGGTTTTGATCACCATTGTGGCAGCAGCTGCAGCTCGTGCCAGGAAGGGAGGGTACCAGGCTGGCTGAGGTCCTTGTTGCTTCCCCTCCTGAGACAGGAAGCCAGGTCTTCCGTCCGAGGAGGAAAAGGGTAAGAAGCAGGGAACTGTCCCCTGGGTGGTGGAAGTGGGATGCTTGGTGTCTTCCCAAGCATGCCATGGAGCCTTGGACTAGCTCTTCCAGCCAGACAGGTCTGATAGCGACCTTTTGATGGCCTGAATGTGGCTTCCATGTCACTGCCTCTGAGGGGCTCCTTCGACCTTAGAACCTGAAGTAGCCTAAGCATGCAGCCACAGCTCTCTCATCCAGTTGGGCTTCTCAGAGAAGCATCTGTTACTCGGTGATGCCAAGCCTGTGCATTTTCCCAGCTTCCATGTTTCCAGCCGTGTCTCTTCCCAGAGGTGCTCGGATGCGTCAGGCCTTGTACGAAGAGAGGAATTTCATGGATAAGTGTGAGAGACACTTTCTGCTTCAAGGAAAACATACAGAAATACTGTGATTGAGAACAGCGAAGCCAGAATTACATACTTGAACTGGGATTGGTCCAGATCTGACTCTGTGTGTGTGTGTATTTGTGTCTGAAAGAGAGGGTGCATGTGTGTGTGTAAATATATGTGGGGGTGAGTGTGAGTGTAGGGTTGGGTGAATGGGTGGATGTGTATGTGGGAATAAGTGTGTGCAGCTGTGTGCATGTAAGAGCATGTGTGGGGGTGAATGTGTTTGTACATGAGAGTGTGTGTTTGTGAGTGTGTGTAAGTATGTATGGAGGTGAGTGTGTGACTGTGGGTGGATTGGGTAAATGTATATATATATATACACATATATGAGTATGTGTATATATGAGAGTAACTGTGGGGGTGATTGTGTTTATATATGAGAGTGTGTGTGTGTGTGTGTGTGTGTGTGTGTGTGTGGAGGGTGGAGGGCTGTGGAGGTACCACCTGGAACCTTGACTCACCATGGCCAGTCGTAGTCACCTATAGTCCGTCTTCTCGGTGCCAGATGGAAGTGGTCTTCAGGCCACTGCGGCCTCTGGGCCTTACCCCATTGACCTCACGTCCAGTAGGAAGCAGATCCACCAGGAGCCTGGTGTGAACATCTGATGAAATGGCTCAGCAAAGAACCTTTAACATGGGAGCCCGCAGAGGCCAAGCCCCGTTCTTGACTTCTTGACCCAGCGTGGCTCTGGCCCTGCAGGCCGCTGGCTCTGCCGAGCAGACGGCTGAGGACGTGAGCTCTGGGGGCCGAGTCTAGAGGTCTGACAGAGTCCTGTTGTCTTTGATGCTGTCTTCTGCTCGTGACTCCCTTTTGGAAAAAAAAAAAATGCTAACTCTAACCCTTCCAGGGAAAGATCCTTTAACAAACAAACCAACCATCAAATCCCCTGAGTGTATCTAGCAACAAATGCTGTGTAGGAATGGGGCCTCCCTCCCCCAGGCTCCCCTGAGAGCGTGGAGATCTGAGTCAGCCTGCAGCCGACTGGGTGGGATTCAGTCTCCCAAAGCGTAAGACCGGAAGCAACCAGCCAAGACCAAGGAATTGCTCATCCTCCTCCAGTCAGCAGATACTGAAATAGCCAACAAAGATAAACTTCACAAAGAATATCTCCTAAACCCAACACTTCACAGCCACAGATGGTTTTCTCAAACTCACGGTGACTTTAGTGGCAAGCTGTGAATTTGCGCAAGCACAGCCAGGCAGATCAGAGCTGCGATTCCTAGTGGATGCTTCAGAGCATCTTCATGAGCACCTGTGCGATGTGCAGTTAGACACTTTAGGACCAGAGATGTTTCTTGCTGACCTCTTCGAGAAAGACCAAGGTGACTTGGCCTTGACAGAGACTGTCAGAGACCCAAGAGAACGAACACACACATTCTTAAAGCCCCCTCTCCTTGGCTTACCCATCAGCTAGGCAGCCATAAGGACTGGAATCTTTGCTGGTTCTCATTTCTTTAGACTGGAGGAGAGAAAGTGGACCCAGAAGAGGCGCTCATCTATGACGAGGACTTTGATGGAGGAGATGGCGCGGAGGGGGAGCTGGAGGAGAGCGCCAGGCTGAAGCTGTTCCGCAGGTTCGCCTCCGCGGCGTCCCGGCTCAAGGAGTTCATCGGCAACATGATAACCACCGCAGGAAAAGTCGTGGTGACCATCTTACTGGGCTCCTCGGGTGAGTGCTCCCCACGCAGACCTGTGCAGAGGAGCCCAGGGAAACCAAGCAGGGATCCAGCCTCCCACTCCCCCGGAGCTCTTGCCCAGTCTTACCACACACTCAAAGCACACAAAGGAATGGTTTTTGCTGCTCAACTTTAATTTTGAAGTTCTGGAGGCAGTTTCCATGAACCCCTATATAATAATCATTTTTTTCTGTATCTACTAGAATGGACCTCTTTTGCTAAGTTTAGGTTACAATAGCAATTACTCCTCTTCCTGGTGGGCGTGGCCACCTGTTCCTGGGAGCAGCCTTGGATGCTGCCCCACTGGCCACAGTTGACAGTTCTGAGGGCCTGTGTGTTTACGTTGGCTCCCTCGTAATCTTAATTTAACTCTCCAGGATATACTATGTTTCTTCCGAAATAAGATTGTAATCTTCCAGTGTAGACAACTCACTTCCTTGCAATTTTGGCCCTGGAATGCTTGTTCCATAATAATCTTATCTTGATCTTCTGCCTCCTGCCAGTCTGGCATTCACCAATGTTCTGGAACTACTGAGCCCGTGAATGTAGAGTCACTCCAGCTGCTTGGCTAAAATTGGAAAGATGAAGCAATTTAGCTTTCCTGAAAGGAAAATAGAGAGGAAAAGAAAATAGAAGTTCTTGAGCATAAAGCTTAATAGTGTAGGTAGTCATTTGGAAATGCCCCGATTATTGTAAAATATACCTACCATTGAGCAGTAAGCCTGGTGGCTACCGGCAACGTCCCTCGCTGGCGTGCCTGACCTGGAGCCCTGCACCTGCTGCCCACTCCTGCCACCCCCCCCCCCCGAGGGAGCACTGCAGGCGGAGATGAGTCCGTGCCGCCTGCAAGGAAGATGTGGATTAAGTCCGGCTCCCAGCCTCTCAAAAAAACAAGTAAATAAATAAATACAATTCAAAGATAAAACACAGATAAAAAAAAAATGAACTCACCTAGCAACTCCCCTGTTGATCAAAATGTTGTCCGGCGAGCCATTTCAGAGACTTTGCCATTGATGTCATGATGACTGACTTTACAAAGGAAAAGTCAGTCTTCAAAAGAAAATCCTGTTAGGGGGTGTATGCAAATTCCTGAAAGAATGGACGAAGAGACAGAAAGAAAGAAACAGGGAAGTGAGTATTTCAAATTCTGCTGCTCTTAAGCATGTGTGTTCATTTATTCGATCCCACAGGTGATGTCTCTTCCTTTGGTCTTTCCTTGTATTTACAAACCTGTCACTTCACATCTGCCTTTTAAAATAAGAAATATAATATCCATTCTGACTGTATAACTGAGCTATGATTACTGCTTTTGAAATCTGACGTAAAGACATTCAAGTGAAATTGACATGCTTTCCTCCTGTGCCGTGTGCCGAGCAGGAAGTGAGTTTCCACTTTCACTTTCCGTGGTTGTGTCCCTTCCCCCGCAGGTATGATGCTGCCGTCTCTGACGTCATCTGTGTATTTCTTCGTGTTTCTGGGACTGTGCACGTGGTGGTCCTGGTGCCGGACATTCGACCCGTTGCTGTTCAGCTGTCTCTGTGTCCTGCTGGCCATTTTCACTGCTGGACACCTGATTGGACTGTATTTATACCAGTTCCAGTTTTTCCAGGAAGCGGTTCCACCCAATGACTACTACGCAAGGCAAGTGAGATCCGTGAGCCATTTCATGGCTAGGTTGTGACAGCCATGGCTTTGGCTCGACGTTGCGGATTCACGGTGATCTTTCTCAATGGCAAATGACATGTGGAGCAGAGAGGTGGCAGCTGGGGCAAGCAGTCGAATGCTTGCACTGTGTTGGGCCGGCCTGGGCTGGAAGGAAGGGAAGGGTCTTGTTAGTGGAGGTGTAGCAGGGATGCAGGCAGGAGGGGGCTCCTCTGTTCGTAGCAGCTGGAGTGAAGCATCTCCTGAGATGTTTTCCGAGGATTCTTAGGGCATCCTTGGGTAGTGAGGAGCGATGCCCAATAGCTAATAGCTGATGAAAGAGAAAGGACGAAAAGAATTGGAAAATGGTCACATATTGGATGCTTAATGAAATGTCTGACTGTGGCCGCTGCCTGAGATCATTACTTTAAAAAGTTGTTGCAGCGACCAAGGCTAGCCTCGCTGGCTGTTCGTCGATTGTAATGGAAGCATGCATTTTTGTAACAAAAATCATGCCTTCACGCGTTGATAAAATCAATGTGAAAACAGACGGGTCACTGGACATCGCATCCGTGTTAGTATGATGTGACGTTTGATGTAGAGAGCACCGCGGCTCAAGCCTTCGGGCCTAACTTTCAGTGTAAAGGGACCATAAACGTACGCAAAACCATCAGGGGCTCCGCAAGAAAGACAACCAAAACTACCTAGAGTATGGATTGCTTGTCGTTTAAAGGCTTGAAAACATCCAGCAAACGCGTGTGAGGCATGTCTCTAGGGAGGTCTTGGTTCAGGAACAATCTCCAGAAGGCATCTGTGGCTAACGGGAGAATGTCAATATTCATTGAATGTTAGCTGATAGCATGGTGTTGTGCATAGTTGATAAAGTGTCACTGGCTTAGGGTCCACGTGGGAGATCATCTAAGGATAAAGTGTGATGATACAGGCAATTTTCAAGTGGTTCAATAAGTAATGATAGAAGGAGTTATTGAAACTGGTGAGCAGTTTCATTACACATTATAGGTACGGGAGGTTATACATTACTGCATTGGGGCTTTTCTTGGCTCCACGGAGAATCTTGGAAATCGAAGTGGCAGGAGGAGATGTGAGAATCTGTGGCTAAATTCTCCTCTCGGTCAAGGCCCTGAAAAGTGTGTGGTGCACGGGATCTCGTTGCTGAGAAATGAGGAGCCTGTGTGTTTAGGAAGGTGAATTTCGTGGTCATGCCAGCAGTCCCAAGAGGAGCGGGAATCGGCTGTCACACCCGCAGTGCCAAGCCGTGCCCTGCTTCGAGGGCATCTGATGCAACTTTGATATATTTGAAAACGTGAAGGCAGGATGTGCGTGGAAGCCCATTCGTCTTTCTTGGATGGGCTCCTGTGTAAAATTTGCCTCTTCAAAACTGCAGCAATCAAACGATAAGCCCAGTTAAATTCAATTAAAGTAAAACTGAGTGCCTGACTCACGATGCCTGGCACAGACGCTCGTGCGTGCCTGGACACACGGCCTTCCTCATCTAAAACCAGTCGGCTGAGCCAATTATGGACACCGAGGAGGTGGGTAGAATTCACTCTCATGAGCCAAGACCGCTGTGTAGACAACACTAAACACGAGGAATCTCTTTTGTGATATACATTCACATGATGTTAATTTTAGGCAGGACGGAAGAAATGCTGCCTCAGAGTGCAGACCTTAGTCCTAGACAAAATGACTTCTGAAACTATTTTTGGATATGTAATTTTCAGTTTATTGAGCACGATAGAAAACAAATGTTTCGTGCGGTAGTAAGGGCCGACATTAGGAGAAAGCTGCCCCTGCGAATAACCCCTTGCAGTGCAGTTTGGTCTGGGTTCTGCTAGTTTAAGGATCTTTTCTGCCATCTAGCGGCAGCTGGGAGGAAATGCGAAGACTGGGACCACCTGGAAGGCACTTGCGTAGATGCGGGGAGGGGTCTTCCGTAAAGGCCCAGCTGGCCTAGGGGTCTCTGCCACCATTCTTTCAGAAGCTGACATGGGCCAAGAGCATCCGAGACAAGTCGTAAAAGGACGAACCTGTCCGTGTTCCTGTGGGATTTCATTTATGGGCACTAAAATTCGAATTTCACCTTCTGACAGTAATCAGATGTTGTTGTTATGTGTTGATTTTTTCCCCCATTATTTTAAAAATTTTACATCATAAATTCACCAGAAGAAGTGCGCAGCCAGAGTTGGCCCCTGCGCCATGGCTGGCCGTCTTGTGACTTAGATCATAGCAGCTTAACAGTGTGATAACTTCACTGGTCTTTTCTATTCTTTCTTTTTTTTTTTTGAAAGTGGGTAATATCATTGTTTCCACACTTTCAAAAAAAAAAAAAAAAGAGATATAAAATCTGTTTAAAAGTAAAAAAAAAAAAAGAAAGAAAGTGGGTAATATCATTGTTTCCACACTAATATAATCATTTTGCCCTGTTTCTAGGGTTAGGGGAATAACAAAGGGGAAAGCCCCACCCCACCTCCCACCCATCCCCGATCCCCAGCATGAAGCGCGCTCCAAGGGTCCTGCTCATACAGTTTTGACAGTTCATCAGTTCTGGATTGCTGCCAATCTCTCCATCCCAACCGTAATGAAACCTATTCAGAGTCCACTGGCTGACAGTCT
Organism: Ochotona curzoniae; assembly: GCF_017591425.1. Classification (NCBI taxonomy): domain Eukaryota; kingdom Metazoa; phylum Chordata; class Mammalia; order Lagomorpha; family Ochotonidae; genus Ochotona; species Ochotona curzoniae. The sequence continues at coordinate 798,751 of NW_024465746.1, forward strand.
CTTGATGGTTGGGGTTCCAAGATCAGCAGTTCAGTTCGAGAAATATCCAAAGAAACTTCATCTGAGTTGATCCCAGATCTGATTCTTGAGTGAGTTTGCTAGTACAGACTCCAACACTGTTCATCACACCAATCAGCTTATGCATATGCTGGTCGTTGCGATTGCTGGGTCCGTTCGGCTTCCAGCCCTGTCTTCCTTGTGAACCAACGGGTGTTGTAGTCCAGCTCGATTCTACCCACTTCATACTCGGTCTTCATGCAAACCAGTTGGAGCTGCAGCCTAGTTGGGGCGACTCCCCAAAACCCCTACCAGTTCTGCCCCCTACCCTGGTTCCCATGCTTGCCAGTATGCACTGCAGGCTTGTCCAGTCTGTCCCACATCCCAATTAGCTCTCGCACACGTCAATGGACATTGAAGCCTGGTTCAACCCAACCAACCTATTATCCAGCCCATAAACCCACTGGCAGGTTCCTTTCTGTCAAGCCACCCCTGCTCCTAGCCTGGGTTACGTGCTGTCCAGTGAGGGTGGTAACCCTGAGGGAGGTGCCCACTATTTCCCTACTAGGCCACGCCCACTCCCAGAGTATGCAGTCTCCAGGTGGTTTTGGCATTTGACTTGACAGAATTAGCTCCTAGTACCAGCCTCTGCCAGCTAACGCTGTGGCTAAGCCCAAACACCCCTCAACCCACTCTAATTTTAACTTGCACCAGTCAGAACAGTCAGCTCACCGTGAGGCCCACAGGTGCTATAGCCCTGCCTAGTCTGAACTGCCCCATCAGTATTCACACTTTCCAATGGAAGTAGTTATCCAGCAGGGGTGCCCACGTTCCCCTGTTGGCTTTGCCTCCTCCCTGATTGTCACATGTGCTGTTTGTGTGCTGCAGCCACATCTGGTACGGCTCATCTCACCTTGGCATTACTTGTTGTGTACTGGTATGTGTTGCAACCGAACCTGGCTCGACCCACACTCTGTTCTGGTGCTCGGATTCACCAGAAGGTAATGTGAACAGATTCAGGCTGGTCTGCCCCCAACCCATGCCATATGTATGCCAGTGGGATAATTTTCATTGCCTGTTCTGGGTTGTTCCCTATTGTGCTTCTTGCGCTTACCTGCATGGGACTGTGTCCTGCCAGAGAAGTTGCCCAGGCTCCTCCACCAGAACCTCTCCCAATGCCAGTTTTCGCGCATACCAGTGGGTCCATGAGCCAGCACTACTCAGTTTGACTGCTATCCTAAGAGGAACAGTGGCTTTTCCTGCCTGGCCTCCAACCCAAGCTGGTTCTTGTTGTTGGACATTTCAACCCAGCCATGGCTCTTCCATACCCCTACCCAGCTCACACATGGTTCAGTAAGGGCTGAGACCTAACCTAGTCTGTCACACAACCCTCCCCGGTCCTCCAGAGCACCAGATGGTGTTGGAATTTGGCCTGGCTTGGTGCTTCCCATCCCAGTCCACAATTGTGCCAAGTGAGATTATGATTGTATCCTGATCAGAATGTAGCCTCAGTTCCAGCCCATGCACTCCTTGGTGGGAAACTCAACCCAGCTAGGGTGTCCGTTTATTTCCCCAACCGGGCCTCTGCCCTGCCATAGAGCAGGTGTAGGCCGGTGGTTGGTCTGTCTCCGCTTGGCAGAGCCCCTCACTTGTCCTGGCCCCTTGGATGCTGTGGCTTAGTGCCTCAGCCTCACACAGATCAGTATGTGCAAGGACCTACCTGGCATGAGCTGTGCTCCAACCTGATTTCTGTTATTACTTGTGAGTTAAGGTTTGTTCAGCCCTGCCCATTCTGCCCCCTTCCAGTGGCAGCCCGGCCCACCCCACATCCTGTTTAAAGATGCACATTTGGGTGCTGCTGCCTTGACCTACCCTGACTGTTGTGGATTCCTTTACCCATGAGTGATGGCAGATGGCGTGGTCACACCTAGCTTAGACCATTGCAATCCCAGCTTGGGAACTAACCCAGGGGACTTGTATTCCAAAGGGTTGGGCCCACACAACCCCACAGAGTCTACCCCCAGCTCAAGTTCTCTTGTGTGCTGGATAGTGTCTTGATCCTGCCAAATGTGACCACTCCACAACTCCAACACTAAGTCGGGCAATGGTACCCAACACTGCCAAAGAGGCCCTCATCCATAGCTTCGGTGTGGGCTAGAATGTGGTGATCAGTGATGTTCTATACTAATATCCCATCTCTGTATTCATAATTGAGCTGTTGCATCTGTCTTACTAAAATTATCTTCTGGACACTTCCCCCAAACCACTAGGTCTTGGTCCCCTTGCCTGCTTAAATCTTTCATGACCCTGTCACTGAGAATACCCGAGAATTCACTTTGCACCTACACTCAACCTAGTCTTAGTCATGAGTGACCCCAGGCAGCAACTACATATCTTGAAAACCCCAGAGTTTGTCCTTCCGGGCGGCCAGCAGGCAATGCCTGGCACCATTTGGTGCACTGGCCGCCCTGGGGGAGGCCGAGGACTCTTTCACGGCCTTGTGGCAGTGTCTTTGGCGTGAGTCCCCCGCATTGGGTCCGACCCGCCAGGGGCACCCCCCACAGTCGCCACACTGCAGGGAGCGTCAGTTGCCCCTGAGCCCAAGGACCGAATTCCACTGGTCTTTTCATCGGATCATTCCATACTTAAAAGGTCATTAAAAAAGGTAAGAATTATAACTATGGACATCTTCCATAATCCCCCTATTAGCTCTAAAGGCGAATTACGGTCATATCAGGTAAGTTATTTGAAATTAGATTGCTTGGCAGTGTGCAGAAAATTTGAAGTGAGCAATGCAGTGCATGAATGTACTTGCTGTGGTCCCCTCTCCCTTTCGTTTGATGATAACAGAATATTGCATTTTCTGCCTTTAGATCCTTGAAATTAATAGCCCCCAAATAATCCCTTTTTCCTAATGCATAACTTCAACCCCATGTTACTAACACGGAAGTCTGAGCTGGAAGAAAGTGATCTGGAGACCAACAGGGAAAAAACATTCATGCTGTGTAGCCATTTGTCACCACCCTTATGACCTTGGAGTCGCTGGCCCTTACGTACAGCTGCCCTTAGTCCAGACCAGAGGTTCTGTCATCTCAGCTCTCTGGAGCAGGGTGACTCACTGGTGAGAATTAGCCTTACTTTTAGAAGCACTGGATTTATGTCATTCGTATATTTCATATGTAGTCTTGATTAACTGAAACAAAATAAAATAAGGAAAAACCTTAAAAAATGCAATTTGAACTCCCAGAAATATTTTTATTGGTCTGTATTCTTCCAGTGTAAGAGAATATTGTGGAAAAGAAAATTCAAAAATAGATTCACTGTGGTGCAAAAAAAAAAAAAATCTGAAACTCATGCATTCAAAAAAATTGCATGGGAATGTGTGTTATGAAAATACCTGCATGGGTTTCAACGTGCTGCACATACTGTTCCCTATAACTCGCCCTCCTCTCTGGAAGAACGCATTTTTCTGTGTTACAACGTGTTCCTGGGGGTGAGACTTCCACAGGGTTGAGGGAGTTGCTTGCAGCTGCACTACGACGCCATCACTCGCCGGGCGCTGACCTTGTGGCTGGTCTCCACCTGCGCTCTGACGAAGAACGTTGTGGTGGGCACCCCCGTTCCTTGTAAATCCAGACAAAACTCGCGGAGAGCAAGTTGTGACCCTGAGACCCTAGCAGTCCAGAGAGCCCCGCAGGGCTGTGTCGGAGGCACCCTGTGTTTCCGGAGCAGTGGTGTGTGTACACCCATGGGTGGGAGTGCCTCTCTGCCCGTGGAGCACAACTCGGGTTCCATCTTTCTCTAGGGCGATCCGCTCTGCTAACCCACTGGCCCCAGATGGTGAATTTGCCCTTACTGCTTTCTGTGGCACGTGGGTAGGAAGTGCACAGGGACAGTTACGGAGGATTCTCTTCCTTTTTTTGCACACCGGAGTGGCATAAACATTTTGTTCCAGGACAAAATTCAGGACTCGCTATTTAACAATGATGTGACAATTAGGACGTTGTGTCTAAAAGTGGGACAATTGTTTCCAAAACTGACACAGTACAATCTGTTACAATCCCCAAAACAAGCTTAACGGGGTGAGTGTTGTGGTACAGCGGGCTAAAACACTGTCTGGGATGCCGAGACATTGAAACCGAGTGCCTGGGGTTGGGTCCTGTCTCCACCTTTAATACGGCTTCCTGCTTGTGTGGCTGGGGACTTACACAATAAGCCAGGTGTCACTATTTGGCTCCCCCTGGCGACTGCATACCCAGGTGATACCTAAAGTGATGGTGACCGGAAGTCATGTGAAAACAATCCCTGACCAAAATTGGCTGGTTTGTTTCATTTTGTTTTTTGCATCTCATCTTGAGTGATCCAGATGTTGCAGGTCCCATTTCCGAAGTTACATAGCAGTGGTGGGTGTGGCAGCAGGCTACAGTTAATGCCTACCATGTGTTAAACTGTAACATAGGCGCGTAGAGCCCACCCATTTCTCAAGTCAATGAATGAAAGCCTCATTTCTATTTTGCACCAAGATGAGTATGTGACTCAACACATCTTTTTGTTTTAAAGATTTATTTTATTTTTATTGGAAAGGCCGATATACAGAGAGGAGAGACAGAGAGGAAGATCTTCCGTCCGATGATTCACTCCCCAAGTGAGCGCAACGGCCGATGCTATGCTGATCCGAAGCCAGGAGCCTCTTCCAGGTCTCCCATGCAGGTGCAGGGTCCCAAAGCTTTGGGCCATCCTCGACTGCTTTCCGGGGCCACAGGCAGGGAGCTGGAAGGGAAGCGGGGCTGCTGGGATTAGAACCGGCGCCCATATGGGATCCCGGGCGTGCAAGGTGAGGACCCTAACCACTGCACCGCCATGCCGGGCCCTACTCAACACATCTTTAAATTGTCTTTCTTTTTTAAGACTTATTTTTATTAGAAAGGCAGATTTACAGAGAGCGAGAGAGAGGAGAGAGAGGAAGAAAAATCTTCCATTCACAGTTTCACTCTCCCAAATGGCCACAGAGGCCAGAGCTGAACCAGGAGCCTCCCCTGGGTCTCCCACGTGGGTTCAGGATCGTCCTCCGATGTCCTTCCAAGCAGGGAGTTGGGTGGGAAGTGCAACAACCAAGACACGAGCCGGCGCCCATATGGGATGCTGGTCCTTGACGGTGGAGGATTAGCCTGTGGAGCCACAGTGCCATTCTCTAACTTCTTTCTAATCTGCTGCTGGCCTTCATTCTAAATCCTAAAGTTCTAGATCATTTATGGGCGTCACCACGAGAGGTGGGCTTTTTGCCGACTTTATTCTTTTGTGATTTCTTCACCTTTACTTATAAGTCTTGGAAATTAAAGGGTGGGAAGGAATAGAAAAGAACCGTCAGCCACTCTCCGTGGAAATGCCATCTTCTTTGCTAAACATGGCACTTCAGAGAGCTGGTGCAAGAGGCAGTTAAAATGCAAGTTTGTTTTGCTCCAGAAATTATGAAATCCATGCATATGATGGAGGCTTTCCAAAAGTTTTCAGAGTTCCACTGTTGTAGCAAAGCGGGTTCAATTGCCACTTACAACACGCATATCCCATATCTGAACTCCCAGCTGTTCCATTTCCAGTTCAGCTCCTTGCTGATGCAACTGGAAAAGCAGTGGTTGAGGGTCTAGGTGCGTGGACCCCTGCCATCCACGTGGGAAATCCAGACAGGGTTTTGGGCTCCTGGCTTTGGCCCGGGCCTGGCTGGCAACTGCAGCCACTGGAGTGTAAACCCGCAGTTCGAAGGTCTTTTTCTCTCTGTCATTCTCCTTTTCAGAGAAATACATTACATAAATGCTTTTTGAATTTTATCAAAAGAGTACATTTTCAATAGATGTTGGTGGAAGTGTGTGTTGTTATGATTTCGTACCAAAACCTTTTAATTCCACTTTCTACCAACTTTCTGAAGTACCTTTATATAATTACAATGAGGTGTCTTGCTGCCATTTTAACTTCTATTTCAGTAAATCATGAGGATTAGAAAATGAATTATGTAGAGGACAAGCTCTTGTTCATCTCAGTGTTAAAGCAATGTAAAAAAAAAAATAAAATTGCAACATTGACTTAATGACAAAATAGCAAAATATAAAAAGGCACCTTAAGTGTGTGACATCATTTATTATCTTTATGTCATCTTTAGAGTAGCCCGGATTACCAAGTGTGAGAAGGAACGGAGGCCTCCACGTTGGAGGTCTTTCTGGTTCCGAGACGCCAACAGTTCTTTAGAAAATGGAAGATCGCCAGCTGCCCTTCTCTGAGCTGGGCTACAATTTGCTTTCCAAGAAGTTGTATAACCCAGGTTACTTGAGCGAATGCACACTGGCAGCTCGGCCCAGGGTCACTCTGGCACTCCTGTCTTGCATTAGTGTGGCATGAGGTTTAGTCAGAGGGCACAGAAGACTAAATTGTTCTTGATGGAGTCCAGTTGGCAGGAGCCTTCCCTGAACACAGACCAGCAGTGTGGGCGAAAGCAAGAGCAACGCTTGCCCTTCAATGCTGAGCAATGCAAATGGGCCCAACCACATTAAGGCTTTCTCATTCATCAATGCTAGCACTAGTTTGTAAAGTCGTAGCGGTCTAATATATGAGCAGACTAGAGGTTTCACCGGAGGGTCCTGCACGGTTTTAAAGGGTTTGTGTGGACCCCACACCCCGAAGCAGTGGAGTCTGCTAACCAGACGTGGTTTGAAGCTTTGTGCACAGAACCAGTTATGTCCTCTGATGGAGCCTGTATCCTGGATGTCTGTTCATCCGTGCCACCCGAGACTTCTCCTCCTCGCCTTCCACAGCTACAGCTTGCGTAAAGGGATGTAGAGTAAACTTCCCTTTGCCCTGTTGAAGGCAACTCCGAGGGAAGACCTCCCTTCTGATTTTCATGGCAGAAGATGTCCTGTTCTTAGCTGGGGTCTAGTTAACCAGGCGGTGGGCTCATGGGTCTGCAGCTAACAGAGAACAGCTCACTGTAGTCGCCTTACTGCAGGCACGGGCCGTGATGCGTGGGTGGCTTCGTTACAGCCATCAAGGATCAAATGAACTCTATTCCGTTAACAAGAAGAGGGTCGTGCGCATGCTCTGGAGCTCCGCATAGCTCGGATTAAATCTTGATCTTGCTGCTTCCTGGGTAAAAGCCCATGTGAACTCTGCACATCTGGTTCCTTCTCTGTGAACTGGGAATGAAAACTGGGCCTGGTTTAGAGCAGGTGCTGGGCTCGACAGAAGTGTGTGCATCCAGTGCGTGGCAGCGGTGAGGGAGAGGTGCTGACATTGAGGCTGATTCCTCCAACATTGTTGCTGCTTTTGGAGCTCGACTCACGCACCTGCAGTTCCCTGAACACGTGACCCCTTGTACTGTTTTCTTCCCTAGAAATGCTCTCTGCTTTCGCTTCTCTCTGGCGCCTGCTCTTCCCTTCAACCCTGACTTGCGTGTCTCCAGCAGCCAACTGCCCCGGCCCTCTTCACACTCCCTGGCGCTTGCTGTGTCTGAGTGAAGTCATCTGCTCCCCCCATGTGTCGCCCCCTGGAGGTCTGGATCTTCAGGACTGCGACGCAACCCTTTTAGCTTGGGTACAGTTTCTTGTTACTGGCCTCGCAGTCAGCTCTCAGGAGCTCTGTGTTCAAGCTCATTTGTCCTGCTATTGGCTAAACCCTGGCTTTTTAGCTCACTGTGTGTCAAAATGAGGTAAAAAGTTGGGTCTCCTGAACTCCAAACTGCAGCAGCAATTGACTGCAAAATGTCTTCAAAAACCGTTTTTCCAGAAAGATCACTGCCAATTTTGATGTGCTCACCGTATTCCCACTGCCACGATCATGGTATAAATCCCTGATTGGTGAAGCCCAGGTTCCGTTAGAAACGAAGCAAGGCTGTGAGCTAAGCAGCTGTGCTTCCCAAAGTGTGATGTTGGCAAATGATTACCTTTTGCATTCGCAACCATAATAGCTTTAAATTCATTTATTTAAGAAACTCAGGAATCCCTTTATCTCTGACGGTTAAAATGAACATGGTTGGAGGGGTGAATGGCTTCACTTCGGAAGCCGTTGGAGTCTTCGCTTCATGTTGGATGTGACTGATGTAGCCTGCTTTGCTTCTCAGTGCTGAGAGAACTCGGGCCATGTTTCTTCATCAGGGAGGGATCTGGAAAAGGGAACTATGACCGCTTCCCTGAGCAAAGCTGCAGACACCCGTGCTGGGGAGCCAGGAGGCAAGCGGGAAGTGTCCCCTCCACTCTCCTCATGCAGTGTTTTTGTTGGTTTGTTTGCTTGCTCGTTGGTTGTATATGTACCCAGCACGCAGCTGGGTAGGTCTGAACCCGGGAGCCAGGCGCTTCCTCTTGGTCTCCTGTGTAGGAGATCAAAGGCATTGGGTCATGGTGACTACTCTTGATGCAAGAGGCTAGTATTGGATAAATGTAGGGCTAATTTTTGTTTTGTTTGTATTCTTATAAAACACAACATATTCCTTAACTAAAATTCAGTGGAAGGTGTTTGTGTAGTGGAAAAAATGTCAACCATAGTAGCTTTCTTACAAATTTGTTATACACATCAAATGATTTACTAACAAGATATTTTAAAGAGTTTGTGAAAGAATAGAATTAGATAAGCTTCCAGCATACGAAGGGAAATACACAAAGGAGTAGTCATATGTTTTTATGGTTATTCTTTTTCTAAACTTGCTCCAAATGGTTAGAATTGAATATAGCACAAACCGTCCCTGTATGGTTTTGTTTAGATTCTTTCTACATTAAAAATGAATCCCAGATTAGGGATGCTAGCATTTTCGTAGAAACATTGTTGTTTTAAGTAAGATAACAACGTAGGAAAAAATGAATTCCAAAGAGCACTTTTGAGAAAGGGCTTTGGAGAATGAAAGAATGGTGTAGCAATCAAACCTTTTATTGGAAAGTGCGCTGGTATTGTTTGTTACAATTAAGGTCTTCGTTCCTTTTCTGCATTTTCATGAATCAAGTAACACCTCATTAATTTTCCAGTTCAGCTGTAGATAAGCCAATTGGGCTGCCCTGCCAAGTATTTGGAGAGTAAATATTAGGAGATGTATTGCTTCGCAGCTGTTTGGATTGTTGAAGTTCGAATGTTGCTCCTGCAGCGATTGTATCTCCGCCTTAGTTCCCGGCAACCATGACTCAAGGGTGAGATTAGTTCTGAGCAGGAGAGCCAAGATGTTGATTTCTCCCTCAAGAGTTGCCCTGAAGAAGCCTTCTGCTACAAAGAAAAGAAAAAAAGAAAGCAAATGTTGCCAAAAACTTGCTCATTACAAAGTAGCCCTAATCTGCAATAAACTGTATCTCCCTGAAGGTTACAGTTTGATAGCTTTTCACATAAACACACATCAAGTTGCTCCACGGAGTCATTCGGCCCTTTCCCCACACCCTTTGTTGTGATTGCCAATTGTGTCTCCTACTCTCCCCATCCCATATCCAGGCAGCCAGGGGTCTGCTTTCTGTAACTAGCTGAGTTTAAATTGCTAGGATTTCAGAGAAGGTCAGCCCTTACAGCTACGCTCAGTTACTGGAGGGAAGCAAGGTCCTAGGTCCTCTCACGTGGCCCAGTGACTTGAGATTCACTCATGATTTTTCTTGCAAAGATTCCCACTTTTACAGTATGCCTTCATGAAGTGTACTACTCTGTCTTTTTTTTTTTTTTCTTAGATGTCTTGGGCCTTTCTGCTAAAAAATAAAGCTCCTTGCTGAGTCAGCTACACACCTGCCTGGAGCACCTTTGCTGTGTAGCAAAATGTGCTGGCCAGTGTGCTGGAGAGTGAGATGCCCTTTCTCAGGGTTCTTCCAAATGAGCTCCTATAGGGCTTTATAGCGAAGGCAGATGTAGGGCTACCGTCTGCTCCTCCACCTGCCACCTGCCACTGCTATGTGGTCTGGCCAAGCAGCTACAAGGCCAGGGGAACACTGGGTGACCGTCAGCATAAGAGCAGGCTGGTGCAGAGCCGGCTTCCTAAAGACATTCAGCCGTATTGGAGGGCTATTTCTTCCGACGACCAGGGTAGTGTCTTATTTATCGAGATATTGCTACCACACAAATACTTGCTGAATAAGAGAACTAAGTCCTGCAAAGGAGCATCCCCTGATTTCGGACCTTTGTTAGAGTTTCCTGACCAAGTCAGGGATACCTCCCAAGAAACGCCTTATCATGCAAAGCTTGCACTTTTTTGAGAAACACAGAATATATTTATGTACTCCTGGCTGATAGCCCTCCCACGGAGAGCCCACTTCTCCTGTGCTGTAGATGAGTACTACGTGTCATCACACTGGGTGGTGGACAACTGTGACCCAGCAGTGTCCATCTTTAAGCCCGGAAAGCATAATGCAAATGCTAAGCATTAGGAGATCAGAATCAGTACACAATCTATCACAGACTGTCACCATGCGGTCTTCTGTTAGTAGTTTGAAAAGTATCACCAGTTATTTCATCCAAGAAGTAGGCTGGTGTGATGTGGAAGCCAGTGGTGCCCCTTCCCTGTCAGGAACCGTCACTCTCCACGAAGAGGGACAGTAACGGCAGGTGCCTTGCAGAGCTGTGGTGTCACACAGCTGCCCTTGACTCCGAAGACACGCCTGCCTGCTGCTGTCGGTCTCCTTTTCCGCTTTGTGGTTCTGTTGATTCTTGACTACCTAGGCTATTCAAATGAGGCATTTAGACTCTTGACAGTTAGTTAAGGAAAATTATCTGTGTGTGTATGTGTGTGTGTGTGTGAGAGAGAGAGACGTGGAAGTGCCTGCCTTTCCCTTGTGCCCGGTGTACAACAAAGGTTGCACGAGTGCCGCATGGAGAGAGGCCTCATTGTCATTCATAGCAGCACAGGAGCCCAAGCAGACCGATAGTCTGGGCCTCCCTCATTCTCCATGTCTCTCTCAGAGGTGAAAATATGTTCAGGCAAGGGACATAGAACATAATCAAAGCATTTGTGGCATATAATCATTCTCTTAGGATTCCTTGATGCGATCTGAGAGATTATCCATGTAGTTAGGTGGAAGACACTTTGCAAGGTCTGCATTTGTCTACGCCAGTCTCTTCTGAATACCGTGCTTAATTCCACTGAGTGCAAAAGTGTCCCTTGGCCAGAATACTCTTATTGTAAGAAGGTATATGACTCAATCGTAGCAAATTAGAACACAGTTAAGACACAGGTGTCCCCTCAAAACTTCAAAGGCTCGATGTGGGAGCCGGGGGACTCTGTGCAAAGTTTTCCAGGCTTGAATAAACAATGTAGTGTGAAACCCATCAGATTACAGTTTTCTCACACACAGAAATGTGTCCATGGCTTTAGCAAGGAAACACGTTTAAAGCCCAAGTCAGAAAAATCATGAAAAAAGATGGTTAAACTCTGGCTCTGCTTTTCGTATGATGCAATGTGGCTGAGGTGTGAGAGAAGGAATTGGAACCAAGGTAGCAAGAACTCGAGTGAAAAAGGCGGCATTGTACTCATTTAGATGACCTTTTTTCAGAAAAACATCCCTCCAAGAGTTTCAGGATTGCTCTCCTGGAGAGGTGTGGATAACAGCGAGGACATTTCATAAAATGTTTGAAACGCGGAGATTGACTCTTGTGGATGCTACACCACCCACACTGTTCTGACACTTGTCTTTGCTCTCATTCACGCCTCAAGGTCAGTTGTATTGCCTCCACCAGCAGTTAGGTTTCAGATCTTTATTTACACTGTTCGTACAATACACAGACTTTTGTACTGGGGAGATTTAGGGGCTCCTTCCAGGAGTGCCCAGGCTTTCTTGCCATCCCCAGCATCTCAAAGGACAGGCCATCTGTCTGGTGGATGCAGTCATTGGTCCTCTTGGTACTCTGTCTCCTTGGCATCGATGGAGCTCCCTGCTGGTGGCTGGGTTCAGACAGTGAATGAATGGTGAGAGCAGGCAGCTGGGTGCAATGTGAAAAGGAGTCCTCAAGAGATTCTGTTTTCCCATGAGAAAGGGCCATTTTCTTCCCGTAATATCCACCAAATGCAAAGGCTCTTCATAATCTAGCATAGATAACTATCCTCAAAGAAGGAGAGAGAGCCACAGAAATGGAGCCTTCCCGAAGTCTGGATCCCTGAGTTCTGTGCCTGTTTGCAAGGAGCCCACATATCAGCCTCCCCTTGTCACTTTCCTGGCAGGAAAGCCTTGGTGACTCACTTCTGTGCCAACAGGTCTACTTGCAGAAGTGAACACATTGACCGTGAGTGTGAGAGTGTGCAGGTGTGACAACGGAAGGATCAAGGTGTTTCCGAAAACTGTCCCCAGCTGGGAGCGTTCCCAGTGGCTATCTTCCTCTTTCTTGATCTCACATGGCTGAGAGAAGTGTGCGTGCTTTGGAAAGCGGTGTAATACCGCCAGTAGGACATGACATGATATGACCAATTGTTGGACCTCCCACCCAGTCACCTCCACAACCTTCAGTCCAAGCCATGCCAAAATCCTCCACCCAGAGTGAGGAGAGTCATGCCGGGAGGGAAAGCAGTTCCAGCCGTCTTGCCCAGGACCCTAGCTTGCCAGCACCTCCAGAGGATGCTGATTTGTGACCCTGGAAAAATTCAACTTTTTGGTTAAATTTAGCCATCACAATCATGGTGGTAGCAGTGGCTGCAGTTTCCTGAGCAGTTATTCTTCTTATTTGACATATACGAGCCTCATTACCTTCATCTAGTAATTAGCAACAAAGGAGTAGAGTTAACAATGAATTGTCAGTACGTATCTTCTGGGAGATCCGATTTCTCTTGTGTTTCTCATCGGTGTGGTAGCTGACCTTGTACACGTCATGTCTGGCCCAGAAGAGTTGGGACAGGATGCTGTGTATGAGTGGGAGGGGAGAGACAAAAGTAAGAGTTCAGTGATAGCTGAGATCCTTCTCAGCTCACAAATACTGATGATGTGAAATAGATCCAGGAGCCCCACACTTAGTGAACCAATAAATGTGGTATTGCTTGGTAAGAGCAGCCATCCTCAATAACAACAATAATGTGTGGGGGACCGTGTGAATGTAATTGAGGATGCATAATTTGTTTGCTAAGGCTGAGAGGTGATTTACTCTATTTTGTAGGGATTCGTGTATGCCACCAGGTAACTGGGGGAATTGTCACAAACTGCTTGCCAGATCAATTTTCCTTTATAAAGTGGTTGGAAGAAAATTGATACCGAGGTGACACTGGCTTACTGGGACCCATTTAGAGCAGTTTCCATCATTGACACTGACACCACAGAGCATGCAAATGCTTCAAATCAAGAAAATTGCTAGAAAAACTTCCAAGGGGGTCCTTTCATGGAGCATTGGCTTGAACATTGCTGATCTGCATTGGGTGTCAGTTAAAATTATGAGGAATATAAATGATCAACAGAAGAACTTGTATAGCTAAGTTTGGTCGCAGGAGTATTGCCAGTACAACACTGTGTACATGTTCTAGCGAAGCGATGCTCGAAAAATGGAGAGCAGGTGTCTGGAAAGTGTCTCTGTCTTGATAGAAAGCCCTGTGTTATGTTTGACACACTCTTCAGTGGCTTCTAGCTCAATATTCTAAATTTGGAATGTCTATTTCTCAGCCTACATCTCCCATCTCCTTACCTGAAAGATCAAGGTCATGGAAGTGACCTTCAACAGGGAAGAGCCACCTAGACCATCTGGGCTGCTGTAACAAAACCTCTCTAGACTGGATGGTTTCATGGACATCGACTGCTCACATTTCTGGGTTCTGCAATGTCCAAGACAAAGAATTAGCACACCCAGTGTCTGATGAGTGTCTGCTTCCTTTTGGGTCCATAAACGCTCCTCTTCTTGGGTCATAAACGCTCATTGGGACGGTCAGAGACATGCAAGGACCCCTTGTGTAGACACGAGTCCCTTCCCAAGGACTCTACTGCTGAGTTTGGTGAACCTCCCATAGGCCCCACCTACAGACATTCTCATCTTGGACCTTAGACTTCGGTGTATGAATTTTGAATGAATTTTGAATGGGAATGCACTTGTGGAAGGGAAGAGGAAAAGGCTACTAGATGCTTCTTGTGCAAATCAGAGAAAAAAGAAATTTTAAGGAACAGCCTTTCCCTTGCCGGAAGGCAACAAGATGACTCAAGCAGCTGGGGCGCTTAGCCCCACATGGGAGCCAAGGATGGAGTTCATGACCTCTGGCTTTGGCATGGCCCAGCCCAGCTACCGTGGGCATCAGTAGATGAGCTCTCGATGTCTCTCTGCCCATCTGTCTCATCTCTGTATCTCAAACTAAAGAAAAGAAAGCTCATAAAAAATTGAACTCAAATATATGTTTCATGTTGGTGTAAACATTTTTGAAATTCACACAGATTTATCCCATGCTACATATTTTCCATGTACTTTCTGATGATTCTCCTATGCATAAAATCCAAGAGTTTTTAGTCCCCAAACCTGATCTTTTAGTCTCATTTCCATGGATTTTTTAAAGTCACTTCCTTTGTTCCAAGGATGTTTCCTTTGTAAGGAGTGGAAGACCTGTGCATTCAAACAGGCCGGGACTCTCCCTGTGGTCTGTGGGCCACCGAGGCCTCACGCTGCAGGTGTCTCTGCAAGGCGATTGTTGCATGATCCTTGACTGTTGGAGTTGATGAGTGAGGAGCACAGGTGTGGATGTGAAGTGCCTGGCACCTGGCCAAGATCAGTCACTCATTCCTACCTTGCCCAGGAGGGATCTGGGACTCTATGAAGGAGGCTGGAAGGAAATCAAGAACCTGCTTCATAGGGCAGGCCTGGGTTAGTGATAATTATAGCTAAGGTTTATTATTTTGTTGCGGTTAGTTAATTTACTTAATCCTCTAAGGGTGAGTTTATTTTATGGTTCCCATTTTAGAGATGGGAAATGGAGGAGTGTCAATAAGTGATGTATCAAAGTCCCATGATACACTGTAAACTCAAATCTAGCTCAAAGTCACTGCCCAGTCCTGCTTTCCCCGTGACAGGCAATAAAGGTGAGGCCTGCAGGTCAGGTCAAGGCTGTGTTTATATGGCACATGCAAAGAAAAGTGTCTTCCAAAGGACTCGCAGATGCATTTTTATAAGTGGAGTCTAGAGGCTCCAAACTAGGAAAAGAAGGCATGTCTGACACAAAGAGGGGAGAAAGGAGGAAATGGGCTGGGCAGCTGGCAAAAACGGGAAGGGTGTCTTTTGTTGGCCTCAGTTACCACAGTGGAGAACAGATCAAAGGAGGCAGTCTTCCAATTGCATTTAATTTTTTTCTAAGGAGCATGCATTACTTGAAAAAATAGGCATTTTTTTGCTCTGTGTTCATTGTTCAGATTGTTGAGTACTTCTTAGAGTTTCATGTCTCTGATACAAAGATTTTTGATGGATAATGTATTTGGAACAGATATAATTTTTTTTCCATGTTTGAATGTTAAAAGTCAAGCTTCCCTTGCTGAGACATAAATTCACCTCCTTTCCTTTTTTCTGTCTGTGCTCTTCTCCTGTGCTTCCCCCCCCCCCTTTGCATTATCTCCTCCTGAAACTTGATTGGCATTCAGCACCCAAAAGATAACACACAATGTTTACAAAGAGCTTTCTGACAACCTCTCCAAGAACTGACCACTGCATCAGCCACCTTGATGCACACTACATGGCATCGTGTTCCAACCGCAGATCTTGCAGCAATCAAAGATAAAGACTGCTGCAGCCTTTGGACAAGACCATGATCACGTGCCCGTCTCTTTGTCCTGTGATAGTTCCCTTGTGACGTCAGCTCAGGGAACTAGCTAATGATAAGCAGTTTCTTGGTATGGATCCATTTAATAAAGGCTGTAACCCATATTCTCCCCTTGGACATCATTTCATAAAAAACTAACTTCTGGATTAAAATAAATGTGATACGAAACGGAGGGCAAGCAGAGCAGACATTGTGCTCAAGGTGTTAGGCCTCCGGCAGCCATTTCAGAGTAGCAACTGGAGTGTTGCCTCCTTCGCTTCCACTGCAGCTCCATGCCAAAGTGCCCGAAGAGAAACTTAACTGCTATGCCCAATGCCTGCCCCCTTGGGCAGTACCCTGTCAGAGTTCCATGCATGCTGAGTCACTGCTCTTCACAGCTGCAGCTCATTATCAGCCCAGGAACTGTTTGAAAGAGATTTTCAATAAGTTGCAAACGGTAATGGACAGAAAGTGTTTAATACGTAAGTAGTACCATGGCATGGGTGTAGCATCCAGCGTACTGTTTTTTTTTTTTGCTACTTATTTTTTATTATATTTTGCAAATTTAGCAGTGCCCAGTGGATAGGACTTTTTCAGATAAGTTTCAGGGTTAACTTAAGAGCCGATGGAGCTTGTTCTATTCATAAAATGCTCATGATGCACATGTCCACAGAGGATGTAGCTCTGATTTCCCCTGAAAGTTATACTAAAACTTCTGCCTTTGTAATTTAGTACTTAGGTCATGCTTGAACATACAAATAATATAACTCAACAGTAAAAAGAGAAGAAACATTCCTGAGATTCTCAAATGAGAGTTCCAGAAAGTTGGAGCGTGGAAGGAAATAAAGGAGGGTGTGCGTGGATGCTGGGAGCAGAGTAAGCTCTGGGAGACTGAGAAGGAGGAGAACGTGTTACCGGAGGAGCTCTAAGGAAGTTTGGTTAGAACTTTCTTACACCAGTATCCTGGAAAGCCTTAGATCGTATCTGAAATGAGCTAAAAAGAAAGAAAACAAAGTAAGATATTATTGTACATTTCGATGGTGTGTGCTGTTTGCAAATCAGGTATTTACTATCCAGTTATTCATTATCCATATTTGCTACTCAGATATTATCCATTTATTATGTAGACATTTTGTTGTTATGTTCTGTTCACAAGATCAGCCTACTTGTGCAGAGCTGTGTAGGTAGATTGTGTTGGACGTGACACTTGGCTGGGCTGTTCTACTGTGAGAAAGAATTCAAGTAGGAAACTCAGGTAAAAATGAGGAGGAATCAGAACTATATGCAACTATTATTTCCAGATACTGCACAATCAGCATGGTGGGATTTTTTTTAAGATATACAGAGAAGAGTCAGAGAGGAAGATCTTCCATCTGATGATTCACTCTCCAAGTGACCGCAATGACCGGTGCTGAGCCGATCTGAAGTCAAGAGCCAGGAGCCTCTTCTGGGTCTCCCATGCTGGTGCAGGGTCCCAAGGCTTTGGGCCATCCTCGATTGCTTTCCCAGGCCACAGGCAGGGAGCAGGGAACTGAATGGGAGGCAGTGCTGTCGGGATTAGAACTGGCACCCATATGGCATCCCAGCGCGTTCAAGATGAGGACTTCAGCTGCTAGGCCACCGTGCCAGACCCAACAGGGTGGGATTTTGAGGATGGAAAACAAGGAGAGTTTCTGTGAGTGCTCCAACTTTTTATCTAGTGGGATTAATTGCCCATCATGTAGGAAAGAAATCCGAGCTGAGGAGGGTGGTCTTGTTGGGCAATGGACAAAGGGCTCAGATTTTGGAGTCTGGAGGACCTAAAAAGTGGGGTGCAGAATGCCAGAGAGGAGAGTGCTTGTTGGAGAAGCCTGCACGGACACCCCAGACTTTTTCTGAATTCTGAACTGTGTATGCAAAGGGTAAGAGTTCCTGAAGCCCCAGGCAAATCAGAACTCCCAGGGGAAAAAAAATAAGTTTTGAGGAACAGTAAATTCCCTGGGAAAACGTTTCTGTTTAGGCAATTAGAATGAAGAGACTACTACTGTGCCATAGATCAGCTAGACGCACAGTGAAGACTTCTAGAGACCCACCGCAGCAGAAGTCAGACGCAAGCCTTCCGAGAGAGAGCTGACGCACAGGCTGCTTGACTTCCTGCCCAACAGACACTCCTTAGTGTAAACATCACAGGGCCCAGCATTTGGCGGAAACATTTAGGCAGAGTGAAAAGCCAGGGAGGACTCAGTCAGTAAGTGAAAGCTCTTCGCTATTTTCAACATTAGATGATGTGAACATGATGAAGACAGAAATGAAATGTTAAAAATTTTGATAAGGTTGAACATAGGATAATAGAAGATACCCAGATTGAAGCAGAAACAGAAAAGAAATTGGGAAGGGAGGGTGGTAAAAGTACCACTCCCTATGGCATGCGATGACACAAGGTAATTGGAGTTGTCCAGAAAAGTGTGCGCGTAGAAGAACATATTTTGAGACGTAATGGCCAGATGCTTTGCAATGAATGATGAAAATGATGATGAAATAATGAGACGCCTGAGCCCCAGATTCAGGAAGCTCAAAAACCCCAATCTAAGCAAAGGAAGATCCATCAAACAATATGATTAAACCTGTTAGTATTTTTGGTGGAAAATCATTAAAAGTAGTTAACTCACCTGAGAAGAGGCTCCGAGGATGGCCTGCGTGCTTGGGACACCTGCTACCCACATGAGAGGCCTCGAAGAAGCTCCTGGCTTGACCCAGCCTAGCCCTGCTTATTGTGACCATCTGAGGAATAAACTGGTGGATGAAAGATTCCGTTTCTTTCTCCCTGGCTCCCTCCCTTACTCCCCGTAACTCCTTAAAACAACCAACTAAAAAGATGCAGTTTGTACAAGGGCAAGGAATTCTGTGGCTCTCCAAGTGAGACGCTGTGGCAGTGAGCCTCCACAGACTGCTTTCTCGGAGAGGTGTCGTGTGGCTGTTCACACTCATCCTGCCTGCAAGAGAAGCAGCAAGAAGGGAGAACCACCAGCATACAGTCAGCAGCAGAGCCAACAGCAGGGAAGAGAGCTCACACCTACGTCATTGACCCAGATTTGGGGCTGGGCATCTTTGGACTCCTACTCAAGGGACCCAGTAAACATGAACACAGTGATTCACATTCCAACCTGATCAAAGAAACGGTATTGCTTCAGTATTTGAGTACGTTGGCAATGCTTACGTAGTCACCATAACTTTTTGCATTGATTACGTACCCGAAGTCTGAAGTCTTGCATGCTTGATTACTAAAGCCAATTACTTTCATCGGACAGATTAATGAAACCATTGCCGGGGACACTGCTGAAACAGTTTTGATTGAGCAAAGGCTCTGGATACAAAACTCGGGTGTTTGAAAGTTACCAAGAAATCCACTAGGCACACCTTGAAAGAGTATACAACCTACTTCAAGACCCAGGATGTAAACACGTACGGTTCATGATGGGAGACATTGTGATCTGTAGTTAAATGAGGGTCATCCCTGTTAACCACATCAAACTGTCCAACATGCATCAGGTGAGGGGAGTCTGGGAGTGAATACATTCGGGTTGGCAGAGATCAAAACAGTGGGCCGTGGCAGATGGTGGGCGGCATAGTTCCTTCTAAGGATCTTCCCTGTATATATATATATATATATATATATATATATATATATTCATTCATATTCATTTGTTCATTTTATTTGAAAGGCACACATAGGCAGAGATGTTTTCCATCTACTGCTTAATCCCCCAAATGCTCAACCTCTCGCGGCAGTCAGGGCTATACCAGGCCGAAGCCAGGGACAGAGGGTTGGTTGATGGCAGTGACCCAAGTATTTTATTATCACGGCTGTCTGTCAGGGTACACATTAGCAGGAAGCTGGATACAGAAGAGGAGTTGAACTTGAACAAAGGAACTGTGATAGGAAATGCAAACATCCCAAGCAGCACACTAACCGTCATGCCAAACGCCTACCCATCTGGGAGGTTTGATAACGACCGCAGTCCGTGTTCTGGGTGTTTCCCATCTGCCCCATTTCCTAACAGCGGATTTTACTGCACTTGCTTTACTATGACCACACTCAAGTATGTCAGGTACGATCTGGGGATATGTTCAGAGCTGATTCTGAACGCTGTGCGAACAGACCCAGCAGGCCCTGTGAGTCCTGCTGGTGAGCTGCACAGCTGCCTGGAGGTTTGAAGCTACTTTGCTTATAGATACAAATACACACCCTTATTTAGATTATAGCTTGATTATAACATTAAGAGATTGTTCTCCATTTACTTGGCATTCACACATCTCCAGATATTATCTAGGCACATTGCTATTCAAAAAGTAAATATATCCTTCTAACTTGAACTATCTACATTTATAAGAAATGTGGTGGCCATCGAAGGACCACAGAGTTTGCAATCCAGCTTTACATGAAACATTTCCAGACCTTATTTCAGCAGTTATAAATAGAACTGGTGCCATAAGTCATTTAAATGTTATGCCCATCACTTCTAACCCTCAGACTCCCCCTTCAGGATATGCATTGTTCACCAGCTTCACTCTCCCAATGAGGAAACGGGAGTTTAAGATGGTTCCTTGCCATATTGAAGGTCACAAAGATAACAACAGATGGGATTTGAGTTAGTATTGGGCTTCTTGATTGAATAAATTCAAAACTGGTTTAGGAGTTGCTGCAGAACCTCAAATTGGGTCCCCTGGATAAGCCCGCTTGATGCACAACAAACTAGTTGTTGACAGTGCAGTCCTGGGGAAAAAAAAAAAATCAGGTGTTTATCGCAAAGCCCAGAGCAAGGAGGCAGCAGCTGGTGCTCAGTTCCCAGGATCCCTGAAGGACTAAATGCAGTGACA
Organism: Ochotona curzoniae; assembly: GCF_017591425.1. Lineage (NCBI taxonomy): Eukaryota > Metazoa > Chordata > Mammalia > Lagomorpha > Ochotonidae > Ochotona > Ochotona curzoniae. Next base: position 819,284 of record NW_024465746.1, read on the forward strand.
GAGTACAGCAGCCTGTGGGCACCTCCTGTGGGTACCTCCTGTGAGCACCTCCTGTGGGCACCTCCTGTGGGCATCTCCTATGGGCACCTCCTGTGGGCACCTCCTGTGTGGGTCTCTGCTTGGCTGTGTGGCCTTCCTTTGGTCGGTTCATAGAGGTCAGCGTGTTTTCTTTGGAATGGCCAAGTGGGACTCTACCCTGGCTCTGTGAGTAAACTTGATAGCACTTTCTTGGTTGGCAGCCCGCTCATTCTTCCCAATAGTCATATTAACCATAGGGGCAATTCAGGCCTTGATAATACAATTCCCGAAGGAACTCTAAGCTAAGGAGGAACATCTGGGGCCTAAGCAAGCAGACGTCAGAGGCATTATAATAGAGCCTCCACTTCACAACAGCCTCTGTTTTTTAAAAAAAGTTTATTGTGACTTCAAGTTAAGGCAATTTCATTTAAGAGACGGGATCGAAACTAAAAATATTAAACAGAATATGCACTGAATCTTTATTTTAAGCTGTAACACTCAAAACTGTGTTTTGGTACATTTAGGGTAGAGGAAGAGTGGGCAGAGGATAGAAAAGTTGATTATTAGGTGCCTGAAATTTTCCCACACAAATTTATCTTCCAAGTTTTTTTTTTTTTTTTTGGCCACTGCGGTTTTAGATAGCTTCACACCTTCAAACACAAGTAAATCAAAAGTCTGAATCTTTTCTTCTGCACCAGGAGTTGCCTGCAGAAGTGACGCCTTCCCACATGGTCTTTCAAGGTTCCTGCACGCTGGGTACTCAGCTGCATCCAATGAGTGAATCTCAGTGCTCAGTGACTATGGCCAGTGGCTGGGTCACTTCGTCATCATTGTTGTTTTCTGGTTCCATCAGTTTTTTGGAATACTCACGTGGGGTTTCTTGCTTGGTGTCTGCTAGCAAAATGCTTTCTAGGGAAATGACTACCAGCATACTAGCCCTGTGCTCCTTTGAGGTCTGATGAAGCAACAGCTTCTCTCTGTCCAGCGAAGGGGATATCAACAAACTCTTCAGAGTCTTGTTTCTGACCTAGACCCTGAACTGGCACTGCAAGCTTGAACTTCCAGAAAGCCACCTGCCTCTCCTGAACTATTTTCTTTGTCACTTCTTCTTCCATTCATTTCTACATTCATTGCAATGAGATTATTAAAGTATGTTTTGTCTAGAGAATTATTTGCCCCAAACTTATCATTTTATGCTAGTTGAAATAATATATATTGATCAGCTTCATAAGTGGATTTAAAACTTACCTTGAACTTTCACGGTGCTCCTTGTACACTTGACGCCCTAACTGGCTAAAGCTAATTGAGCTGAAAAATATGCCAACATGCAGGAGGCCTGGTCATTAAGAGCTCTGAGCTCTTGAGAAGAACTGGTTAAGTTAGAGCTGGTGTGTACCCCTGCATGCCATTAAGAAGGTAAGTGCAGAAAAACATAGAGTATGCAAGAACGGGTGATGGCAAGTGTTCCACAAAAATACTGGAACGGTCCTATGATCCAACAATTCCGATTATAATGAAGAGATCCCCAAATTTGGGCTGTTTCTGAAAAGAATTCTAAGCCAGGTCTTGAAGCGATACTTATCTCAGCACTATCCATTATCATCAAAAGATGAAAGTGTCCCTGATGAACGAATGGGTAAAAAGTATTTTGTTATTTGAATATATATCTCAGTTGTCATAATCCAATCTCTTCCCCACAGAAAAAAGAATTCATAGCAGAGGCATAAAAAACAAAACCAAACAAACAAACAAACAAATAGTGCGCAAGTGAGAGCTGTGAGCACCAAAGAGGTGCTAGCGAGAGTGTGGCCGAGTTGCCCAGGAGGGAGGGCAGAGAGGGATCCACAGTGCAAAAGGTCCACTTGGGCTTGTAAGCAGTCTCTTAAGAAGTATAGAAGGAGTCCTAACTGAATAGAGGAATGAAGTTTGGGGTTTAGTATGCATGATGTTTTCTGGAAGTTTTACGGTATCTTCATGTCTTCATTTCCACTGGGGCCATAATGAGAAGGTGAGTGTCCTGAGTGGTGTGCAAGGGGTGGGGTACTACCTTTGCGGAGTAAATAGAAAGCTCCCAGTTATATCCCTACCTAACCTTCCTGCCTCGTTCTCACATAGCCATATGTACATAAGTGAAATGCTATTCTGTCTTAGAGTCAGATGAGATTCTGATAAATTCTATAACATGGATGAGCCTTAAGGTCATTATACGAAGTAAGATAAGCCACTGACGGAAAGACAAATATTGTTTGAGTCCGTGCAGGTGAGCTAGCCAGTAGTGAAGTTTGTGGGCCGGATGGTGGAGCAGTAGTTTCCAGCGTTTGGCAGCAGTTGTGGGAGAGGAGTCGCTGTGTTGTAGAGTTTCACAGCTGGCAACCTTGTGGAAACCACTACACAACAACACGGATGTGCTTCTCACTGCTGGGCCATCAGAGAGGACTGCCAACACATTTCTGGGAAGATGGGATGAAAAGAGAAGTTTATTTTTACACCCCCAATTTATGCAATCCAGTTTTTTTCATAGTCCCATGAATTTATGAAGGTTGCTTGCACACCTTCGCATGGCTACACGATCCGTTTCATGAGCATTTTGCCACCACAATTAACGTTCTTTCAAAGTGCGGCATTAGTTTCAGTATTGCATATTCTTTGCAAACGATTGGGTTCCTGTGGAGACCAAGCAGAAGTGGTCTCGAGTGAACCTGAAAGCAGGTGGAGGTTTATAAATCTGCCAACACGTGCAAGCAGATCTGAGCGCATGCCAGTTTGTCAGCGCCATACACGCTCAGACGTTACAAGTGCTCAGAGGGAGCAGTAAGGGGCAGAGTGAGTGCTCCCTGGCGTCGGGAGGACTTCTCCGAGGAGCCCAGGGAGCAGCAGAGCTGGGAAATTAATGGCCCGATGCTAAAATGTGAGCTGGCGGGCTGGCCGGCGTGACGCAGCGGGAAACGCTGCCTGCTTCATGTCCGCTTCCTGCCCCAAGCATGGGGTGAGCGTCCATGGACATCGCCCGAGTGACGTACATTTGAGCAATCGAAGAAATCCACCCTGGCTGCCTTAGCTGGTGCTGCTAGTGGGCATTTGAGTCTATTGTTTGTTCATCGAAATCCTGAAATCTTAGTTTAACAACAACAAAGCCAGGGTTATTTCTTATCTGTACCTATTTATGGGTGACTCATTCCAAATTGAGGTTCATGATTCTTACTTGGAGTTAAAATAGAGCGAAGATTTTTAAAATATTTTTTTGTTGAATTTAACTATTGCTATTCTCCATGATGCAATTTTGCAGATATAGGGATTCCTTCCTCCGCCTCCGCTTCCTCCCTCCCCATTTTTGGCTACCACCATGTCCCCCATATTACCACAGTAGTACAGTCCCTCTGTGATAGATACAAGTTTAGCAGTGCGCTGTTTGAGTGCATCATAGTATATGCATAGGCAAAGGTAGAAAAGGCACAATCTCATTGTCAAGGTCTAGTTCACTGCCTCATTGGGAATGCTTTAAACATTTATTTATTTGTTTCTTTGAAAGGCAGAGCGACAAAGAGCTACACACACACACACACACACACACACTCTTACACCCCTTCTGTCCTCTGGCTCACTCTTCAAATGGCAGCAGTTTCTAGGACTTGAGCAGGCTGAAGCCTAGAAGATGGCAGGAACTCAGGTACTGGGTTACCCTCTGCTCCTGCCCGGGCACACTGGCAGAGTGGGCTCAGAAGCAAAGTCAGGACTTGAACCAGCCCTGAGACATGGGATGTGCGCGTTGCAATCAGGAGCTTAACTCAATGGAGCCTAACTCCCCTCCCAGAACACAGACACTCTGGCCTTCTATGTGTAACTCGTGATCTACTTTGGATCCATAACAATGGGCTTTGGGTGCCTTTTCCTGTGTGTGTCTCTGTTTCTCAGGCCTCTAAAATAGGAGCTGGGGGGTCAAACACCAGCTGCATTCCGCCGGAAGTGCTACAGTGTACTTGTGGCCACAGCTTCTTGAAGTGTCCTTTGACATGCCAGTGGATTTCTGCAAAGTCTGCTCAACCATCTCCCAAATTACAGGGCTCATCAGCCATGCCAGCTGTCTGGGAACAGATAACTATGCTAGGATACTCAAAAGAACACTCACAGGAGATGAAACATATTTTGCATACTTTGGTGCAAAATCCATACTTAGATTTTCCGTGAACTCTTTTTGAGCGCCGTGTTAAGGCGTGCAGATGGGGTTCGGCTAGGACTAGAGTTTCTACAAGAAGCCAGAAAGTTTGTGAAGAACTGTCCAGTTTGTTTCTTGGATCTGAATTGTCAAGGAGTGGGTAAGGCTAATTTGTCCTTGATGTTTGATTTGGCAACCCAAGAAAAGTTAAGACTATTGGCAAGAACCCTGGCAAAGCAAAAAAAAAAAAACCCTGGCAAGACCGAGGCACTGAGATGGTGTGGAAAGATCTGAAAAATCCAGTGTAACTCAAGCTTACATGTCTGGGAGAAAGAAGACAAAACCAGGTTGCTGAAGGCTGGGGGGCTGCTTTGTTTGGGTTGTTCCCCAGGTTGTAGAGGAGGGCGAAGGGAGCAGGCTGCACTCGTACATCCTAAAGATGACTGGCAACTGCCACCTTATGGGCTAGAAAGAAGCTGGAGCCAAGGAGACCGACCTTGGTTTTGTAATTGCCTACGAAGAGAAGTGAAGATCTCTTCCACAGGTGGGGAATGGGCTGTGAAACAAATAGCCTAAGAAGTTAGGCCAAGTGTGTGTCCCTCAAAGGGGTGACCCTGACAACATCTCGCCAATCCTTCTGAGTTTCTCTTGTTTTTCATCTATTCATGTAGCTTTTTTTGGACCGAAGGTCTCACCCTTTGGCATTCTTCTGCCTTTTTCCAGTGCTTGTCCCCAACACACATTCCGTCCTTCCTGTAACACTGTTGGGGTTCAGAGAATGAGTTCCTGGAAGGTGGGCACATTGAGATCACCCCTGCTTGTGTTATCAAAGTCCAGATCCAATCTGCAAAAAAGACCAAGTAAATTAGTATACTGCGTAAAATCAGCGAGGAAGATCTTTCCATTTGATGATTCACGCCCCAAGCAGCCGCAGCAGCTAGAGCTGTACCAATCTGAAGCCAGGAGCCAGGAACTTCTTCCAAGTCTGTCATGCAGGTGCAGGGTCCCAATGCTTTGGGACTCAACTGCTTTCTCAAGCCATAGACAAGGAGCTGAATGGGAAGTGGAGCAGCTGGGGATAGAACTAGCACCCATATGGGATCCCAGTGTGTGCAAGACGAGGATTTTAGCCACTAGGCTACCGTAGGATACCAGACCCTATTGTGTAAAATCTTACCATTGCATTGCCAGAAAGAATGTGAAATTCAGGTACACGTTTTCCATCACATATATGAATCCTTTCCACAAAATACAGTCAGGCTGAGAGAGTGAGTGAGACAAGGAGAGAGACGAAGAGAGAAATCTTCGGTCTTAAGTGATCTCAAGGCTTGCTAGAAAAAAATTTTTATGTGGTTGTGTGGGACAACCATCAGCCAATCTACAAATCTGATTCTCAGTGCTAATGTTGAAACATGTAAAATCAGTCTGGAATAGATTACATTAGTGGCAAGGTATGAAGTGTTGCTGTAAGGTGAGGTTTACACACAGCTGCAGAACGTTATGTTAAGTTTCTGATGGGACAAAACAGGTGTTTTTAAACTTGATGACTGATGAGATCATTCCTAGTGAATGTGCCAGGTGCGGGGACCTGGTACCTTGCGGTCACTGCTTAGTTTAACCCAAAAGATTGGCCACGTCACTTGGTTGAAAATATAAAAGCCTTTCACTCTGTTTAATGTGTACAAGAAATCTACATTGTAATTGAGGGCTGCAAAAATTTTCAAAAATTCTGCACGTCTTAACTAGATGTTACAGTTTAGTCCTCAAGAAATCCTTCTTTTGAATGCTAACTAAATGCTAACTACAAAAAAATGGATTTAAGAAATAACTACAAGACTAAGTTCTAGTATGACTTTTTTCCAGAAAATGAATGAATTTTATTAAGACATTGCTGTTTTCTACAGCAAACATTAACTCTATTTAGAAAAAGCACCTAGAGTTATATTGTGAGACAGTCACTCAATGGGGGTTTTACAAGTGAAGGGCATGAAATCTTAGGTTTTATAATTGAATGAAGAATATAAAATAAAATTCAGATTATCAAAAAGATATGCGTTCCACCTCATACGTGAAAGAATTTGTCAGTCATTTTTCTTATAAAAACAAACTGAATTTCTATGCAAATCATACTTTATGTGTTTTCTTATGATACAGTCAGAAACACTCATGAGACATTAGAAATGATCATTAAAAAACCATCTCAAGATTTAACAAGTGCCATAGAATTCTATTTCAAAGCAAATGATGAATTGCAGAACCTTGAAAAAAAATCAAATTACCCTCAAAAATGTTATTGGACAGAAATACATCTTCCAGATATTTTGCTATATGATATATATGACTTTCACGGCTTCACTTAGAACTATGTCCAGTTTCAATATTTATCCAATAATATCAACACTGGCTGAATAGCTAATGCTAAATCCAGCCAAAAACAAAATATTTGCTCATTTCACCAGACTTAGTAATATGTTACCACATACTTGGTGTTTCAATAATGCATGATTTTAATAGCACTGACTGGCAATTTAAATGTTAATGTGCAATAGGTATCCAAAGATTTCATATTTTCTATATTTTTAACTGATGTAAAGATTGTCTCAAAATGTACAAACGTATCATGTAAAGATGTATGTATTTTAAGTATGAGATATTTAAGATTTATGTAAAATATGTACTATGAAAAATGTGTATTGATTTCAAAACATTTTGCACTAAAATCATCTCTTAATTCCACTTTGTGTGAGTATTTTGAAGTGTGTGTAGATTATATTTTAGCTACATTTAATATTCGAAGATGTAGCGATATAATCAGAAGTGCAACTGACATGTCCAGAACACATTTGTTACCCTAGGAATAGCCCATGAATGCGTTGGAAACAAGATACTTCATTCATGTTAGTGACTGAGCTTATTGTGTATTTTAAGCATCTTTCTTTGTTTTGAAACAGGTTGTTTGGCATCAAATCAGTCATTCAAACAGACTGTTCCAGTACTTGGAAAATCATAGTAAACCCAGAACTGTCGTGGTACCACCATGCCAACCCCATCCTCCTGCTTGTAATGTACTACACCCTGGCCACACTCATCCGAATCTGGCTCCAAGAACCCCTGGTAAGGATGCACAGTTCTCGTTTTCTTGACTGCACAGTAGCCTGGCGTGGCCAGGTGAAGGGACCCACTATTTTACTTGTTCTGCATTCTGGTGGCAGCGTTGTAATTCTGCAGAGGCTTGAGTGCCTCAGAAGGGGACTGGCTCCTCTTGTTAGCATAGCCCTGTGCTGCCAAGCATGGGACAGTCACTCTTACTGAGCGATGACTGGGCACACAGGTGATGCGTTACCTCACGTGACTTGCTAAATAACTGATGAACAGGCATTATGCCCAGCTGACAGATCAAGAAAATCAAGTTAAACTAATGTGCTCTGAAATAATATCCTCATTGTATGGTTCCAAGTGGTTGTTGACAAGACCAGGGTCTTAGAGACCACACATCTCCTACTGCAGGTGACTAGACTTTTCCAAGTTTCTTCTGGCCCTCGTGGCCTCTGAAGGCGCTGCCATACTTGTACTCTTTTGCACATCCAACTGCAAGGTGTGGGAATTATAATGTACCCCATTGCTTTGGAGTTTAAATGTGTCCCTATGGGAAGGTTAGTAAGGCTAACGCTATTGTGGGATGGGGCATGTCTTCCACTCAGTGGTACCAAGCATCCATCCGCTTTTATGTCTCCTAAATAGCTGACAGGCAGGAACTCAGCTGTAAGGTAGTTTATTGGCACAGGACAAAAGCAAGTTAAAGGCCGTACCATCTTCTTGTTCACTACCTGCAGGCATAGTTCAGATAGATTGGCAAGTCTTGCCAAGCCTAAGTCCCTAAGCTCTAGTATGGCCTACTCCATCTCACTCTCAGCCTGGGACCTGGAGCTGTGGCTCTCCTTTGTTCACAGGCTTAAGCCCGCACAGCCATTCAGTCAGTCAGTCATTCAGTTAAAAGTATATTTTAGCAAAAATGTAGTGAAGCCTGCCTCTGTTGACTGCTAACCTAAGGGCCACCATCACAAACAAGGCCTGTGTTTGTGCAAACTGTGTGCTCTCCAAGAGAAACACAGTCTCAACAGAGTAACTAGAATCTCAGGCAGATGGTGGCCATGTCCATCTGTGGCACAGGTGCCATCTGCAGAAATGAGGCCGAAATCTTGCTGCCCACAGTGTCCCCACCCCATTGTGGGGGTGTAACACAAGAGGTATGCTTAGAGTCTGCGGGGTCACCTTTGTTAGCAGGCTTCTCACAGTTGTGTAGTGCTGTATAGACCGGAAAGAAATTTCATAACTCTCTTCTAACGACGTCAGTTTTCGTTGGACGTGTTCCACAGACTTAGATGCGAGTCTGCGTGTTGTGTATACACAAATAAAAATGTGCATCTAAGGGATTAACAGATATGCAGGAACTTCAAGAAGTTTGGAGAAAAACTGCACTAGTTTCTAATTTAATTTTCCCTGAAATTTTCAATGCTTCTTCAATTCAGCACAACTTCTAAACATTGTTTAAACATTCCAGAAATTACTTTTAAGGCATCTGATTAGCAAGAGTTCCCAGTACCTTGAGCCTTGTTTTAGCTCCAGATGCACAGTGCCACAGTGAAGGCTCTTTTATGTTGTAGCCCCTTCAGGCCAATGTGCTTACATGGACTGTCTATGGGCAAGGCAGGCAGACAGAGAAAGAACTAAGAAGATGATCAAAGCTGTAAACCACAAGGCAATAGCAATGTCAAAACTCATATTATCTGGAGGGTTGTATGGAGAATAAGGCTACCTGTGAGCATCAATGTTTCAGGTAGATTTAGTGTTTTTTAAAATTATCTATTTATGTATGTGTGTGGAAAACAAGAGAAAGAGAGCATTACTGTCTGCTGATTCTCTCCCCAAGGACTGCGGTAGCCAGGACCAGGTTGGGTTTGAAACCGTGAGCTAAGAAACTCAATCTGTGTCTCCCAAGTGGCTGGCAGGGACCCAGTTGGTTGAGTCATCAACGTAATGACCACATCTATCTTGGCAGCAAACTGAAGCCAAGAAGGAAAGTCAGCCACCCTGACATGGGGCACAAGCATTCTATTCTCTAGATTCGATCACTCCTTGCAAAGCTCTGTATTCCGAATGGCCTGGGACAGAGACTTACTCATAGAGGCAATGCTAGCGATTCTGTCACATGGCCTGGCACAATTGATTGATATGACTATATGTGAAGGTGAGACTCAACCTACCAGATTTATTAGAACAGTTAGGTATCAAGAATTAAATGTTTCGGCAGCTCCACCTGCAAGACCAGTTTCCCATCCAGCAAATTAGGGTGCTGCCCTCAGGTACTCTAACTCATTCCCCAGCAGTCAGGCTAAGAGACCAAGCCCTTCCCCTCCACTCCAAAAGCAGGGACAGGACTCAGTAATGCCTTCTTCGGGGTGCAATCATCAGGAAACTGTATTAATAATCAACTGCATTGTGCTCCTTGCATTTCCTCTTTGTCCTCTCTTGCAAACCATTTGCCTGATCTAGGCAAATGTCTCATTTGACAAGGCACTTGCTAGGCCCTTGCTGAATACCATGTGCAAACTCTAAAAGCTAGCATCTTTAACAAAGACCTTCATAATTAAAGATTGCCAGTGACTGGCTCACAGTTAGCTGTATGCTTTTTTTGAAAGCTTCTCGCTAAGAGCCATTTGCAGAGCTGCTTCCCTCGGAATACACATTGGGATCTGTGGTTAGTTAATAACATCAGAACATGTTCTCAGTAGGCATCCAAGAACTTTTCATACCAACGTGTATGTCAATCCCAGGGCAGCATTTTAGCCATTTTTAAAAAGGATGTCTTCAGAAAAGCTCACCTGCTGTATACATTCTCTTTGAAAACTAACCCTAGGGAGCCAGAGCTGAACAGCTTCCTGCTGGCCTCCCCGGCTGCCTGGGGAACGTTTTTTGGAAAGCAGAGCTCTTCCTGTTGTTCCAGGTACAGGACGACAAGCCCAAGGAAGAAGACAGAGCCCTGGCCTGTAGCCCCGTCCAGATCACAGCCGAGAGGAGGCGGAGCCTGTGGTACGCCACCCATTACCCAACTGATGAGAGAAAAGTAAGTCACGGAGAGAGGGTCACCATTTCCCAGCTTGTTCGGCCGACTTTGTGTTGGGTGGTTGAATCCGAGCCTTGTCATCTCCCCAGTCTACATGTGTTGCTCATCATGCTAAGGAAGTTGTTTTAGAGGCTTAGACCCAGAGAACAGAGAACTCCCTCCACGGAGGGAACTCAAGGCTTCTTAAGAAAACATCATGGCCCCGTTATGTTTCATTGCTTCCCACACAAACACATTCTAAAAACCCTGACTTTTGAAGCATAATTCTATATTTCAAGCAAAAAAGATAGCAATCTGGTGACATGGATGAAAATTTCAATGTTGAAATACATGGCTGACAACACCAAAGGTCTTCAAAAGATGCATGGAACAATGCACTGAAATCTGCTCATCTTTTCATCCATTTTCCGTGGACTTGTTGAAGGGCATTAGCAGCTTACTCGCTTGTATAGCGTAGTTAGCCGCCGAGATAATACCATACCCCGTTGGAGAACATTCTATCTATGTGAATGTGAGTGAAGATCTCGCACTTTAGGCAACTGTGTGTATTGACCAGAAAAGTGAATATAATTAAGTATCATCTAAAATATATAGATCACATCATACATAATTTTATCACCTTTTGATCATTTATTGACCATTTTGAACTCAACTCACTGCAATGTCTTAAGCTAGAATGGCTTACGTGCAATGCTTGTTAACTTGGGTAGGATCAACGTGCTGAAATCTCCCGGCATTGAGGACTGAGGGGTAGATCCCCAGCTGCGGCACTGAGGAGTGGGTTTTCCAGTTTATTTCGTGGCATGGCAGAGCACCGAGGCCTGTTCTCAGGGCTGCTGCCCTATGCCGGAGGAGAGTGAGCCGTGACTCGGCCATGGAGCAAAATGACCACACTACTCTATGGGGCAGGGACAGTGCCCTGTGTCTCTGGAGGTTTTCCCTCTCACAGGACCAGGATTCAGGGTAAGCCCTGTATCTCACTGTATCTCACTTCATGAAACGTTTGAGGCCTGTGGCACATTAGAGCTCCTATGACCCTGTGTCCTCAAGGTCCAAACCCTGTCTGTGCTGATGTTGAAGAGTTCTGCCTGGTGGTACAAGGCAGACATCTGGACCCAAACCAAGACTGAGGCCCCATTGCGTAGCTGGTGATGGTACACGAGGACCTCCACTGACAATCACACATGGAAAGCAAAGCCCCCAAGCAGGCGTACCTTAAGAAAATCCTGCGAGAGCCAGAAAGAGCTGCAGTCATGCCACAAGCAGGTGTAGGCAATGACACATTTCACACGAACAGTAGAACATAGCTAAAAGATTCCCGTGATGCTGTGGTTGTCATCACGGAGCATAGCACATGAATCACAGGGTGGTGCTGATGCTGGGGTAAGGAAAACAACATCTTTTGGAGAAAAGAAACATTACCTGAGTGAAGTTAGTAGACACTGAATACTCAGCACTGATGAAGTCTATATTAGAGAAATGCCCTCTGCCTTTACATTCATTCAGCATTCACCAATCACTCAGAACGTTCCAGGCCCACAAGTTCATTCATGCTAAGTGCCTTACGCGGGGCTATTATTTGTTTTATCTTGATGGACAAGTTATGGTTACTCGGGCCCAGGTGTTTGGCAGATACCATTTGAAAATTAATGCAGTAAGACCATCACTCAGAGACACACAAATGACAACAATTGATGCCACTAAAAGAGTTTGAGCACTTAGGTGAAAATTGGTATGTGGGAAGTTTGTGCCCACCATGGCAAATTTGAAAACTTCCCCATATTTTGAGACCTGGCGATGAGGTCAGGATAGCATGAACATGCATGCTCTTGGAGGATTCTGTGAAGTGGTCCAGTATCTGATACAGCTATAGAACTCGCTGACCCAGATGCTTCCAAATTGCAGCGCACGGCAGAGAGGCCCATGGCCAAGAGCCGTGCAGGATGCAGCCAACATCAGCATCAGTGGGCGTTCAGGATGTGGGGGACGGCAAGTTCTCTGGGGTGCTTTCAGAGCCCCCACTCCAACCAACCTTCACAAACTTCGGCTGGTTAAGACTGTGCCATTGTCCGAATAGGCTGTTAGCATATCCCTTCTGCTTCCAAGTGCAGACCTCAGGGGGGCCGGATCTCCTTCATACTTCAACCAGAACAGCACATGGCAGCGGCCTGAGTGCAGAAACACACAGACAGTAAAAGATGCACATCAGTGCGAAAACAGTGATGCGGAAAGATGATTGAATTAGTAATTGCATCAATTAGATGCTTTAATTAGTGCTTGCATTACTATTTATGTTAACTGAGGCTTATGTGGAATAGCTCTATTTTAATTTCTACTATGGTAGTTATTGGTAATGTTGTTGATATCCACATAAATAAAATATCTTTGGATCTCTCAGAATGTAAATGAATCTTGACCCCAAAAGTCACAAAAGCACGTGCAATTGCTGTACTAGTAGTTGTGTAGGGGTACCTGAAACAACTCAACACTAATGTGTTTTAGAAATACAGTCATATAATTACTTTATTGTTGATGGTATGAAAATAAAATAATAAAGCACACTGCAATTTCCCTTTATTAAAAATGCTCATTTCTTGAAAGCAAGCACATTTAAAATTCTGCAGATGTCTCCAAGGGTTTGGGGAGCATCCATTCGAGAACAGCTCATGCTATTAACCAAAACACTGGAAAAGCAGGGCAGTGTTTATGGTCATGTGGCTTAAAATCACTTTGTTTGCTGTTAATACGTGGTGTCAGAACCTGGAAAACGACAGCCAGCAGCATCCAATTCTATTATTATTCCTTTTGTTTGTTTGTTTGTTTTTCCCCTGCATGGCTATTTTAACGTACTAGCATCCCGCTGGCTAAAGAGAATTGGTATGTACACAGTAAAACTTTATAGGTATGTGTAAACATGGCGTTGCTTCCAGCTCACTAATTAACATGCTGTCCCACATTGCTTTTACAGCTTTTATCCATGACCCACGATGACTACAAGCCATCTGATGTTAGTATATCCTTAGAATCTTCGCGTCTGTTTGTGTGATACGAAAGTGACAGAAATGGAATTGGCTCACGGTCGTGCGTCTTATTGATCACTACTCCATAAAGTCTCGGAACTTCTCAGGCATTTTTGTGCAGAAATTATGTTTGGGTTATTGCTGTTAGAGCAATGACCCATTTCATGTGAGACTAAATATAGTCACGCAAAATATTTTTAAGCTTTAAAAATTCTGAGAGGATTTTAAAAAGTGCTTTTGTTCTGTAGTTGCATGCTTGTGACAGTATTTAAATTAGGAAGTCTCCTATGGCCTGGACTGTGGGTGCTCATGTGTTTATTTGTAAAAATTATAATGCCAAGAGGCAAAGGGGGGAAGGCAGGCAGTGGCATTTAGACCAGTCCAGGATGGCCAGAAGGTGACACTTACCCGAGACCCGAAGGGTACTCACTTTGATCTGAACAGAGCAGCATGGGGCACAGACCAGGTCCAGGGCAGGGCTGGAGACTTCCAGACCAGAGGAATGGCTGGCAGGTGGGAGCAGTTACAGTTGATGAAAACACCAAACTCTGTCATCAAATCCTCATCAGTTAACGATGGGCCGATTTGCACTGGGACCGGGGAGTACACTGCATGGGTCTGAACAAAAGTGTGACAGCATTGGTATAAGCTGGAACATTCCATGGAGGTGAGATTTGGAAAAGGGGTGCACACCTTTCATCTTGCTGAAATATTGGAGTGCATTATTACATTGCTCAGTTTCCAATGAGCTCTTCACTGCTGAGCCATGCTTGGAATAAAGGCAGAAGTCCTTCTCCCCTGACCAGCCTCTCCTTGCACTGCCTCGGCAGGGCCTGCTGGTGACGGTGAATGGCAACCCAGTGGATTACCACACCATCCACCCTAGCCTGCCCGTGGAGAACGGCCCCGCCAAGGCTGACCTGTACTCAACGCCCCAGTACCGCTGGCAGCCCTCGGGTGAATCCTCAGGTAACACGGGCGGGCTCCATCTCATTCCTACGGTGTCTTCCTTAATGTGTTGCTTATCGGATGTGTTTTTCCTCTTTTAATAACAGTGTTATCCTCCGTGGTCAGCACAAGAAAGTTCATTTCCTGAAGTTCTGCCCGTAATTTGAGCCAGCACATTGCTGTCTGGCTTTTATTCTTGTATGCAAAAGAAAGGGCACAATTGAGAGAACACAGAAAAGATAAGAGGAGAAAAAAATGGGTTACAAGTACCTACTTACTTATGGCATTAAACATACGTGCATGTCATTGAAGTTGCAGATATGGTCAACTAGCTAAGTACATGAATGCTTTAGTTAAGAGCCCTTTGTCATTTATTTTATTTTTTTAAAAAGATTTATTTTTATTATTTTTTTTATTGGAAAGGCAGATATACAGAGAGGAGAGACAGAGAGGAAGATCTTCCGTCCGATGATTCACTCCCCAAGTGAGCGCAACGGGCCGATACTATGCCGATCCGAAGCCAGGAGCCTCTTCTGGGTCTCCCACGCGGGTGCAGGTTCCCAAAGCTTTGGGCTGTCCTCGACTGCTTTCCCAGGTCACAGGCAGGGAGCTGGAAGGGAAGCGGGGCTGCCGGGATTAGAACCGGCGCCCATATGGGATCCCGGGCGTGCAAGGCGAGGACCTTTAACCACTTGCGCCACCGCACCAGGCCTGTCATTTATTTTAAAAGGAATAGGAAAGAGTCGCTGCTTGCATAAAGGTGTTTTTCTCTCTTCCAGTTTATTTGGTTGAAGGAAAGTAGATTATTATTAAGAGAATCTGAGAACTTGACATTCAGACTAGCATTTCATTCATCCAGCAACTGGGAAAAAAAAAAAAAAAACACTTTTGGGATGATAACTACTACTATAAACCTACGGGTCAGATCGAAGAATGAATGTTTCTAGAATCTCCTGAAGAGTGTGCGCATCTGGCAGCGTTAGCCCCTCGTTCTTACAAGGCAGCAGTTGGTAGCACCTCTGCTGTCATTTCCCTGGCCAGGGCAACCATCCAGTCACCAGTCACTAAAGACAGGATCAGCTTACTGTGCGGCGGGTCGGGGGAGTACATGCAGTGAGCTGATATAGGTGGCAGCAAAGTAGCAACGGAACTACAGTGGATCTTTGTCTCTATTTATGTGGAATTAAAATGGGAATTGTCAGATGTTCTCCAGGCTCAGTGAATGCCAGCAGCTATCAAATTTGCATTAGTGGAACATTAAGCTAAGCTTACTCTGAGGGCCCTCTTGCATAATTCTTTAACAGGCTTAAGCCGAAGATCTGTTCTTCATAATTCTTTATCAGTACTTCCTCCAGCTGCACCTAACGGGGACAGCTGGGTTGTCCTGTTACCCAACATTCCCCTTTTAAGATCACAGCAAGGTCAGTCCCCTACACAGACACACTCGTGCACCAACCCTAAAGGACACCTGTAGGCTCCACAGAACATCAGATTCCACCAATTCGTTACTCATTTCTGTGTCTTACAAGCAGTGTGTGCTGGTTTGCAATTCAGACTTGGCCTGAAAAGCCGGTGGCAATGCAGTGCCTTCCATGTGTGGACTCTGCGGGGTGGGCTCCGAGTCACACAGGGCATCTGTGTGATGCAAGAGCTGGCCTCTGTGATGGCCACCACTGACAACTGAGCAGCCCAAGGTCTTCTAGCTCACATATTTTACATGAGGACAAATACCCAGGATCTGACTGCTGACCAGGGCCACCCAAACATATACAGATCATCAAATAAACTTTTAGATGTGAAATAAGAGCTGGAAAGTTGATCCTTCTAACATATTAACTCTCTGTCCAGGACACATCCAAAGGGGTAGGTACCAAACCCCCTACCCTAAGATAACAAAATTTCTGGACACCAAGTCCCTTTTGTAACATGATGTGGTACTTACACACATTCTCCCATTGACTTAAAATCAACACTAGGTTATTTATAACTCCTAGCACAATGTAAAATGTTATATAAATCATTGTGACACCACTTAATTTATGAAATAATGACAAAGAAGTCTACATATCTTCCCTACAAGATACAATATTATTTTTCCACAATTCCCACTTTCTGTTTGGTTGAATGCAAGCATCCGGAACACATAGCTACAGAATAAACTATACACAAAAACACCACAACCAGAGAGCTCCCTACACATTCCATCCGCGTTTCCATCGCTGCTGCTGAGCTAGGGGTTTTCCTGCAGAAACCCTAGGCTTAGGGAAAGACAGTGGCCCAGGAAAGTTGGCATCACATCCTCACTTGGGAGCCTGCCAAGGATGGCATGTGAATTTAAAATGTTATCTCAAAAACTTTTTTTTAAGGGACGAGGAAGAAGCATGGGAGGTTGAGATTGAGGAGGAGAGAGGGTGCTCTTAGAATGGTATCTACCAGTCCCGGCAAATCTGTTAGAAGCTAATGGAAATTTTAAAAAGTTAAATACAATAAGCAAAAAACAGAAAGCATTGATAGAAGAATTCAGTTATGCCAAAAATTACTCATGTGTTATACTGCCTGACACGATGAATTCCAACTGTTTTATAATCAATCGTTAACGTCCCTGCCCATCTAGAAAAGAAAGATGAAGATGAGGATGAGAAAGAAGAATTTGAAGAGGAAAGAAGCTGTGAGGAAAAGAGAAGCGTGAAAGTCCACGCCATGGTCTCCGTATTCCAGTTTATCATGAAGCAGAGCTACATCTGCGCCCTCATCGCAATGATGGTAGGTGTCCTGGGTACAGCAGGTGCTGCACCTGGGCACGCACTGCCCTGCTGGTCCAGGTCGCACGCACTTCCCTGCTGGCCCTGGTGGCGCGCATTGCCGTGCTGGCCCTGGTGGCGCGCATTGCCGTGCTGGCCCTGGTGGCATGCACTATCCTGCTGGCCCAGATGGCATGCACTATCCTGCTGGCCCAGGCTTCACCATCCTTGCACCACAGTACAAGGATTTCAGATTCCCTGCTATGCCTGAGCACAGGGTGGTCAGTTATGTTATGTTATATTAATTTTTCATGGGATTTTACAGTGCAGATTGGACAGACCTGTCCTCTTTAAATACAAATCTTAATGCATTCCTCCCAAATGATCTGACCAGGGCAGACTGTCTAAAGACAGATTAGATTATTTTTCTAAAAGTTGTTGAAGGTATTCAAGGGTAACATAGCCAGCTTTTCTTTATTTTTTTTTGGGGGGGGGAGGCTTTATTTATTTAGTTATTTTATTTTTTGATGATTTTTGCATAGTTGATTATGGTGATAAGGATTACGGGAAGGTAGGTGAAACCATTATTTCCACATTCTTTTTTTTTTCTTCCTGTATCTGGGGGTTGGGGAGACAAGGGGAGAAGCCACACCCAGCCTCCCAAATGTCTCTGTACCCTGGGATGGAGGACAGCCACCCAACACCATCCTAATGTCCCCAATGTGGGGCATGTCTGAGGGTCCTGCCAAGGGGTTTTGATAGTTCAACAGTTCTGAATTACTGCTAATTTCTCCACTCCAAGCACGATGACATTTCTCCGGAATCCACTGGTTGACATAGTCCACATTAGATTCTCTGTTTTCTCAGGTATTCACTGCCAACACTTGGTTGGGGTAGTTGATCAATTTGGTCTGTCCCTTGTCCTCTCACGGCCAGCTTTTCTTTCTTTTGGGAAGTGAAAACTACATCCACATCTTTTTTTTTTTTTTAATTATCTATTTGAAAGGGAGATGGAGAGGGAAACAGAGAGAGAAAGATTTTCCATTCAGGGATTTATTCCCCCCGCCCCCCGATGGCTCCAATGGTTGGACCTGGGCCATGCTGCTGGATCTGGTCTGATCCAGGAGCTTGATCATAGTCTCCCGTGTGAGTGCCAGGGACTCAAACTACTGGACCAGCATCTGTTGCTTCTCTGATGCATTATCTAGAAGCTGGGTTAGAAGCGGAGCTGCAGAACTTGAACCAGTGCCCCACATGGAGTGTAGGTGTTGTGTAGCCCTCTAAGCTCCGAGGCTGGCCCTAGAGTCCTCGTGCCATCTTCGCTGTAGCAGCACTCAGCAGATGCAGTGTGAAGCAACCGGAGTTCCCCAGAGCCCCCAAGCCTGAGTTCTCAATTTGAATTTTGAGCTTCATTTGGGGATTGCCAACTCTATAATTGTTTTGCGTTTTCATTTACTTATTTATTTTATTTGAAAGTCAGAGAGCCAGGGAAAAGACAGTGAGGTGTATCACCCACCGGTTTCCTCTTCAAATGTCAACAACAGTGTGGCCAAAGCCAGGAGCGAGGAACTCCACCGGGGTCTCAATGTGGGCAGGAGGACTCAAGGACTTGTGTCATCCTCTGCTGTGCGTTAGCAGGAAGCTGAATCCGAAGCAGAGCAGCGAGACTTGAACCAGCAGTAGGCAGGTTTTCCAAGTGGTGCCTTAGCTGGTTTATCCATCTCACTAACTTCCCCACATCAAATCATTTCTCTGCTCTAGCCTTACTTCTTAAAACGTCCCTTAGGTTGACCACTACTGTCAATTACTGATCTCTGTTACACAGTGGCTGTATTATTCAGACAATTCACAATCCTCATCCTGAATTCAAAAAGTACACAAGTATACACCTTTTTTTCTTCCATCTGCAAGTTGAGTTTGGATTTGTTCCTCAGTCAAATCATAAGGTTCTTTTGACTACACACTTTGTTACTTAATAACAATGCAGTCTTTCCCGAAAGCTGTGAGCTTGCGTGGCCAAAGCACTGATGTTTTACAAGCGCCAGCCCGTGATGGGGACCCTCACCGGCCCTCACCGGCTGCTGCCTTCTTGTTAAGCATAGACTAAAGCAGAAGTCCTTGGAGGGCCCAAGTCTGTTAAAAATGACTTGTTCATCTTATTGTCCAGATAAGTTCAGCGGTTTCTAGGGGAGACCTTCTCTGGTCTGAAGGTAGAGCTAACAGAGTAAAGTCCCGGTCGGTTAAAAGCCCCTACAAAACATCAGCAACAATTTACAATGTTATGAAATTGATTGACACAGTATTGAGTAAACAAAATGTTAAAAGTAATGCAAGTTCGATTTTTCACAATGCATGGATTGAGACAGTATCAATGACAGGTTCAAAAACAAATAAATCCACAAACAAATAAAATTACTGGTTAAATTAAGGCAAATATGTGCTGAACTCTATGCAAGGTATATGCATGCAATGAATGAATCCCAATTGAACTTCAACTGTGAACATGCAGCAAGGTGGAGGAATCCACCATGGGGGTAGGGTTGTGGGAGGGGTAGGGGGAATCCCAGTGCCTATAAAACTGTATCACATAATACAGTGTGGTTAACAATAAAAAAAAATGCAATGGAACATTAAAAATAAATAAATAAATAAAATCAAGGAGCCCCAAGATCAAGGCATGAGAACAAAAAAAAAAATGACTTGTTCAGATGTAAAACGGCATGCAGATTAGTATCTCGGACCACTTCAAAGCTACACAGGAAACAGGAGTGGGGATTTAGCTCTTAGTTGCGGCTAGCAGAAGGCCAGATGGAAAGAGGTACATAAAAGGAAAGAGAATTTTTTACTAGTTCTCATGGCTGGCTTTTCTCTCTCTTTATGTTTCCAAACCAGAACAGAGTAGGGGAAAGAAATCTGCTGGAATTCTGTGTGAAATTTATTTACCCGGACCACGTGAAAAAGTGGTATCTTCATTTCATATTGCATTTAACACATCATCAAATGCAGATACCTTAAGCATGTTATTTAGTGCAAAGACATTCAATGTTGCCTTACCTTTAATAATTGCTATTTGCAAGAAATAATATTTTTGAAAAAATTGATAACAGTCATGATTTCATTTTAATAAAACCTATTTTAATTTCGAGTTTCTGCTTGGCATGTAATTTTTAAAACATTGTGGTTGCATTTCTTAGAAAGATGTATTTCTTTGACTAACAGAGAAACAGAGAGAGAATTCCACACGCATTCACAAATATACAGAGAGAGAGAGAGGGAGAGAGAAAGAGAGAGAGAAAGAGAGAGAGATTTTGCATTTGCTGTTTTCCTCCCCAGTGGCCTCGGTAGCTGGAGCTGGCCCAGGACAAAGCCAGGAGCCTGACATGCCAACCAGGTCTCATTTGGGTTGCAGAAGCCCAAGGACTTGGGTCATCTTCTAAGAGCTGCTTTCCCAGGCTCAGCTGCAGGGAACTGGATCAGAAGCGGAGTAGCCCAGACTTGAATAAGCACTCTGATATGGGGAGGCTGCTGGCGGGGGCTGTGGGCGCCACACTGATGGCCCCATTCAACATTCGAAATAACACGTGATTCTTTAAGGGCGAATCTGCAATTGCTGAGAGGAAACCTTTGTCCTTTGCTGATTTCTTAGTTATCTTGTACCTGACTGCTTTCCAGATGCAGAACAGGCTTCTAGATGAAGTGTTGATAGTTCACGATATTCAGAAACGCAGTGGATTTCAATGAGTCCCAGATAGAGCTAGAAAAAATTTTTTTCCAGAACAGGCAAGCAAACAAAAACCTAAAACCCAAAGTGTTAGCAGAGATCGTGGTAAGAGCTAACAGGTTTCCTGAAGCTAATAGTGTTTGTGAGCCTGATGTATAAATTGCTCTGCTCGCTGCCAACTGAAAGTTTAAGAGGCACAGAGGAACATGGGGTCTGACCCATGTAGGTTCTAACCCTTACAGGACTGAAGCTGGGCTGTCTCACATTAACTGGGCTTTACCTGGGGTATGTGGAAGCCCAACATACAATTGTCTGATTTCTGTTGTGTATTATTGTTAAGGTTGGTCTTTTTGTTTGTGTGTCACTCTTTCAAATATATTTTTAAGTGTTTATAATCCTTTCTGAATAGCTGCTGACTCCAAGCTATGTTAGGAAAGGGTAGATAATAATGAAGAGCAGTGAAGGGTAGATAATAGAAACTGTCACGTGGAGAAGTGAGGCTACATTGTAGTACACATCTCTACTCCTGAATCCAAGATGGACTCCCCAGGAAACTGTTAAACGATCTTGACATTGGGATGCTGGACTTTCTCTCTATGCCTACAATGTCAGGATACACTTACATAGCAGAATGATGGACTTGGGACTGTTGCTGAAGGACCAAGATAATAATATAGGGAAGCTCAAGCAGGGGGCGGGGCGTGGAATTTGGGGAGGAGGGAAAATCCCTGAGCTTATTGAACTGTATCATGAAATCAATGTATTATGCGCACACGATTGTGCTGTTTTGCGTGAAGTCAGCTCGTCTTTGCACAGCAGGACACTGCACGGCGTTGACTGGTCCTTTTCTCTCCCGTGAGGCTTGGAGCATTACTTACCACAGCTGGCTGACTTTTGTGCTGCTCATTTGGTCATGTACTCTGTGGATGATTCGCAACCGGAGGAAATACGCCATGATCAGCTCTCCTTTCATGGTGGTGTATGGAAATCTACTGCTGGTGTTGCAATACATATGGAGCTTCGAACTTCCAGAAATTAAAAAGGTCCCAGGATTTTTGGAAAAGAAAGAGCCAGGAGAACTTGCTTCGAAGGTAAATGAATCGGAAGTGGGTGAACCTATGTAACTGTGACATGGAAAATAAAAATTAACAAATGCATGAGTAAATAGGAAACAAGACAATAGAAGGGTGAAAATCACAATAATGATTGTACCAAGCAAAATCTTGTTAAAATGATCTCCAAATGATCACTACCTCAAAAAAGAAATATTTGAAACAATTTTTATTGCTTGGCAGTCTCTGAAACATGAACCATGCCATGCTTTTTTTTTTTAACTTGGAAAGTTAATGCTTTCCAATCAAAGAAAGATTACAGTATAAATTACAGTATATCAAAAATAAATGTGGAAATCAGAAAATACAATGTAAAAATATAAAGGTGTCACAGAACTTGCTTTGATAGATAATCGGTTTATAAAAAAATGACTGACTAAATGATATGTCTTCATTGGTAGTTAGAGTATTCACACACTTTCCATTACTCATTTATTTTCATAGGTCATGTGGCTAGTTCTTATTTGAGAATCTTAGGCGTTCTGACTTAGCAAAGCACCAGATTATAAACACACATCCCCTGGCTATGGATGCCTTTAAGACAGCAAAAACAGTCCTGCATGTGCTGGATGAGCCTTGAAACGTCCTCCTTTAAACAAAGCAGAAAGTTAACATCCCTCAAATGATGTCCACTTACCTCACGCACAATTTGCCTTTCCTGGGAGAAGACATCTTTAGCAGAGTTGATCACCATCACATATCCGGGCAATCAGGAATCGAATGGGGTGATGAGCACACACCTGCGAAGACACATCCGTGCAAGAGGCTTAATGATGAAGGGCTAAGCACTTGCAGGTGCATAGCAAGGGCAATCCGAGAGGAGGTGGTCATTCCCTGCCTGCACAGGCCAGCAACACTTGACTCATTCTTTCATCCATCCCTGGCACTCCAGTCCTGCTCTCTCTCTCTAGCCATGCTGTTGACCACAAGGCCCTTAACGCACTCCAGAGTCACCTTCCTGTGACATCACTTTCATTCTCTTCCTCTTTCCCCTTAAACGCAGATACACATCACAGTAACACACAGCAGTTCATTTTTTCTGTTAAAGAAATCCGGGCTCTTAAAGGCAGTCTAAACCTGTTCCTTCAGACTGCTCAAATCCAGTTCAAGCTAACTGGAGGTGCCACTGAGATTTCTAAAAATGTGTGCCATGACCCCTGACTCATCGAAAATTAATACTTGATTGGGAGGGAAACGCTATTTGGGAAACTGTTGCTCATGTCTTAAAAAGAATTTCTGGAAACCTGCGATCTGCACTTGCATTTTAAGGCACCCAGGATCCGAAAAAAGGGGGAAAAAGAACAGGGCAATAGTTTGCCGTGGGCTTTAGATTCATAGCTCTTCAAGCAAAGGATGTTTGTTTTGTTTTGTTTTGTTTTTTAAGATTTATTTATTTATTGGAAAGTCAGATATACAGAGAGGAGGAGAGACAGAGAGGAAGATCTTCTGTCCAATGATTCACTCCCCAAGTGAGCACAATGGCCGGTACTGCACCAATCTGGAGCCGGGAACCAGGAACTTCTTCCGGGTATCCCACATGGGTGCAGGGTCCCAAAGCTTTGGTCCATCCTCGACTGCTTTCCCAGGCCACAGACAGGGAGCTGGATGGGAAGTGGAGCTGCCGGGATTAGAACCAGTGCCCATATGGGATCCTGGCGCGTTCAAGGGGAGGACTTTAGCTGCTAGGCCACGTCACAGGGCCCAGGATGTTTGTTAAAATGTGTAATTAAGCACAGAGCAATCTTGATGAATTGCAGAGCGTTCAATGAGTCCACGTGGCAGAGCAGTCTGCCTGGGGTCCTCTCAGGCCTCCATGTCCTTGGGCACCCAGGTCTGACCGAGTGGCAATGTTGTTGAGTGCTCTCATTCCTGGCTGCATCCAGCTGCGTCCAGTGGTGCCTTCCAAAGCTGCCTTGTCACTCACCAAGCAAGTGTCACTTCTAAGCAAGAAGCCCATAAGTCCTAGTTCCTCCTAAATCCTAGGAATGTGCAGAAGAGATAAAAATTTTTTCCCAATTTACAATCAATTCTCAACAACTTTCAGAATGATAATAGCAACTTTTCCAAAGGACCAGCACGAAACATATTTACAAGAAATTTTTGGCACTGAATTATAATGAAAGCAAATGACAAATGGGCATTTATGAATAGTGAAATGGGCAGTCACTCAAAATGAAAACGAACTTATTCATTTGCCTATTTATGTTTTTCACTTCTTTGGCAAGTATTGCATATAAGCCTACTGGGAACCACCATGAGCCACCACGTCACATCCTCTAGGATGGCAAAAATCCAAAAAGAGAAAAGCAGACGGCCCTGAGGGAACTGTCAGCCACTGCTTGGGGAATGCACAGTAGTAGGGCAGCACTTTAGAAAAAAAAAAAAAAAAAGAACTTTACTCCTTAAATGCTGTCAATTCCTCCAAATACTAATTATCCTAAGATTGTCCATTTCAGTCCTAAGTTTGTATGTCCAAGAAAATTGAAAATATATATTCACACAAAGGTTTGTCTGCAAAGTGCCTGTCACATGCAATCAACTAATGACTGGCTATAAAAATCTATTGTATTTCCATCCAGTGGAATGCTGCTTGATGATAAAAATAAATTAAGCGCTTTAAGTTGTTAAAGTATAAGTGAACCTTACAAATATTATACGATCAAGAAGCATAAAAGAGGAGAACTTTTACATACTTCCTGCGTGAACTAATAAAATCGCTTACAAAAGAACACATCTGATTTCATTTATATGAAATGAAGTTGATCCCTAGGGATAAAAAGTGAACTAACGGTGGATGAGGACTGGGCAGCTTTTGGTGATGAAAATATTTTTAAATTCATTGCAGTGAGTTTGCACAGATCTGTGGGTAGTTAGATATATAGTTGATAATGAATATGTAACAAATCATATAAGTATATATTTAGAAGTATATACATACATAATAATAAACAGTTAAAAAGGAGAATTTGACACTTTAAATTGTGAACTGTATGCTGTGTGAATTATATATCAGAAATACATAAACCTGGTATCAAAAAAACTACCATGCGCCAGGTGCCACATCCCTAAAGAATGGAATCCTCCATAATCAAAAGGGTTTTTTTTTTTTTCTTCTAGTCCTAAAGAAAATGTTAGTGTAAAGTCTGAGTACTTAGAGTATTCCTCATTTACTTTGACAGAGTAGTGAGCCTGTGGAATTGTATTTTCTGCAGGACAGTTCCTTTTTCCCAGCTCAGAAGCCCTCAGGATAAGGAGCTCTGAATCCAAGAAGCATCACACAAGAAGGCCATCTTCCTTTAATGATTGTAGTGATGTCACTGTCAGGGGCAAGTTGGTCACGGATGAGCACGTTGGGGGAGCCCAGTTGTTAAAGCTGATGGCCAGCGTCATCTCTGGGACGTCGTCAGGGCTGGTTGACCCCTAGCGCCCTCCAGCAAAGGTTGTGCGGGAGAAGAAACTTCCGTTTGAAGCCAGGCAGCTCCCTGACTCCAGCTCAGATAAATTTAAAAAAATGCAGTTTCTTGTGCCCACACCAGAACCTGAAAAACAGAAGCGGCATTGGTTGAGATGTGTGAACGCGGCTTCATTCCTGTTTTGCTGGTTCTCTGCTTTCAGATTCTCTTCACCATCACCTTCTGGCTTCTGTTAAGACAGCACCTCACAGAGCAGAAGGCCCTTCAGGAGAAGGAAGCCCTTTTATCAGAAGTCAAAATTGGAAGTGAGGAAAATGAAGACAAAGGTAAAGGCCAGTAAATCCCGCGTCGGTGGCGATTTGGGGCTCAGCGCCGTGGCAGAGAAAGAGCACAGGGCAACTTTGGGGGACACCTGGGCTGCACATGAACCGGGAGCGAGGAGTGACAACATCCTGGAGTGGAACTTGCAGGGTCCCCGTGGGAGTTCACAGGGACTTTGAGAAACATGTCATTGATTCTTACACAGGGAAAGACCAAGTAGTATTAATCAGGAAATTAACTCAATTCTTTTGCAAAATCAAATGGTTTTCTGAAAAAGAGCATAGTATCAAGTAAAGAATTTTTAAAGGAGCGTGTTTTCATACAAAAGCTTCAAAAAGTTCAAGGAGCACGGAATCAAAAGATAAGTTTATTTTAGTGCTGAAATTTGGGAAATAAGTGTATAATTTTTACACGATATACTTTTCATATGCATATTTTTCATCCAATTTTAAAATGCATTCTCACATTTTCTTTTTTGTCATTTTAGACTATGTAGGTAAAATGAGAATAATTTTCTTGCTAAGTGTACTTAGCTAAGTGTACTTGCTAAGTGTACCTGCCAGTGTAAGCTCGGTGATGGTAGAATCCAGTATGAGACTGTTGGTGAGGTTTGGTAACATTGTTTCTGAAAAAGAGGCTGTATTTGTTTACAGAAGCTTGGCTGAGAGCCATGAAATTAATCAAGGGGCCACGCTGGAGCACAGCATTGTTTCAAAAAAAAAAAAAAAAAACTTGGAAAAGAGGAAAGGTTTGTTTCTTTCACCTTTTGGAAGTCCAAGGCTGAGAGCCACACTGATCAGTCTGTGAGAGTGAAGGATGCATGGTGGGGGCGGCCGGAGGACTTGCACCTGCTGGGCCAGGGAGAACAGAGTGGTTGGACTCAGCTCAGGCCTTTATAACCAATGTTCACATGAGCACCGCCATCTGAGGGCACACCCTGGGGACCTGAGGACCTCTCCTGCTGCTCACCTTATGCAAACAGCAGCATAGGATTCAGTTCTTGTCTTCTTGGTACTATTACGACTTTGGGTTTCAGCATCCACATTTGCTTAGGAGCCACAGCATAATCGGACTACAGCTGCAGTGTTTGTGAAGTGACAGACCAAGCGCCCAGCCACCCACAGTCTACCAGACCTTGCCTTAACTTTTGCTGCATTAGCGACAGTTCATATATTCTCACCACACTCGCTCATGTTTGGCTTAATACTTACAGGAGACTGCTTTGTTTCTTCCTCTTGCCCCTTAATAGTGTAATCAAATTTGGACACACTAGCATCCAGAACATGACACGGACCCAGGCACACCCTCATCCGCCAGACGGTCTGCTCCTGTTAATTGTACCTAACAACATCACGTGATCAAGCAAGCTTTTTCACCCTATGTGTTGTCCCTTGTCAGTGTCACTAAAGCGGCAGGTGCCAACAATTATTAATATTAGTCTATTATCATTCATTAAAAAAATACAAATGGAAGACTAAACTAGAGTAGGCCAAATAAACTTAAATACCTTGGCAACCTTAATTAATGAGACGACTCCATAGGGAGCGCAGCACTTTAAGCTGGTGCTTGCGACAACGAGAACTCAGCAGTGCCCATTGGAGTCCTGCATACTTGACCCACCAGCAAGCTCCCTGAAAACGAAGCTAGGCAGCATTGGAAGATGAGCCAAGTTCTTGGGCCAGACCCCAGCTGGCGTGAGGAGGTCCCTGTTTCCGCCTGGTTGACCTGGCTGTTGCAGCAATGTGGGCGTGAGCCAGCAGGGAAAGATCTCTCCATCGTATCTCTCTGTCATGCTGCCTTTTGAAGAAATAAGTCAATCTTTCAAAAGTTTTAAAGATGAATAACCGTGAGAAAACCAACACACACCGCGAATTGTGTGAGGTTGTGTCTGTGTGTAGTTTCCAGCTTAACCCCTGAGTTGCTTTGCAGGAGCACAAGCCTGATATGAAGTTTAAACCTTGCCTATATAAATTTGGATTTCTGGACTCAAAATTGATTAAATTAACTTTTTTTTTGAGAAAGATTGGTTCATTTGAGTTCAGAAATTCACTTCATTCTCCCTGCCACTTTGTGAATCCACTGGTTGTTTGAAAACATTATTCAGATTTTAAGTAACCTTGGTAACAAGGAGACAGGCCTCATATGTTAGAATATGTTAAATTAGGATAAAGCAGGTTTTTAATTCCAACAGGTTTATAATTACTTTGCTTATGGTTAAATTGTAATTATTCTTTCCACTGATTTATATTTGACCCTGCCATGCACTGTTGATCTTGAAGTATCCTTTGCATTGCCAAGGGTTATGAAACAATTCAAATTTGAAAGTGAAAGAGTTATTTTTGTTGTTGATGGTACTCATTTATTTTTCTAGATTCAGCCCTAGAAAGCTATCCTTATATCAGAAGGAATGATGTTGCAAAGCGATTAGCATAAATATATTTTCAAACTCATTTTCATTTCATTTGTATTTCAAGAAGGTTGTGAAAATTGACATTAGTTATGAAGATGTCCTGGTTTATTAGAACAGGCTGAACTCATTCAAATGAAATAACAACTCACCGAATGCCTGTTGCCCCGCATGCGTCATGCCTGGTCCAAGTGTGGTTGTAGTGAGGTAACACACAGCTTTCTGTTTGAAGATGAGGATCTTCACCACCTTCCTGTGGAAGGGGAGCCCCAGGCCAAGGAGGAAGATGAGGAAGCAAAGGAGGAGAAACCCGAGAGAAGAAAGGAGGTGGAGGAGGAGGAGGTGGAGGAGGACGACGAGCAGGACATCATGAAGGTGCTGGGCAACCTGGTGGTGGCCATGTTCATCAAGTACTGGATCTACGTGTGCGGGGGCATGTTCTTCTTCGTGAGCTTCGAGGGGAAGATTGTCATGTACAAGATCATCTACATGGTGCTCTTCCTCTTCTGCGTGGCCTTGTACCAGGTGGGTGACGGTGTCTCACATCTCTCCCGGGGGCACCTGGGGCTCCCCCTTGCAGAGAGGATCATCCAATCCCTGAGCCCACGAGAGCAAGTGATGGAGGAAATCAAGATACACTCTGTCCTCAGAATACCAAAGTGGGACATGACTCTTCGGTGTGCTCGTTTTAAAATTCTAGTTCTTAAAGATCCAGGAAAACAAAACCAAAAAAAAAAAAAAAAAACCACGTGCAATTTTTCTAAATACTTAAGAATAGCAAAGTCTGGATAACTATGTTTAAGAGTTCTGGCTGAGTGCCCTTGTGTTCCAGGCCCATAGGCGTGTGCTTGTGTGTATGTAGTTGTGAGTTTGTGTTCCCATGTATGTAGAATGTGTCAGTTGCCTTAAGATATCATGAATTCAAACTTGTGCAAGATCATACTATGAGTCATCCTCTCGTAAAGTCACCTGTAAGTTATTAACAAACAATATAACTGTAATTAACAACAGAACGTTATCCATGGCCAAAATAACAACCCCATGGAAACCAAAGAATTTCTGAATGGTTTTAACGCAGGTATTTCTTGGTGAGTATCTACAAGTTTATAATAAGCAGAGATCTTAAACTCTGTGAGAGTTTCCTATTTTATTCCTGTGCTATCTCTAAATTTCATAACAGAGGATGCGGTGTTCTCTTAACCACAAATTCCACGAGGATAACAGATAACCAACATATAATTTCTTAGACTTCAAAGCATTTATAAAAAAGTGAAATTTGAAGCTGAGCTTATTTCTGCACAAAAATCTTGAAATGCATGGATTATTTTTTCAAAAGAGGTGTTTTCATCAATTCTTTGCAGGCCTTGTAAATATTTTCTGTAATTAATGTTATGTAATATTGTCTATAATTTCTGTTCTCAAAATAACTTTGCAGTATTTTGGAGGCGAGAGCAGAAGCTCTGTGTAGTTCGACAACTTACCCGGAGGTCGAATGAATGGGATCAAACTTGTATCCACCCAACTTCAAATGGGAAAGGTTAAATAGACTTTATTTTCAAATTGGTCTACAGATAATCCTTTGTCTAGAAGACCTTTTGTGAACTGCCCTATAGTTTTGTTTTCTCATGGATTGTTCCACATCTGCTTTGCAGGTGCACTACGAATGGTGGAGGAAAATTCTGAAGTATTTTTGGATGTCGGTGGTTATTTACACCATGCTGGTGCTGATCTTTATATATACATATCAGTTTGAAAACTTCCCAGGCCTGTGGCAAAATATGACTGGATTGAAAAAAGAAAAGTAAGCAAGTTGGGTGGTAAATGGGTCATGGAAATGATACGAGCTGGAGTCAAAAGCATGCGGCTCCAAACCTCACCAAGGAAGACTGGCATAAATCACGGTGCCGGCACATGCTTTAAGCTTACGGAACACAGAGTTTATCATAGTCTCATCTGTAAGTCCCACTGGCCTACCCCTGAGCCTGGAACACAGTAGGTACTCTATGAATAGCGGTCAAAGCTTGATGGTCCACCCCATTTCCATGCGAGGACATGTCTAAGATCAGGTCCATGTGCAATTCACCTACTGAGCACTCGGCCGTGCTTTCTGCACTACAAACAGGAGCTCAGTTATTCAGTTCACAGGTGGATGTGCCAAATCCAACAGGGAGGCTTCAAAAAGCTCACGGAAACAATGAAATGAAACCCTACTTTATTTATTGCAAAACTTTTTGAAATCCGTGCATAGCTTTTTCATAATACATGTTTCTCGTGAACCTGTTGAAGCCCCTCCTATATGGCTTTCAGTTTTGCACACCAACGTGCATGTATCCTTTCATTCCATTTCCCACACACTTTTTTTTCAAAGATTTATTTTTTTATTATTTTTTTATTGGAAAGGCGGATATACAGAGAGGAGAGACAGAGAGGAAGATCTTCCGTCCGATGATTCACTCCCCAAGTGAGCGCAATGGTCGATGCTATGCCGATCCAAAGCCAGGAGACTCTTCTGGGTCTCCCACGCGGGTGCAGGTTCCCAAAGCTTTGGGCCATCCTCGACTGTTTTCCCAGGCCACAGGCAGGAAGCTGGAAGGGAAGCGGGGCTGCCGGGATAGAACCGGCGGCGCCCATATGGGATCCTGGGCATGCAAGGCGAGGACCTTAACCACTTGTACCACGGCGCCGGGCCCCCCACACACTTTTAAAAGTGCCCACGAAGAACTGCATTTTGTTTTTTTTAATAGCTGAGTAGTATTCCATGGAGTAAATGAACCAAAGCTTTCTTATCCAATCTTCTGTTGATGGGCATTTCGGTTGCTTCCATGTTTTTGCAATTACTGATTGTGCTGCTATGAACATAGGGATGCATGTTGGTTTGTCGTAAAACGGGTGTTTTGGATATATTCCTAGGAGTGCTATTGCTGGGTCATATGGTATGCAGATTTTGAGTTGTTTGAGTGTTCTCCAGACTGATTTCCATAAAGGCTGTACTAATTTGCAGCTCCACCAGCAGTGGAGTAGGGTTCCCTTTTCCCCGCATCCTCGCCAGCAAGCATCGTTGGTGTTCTTGTTTATGTGGGCCAATCTTACTGGTGTTAGGTGGTACCTCATTCCCCCCACCCCTCCCATACCCCTCCCCCCATGGTGGATTCCTCCACCTTGTTGCATAACCATAGTTCAAGTTCAGTTGAGATTCATTCCTTGCAAACACATGCCTAGCATAAAGTTCAGCGTCTTATTGTCCAGATAAGTTCAGTGGCCTCTTGGGGAGACCTTCTATGGTCTGAAGATAGGTCTGAAGATAGGTCTAACAGAGTAAAGATCCGGTCAGTTAAAAGCCCCAACAAGGCCTCAGTATCAATATACAACATTATGGAATTAATTGACATAGTATTGGGTAAACAATATGTTAAAAATAATGCAAGTTCCATTCTTCGAAACATCTGGGTTGAGACAATATCAATGACAGGTTCAAAAAATAACAAACAACCAAACAAAAAATTACAGGTTAAATCAAGGCAAACATGTGGTATCTAATCTTTTGGGATTCGCTCATTTCCCTTAGTATTATAGTTTCCCCCAGCGCCTATAAAACTGTACTACATAATACAATGTAAGCAACAATAAAAAAAAATAAATAAAAAAAATAAAAGTGCCCACGGATAAGGCATCAAGCATTCTTCCTTCCTGTTGCTGAGCCTTTTGAATCTAAGGACTCGTGAGTGCCGCAGAGAACATTTCTGTCGATGCCAACAGAGTCATCAGGATAAGATGGTGTTTCCTGGGCCTGTGACACCTGCTGCCAGCTCCTGTATAATGTGTGAAATCAGTGGAAAAAATCTCATCAGAATGGGTCCTGAGCTGAACATACTACAATGGCCAGGGTAAAAGTTCAAGAAGAAAGAATGACCCACAGCTCAACAAACACCTCTGTAGGACTGTTTTCAATATGATTTATGGAACACTTTCCTGACCAGGAAGAGGAGCAGTCTCAGCCCCATGGGACTTATAGTGTAGCACAGGACACAAGAAAAACCCACTTGGTATAAGCAACTTACGAAGCAAGCAGTGAACAGAGTGGAGAGTAAATCGTGGGGGGATCTACTGATGAACGAGGGGCGCAGGTGGTCTTTGGGGAGACAGCGGGGGAGCAGGGTGGCACCAGAAACCAAGACTGTTTCACAAAGGAGTTGGGGTTGAATTCAGTGAAGACAGGGGCCATCATAGACATGGGTTGATTGGGTCGGTGGAGGAGAAAGCCAGCTTGGATTGGGTGAGGGAGTGGGGTGTGATTTGTTGTGCAAGTGTTATGAATGGACAGGTGGAGGACTGGCGCTCGCATTCGCTTTGTTGTCTTCTGCAGGCTGGAGGACCTTGGCTTGAAGCAGTTCACGGTGGCTGAGCTGTTCACGCGTATATTCATCCCGACCTCTTTCCTCCTGGTGTGCATCCTACACCTTCACTATTTCCATGACCGCTTCCTTGAACTCACAGACCTCAAGGCCATCCCCAGCAAGGAAGACAACACCATCTACAGGTGAGCAGGCAGGACACACCTTGCTGGGGAAGTCAGCTTTGTCACCTGCACAGGAGCTCAGCCTGGAGCTTTCTCTGAGTAAAAAGTTCAGGACAAAGTTGTGAGTTTGAAAAAAAAAAAAAAAAAGGACAGAGAAAAAGAGAAATATATGTTTTTCTTCTTGCTGCACAACAGATTTTTTAAAAATCTGAGGAGATGCTAGCGATAAGCAAATTTACCAACAGGAAAATCACCCTAGTGTTAAAAGTTGGCCAAGGGAGCATTGTGGCACTGCAGACTAAGCTGCTGCCTGCGACGCCGGCGTCTCATATCAGGGCACTGGTTTGAGTTACAGCTGCTGAACTCACCATTCAACTGCTGTGAAAATGCCTGAGAAGGCAGCAGAGGATGGACCAAGTACGCAAATCCTTGTCTTCCACATGGGAGACCCAGATGGATTATTTTTTTCTGGCTCTCAGCTTAGATTGTAGCTATTGAAGAAATGAACTTGTGTATGCGTCTCTCTCCCTCTCTCGCTCTGTGACAACCTGCCTTTCAGTTACTTGAAATAATGTGAAATAACTTCGGAATATATGGAGGAGAGTGGCAAAGAGAGAGAGAAGGAAGGATCTTCCCAAACACGTGTGACAGCCAGGTCTGGGCCAAACCGAGGCCAGGAGCGAGGAGCTTCATCCGGGTCTCCCACATGGGTGGCAAGGGCCTGAGCAGCGGGCTGTCTTCTGCTGCATTCGCAGGTGCCTCGCTAGGGAGCTGAAAGTAGAGTTACCAGGACTTGTTCTGGCACCTGTGTCAGATGCCAGCCTCACAGGCAGTGGCTTACCTGGCCATACCACAAGGGCACCCCAAGAAATAAGCTTTTTTTATTATTTAAAATAAATTGAGCAAGATAATGGCTGTATAAAAAAAAAGCAGAGGTTAGCAATCATTAGAAAAGATTATCTGATGCTTCTTTTGGCCTTGCTTATAGTATCTATGAAAAGCTTATATTTGATTCTCAGCTGTGACCAGGTAAAAATCAGACTGTAAATATTCAACGTCTTTCAAAAGCTGTATTTAATCAAGTCAGTTCTTTCAATAAGCAAAGCAGATAGCTCTGTCAAAGAGATTAATTATTGATCATTGTGGATAATATCTTTCTTAGTAGTGCCTTTGTCCAAATGCCTCTTATTCCCTTCTGTGTTTGTCTCCTCCTAATGTTCCCTGAGTTCATAGGAGCTTTTCTTACCAGTAATCCTTATCCAGGAGAACAAAGACTGCCCTGTTCATGGTTTTTCAAGAGAGCCTGACTCATCCCAGGGTCATATAGTTTGCATCTAGCACATATGGAAAATGAGTTTCTTCTGGAATCCCTTATAAGAATGAGCAGTGATGTGGAGCTATGCAGGCCGTAGGGGGAACCTGCCCCTTGTCCAGACGTACACCGCCTCCCTTCCTGTTGCACTCCCCATGGCCTGAGAAGGAAGTAGACCTGGGGGTTGCTGTTGCCCAGCCCTGTGCACTGTCCCAGCAGCGAAGTTTTTCAGAAAATACACATACAGAGAAGAAAGCACAGCATACCAGCGAGCCAAAGGTTCAGAGCATTTAACGTCTCACTTCCAGGCTTGGGAAAAGAGTTTTCTAATACCCAATGAGATAGGAAGAACTGCAGTTTGCTGTTTTAGGGTCATGCTGGAGTTTAGCATGAAAGACCCAATATCTTGCCTTTGTAGCAATCATTGTCCTTCGTGGCGTATTCCTTATGGATGTTCTCATCTCAGTAACTCTTTGTCCCTTAATTCCAAGTCAATGCTATTTTAAAGAGAGGAAGATATTCTTAGGGTTGGGATTGACTAGCAGGCCCTGCTTTCTTTGCTCCCACATCGCCAGTGGATTCCTCACAGAGCACGGGCCACAGTGGGGAATGACTGACCCACTGAAGTCAACCGATTGCAGCACCATTCTCCCTGTAATATCCAAATGTTCTTTTTCTGATTGGTATACTTTTTGTTGTTGTTACAGGCATGGGGCCACTTTTAAAAGTTGACAGAAAATGGGTTAAAGACATATTTCTTTTGGTGCAAACATGTTTGAAATGTTTTCAGAATATGCATGTTTATAACTGTGTGAAGAGCCCTCATATGCGTAATTCAAAATTTCTTGCGCCAAAATCATTTAATTTCATTTTCTGGGAACTTTTTGAAGTGCATTCATGTGTGTATACACACACATACATTGTTAGCAAAAGACACTTGTATGCAAAATTAGCATTGATTGTGAATTTTCAAAGCTGGCAGCATGAAGATGTTTCTGGCATACGCAAGAAGAAATGACTATTCTTTATAAGTAGGTAATCTCAATATTATCACTTCCTTTATATCTTAACAATAATATAGGGTACTTAAAATGATGGCGATAATTATTTGACATACAATTAATAAGTTATTAAGGACTATGGAAAGATCCAGCAATTTCAAATCAATTTAATTTATCCCTGATTCATTTTAAAAATTATTGTTGTGTGCATAGAAATAAAACAATTTTCAAATTTTGGTTTCAGAAAATCTTAGACTATTGTATGCTGGATCTAATTACTTCTAGGATTTTCAATTTATCTTAATTCTGGAGAAGGAATTCAGAATGAACCATGTGTATGACATTTTGTTTGATAAAACGGGCCTTGAGAAATTTAAACACGATGCAGTTTTAATGAGATGTGGGAGGAGGGAGGGTGAGCAGAAGGGAGCCATTTGTGATCTGCAAGCGTTTTTCCTGATTCTGTCTGATTTCACGTTGCCGCGGAAACTTGAATTTGTGGGTGCAGCCCTTGTGGATGGAGATGCACCTGCTCCCTCATCTCGGTCTAACTCCCTCCTCTTTCTCTCTCCAACCTGCTCCCACTGCATCTTTGTGCTCCGTCTCCCCGCGTAGCCATGCCAAAGTCAATGGGCGTGTGTATCTCATGATCAATAGGTGGGTACTCCCATGTTTCCTGTCTTGTTTCTCGGTATGTTACAGCCTTCATTGCTTCCTCAACCCGGAGTGTTGGCATCGGAGAGTGAACGGCGGTCTCAGGCATGCTCGTGGGTGTGTTCTGCACATCGAGCCATTTGATGCTTACATTGAATGGTGCTGCCAAGGGGGTGTGGAGGGGGCTCGGGGTCTTCAGGTGCTGCCAAGCCTCTAGTCTTGGTTCCAGCTTCTGTCCTATTCGTGTCTCCCTTTGGCAGCACTAGGTCAAGGCTTGCCTGCAAGTTCATCTTTCTCTTGAACACATCAGTGGGAGCTCAGCTGAAGAACCACCCCTTCACATCCCCTCCCATAAATACCCAAATGCCCACATCTTGCTGAAACTTATCTGGCCTCCCTGTCATCGCTGCTGTCCTAACACTTGCCTTCAAGTCCTTTGTCCCTTGCTTGTCTTTTTTTTTGTTTTGTTTTCTGTCATTAGAGGCATAAGCTACTCAGGCCTGAATTCTATCAACAGTTCGTTAAAATGTCCCCCATCACCAACCTTACCCATGAAGTTGACATTGACTGAACGATGTGACAATAACTACAGCACTATATAGTTAAAGAAAACATCAAGTCTGCAAATAGATCTGTACTTGAAGGACTGACTTATTATCAAAGAAGGACATTGTCATCATCAGATTGCATGTCTGCATTATACCACGAGGTCCCAGGATGGTCCCGAGACATGGCCCTATCTGTGTGTCTCTTCCAGTTGGGGAGACAAAAGCATGCAATGTTTACGCATAACAGAAAGTAAGCTTTGCAAATGTTGCACACAAAGTTGTCCTCAAAGGAACTCGGGGATTTATCTTAACAAAATAAGTCTTACTTTATTAAGTAATTAAGTTAAAATGTTCCCCTGTAAGTTCATGACATTAAGTGAGTTTGGTGAATAGAGACATACCTGTGGCAATAAGGCTGATAAAAAAAGTAATGCTTCAAAGGATTTTTGGGTTTTTTTTATCCCAGAGATTTTTCTCAGGAAAAATGCAAAGGTTGATAACCAAATAGCAGACAAACCCGAGGAGGCAGACCTCCTAGAAGGAAGTAGGAAGATTTTAATGAGTTACTGTGCAGATTGCTGTTGCAGGAGGAAGGAGGACGGCCTGGTGCCTTTTGGGGACCACTTTTGTTGACAAC
Source organism: Ochotona curzoniae (assembly GCF_017591425.1). Taxonomy (NCBI): domain Eukaryota; kingdom Metazoa; phylum Chordata; class Mammalia; order Lagomorpha; family Ochotonidae; genus Ochotona; species Ochotona curzoniae. The sequence goes on from NW_024465746.1 coordinate 855,930, forward strand.
CTGGAAGGAAAAAAACAGCATCAGGCTTTCAGCTGTTCAGTGGAGATTCTAGCTACTAGTACTGAGCAACTATTTAAACCCCATCGTGCAAGCATAGGCAATAGCTCTCTCCTGATTCCTGTTTCCTGGAAAGCAAGAACTTTTATTTTAGAAGGAGATGTCTGAAAAGACTTCCTGAGCAGCATCTCTGCAAGCTGTGGTGGCGACTGTCCCGGGCTCACCTCCTGAGACGTCTGCACCCATCACTTCAAATCACGGGTGCAATGGGCTCACTCAGGAGTGCTTATAAGTTACCCAGTAGTTACACACCTGAAGCACTCCAGCTCCAGTACTACTGCTTTATCTGGTAGAATCTTCCATTTTTGTGCAAATTCAATATGATAAGCACACTGCTATGTCTCAAAGGAAATATTATCAAAGAAATGTAGCTCCATAACACAAGCTTCTGAAATGCCATATGTAAAGTGAGTGTCCACATTTAGTAGAACCTAATATTCATTAGAATTAAATAAGAAATTCTTTTTTAAAAAAACTATTTATTTTTATTTGAAAGGCAGAGAGAGGGAGAGACAGAGAAAGAGATCTTCCTTCGGCTGGTCCACATCCCAAGTGGTTGCCAACGGTCAGGGCCGGGACAGTCCAAAAACAAGAGCTGGGAGCTGCTTCTGGGTCCCCATGTGGGTAGAGGGACCCGAGTTATCCTCTGCTGTTTCCGCAGGCCATAAGAGAGAGCTGGATCAGAACTTGAGTGTTTGGGACACGAACCAGCACCCATTTGTGATGCCAGCACTGCCCCAACAAGAAATCCTTTAATATATAAAATATGTGTGTTTTTTTTCCTCTCAAAAACGTATTTCTTAGGCTCAATGTTATTTTATAAGGAGAATATGTGTTTGAAAAAGTTTATTCTAGACCAAAAGAGAAGCCATGCCTACAACTAAAACCAGGATTTGAATGAAACTTAAAAAATACAAGGTATAAGGCATGCAAGTCTAACCGAACATAGAATGTAGCTATGATGAAATTGTAATAATGTGAGCAGTTATGATACAGTTACAACTGACTTAATGACTAATATGAATTGGGGTATTTTAAAAGGAATAATGTTTGTTTCCTTCATATATGCAGAAATAAAAGCCAATCTATTCAATCCATGGTTGGTAGACTCTCTTAGAGATATTACTAATATTATTTGGTTATGACAACAAATCTACACATCAATAGCTATATGTTAAACATCAGAAGTTCTGAATCCTAGAAAATAACTTTATTAGCTTCATTAAGCAGTATAACATTGAACATTGCATATAAAAACCAAACATTTTCAAGCGTTCCTTTTTTCTAGTGTGTTAATGAATGAGATGAGTGCAACTTACATAGCCACATAATCCACATCAGGATATTAAAAATGAATGACATTGACACTGAGGATTTTGCCATGGTAGCATGTCCATATTGTTTCATGGAAACTGACTGACGACAATGCTGTTCAAAGTCACGTCCCAGTGCAGAATTAAACCTCTCCAACTTGCCAATACACAATGTCTTCACCCAACTCCATGGCTCCCGGAGTGTACCACGCACCACAGCACATTTTGCACGGGGGAGGGAGCAGCAAGATTATCCTGAAAACATGGACTAGAATAATTGCAGGTACACATGGAGAATGTTGCATACTGAAGACTTTATTTCTTAAAATTTGTTTGCTTTTACTTGAAAAAGTTATACACACACACACACACACACACACACACACACACACACTCACACAAGGAAGCAAGATCCCCGATCCTTGAATGGTCACAATGGCTAGAGCTGGGCGGATCTGAAGCCAGGAGCTAAGAGCTTCTTCAGGATGTCCCACAAGGGGACGGGGGCTCAAGACATTGAGCCATCCTGTGCCGCTTTCCCAGGCAGTTAGCAGGAAGCTAGATTAGAAGTGGAACAACTAGAAGTGGGACTAGAACCAGCACCCATATGCAATGTCAGTGCCACAGACAGAGGATTAACCAATCGCACACTAAGTATTTTCAAAGTATTTTCAAAGCCATTGGAGCACAGTTGAAGGAGCAGGGTTAAAAGTCACACATAGAGATTCTCACACAGTTCATGGAAATGAACTGTTTATGAAAAATGATGCATGAATTTTTTTTCATCACAACAAACTTATCTTCACTTCCCTAACAAACCCTTGAAGCTCCTTGCAATGTCATCTGTTTTGTGGGAACATGGAAGGAGAGAACTAATGTACTTAAGAGTACAAGAGGGAGTTAAAGCCCAGAGTCTACCTCCTAATACAAGAAATGAAATAACATGATAAGTAAATTTAAAATATGCAAAGAAGAACATGGAGGTCTCTGGAGAAAGAAGTGTGATGCCAAGGAGCGGATGAGTTGACTTATCTAGGGATCCAGTTAGTTCACCACCACGTCTGTCTGAAGTCTTCAGATACAATTCCTTCACAGGATTGTTGCCACATTCATGTGTGATGATCCGTGAAGATGGAGAAGCATTTGAGGACTCAAGGAATGTTTTCACTAGGATATGCTTTTCAAGTTTTAATTTAGTTTATGGGAAAAGCAATAGTCCTTTGTAATAATTTCCTTGAAGTTAGCAAACAAAAGGTGAATGAAGGTGCCCAGGTTTTCCTGGAGAGGCAGTGCGGCCGCTCCTTCCGGCAAGGTGCACCTGCTGATGTCTTGGAATTGTGCTTCTGGGCAGCCCCCCGCTCTGCTGCTGGCTCACCCCTTCCAGAAGTGCAAAAACACACACACAAAATATGACACTGCACACCACAAATCTGCATCCTGCACAATTTCAAAAACATTTTGGATGTGAATAAAATACATGCTTTTGTCCACTGAGCAAAGTGATGATGTCATAGGTTGCTGGTGGGCGTGGTAGAAATCTCTGTCCCTCACGCTCACTCTGGCTCAGCTCTCAGTATCCCCACTGCTGCCAGCCAGCAGTCTGCACCCATCACCATCATTCGGGGACATGGTGCAGATGCCCTGGACGCATTCAGCTCCCACTGCACCTGCTTGAGAAGAAGGCCGAATGGGAGTGGTCTACACAGAGGGCTGGCTGGAAGCACTCCTGATTCAAGAATAAAAATAGTAGCTATAACGTGAATGATTGGATTCTTGCAAGGTTTTTTTGTTTTTATTTATTATTATTATCATTGCATTTGTAAGAAAGCATGAGATCATGTGCCTCGGTACCTCTAAGTCCTCTCCTTTACAAACCTGCAGTTGTGTCCACTCTCAGACCAGTTGCCAGTCCTCAGGCTCATAGCAGAAGCACGCTGTGGAGGCCATCCCGGAATGCACTTGGCCTTGGCACACAGGAATGCAATCATGGATGAAATGTAGCATGATATGTGATCTGACAGTCCTTATAATTTCTCTGTTCTCACCTCCTTTTTTTTTTTCCTTTCTATTTCAATTACTTTGAGCAGCATCAAGAAAAAATTACCAATCCACCAAAATGAGTAAGTCCCCCTGTGAAGCCATGAAATGCTTGCTCTACATGATGCCGTTTCATGCTTCTACATCCTAAACTCTGACCACGTTCCCCTCTAGGGAACAATGTCAAGTTTAGGTGTCCAGAGTACTCACTGCTGACTAGTCACTGAGATCTGAATTGGAAAAGCCGACCAGAGCTAACCGAGTTCATTGGTTTTAGAAAGAGCTTAAAAGAAACCAACAAATAAATGGTGGCAAAATGCTAACACCCCACCGTGTGAGGTCTTTGCACATGCTCCAGTTTTTCATTTTTTTTTTGTTTCCCCTCTTTTTCCCTGCCCCTCACTCCACTCTACCCTGACACCCCTTCCCGCTTCTGACTCCACCCTTCTCTGTCCGCAGATTGGCCCACCCTGAAGGGAGCCTTCCAGACCTCGCGGCAATGAACCTCACTGCAGGCCTGGAGAAACCGGAAGTGAAGAAGTTGACCGAGGCCGCAAAGGAGAAAGCAGAGGGGTTCTCCGAGAAGGCTGAGCTTGGGAATGACAGCGAGGGCTCTGAAGAGGACGGAGATGAGGAGTCTGAGGAGGAGGGAGAAACATCAGGTAACCAGCCTGCGAGGGAGGTGCTGGCTGCCTGAATGAGCACAGGAACCAGGGACTTGCTCTAAGCAATGAAACAATCCCTCTATTCCACACCTAGGCGGTGGCATGAAAGTTGGAGGTTGTTTGCTATTGTTGCTGTGCTCATATGTATTCCTGACCCAGTTACGCCAGCAACTCCCTGTTTATTCTGAGTGAGGAGAAGAGAGCGGGTGGCTAGCCCATCAACTCCTGAGCTGAGCGTAGGCTCCTGTGAAGGCGTCAAGGGGCTGTATCCATCAGCTACCTCTTCCAGAAGCCACTCCTACCAGAATCAGACTATTGGCACAACCTCTGGAACGCTCAGAAACAGGTTGTTGGGTGTAGAATCTCTAAATGTCATCTTCACAAAGCCATTCAAGGAACACCATCATCAAGGAAGCATGTATCACTCTAGCTGTTCTAATGCTTAAGGGCCCAAGACCCAGAGGAGAAAATCACCAATTAGATAACTGTAACTTCATGCCAACTCCTAGATATGTGCCTGTTTCATTGTCTTATTAGGGATTTTTTTCTTAATCCTCTACACGTCTTCCCAGATCTGAAATACTATTGGGACAGAGCCTAATGAGGACTGAATAGCTTCAGTAGTCAGGGAATGTTACCTCTTCCAGGGATGGAGGGGTTCAGGCCCTTCTGGCAGGCTGCAGACAGGGTAACAGAAGGCAGGAGACACCTGCGGAAATGTTCTGGGGCCTCGACAACAGGATCCTGCCCTGGACTGTGCTGTTCCCTGTCCTCTACCACAGCAGTGTGGGGTGGAGGACCCCTACTGAAGGCGCACTTCTCCGTATGTGAGCCGTGCGTGCTTGTCGATCGGCTGCCCGTCGTTGACGCCTGTTACTCATGCGCATGCGTTACCTAGCCCTTTGCGTGGACTATCATTGCCATGTATAAATAATCATATTTCATAATTCACAGTCATTTCCAGAACAGGCACCATAACTTATACTACCCTATTCGGACAAAATAGATCATAAAGAGATATACTCAGTTCTGGGTGAGATTTTGCTTATGTGAGATGGTCGTACACATAGTCCTAGTGTGACTTTCGATGCGATCAGACAGTACAGTCCTAATACACCAACGCATGACCACTGTGGCTGCACAGCTTAGCACGAAAGAATTCATTTGATAAAAAATGATCATTGGAACGATTCTGATCATTTCATCAAAGTGTGCACTGGTTCCTTTGAATTCTTAGTGTTCCCTTTTGCCCTGGCAAGAAGTGACTGCTTCAACCTGGGGCAGCTCTCTGACAGGCTCACCTGTTAGGGTCATGGACATTTAAAAGTAACATTGCCCTTTGGAATTCTTTGCCCACCCAAATTAGGATATCCTTATGCCCCTATCACTATGAGTACATTGTAGCCTCTCACTGCCAGCTGAGATTACGTGGGGTACCTTACATAATGACGTGATGACGTGGAAAACCATCCTATGCTCATGGTGTGTCTCGTCCTTTGCAGATCTTAGGAACAAATGGCACCTGGTGATCGACCGCCTCACTGTGCTCTTCCTGAAATTCCTGGAGTATTTTCATAAGCTGCAGGTGTTCATGTGGTGGATCCTGGAGCTGCACATCATCAAGATCGTGTCATCCTACATCATCTGGGTTGCTGTGAAAGAGGCAAGTGCAGCTGGTTGGGTGATTTGATTGAGCAGCGCCATGGCAGGGGTTCACCCTCCCCCTCCAGCTCTCTGTGATGCAGCCGCAGGTCTCCCTCGCTGCCCTGGGAGGTCGGGTTGTAAGGCAAGCACATGCGTGTCCACATGCGGAAAGCCCAAGATGAGTGGGACACAGACCACAGAGGAGGCTTGAGGCTTAGCTTCTGGACGGTTTGGTCAGATCATAGAGGTCCTGTATCTTGCTCGAATCCTTGAGGAAAGTAACACTTCAGTTTATGTGACCAAAAAGCAAACCCAAGACCCCAAACGTAACAAACTATTCAGTAGAGCTTATCTTGTTTATTGTTGGATCGTTAAAGACTAGGCAGAAGAATCTCCAACAGCCGTATTTCCTGTAATGAACAGTTACCATTCAGCCAATGGTTGCTTCTTTTTGCTATGGAGTAATTATTTCTACAAGTTTGACATATTTCTCATGTTCTGCACTGTTTTCTAGTTGATTACAACTCAAAGAGTCTTTGCCCTATGAAAATTACGCCAGGGTACCACTGCACATATCAATAGTAAACTATTACAACCATAATGCTACAAAACTTGAAATGTTTACACATAGGCAAATAGAAGATGAAACAATTTTAGCTCTACAATCTTAAAACTTTCTTCCATTTCATTCAAGCAATCTGAAACCAGTAGGTGGATCCATGCACGAGGGCATAAAAACAGAAACCACTGCCCTTTGAGATTTGTGTCATAAAATAGGCTGTGTTGGGCCCGGCCTAGCAGCTAAAGTCCTCGCCCTGAACCTGCTGGGATCCCGTATAGTTGCCAGTTCTAATCCTGGCAGCTCCACTTCCCATCCAGCTCCCTGCTTGTGGCCTGGGAAAGCATTCAAGGACAGCCCAATGCTTTGGGATCCTGCACCCACATGGGAGACCTGGAGGAGGGTCCTGACTCCTGGCTCTGGATCGGCACAGCACCAGCCATTGTGCTCACTTGGGGAGTGAATCATCGGACAGAAGATCTTCCTCTCTGTTTCTCCTCCTCTCTGTATGTCTGACTTTGTAATAAAAATAAATAAATCTTTTTTTTTAAAAAATAGGCTGTGTTGTTAATGAACTAAACCTAAAAACAGCCTAGTATGGATATTGACTGAGAGAAAAATAATTTAAGCATTTTCTGTGTAAGTGTATTAGCCGATGCAGATGAATTTCGAGAGTCAAATAGTAAAGGAAGAAGGAATACAGCCAAAGAAAACAGTTGCCTAAAAATTAACAAAGACTCTTTTTTTAAAAAAAAAAAGATTTTTTTAATTTTTATCAGAAATGCAGATAAACAGAAAGAAGGAGATACAGAGAAAGATCTTCCATCCATCTCAAGTGACTGCAATGGCCAGAGCTAAGATAATCTAAAACTAGGAGCCAGGAGCTTCTTCCAGGTCTCCCACGCAGGTGCAGGGTCCCAAGTCCCTTGAGTCGTCCTTCACCACCTTCCCAGGCCACAAGCAGGCAGCTGGAAGGGAAGTGGAGCAGCCGAGACATAAACCGGTGCCCATATGGGATTCACGCACAGGCAAGGCGAGGATTTAGGTGCTAGGCTATCGCATCTGAATTCACCAAATCTAATGGACAGGTAACTCCTGGTCATATGAGAAGTTGTGTGGCAGGATGGTGGAGACCTAGAGAAACAATGGGAAGATGGAAGCAGGTGTTTTGTGTATGTGTGTGTGTGTGTGTAGCAGGAGTTAGATTCAGAGAATCGGCTCTGTGAAATTCATCCTAGAGGCAAAAAGGAGAACAAAAGAGAGGGTTAAACGTCATACCTTCTTACAAATTTTAAACAAAAGGAGGACTTGAATTCTTAGATCATCCCCAATGAGGCTGAAGAATCTGGGCTACCATTTCAATCCATGAGAAACCTGACCTCTGATAAAACACGACCAATTTCTTCTCTGAGTCACGTGTTATGGGAACTCCCAGACTCACAGTATAGAGACCAGCGACCAGCGACCAGGGACCACTGAAAGCAGCTGTCGCAGCTGTTTTAGCTGCCCATGTCGTCCTCAGGAGTGGCGTCTGGCCCTGAGGGGTGAGTGACAGCAGGCGGCTCAGATGCTCCCTGCTGGGATCAGCTGGCCCTGGCTGGAGAGGCCTAGCAACTTTCACATTGCTGATGGCATCTGTTGCAGCTGGAGTCCTAAGCAGCCTGCTTGGTTGAGTCTCAGCTCAAAAGCAACGCGTAGTCAAGCTTCCACTTGACTTTAACACGTGCTCTATCACAAACCTTTCTCTGTGTCCCTGAACACACTGTACTGTCTAAGATTCCTAGGCGACGGAAAGACCAGCAAGTTCTCATTTGGTTTATTAAATTTCTCCAGCCACGAACAGTAATCTAACTCCTTTGGAAACACAAGTTTCTCCTTTGCTTGTTGCTGCTCCCTCATGTGTCTCTCCTGTGTCCCTTACTGTCCCTGTTGCTCTGTGTGTCTAATCCATTAGATACTTCCTTGATCGAACTGGTCTCTCTTCCTTTTAAAATACACCACCGTTATTCTTTTTTTAAGTTTTTAAGTATATTTATTTTCATTTTATGTGAAAGGCAAGAGGTATATAGAACGAATTGGAGAAACAGAAAGAGAGATCTTCCATCTAGTGGTTCACTTGCCGGATACCTGCAATCACAGATTTGAGCCAGGCCAAAGCCAGGAGCCTGGAACTCAGTCTGAGTTTGCCACATGCGTGATGGGAACCCAGGTGTCTTGGCCATCCCTTGCTGCATCCTGGGGTGTGCGTGAGCAGGATGCTGTGTCAGAAGCTGAGTAGCTGTGACTTCATCAGGCACTCTAGCCCTGGATGTGAGCATCCCAGTGACAAAGCAGTGACATAAGCTGCAACACCAAGCACCTGCACCTGCCTCAATACTTTTCTAACTTCAAAATGTCACTGAAGAGCCCTGGGAAATCTAGTTATTCTTTCTCTCCTTTGATCATCTCCTGTTCTCCTAGGGGACCTGGTCCCCAGTTAATATTTCATTGTCTTAAATGTTATTATCACCATCATAATTATTGCTGTTGTTGTCTTCATTCCAAGGGTAACTGGCTGTTTTGGGTATTTGGAGAGTGATCCAGTGAATGGAAATACTGTGTGTGTGTGTGTGTGTGTGTGTGTGTGTGTGTGTGTGTGTGTGTGTTTCTGAACTTTGGATAAAGTGAAAATTTCAAAATAAGAAAATTTTAAATCGAAAGTCCTGCATAAATTAATTGTAAATGTATGCTGTTATTTTCACCTGATATTAAATGTCCTGCAGATATGATTTTAACATTTCTCAGAATAAAGGAATATTTTGCAAGGCTGAATAAGATTATGGCAGCTCTGCACTATCCATGGACCATTTCACATAGGTCATTTCACATGACCAGCAAACTCACACGCAGCTCCACACCAGCATGTTCAAGTTTATCTCACTGCCCTCACTCCTCACACCTGCTTAACTCAGCAGTTTGTATGCCAGCCATGGCACTACCATTCATCCAGGCTTCAAGGCTCCTTTACTATCCCTGCCCAACCACTGCTATAACAATCACCAAAGCCCCTCCAGGCTGCTCCTCCATTTCTCACAGGCTGCTATAAAGCACGTGAGCTAGTCCTTGACCTTGAGTCTGACCCTCATGATGCACTCTCCATTCTGCAGTTGCATCCATCCAAGTGAGGTGCAGAGTTTACTGCTTACTGTAGAATGGACTCATGTGTCATTAGTTGGTGAAAAGGACCTGTCAAAATTTGGCCACATCGTGGCCTTTTACCTTCCGCTGCACTTTGTGCTTTTGACTCTGAAGTTTTCATTTGCTTGTAGTTGATTGTACTACCTGTCCCAGCCTTGCTCATGCATCCTCACCCGGGATGCACTTCTCACATACCTCAGCTGGGCTCAGCTCAGGCCCTCTCTCCCTTCCCAAAGACCCTCTGTGACCCTCAGGCCCACAGACCCCTTTTCGGCGCTCACACTTGTTCACATCCATAACTGAGCTCTGCTGTGTTATATTTTCTGTGGTTGCCTACACATCCAACTTCCATGCAAGACAGAATGTCACCCAGGGGAGAGACCAGGCATCACTTTGCCCTCCTGTGCCTGGGCAATGCTTTGCACATGCTAGGAACTCAGTCAGCCCTTGCTAAATTGACTGAGTCAAGTCCTCATGTTTTGTGGATGCTATGCCGTGTGCTGTATTGTTTGTCTCCAATCCTGATTTTGTGTTTTTAGGTGTCTCTGTTCAACTACGTATTTTTGATTTCCTGGGCATTTGCTCTGCCGTATGCCAAGCTCCGCCGCCTGGCTTCCAGCGTCTGCACTGTCTGGACATGTGTGATCATCGTCTGCAAGATGTTGTACCAGCTTCAGACCATTAAGCCTGAGAACTTTTCTGTTAACTGTTCCCTGGTGAGCCTCGGTGATGGGGGGATCTTCCTTACTGCCCTTTGGGGGAAGCGAAGAAGATATGTGGGTAACTGCCATGTGCATACACATCTTGTGCAGGATGTAAGTCCCCCATCCACTTGGGATCTGTTCTGGCCCTGCTGAGGTTTGCCCTGTTGATGCATGTCCCTCCCTAGTACACCCTTGTCAAAACTGAAGAACAGTCTCAGCTCTTCTAACCTGAGAAGCATTTCTTACTCCTCCGTGTTCTCTCCCTTTTAGCCAAATGAAAATCAAACGAATATACCCCTTGCAGAGCTGAACAAGTCTCTTCTCTACAGTGCTCCTATTGATCCGACAGAGTGGGTTGGCCTCAGGAAGTCTTCTCCTTTGCTTGTGTATCTGAGGGTAAGGGTTTCGACAATCTGCTGCACAGTTGGCAGCCAGGATCCTGCCCTTTGAGTTTCCAAATATCCCACACGACAGTCATCTTGTCTTCTCTTGCGTTTGGAACCACCTTTAGAACCATGACAAAATGTTGCAGTCAACGTTCCATTGTGCTAAAGAGAAATGGACTAAGCAGTCTAAAAATGATTATATAAATTAAATTAAATGCATATATATATATATGCACTCCAATCTAATCTATCCATTAATGAATGAGGTCAATGGGGTCATTAGAACTGAAATGTCCCCAAAACACATCATTCAATTTAGAAAGCAAGTTTCAGACTTCTGAGCATAATATTACTTCTTCTAAACCCGAAGAAAAATATTGAAGTAACTCTTTCAACGAAGTAAATAGATCTTTTTTTAAAATAGAGCAAAGTGATTGTTTCTGAGAAGTGAGTGTCTTGTTGCAAGAAGTCTTTGCTGCCTACATTCTATTTCTTCATACTTAAAAAAGCATAGGTTACATTTAGAAATAAGGAAGCACATCTCTGCTGAAGAACTTTTGTTTCACATAGTTTTGCAAGCGTAATGAAAACCATGTGGGTTGGAATTTCCACTTTCGCCTTGATGGATAGTCAGAGCAGTTCCTACCATACCACACTGACTTAAAGGTTAAACCTTCCCACAGAGGCTTTTACATATGACAAGCATTCCATTTTCTTTGTGTCGATTTCTAATTTTTCTTCTCACGGAAGATATATTTTATAGATAAAGCCTACCACCAGTAGTTATTACAAGGATAAAGCAAATTAAAATTTGAAAAGGTGATTAAAATGTTGGGCTTCCATGGTTTCTTTCACAAGTGCGGTTTCCTGTCGTTGCTGTTATCACTGCTGGTACTTCTCCATTTTCCGCACTCTGGACAGATTTCAGAGACGCACAGCCCCTCCAGACATTCCTAGGGTGTCTCCCTACCATTTGGCGTTTCTAGTTGAACCTCCTGCCCCCAGGTAACTGGACGCTGCTTCCTCGGAATGTGGTGTGAACTTTTGCAGGAGGAGGAATATGAGGCCATGGTCTTATGCCTGGAGAGTCCAGACCTCATTACCATAGACATTAGCCATTCCCTATAATGAAGATACCTTCATCCCAAAACAACACAAACTAAAGGAATATTGAGCTTAATAATGGTGTTTAATAGAGGTGGGATTTTATAAAAATCATCATCTAGACCTCCAGAATCAAATACGATGACTTTTAGAGGTGGCTTCTGGCTTACCGAGTTCTGTTTTCTTCCTTATTGTTTGTAGAACAATCTGCTAATGCTGGCTATTCTGGCCTTTGAAGTCACCATCTATCGCCATCAGGAATACTACCGGGGTCGAAACAAACTCACAGCTCCCGTGTCTAAGACAATCTTCCATGACATCACAAGACTCCACCTAGACGACGGGCTGGTTAACTGTGCCAAGTATTTCATCAATTACTTCTTCTACAAATTTGGTCTGGAGGTGAGTTTCCCCAATACTTGTTTTGTTGGTCTTGCCATGAAAACTTGAGTAGCTACTTCGCGGCTGTTGGCTCCCACAGCCTGTGACACAGCTCCACGCAATGGCTCCCGTCACCTCCACCTCAGCAGGCAGTGTTTCTCCCAGTGGGTTAACCTGGTTTCATTGAGTTTTTCAAGACCAGTTGCCAGTGATGCCCTACCTCCCAGCGGTGCCCTGGATCTCCAAAGCTAGCTCAGTAAGTGGATGTATGTTGCCAGATTAGCTGGTTTCTTATTAAGAATGTATTCATCTTTATTTGTGCATTCTGAAAGTCTTGCCTGTAACCACAAAGAACTGTTTCAACTTGAATTGATAGTGCCTATTCCTTGATAGAATGCATTTACAACAGGTATGTTTTGTCTTGTTGTCATTATCTTCACTTGTAACATAACCAGTGTTTTTGTTGTTGTTGTTTGTTTGTTTTGATTTTTGTTTTTTTTTGGGGGGGGGAGAAATGAGAGAACTTAAAAAGTTCATGGAAATTTTTAATTAAAAGGTGTTTATGGGGCAGGCATATGATGCTGCAATTTAGATGTTACTCCGGATGCCTGTTTCACATGTCGAAGTGCCTCCCCTTGGAGGCAGCAAGTGATGGGTCAAGTACTTAGCTCCGTATCATTCACACAGAAGAGCCACACTGACTCACCAACGCCAGGCTTTGGCTTGGCTTGACCCCACCCTAGTGGCGTGGGAATCAGGATAGTGAACCAACTGGTGAAAGACTTTCTTTCTCTCTCTCTCTCTCTCTCTCTGCCTTCTAATAAGTAGAAATAAATGCATCCTAAAACTTCTTTTGAAGATAAATTCACTTTGATGCAAAAAATTAGAAAACCTTGCATTGCTTTTTCATAATACATGGACTTTTGCACAAATTTTTCAAAGATCAAAGATTCATGAATTTCAAATTTTTTGTGCCAGATATACGTATTCTTAATTTACTTTCCAAGAACATCTTAAAACTGTTTCGTATTTTTGTCAAAAGACACTGAAAAGGGCAAGAGTTAAGAAACCTGTGCTTCCAGACCTGTCCTAAGGCATACAGGTCCCTGCCGCCTGCTCAGGCCTGACACCTGACCAACACTTCCCTTCCCTGTCAACCCACTTTTCTGCCTCTTGTCTTCCTTACACAGACCTGTTTCCTAATGTCAGTGAACGTGATTGGTCAGCGGATGGATTTCTATGCCATGATCCACGCCTGCTGGCTCATTGCAGTCTTGTACCGCCGCAGAAGGAAAGCCATCGCAGAGATCTGGCCCAAATACTGCTGCTTCCTGGCTTGCATCATCACCTTCCAGTACTTCATCTGCGTCGGCATCCCTCCTTCGCCCTGCAGAGGTGAGCTGCTCCGCCTCAGCCATTGGCTCTTAGCAGAAGCCATTGCCCAATGGAACATCCAGAGCAGTGATTCTGTTGCTCACCACTTCCCCCTACAGATTACCCATGGAGGTTCAAGGGTGCCAACTTCAATGATAACATCATCAAGTGGCTGTACTTTCCAGACTTCATTGTGAGGCCCAACCCCGTGTTCCTTGTCTGTAAGTGCTTCAGCCCCAGGGCCCTCTGGGTTTCGGTATTTAAGTTTCTGGTGGCTTGTCATTATGATGTGTGCACTGCTTCATGTACTGGACTTTAGAATCACAGGAGGGCTTCTTTAGGCATTAATGGCACAAGTCATGAATTACCTGTTGTGTTTGCACTATTGAAAAGTCAATATTCCATGAGCTTATCCCCCAGTGCAGACCCTTATACGTACCCACCAGTGTCCACACATCTATTCTTTAAAAGATAGAGGAGAGTGAAGGACCATATGTTCCGTGAAGGAGTGGTTTCTGGCGGTCACAACACACAGACCAAAGCCAAGGACAGGGCTGTGACTGCTAGGAGCATACTGCCCAGACTTCAATCACCAGAAAGCCAGGCTACAGTCTCTAAGCCCTCCCAGGCAGCTGCAAAGGCTGGAGTGGTCCCACACACACGTCTAAGACAACAAGAACTTCTGAGTGCTGCCAAAAACTCAAGAATGGCTCTCTTGGCCAAATTCATGTTTGACTTCAAAAGCAAGGAAGACACCTGTGTTACAGGCTGCAAGGCATGCTTGACCATGTGAGAGTCTTCTGGGCAGCTCTACCCATGTCAAACTCTCTGCCAACCCTATCCACTCCCTGGAAATTGTTTTTGCTTCAAATACAGAGGAGAATGGAGGGATTAAAGACAGAAATGTCTGAACCACCACATGTGAAAGGGGAAAATGGAGAATGTTGTTCAAATGGCCTCTTCAAAGCTGGTGGGAGACAAATGCAAGTAAACTTCTTCCCAAGAGACTCATGAAGTCTAGTGCTTAGTACCTAGTGCTTTCATATACTAATGTGTGGATAAATCGTAGCCCTACTTCCCTCAATACGAAGTCTCTGGGATGTCTGTGGTCACTCTTCTCCCTTATGGTAGGGAAAGCAGCATTTGGCCCTGACCTTGGACTGTGCGAACACAGCTGTCTGCCAGCTGGGGACAGCTGATTGTGTGCAGTGACTATGTTCCTGCTTGTGCACCCAGAAGAGGAGAAGGTGGCTCCAGGATCTCCCCGTTTGTCTTGACAGATGACTTCATGCTGCTCCTCTGTGCCTCCCTGCAAAGGCAGATATTTGAGGATGAAAATAAAGCTGCCGTGCGAATCCTGGCTGGGGACAATGTTGAGATCTGCATGAACCTTGATGCGGCCTCCTTCAGCCAGCATAACCCCGTGCCAGACTTCATTCACTGCAGGTAACAGGTCCCATACCAGAGAGATATGGAGAGACAGAGACAGGTAGCCCTTCCATCTGCTGGTTCACTCCCCTAAAGCTGTAATGGTCAGAGCTGGACCTGTTTCAGGCCGGGAGCCAAGAGCCTCCTCTGGGCATCCCATGTGGGTACAGTGCCCCAAGGACTCAGGTCATCTTTAGATGCTTTCCCAGGTGCATTGGCAGGGATTTGGACCAAAAGTGGAACAGCTGTGGGGAAATGAACTGGCACCCATATAAGATGTTGGCATCACAGGTGATGGTTTTTGCACTGCAGTGCCAGTCCCCTGCAACTGCAAGCCTGAGTTTTTCTACACTTCTCAGTGTAGAAATTAGCTTGCGTCAATATTGCCAGTTGGTAGTTCTCCAGCCAAAAGCTCTGCTTCTCATCTTCCCTCCCTGGTCCTCATGCCTTGTTTCACATCATCAGAACCACCCATCCTCTTAAACATTCCATCCCTACTCCTGCCCTGACTGCATCCTCACCCCAGCCCCGCTTCACCAACCCCATCTCTTCCCATTCTCTGGCCCTTGTCCCCTTACTCCAGCCTCCCTTTTTCTATCCACCACTCCTCATCTCCTGTTCCCTGCCCTCATCCCTTTTGCATATCCTCCATCCCTCCATCCTTCATCCTCTTTCTCCTCCTTCTCTGTCATTTGTACTGCTCCTCCACATGTCCTCTTTATCCTCCCTCTCTCATCTCACCTCTTCATCCTTGTCCTCCACCTTTCTCCTCTTTTTCTGTTTCTCATCTTTGTTCTCTCCTTGCCAGCATAGTTCCTGTCCCACAGTGTACATAACAGTGTTTACTTGGTGCCAGGTTCTCTCCCAGGTGCTTTATTTACATTGAGCCATTTCATCTTACTGGTCACCTCTGAAGGGGGAATACTGCAACCCCCATTCTGTAGATGAGGACACTATAGCAAAGAGATGGGGCATAGGTCATGGAAATTGGCCATAGGGATGCTAAGCGAAATATCAGCCCAGTTCACCCTTTTGCAAACAAAAAAGTACAAATTCTGAATTCCACAATGTCCTATCAAAAAGCTTAAGTACCAGCTCAAATGGAAGCTGTTGTACACCCATGGGTTTTTTTTGAGCTGAGCCTTCTATTTAAATTGAATTATGTTACATATTTAAATCTGTTTCTCTGTTAGGAATGCCAGAAAAATAATTCCCTTGGGCAAAATAACCTGGCAAGTCCCTTGATGCTAAGAAGCCCTCGAGTACGGGTGCATTTGTTGAGGGAAGCCTAGGCCTTCTCGTTACGCCTCCTTGATGTCAGCCCCTGGGCAGCCATGACAGTTAAGTGGCCGCCTAACTGCCCACCTGTCACCAGGGCACTGCTAGCCACTCCAGCTGAGGCTCCTTTTGCTCCATGTTTCCTGTGGTTTTTCATGTTTTTCTTGCAAGGTCTGCATTGTGGTTTCTGGACCTGATGCAGGCTGGGCACTCGGCAGAGAGAGGCCAGGGCTTCCGAAGGTGGAAACGGTCACTGCAGGCAGTAGGGACCTTCACAGAGGATGTGCTGTTCTGACATGCACACGTGTGAGCACACACTCCTGCATGGCAGCAGCAGCCTGCTGAAATCGGCTGCGTTCCAATCGCGTGGCATTCAGAAGCCCTCGTGGGCCCCAGCTGGTCATCGCCTTCACCCACAACAATCCACAATACTGGGAAATACTGACATTATATTCACTCTGCTCTGTTTAGGAAGCCAAGGAAGTGTGGCAAACATGCTCAAGAAAATTGCATGGCAGCATTTAAAGTGTTTTACTCGAAAGAAAGATCAAGATAAAAGCTCACTTGCCTGAAAAATCAACCAGAAAAGCACCATCCACTTCCAGTAATGCCATGGGTCAAGCATAGCCTATGTATTATTACAAACGTATTAACAGTCTACAAAATAACAACCCATTAACCAAATAACTAATCCAGAATTGATGCTCCTATGTTATCTCCCCAAACTGGAAAAAGAAACAAAGCAAAACCCTCTAGACAAACAGGTGCAGCTGTGGTCCCCATGGTGGGGCGCCTTTGCTGATGTTTTACAGGAAGCCGGGTGGCAAGACACAGGCTGTGGTGATGAGCAGAGAGAGTCTCTCTCCTGCCCTCCATCTCTGTAACTCTGGCTTTTGAATGAAACAAATAAATACTTTAAGGAAAAATTTCCCATCCAGTTATCTAGGCTTCCCATAAAAAAAAAAAAAACCAGAAAAAGCACCTTTAGTTTTGTGCAGAGAACCTCGCTTTTGGTAGGGTGGACCAGCTGAGATCCTGATCAAAGTAGACAAGATGTTTCCACACTTTATCTCTTCATCCATTAGCAATGACATGAGTAAGATGAATACAGAACTTACAGCATGAACATCTTTCGTGCTTTCAAATCCAAAGATACTTCAAAAAGCTGATGGAAACATGCAATGCGAAGATGTTTATTTTGCTACCAAATTATGAATTCCATGAATGGATTGTCCATATTTGTTATGAAATCCTTGTAGAAATGGCTTTTGAACTTAGCTGCACCAGAATAAACTTGTCTCTTTTTGTAAGAGAAAAACAGGGATAGGAAGAGTTCTTACCGGCTGGCTCACTCCCAACATGCTTGCAGTGGCAGAGTGTAGGTCAGGGTTTAGGGCAACACCAGGACCAGATCTCCTGCAGATGGCAGAGATTCAACTTGGGGATGCCTCCCCAGGGACTGAATTAGCAGGAATCAGGTGCCAGAACCGGGAATCAAACCCAGGTATTCCACTACACTCCACCCACCACCTTCCACCTGAATTCCATCTCCCCCATGTACTTTCTGTGGTGTCCTTATGCAGTCCACTGCAGAAGGCAAATTGTTCCCTTCTTCCGTTAGAATCACCTGATTATTTTTTGCTTGCTGTCCCTATGTCATTTTCAAACTCCCAGGTCTTACTTAGACATGTCCAAAGTAGTCATCTTCAGCTACCTCTTCTGGTTCGTCTTGACGATCATCTTCATCACGGGCACGACCCGAATCAGCATCTTCTGCATGGGCTACCTGGTGGCCTGTTTCTACTTCCTGCTCTTCGGGGGTGACTTGCTGCTGAAGCCCATCAGGAGCATCCTGCGTTACTGGGACTGGCTGATCGCCTACAACGTCTTCGTGATCACCATGAAAAACATCCTGTCGGTAAGTGGCTCTCGCAATGTCACATGTTCGTGGTTCCTGTGTGAGAGTGCATGATCTACTCCATGGTTATCAACAGCCTTGTGCCTGCGCTTCTGCTCTCTTAAAAGCCCAAATAAAATTCTGCAAACTGGGAATTCCAGTGGCCGCTTGTTATTCTGTGTTGCACTGTAGTAAGCAACATCATTTTTGTTTGTCTCAAGACCATCAGATGAAGGGATATGTTTCCACAGGCATAAATGCATTTTACTCATGAGAACCTGATCCTTTCTGAAGAGCAATAATATGAATTATGCGATGGCTCTTTGAGAAATTGAATCAGTCATTGAATCTTTTCAGCAGTTATACCATATTGATAAAGGTGTGTCTCTCACCTGGAAAGAATTTTGTAAGTGTAAAATAATGCCAGCATGATTCTCTGTATCACTGTGTGGGGGTAAGAATAGAGACAGAAAAGGCTGCTGAGGGCAAAAATGATTCATGTGCCAGTAAGATGTAAGTGGACACGAAAGTGCAACTTCACTGCTGCCTCTGGACACAGATATGCAGATTAGGACCTAGCTAGAGTCAAGACTGGAGAAACGCACAGCTGTCCGGCTGCCCAGCTTTCCTCTGGCATGAGCAGTGACACGCACTGCCACGGGACCTTGCAGAGTCGTATCGATGCTTTAGGCTGAAAGGACACCTTTGCGTTTTATTCAGTGCTGCAGGAAATCAAACAACACCCCCGTTCATGAGCTGGAGGCGTCAGTATTTCCCCACTGACCCTGATTTAATATTAGCTCCAGTGCCTGCTCTAGCAGATCGTTCAGCCTGCGTGTCCACTCCTAGCCACTCAGAGATGAGCTCACCAAGCCACTCAACTGCGAAAGCCATTGGATCTTTTGCTTTGTTTTGGGCCGTGCGTCGCTGTGTTCAGATGGCTTTGGAAAGCCAACTCAGCTAACAGGACATTGAATTTTTCATCTGCTGCCCATAGAAAAGTTCATTTTTGTAGCTGACAGTAAAAGTGACTTTGATCAACACGTTTATCACCAGTAAAGTTAATTTGTTTTAACTCGGAGTCGCACTGACAGTTCTTGGAGAGAGTGTGAGAAGGGAAAATAGGCTACAGGATGATGACACTTCATTCTAAAGCCAGTCTGGTGTTGAGGGATCTGCTGCTGGAGCCTGAGCCACACTGGCCCTGGAAAACATAGATATCAACTCCTTTCATTTGTCTATTCTATAAACCTCTGTTAATATGCAAGAGATGAACAGTGCACAAATTTTATCCTCGAGGAATTCACATGCCAAACAGGAACACACACACAATATGCAGTCTGTAAATGATAAATATTGCAACATTTTAGGGACTCCATACCCTATCCTTTAATGAACTGAATCGGTCATTGAGTCTTTTCCTATATTGGCAAAAGCATTTCTCTTACCTAGAAAGAATTAGGTAAGTGTGAAATGATATAAACATGCCATTTGAAAGCATCGGACTTGATCAGAGATTGAGGTTTTCCACAGGAAACAAAAGGGGAGCAAAATTCCCAACTTGAAGAACATGAACAAACGCAGCATGGGAGAGGATGGGAACATGAACTTGGAGAGCTTGTTCCTGGGGCTGGGGAACCCATCCATGCCGGGAAGCCACTGTTTTGGGAGAAAATACTAATGATTCGTATGCCTCTTGCCCCCAGGACACACACACACACACATAATTCATCCATCAGCTTTACATGTTGGCTTGCCTTGATCATGTTAATTAAATGTTTCCTCCCCTCCAGTTATGGGCTAAATACAGCTTAACACAACTGCCACCATTAGCTCACTGTTGCCAGATGACCAGAGGCCAATAAACAATGAAGATCTTTGTACCCAGAGAATTGGCCAAAAACATCTCAAAATCATGGTGGTTGATCCCTCGGGTGCCATGGGGATCGGCTCTGTTGATACCAAAATGGCACAGGACTCAGACCTTCTCAAATACTTAGAATCATCTCTAGATGACTTAGCATGCCTAAATGCATTGTAAGCGCAGTGTACATGGTCCATACCCTGTGGTGTTTAGGGAACGTGTACGCATGCTCAGTATCTGATCTGCAGTGTTTGAAGCCATGGAGGCAGAGACTGCCAATCCAGGGGCCTGACTAAAGTTGTGTCTGGGGTGACCTAGGGAAGAATTCAGATTTAATAATCCAATCTGTGAGAAAAGAACTATCAAAATCAAAATCCTGGGGTTCAATAGCTACACGTTTGTTATCACAAAGAGCTCATTCTTACAAAAATCCAGAATTTTCTCTTTGGGAAGCCCCACTTTCCAGGCAGAAGTACCATGAGACCCCTGCCTTTACTTACTGGGTTCTGTTTTCTCTGGGAATTGATGTTGTTCTTGATATAGTGAAGACATGGTGACTCAATTTGGACATACATTTTATACTTTCTGGGGTCACTGCGCTGGGACCTTGTGGATTCTTGTGCCCTTGGAAATCACAAGATATAGTTTCTAGTTCCAGAGCTTGCAAATGCGCCTTCCCTTTCTGTTTTTCAGATAGGAGCTTGTGGGTACATTGGAACGCTAGTGAAAAACAGCTGCTGGTTGATCCAAGCTTTCAGCCTGGCCTGCACAGTCAAAGGCTATAAAATGCGTAAGTAAGAACTGAAAATTGGAGAATCAAGTAGGAAACAAATGGAGAGACGGATCATTGTTCTCATTGGAAAACTGGGCAAAGCACTCAGTGCCATCCCAGCAGTGGTCCCTTGTGAATCTATTGTCCATAACGTGTAGTGCTCCAACTCCAGGGATCTTTCAGGGTCGTCACACACCTGCACGTCTGGATATTAGCTATAGTGCTGTAGTAACTCCAGGGACACTTTTAATTAATTATTAGGAACAATTCCAGAACCCCCCTTAAATCTGCAACTGCAAGTCTGGACCTGGGGTCAAGCATCCCATGCCCTACCTCTGAGTACTTGGGTTCAATAGCCAGCTCTGGTTCCCGAGTCCAGCTTCCTGCTAATGCAAAGCATGGGAAGTAGTGACTTTGTTCCTGACACTTTGTGAAAGACCTAGATTGAGCTGCTGACTCCTGGCTTCAGCCGGGCCCAGCCCATCGCCCATTACATTCACTTGGGGAAATGAACCAGCTGATGGGAGCTAACTCCTGTTTTTTCTCTTGCTGTTCCTTGAGTAATTTTTTTTTTGTAAGTTAAAAGAGCCCTCCAGTTGTCCTACTTAGGATCTTGGATCTTCAAGGTAACTTGACTTCTAAGCCCTTCTCTTGTCAGGAAGCTCAGGAAACCTCAAACTCAGAAAAGCAGCTGGGAGCAGCATCAGAGTTTTTGGAGTCTCAACAACACTACGGCCTCTTGCCCCAGAACTCAGAAAGGCATCATGCATGGCCTTCCCCAGTGTCCAGAACACACATTGCTTGGACACAGTGCCCTTACACTGCGGCCTCTGACCCACGCTACAGCCTCTGGCCCCAGAACTCAGAAAGACATCATACATGGCCTTCCCCAGTGTCCAGAACACACATTGCTTGGACACAGTGCCCTTACACTGCGGCCTCTGACCCACGCTACAGCCTCTGGCCCCAGAACTCAGAAAGGCATCATACATGGCCTTCCCCAGTGTCCAGAACACACATTGCTTGGACACAGTGTCCTTACACTGTGGCCTCTGACCCACGCTATGCTTTTCTGAGGATGAAACAACATGGGGGCTGTGTAGGTTGAGACATGCTATCAGTGCCTCTTTCCACATACACCATTCTGCCCCTGGGTAGGCCATGTTCCCCAAATTAGAACATCTGCCCTGCCCTTAGGGTACTATTTCTCCATGACATTTTTCGGGACTCAAAAGGCCTCTCAGTCCAAGGAACCCACCTGTACCCTACAGGCGTCAGAGTTCCCCTGTGTGGTCAGCCAGATGACTCATGGCTGAGGCTGGACTCGATGGGGGTGGGCTTCACTCAGAAAAGTTAGTGCGGTAAGGGATCAGTGCATTCGAATATGCTGTTGCATATTTGTGTGTGACACCCACGCCTCGCTGTGCACCAAGCCTAGGACAGAGCACTGGAAATGGCTGTTCATTTTCGCTTGTTCTGTTTCTGCTTTGTTACCACAGCTGATGACGACTCCTCCTGCAAGCTGCCCAGTGGGGAAGCGGGAATTATCTGGGACAGCATCTGCTTTGCCTTCCTCCTACTGCAAAGGAGAGTGTTCATGAGTTATTACTTCCTGCACGTCGTGGCTGACATAAAAGCCTCCCAGATCCTGGCGTCGAGGTGAGTCCACCCAGGATGGCAGGGAGGTTTATCGGTAAGCACCTGAAGTAGCAGGGTACTGTGCTTTCTGTGAGAGCTTTCTTAAGGAAACTGGAAATCCCTTTCAGGAAAACCAACTTGAGATTTTCCTGCAACATCTACAGGATCTCAGATGGACCAGCAATGAGAAGGTTCGTGGTGCTAAGTCCCACCATGGGACACTGCGGAAAATGCAAAAATTCTAGTCTTTGAGACCTCCCAGGACAGCGTCTCAAATGAGGAGTCACTCACTCCAGCATATTGACCTACAATAAAGTCTGTCTTTTGTTCCATGCCTTTATTTTAAGAAGAAAGTGATGAAAATAGAGAAAAACATGATCATTTCTTGCAGCACAGGTCCGTGTGGAGAAGCAATGTGCCATGCCAGCCACACGCTAAGCCATCTCTACTTCCCTCTAATGCCTCCTTCTGCCTACCCTTCTTTCCCTGTGTCATCTGGTTCCCTGCCCTGGGTCACTGCCACAATTTGTAACACGACCCTTTTCTCTCTTAGACACCATTCTTCTTCAAGGTTTTTGTCCCTTGTTTGTAGCTTTTGTTTAAAGAGAAAGAGGAAAAAGAAAAGAAAAAGCTGGACAAAAAAAAAAAAATCTAGTTTAAAGGTAATGCCATTGAGATAGGAACTGAGAGGGGGCCCAGTGGCCAGCTGTGTCACCCCCAGACAGCTGTGCTCATCTCAGAGGCCTTGCCTGGATCCCATTGGACTCTGGTGCTGAGACTCTGGTGAACATTGGGTTCAGTCTTATGAAACCTTGGACTTGTGGCTTGAACTCCGTCATCTGTGTTCATGATACCAGCCTCCCCAGGGCCTTTTCCCTTCTGCTGCCAGGATGAACCAAAATATATTTGTCAGAGGCAATCCTCAACTTTGGTGACCTGCCTGGGAGCTACATAAGGCTCAGAAGAGGGCACAGAAAAGGGACTTACTCACTTTCTGTCCGCTTTATGTAGGTAAACAATAATTCCACTTGCGCACAACACTGACCCTGGAATACACTATCATCATTATTTTCTAATACATAGGGCATCATTTGCAGCACAAAGTGTCTCAGCCAATTAATATAACTTTGATTTGTTTGTACATGGCAGCTTGTAATTTTGTAGATAAATGTTTTTTTTAATTGACTTTCCCTAGATATTTCATTCTTAGAGATGCAGAACATAATAAGAAGTTAACATCTTTCCCCAAAGCTGTCATGATTACTTAAAATGCATGTCCTTCATGCTACAGTGAGAGGGGTGGCTTTGGTTCAGAGTACTGCTCATATGTGTCAAGGAAAAGTCATGTCTGATTGAGTATGTCCTGAACCCATATCAGAGGTCTCAGATAACATAACCCATGTCCTGACTCACTGCCCACTCCATCATGACTGCTGCTGCTCTCCTGTCGCTCACGGATGCTCAGGGACACAGTCACTGCATTTGCCATCACTGTAGTGTGCCTAGTCTTGTCTCAGTTCGCTTGGACTACATAAACTAAATTCCCTAAACGAGGGAAAAGCAAGAGTGATGGGAAGAGCCATCCAGGAAGCTGTGGAGGCTGGTTAGGGTCTGGTAATATCCGCAGGAGCATGAATGAACATGACCTTCCATTCTAGGCTGCCATGGGAAAGATGAGCAAGAGTGGCCAGTGGAGGAGTAAGGGAAGCAGGTCAGCAGGAGGAGGGATGCAGGATGCTGTGGAAAATTCTCCTGAAAGTTCACAGTGGCTGAAGCACTTTAGTTTAAAGCTAGTGAGTGACAGGAGTAACCTGGACATAATAAGAGGAAGCCACAGTCGCATGGGGGTGGGTAATAAACTGTGTGGATGACTGTGAAATTTTTCCTTCATGCTACAGGAAGGCAAGGAAGCACTGAAACAAGAAAGTGATGTGGACTGCCTTTGCATTTGAGGAAACTCAGTCTAGTGGTGTGGAGAATAGAATAGATCTTAACACAAGGCAGGTAGAGACAGGGAAGTAACTGCTACAGTGGTCAGCTATATAAGGAGGACCAACATATGAAAAGTAGAAAGATATTTAAGAGAGCAACTTGCAGAGGAGATTCCAAGAAAGGGAGATATGACAGAAAAGCATGACGTGATGCTAGTGTGGCCACGAATGTGTTCTGGGGGGCCTTAGGACCAGTTTCCAACGTGGAGCATCTAGTTGATGATGTGTCTACAATGGCAGGATTGTGAGTCTCGTGAGTCTACAAATTAACCAGTGCAAAGTCTGGCAAGCCACTGGGTGCACAGTTCTGGAATACATTTGAGAGCCACCATCATATATGTGGCATTGGAGCAGGTGGGCTTGAAGTTAACTGCAAAGAGTGTGAAGTCTGAGAAGAAGATTCCAGGCAACAGTCACGTGAGAGTCCCAGGCAAAGGAAGAAAGAGCAGGAAAGGTGGTCGCAAAGCCTGAAACAGAAAGGAAAAAGGAAACCAGAAGAGCAGGTTATCCTAGCAGCCCCAGGAGGGTGCTTGTCCATGGACGTTCAGCAGATATGTTCTAAAGAGACCGACAATTTGACACCAACATCATTGACCTTGACTGGTCAAACAGCCACAAGTTGTAGGGGACAGTTAAGTGCTGGGAGACAATGATGCAGGTCTGCAGGCAGGTGTGACATGTCCCTGAGTTCCTTTGAGCTATGAGTTCCTGTGTGCTATGAGCAGAATTCAGCAGCAATGGATAAGTTTGAAAATGTAGGAAAACTGGCATAAATGGAGGGACAGTGGTCCCTCAAGCTGTAGATGGGGCAGGGACCCTGAGCACAGAACAGGCTGCAGACAAGAGAGACAGCTGTCTCTTCAGGGAAGGATGTCTGCGGGAGGAAACAGGTGCAGCAAGCTGGGTACCGTGGTGCCTCGGTATTTATGTCCTCTGGGAGGTCAATTGCCAAGTAACAGCATCTGAACATTGAGAAAGTACAAGCAGTCTGGAACAGGTGCTAGAAGAGGAACAATGTTGTGGATAGGCCAGGCTTCATCTTCAGCAGCTTATGTCAGCTTGGTTCCCAGGAAAGAAGATATGAGAGAAATCAAGATTGGCGGGGATTCTTAAGCTGGCTTGAGAAATAAGGAGGAAGAGAAGGAAACAGAAGGGAAAGAGGAAGAGAATCACAGAGAAATTGAAAGTACAGATGATGGAGCAAGAGCTCTGCCCAACCTTTTCCAGATCTGCTGGCAGAAACACCATCCCCACACCCGTTTCTTCTTAGTGTGCAGAACTGTAATCTGAACTCACTTATTTTGAATTTTTTCCCTCACAATATGACCGTGATAGGGCCAGGTGAACAATGCTTAGCTGCAGTCTAATCTGTGGAACAAGGCTGAAGGCATTTGTGGCCTTTGATATCATAGAAAACATGAACCATTTTCCCTTCTTGGCTTCCAGAAGTTGTAGTGTCTGGTTCACTCCCCAGGAAAGGCTATGTCTTGTTCACTCACTAGGAAATGGCTTCTAGAAGGGACCTTGCTGACTCCCACACCTGTTCAGGAAACTTCTGTCAGATTCTAGAAAGGAACTGTCTGTTGTCCAAACCTTGATGCGGTGGTGCTGTCCTCAACAGGAGCCATCTTGGAAGCTTCCGGAACAAGCCGGAAGCTACAGATTCTGTGTATGCTACGTCTTTCCTCGTTTATACATGCACAGGACGTCTCGCTTAATGAAGCTCTCTCTACACTGTAGCTTTTGCCACTTGGGGTGTGAGAGCTAAATGAACACAAGGTTTTTAAATTCCTCTTCACAATTTCACAGATAGAAGATTCGTTCTAATCATGGATCTTAACAATCTCAGCACAGACTAAGCTTTTTCCTTACAAAATCAAGAACTTTCACCTTTTGCTCTGAAAAGATCCTTTTTCTGGCTTCTCTCTGGTATATCCTGATTGCCAATGTCACTATTCAACTGCTTTGGGGTTGTTTTTAAGTAAAATAAGGCTTATTCAAACATACCACTGCATTCGATCTGATCGTGGGGCCAACTTCTGCATGACTGATGGGTGGGTAATGTATACGGTGTGGATACATCAAACAAAGGCATGGTTCAAGTCCAGGATGAGACAGGACGGCTCCACGCTGCTGAGTCCAGGGCACAATGTAAGCATTCTAGCTGCTTATTTCCTGAAGATTTCAGTTAATATTTTCAGAACGTGCTTGGCCGTGTGTACAGGAAGGGCATGTCATGAGGAACTCCTTGGAGTCACGTTTTTTAGGGGAAAGCGATGAATAACAACACAAGCACTAATTTGTCCTGTGTTCCTAACTTTCCTCTAGAGGGGCTGAACTTTTCCAGGCCACAATTGTAAAAGCTGTCAAGGCAAGAATCGAGGAAGAGAAAAAATCCATGGATCAGCTAAAAAGACAGTAAGAATGCTTTCTTGTTTGTTTGCGCTCATTCTCCTTTAGTTCTTTTCTGATCCCTGTGACTACATTTCAACTCTCAGCTCTTGGGGCTCAACACACCCCTGGAAAACCTATTTGTGTTCACAGTAACCCAGGCATTTACCTTCGTGTCAGGATGATTGCTTCACCTGCTAGACTGAAGATGAACGTTGGGTTTTTTTAAATGCTTTATTTATTAAATCAAGGCAAACATGTGGTATCTAACCTTTTGGGATTCGCTCATTTCCCTTAGCATTATAGTTTCCAGTTGTGCCCATTTAGCCACAAAGAACTGCATTTTGTTTTTTTTAATAGCTGAGTAGTATTCCATGGAGTAGATGAACCAAAGCTTTCTTATCCAATCTTCTGCTGATGGGCATTTCGGTTGCTTCCATGTTTTTGCAATTACTGATTGTGCTGCCCCAGCGCCTATAAAACTGTACTACATAATACAATGTAAGCAACAATAAAAAAAAGAAAAAATAAATAAATAAATAAATAAATGCTTTATTTATTTACTGTTTTAAATTTAAAAGACATATTATACAGAGTGAGAAGAGGAGAGATTCCACCCACTGGTCACTTACCATCTTCACAACCATGATAGCTAAGCATGTCTGAAGTCAGGGTCCTGGAGCTTCTTCCATGTCTCCCACATGGGTGTAAGGACCCAAAGACTTGAACCATTCTCTGCTGCTTTCATAGGCCATAAGCAAGGAGCTGAATAAGAGGTGGAGCATCTGGGACCAGAACTAGCACCCAAATGGGATGCTGGCACCACAGACAGAGGACTAGCCTGACATGCCACTGCGACAGCCCCAAGGGAAGTGGTTTAGCAGAAAGATACCTCCGACACTATTGTATTGGAAACCATCTTGAATAGTACCGGGGACAAATTTCTAGTTCACTTACTTAATCTCGAACCTTCAACAGGTCATTTAGCTTATCTGAATCACAATTACCTGTGTTTAAACCAGGGATCATAACTCTATGTTCCTAGATTTTGGTAAAAGTTCATGAATTAGGCAAGATCTCACCCAGATTCAGGCACCTGAGCTAAATTTTGAAAGTTAAAGGAATAGAAGTGAGCCAACTTTGGGTACATGTTTTGAGATGCTATAACCCAGTCTCTGGGAGGAAACAGACAGCCTCTGATACTAACGGATGGAAAGCTCATATGAGTAGAGACAGCACTGAGAATACAATCCATGGCAGGCATCTGGTCCAGTGGTGAAAACGCCGCCTTGGGCGCCTGTGTCCTGTACCAGGTATCTGGGTTCAAGTCTCAGCTGCATGCTCAATTCCAAGTTCCTGCCTTGGTTCCCCCATGGAAACAGTAGGTTGTGATGCAGAGTCCCTGCCAGCCCAGGCTGAGCTGCTTGGGCTGGCTTAACCTCAACTGTGCAGAGCAGTTTTGGGGCGGTAGGTAGGCCAGTAGATCAAAGCATTCTCTTTCCCAGTCTCTATTTCTCTCAGGTTCTTAATTAATGTTCATAAAGGCTTTCTATTAAAAAGTGGAAAAAAGGGACTGGTATTGTTCTGTTTTGGATAAAACTGCTGGCGGTGATGCCAGCATCCCATAGGGGCACCTGTTGGTGTCCTACTTGTTCTGCTTCTGATCCAGCTCTCGGCTAATACCCTGGGGAGAGCAGCAAAAGATGGACCCAATCTTTTGGTCTCTGCCGTTTGCATGGGAGACTCAGATGAAGTCTGGTTTCCTAGCGTGGGCCTGGTTCGGGAACTGCTGTTGAGTCCGTCTGGGGAGTAAGCCAGCAGATGAAAGATCTCTTGTGGTGTGCCTTTCCCTCACCTTCTCTCTCTCTCTCTCTCTCTCTCTCACTCTCTGTGTAACTCTCACTTTCAAACAGTAAGTAAACTCTCACAAAGAAAACAAATGAAAACGGTGGAAGGGCTGTGCTGTGGCATACGGGGTTAAGCTGCTACCTGTGTCGCCAGCATCCCAATGGGTGCCGATTGGAGTCCCTTCTGCCCCACTTCCAGTACAACTCCCTGAAAATGTGCCTGAGAAAGCAGCAGAGGATGGCCCGAATCCCTGGGCCCTGCGCCCACATGGGAGACTTGGAAGAAGTTCCTGGCTGAGCTTCACATAGGCCCAGCTCCATTCATTGCTGCCATTTAGGAAGTGAACCAGCAAATGGGAAATTCTGTTTCCCTCCCTCCCTTGCATCGCTATTTTTCCCTCTCTCCTTTCCTTTTTCCCTCCTTCCCTCCATTCTTCCCTCCTTCCTATTGCTAACTCTGCTTTTTCATAAATAAATAAATCCT
The DNA here is from genome assembly GCF_017591425.1 of Ochotona curzoniae. Classification (NCBI taxonomy): domain Eukaryota; kingdom Metazoa; phylum Chordata; class Mammalia; order Lagomorpha; family Ochotonidae; genus Ochotona; species Ochotona curzoniae. Next base: position 884,921 of record NW_024465746.1, read on the forward strand.
AAGATCAAAGAAGCAAAAGTCATGTTCCTTATATTCAGTTCAAAACTTTTTCCCACCGCACCATTCGGGATGGAGTGAGGCATAAATGGATGCCATCACAGAAATTTGAAAATTTCATCGAAAGGAGTTTTCTCAGAGTAAAATTTCCAGGAGTGAATACAGCCTCTAAGAACTGGTGACATGTCATATGCGGAAAGCAGGGTTACAATCGAATAGCTATGGAATTCAAAACTTCAACCCCAAGCTAATGCAGTTCACCTGCTTGTCAGGAACATTCCAGTTCCCTAGGGCAGCCTCATCATTCCTTACTAACCTCCATCCCAAGCCTTCTACCCCAAGCAGAAATATTTCTTAGTAGAGATTTGAGTACTATAGTTTTACCACCTTTGCAAAGGTGTAAATCTACATACAAAATATAATGCAAATGCAGTGTGACTGGTTGCTACTATTGCTCTTTCGAGCCATCCAGATCAGATCTAGAGGAATATCAAATTTGGATTGACATTTAAAACATGTTCTCTCTTTTTCTATTTATTTAAGAACACAAAACTCACGTAATAAAGCACTTATAGTTCTTTACTATTATTATTATTATTGCAATTTTTTTTTAATTTTTGGATGATATTTACATAGTTGATTAGGGCGGGAAAGGTCAAGGATTAGATGAAAGTGGGCAAGACCATTGTCTACAAATTTCCTTTTTCTTCTTCCTGTATCTGGAGGAGTGGAGGATACAGTGAGAGAGCATCCCCAGCCTCCCCAGTACCTGATATCATCTCAGGGTCCTTGTTGTGTAGCATGCTTTGAGAGTTCCACTCAAGTGGTTTTGATAGTTCTTAGATGCTGTTGATACCACTGCTCCAAGGATGAGGAAATTCTTCTGAGATCAATTGGCTGACATAGTCTGTCTCAGATTCTCCATTCACCCAGAAGTTTGCTGTCAAGTTTCAGTGGAGCAGTTGATCGATTTGTTCTGCCCTGCTTCCTCTGCAAACCAACAGGTGCTGCAGTCCAGCCCTGCCCTGCCCACCACACGTTCAGCTCTCACATACACTGGGGAGGGAGAGGGAAGCTGTAGCCCAGTCAGAGCAACCCTCAATAACCCCCACTGGACCAGTCCCCAGCTCTGGTTTCTGTGCCTTCCAGAGTGTGCAGTGGACGGGTCAAGTCTGTCCCATATCCCATTCAGCTCTCATACACATCATTGGACACTGAAGCCTAATTCAATCCAACTGACTCCACCCTCTAGTCCACACCCATACCAGTGGATGCCACCTGTCCATCCAGGCCCAACCCCAGTCCTGGTTCCCATGCTCACCAGTGAGAGTTGCAACCCATCAGAGAGGTACTCATAGCCTCCCCAATGGACCAATTCCCTACCCCAGATCTTGCACTCTCCAGTTGGTTCTGCAGTCTAGCTAGACAGGACTTGCCCCTAGTCCCAACTTACCAGCTGCTGCTGCAGCAAAGCCCAACTCTCCTTCCCTTACTTCAGCTCATGCCTGCACCAGTGGATACAATCAGTTAGCCTAGCCTCACTCTGTCCCCTAACCCAGCTGACATGCAGGTCAACAGGTGCTGTAACCCTGCGCACCTTGGTCTGCCCCCAGTCCCAGCTCTCATGCTCACCATCAGGGGCAGTGACCCTGCAAAGGAGTCCCCACTACTCCCCTACCAGATTCACACACCTCCTCTCATCTTGTGTGTGCTGTTGGGTGCTGCAGTCCAGTCTGGCATGGTCTGACTCACCTCAGCATTTGCAGACTGGTATTGTAGCCTAGCTTGGCCCGATCTGCTCCCATTCCAGCTCGTGCTGGTGGGTTCTGCCACCCAACCCGGCACAGTCAACCCCTATTCCTAGCCCTAATGTGAACTGGCTGGTGATATGGCCAGACCCAGCCTATGCTGCACCCCATCCTGGTTCTCAGACCTACCAGTAGGTGTTATGAACTGGTGCAGGCTGGCCCACTGCCGGACCTGAGCTACACGTGTGATCTGGTCTGGTCTGAGCTGCTCATCAGCTACAGGGGAGGTACTTATTCTTCATAATAAGCTACATTCAGACTGGCTACGTAAGACACGAGTCTTATGTCTTTTTAATTCTCATGTGTTACAAAGTACATTGGAATTCTTCGTCCATGTTTAGTTCTGTAGCTACGGTATCCATCCACATACGACTGTGTGACTACTGCAAATGTGCCCTTCTCTCTGATGCTATTTTGTCTTACAGGATGGATCGCATAAAGGCCAGGCAACAGAAATACAAAAAGGGTAAGGAGAGGATGCTGAGCTTGACCCAGGAATCGGGGGAAGGCCAGGACATCCAAAAGCTCTCTGAAGAAGATGATGAAAGTACGTTAAGGTGTTTTCCACTTACTCGAGTACAGTGAAAAACAGCATGATGTTGGGAAGGACTGTAACATAGCATGCCTCTCCATCCTGCAATATTAGCCCTGTGTTTCCTTTTAACTTAGTGAGGTTCCCTTTCCCGTTACGAGTGACAGATGTATGTTGTTTCATCAAGCACGTTTTTAGTGACTCAGTCACTTTATAAAAAGCCAGGCTTCAGCAAGACAGGTATATGAAACATGTCATCTCGTTTTGACTCACTTCTTTTTTTTTTTAAGAAACTTGACATGATTTTTCTCAGAGTGTTTGCTTAAGGAGAGGATATTTTGGATATGTGATTTCTGTAAATGTTTATGACAGTGGAGTGATGTGTATTTTATGTAGTGCCTGATCTGTGTAGCTGAGATCTTCCATTTTCCCCTGTTTTAGTGGAGAAATTCAGTCTATGCATAGACTGTGTAATTGTAGAATTGTTATACACAATGGAAGTTTAGAAGAAGCTTACGTGCTTTTCCCTTTAAAAGAGATAAACCATGTTTGATGTTTTCTCTAAATATAGTATTTGTTCATCACCCATAAATTTGTATTTTCTAACCAAGTATTAAAACAATGACAAGAAAATTTTCTAATTACTATAATCAATGAATGTCAGTCAGCAATTCGCGCCTACGTGGTCTATAAAGTTTGAGCAATACTTCTTTTCTGTTAATTCAGTATGAGATGCTTTTTGGTCAGGTAGTCCCTTCATTTTTCGATTGCTTTATATACACTCAGTCTCTAAGAAGAAACTGAAGGCACAGCATACTGTGAGAAGAGTTAGCACTTCGAAATTGACTGTTAATACCGGTGTGCTTTTCAAGTTCAATATAGTTCCTTCTCCTGACCTCTGATGTACTTGTAGCAATTTATTTGGACTTAAATTGAGTTGTTAAAGCGTGGTTTTCAAAATTTGTTCTCTCGCTTTATAAGAATTAATATTTGGACATATTTCATTTTAGGAGAAGCAGACAAACAGAAAGCCAAGGGCAAAAAAAAGCAGTGGTGGCGGCCTTGGGTTGATCATGCTTCCAGTAGGTTTCCTCGATCCTCTTACAATCTCATCGACTTTAACCCTTATATCCTTGACCAGAATTCAGGCACTCCCATGACCTGTGTGTCCCATGCATGGTTTGACCCTTGTGACTTGATAGAGGGGTTGGAGTGTAGGAAAATTGCAATGTCCGTGGGTCTCTGGGTCCCAGGAACTGATTCTTGCAGAGAAACCAATTTGATAACCCTACTGGTAGATGTCAATCAAGAACATGGCTTATGAACTCCTCAGGATGGATGAAGAAAGGGGAGAAGAATTATCACTGTATTCCATTCTGAGGTTTAGAGCTCCACTAACACTTTTGTTTTATTGCTGAAAACATTTCCACCTTCAGTTTGGGCTTCTCCCACTCAGATCCAGGAGGGTTGTCCTAAAGGATCTGTCCGTATAAGTGCAGTGAGCATCCCTTCCCTTCAAGGCCACAACTTTGAGTTGGCTCATTTTTCTTTTGTTTGCTTGTATTGAAGGTGTTTTGGCAAGTCATTATATATCAAGATAAGAAATCATGTTTGCACCTTATCTCCTCCCCAAGCATAAAAAAAAAGTCTCTAAAATATAGTGCAAATCTTTGTGTCTAGCGTGACTTCTTCTCTCTGATGATCAGGAAGAACCAAGCTGAGAAACAATTGTGAGAAACAAAGCTTGACATTCACACAAAGCATGATCTGGTTCCTGATGGAACTCAGTGTCTCTGTTTGCTTTGCCTATTAGTACAAGAAATGTCACCATGGCTAGGTGATGACGTTATAATGCAGTATCCCATTTCAATCTAGCCCCCTTTGAATTTCGTAGACTACAGAATAAGAATTGTTTTTCAAATGACTTGTAATGTCTTGTGTTTTGCCTCTGATCCCGTGTCTCTGTAACTGTAGGCTACCTGCTCAGGTGTGACATCTCACCAAGATGCCTGCCATCACTCAGCCAGGTGGATTCTCACAGTGGGAGATTCTGAATCACGAGAAAATAAACTGCTATTTAGCCCTAACTCTTAATGTTTTCTGAAATTGATAAGGCAGTTAAGTGAAACAGTATTTTAGATTTGCACGGTAACTGGATATAATTCAGTTCAATTTCCAGTAGTGAAGGCTAGCATTATGACGAAAATAAACTCAAACCCATGAGTTAATAAGACTTTGATTGACATCTCTGTCCACTTCCCAGGACAAAAATTCAAGTTGAAATTCAGTTTCACTCCTGGGTTTATTGTTTATGATATAAATCAAACTAACAACCTGACAATGAGGTGCACTGGCTGCCTGGTTCTATCAAGTCACAAGGAAACTATGCCTTTTTCTGTTGGTAAAGGTCCTTTGCTAGTTTAAAGTGACCTATCCATTTCAAAATCATGTTGTATTTGATGTTTTGTATTTTACCTGGAAAAAATTCCCATTGCAATCATGGTGGTTGTCCTTCCTTTTTGAAACATTGCATTTTTTCAAGGAATTGGATATGGTCTTTGATGACAAGTTGGTAATAACATAAAGAACTATTTGTGAATATTATTGATGTTAGATTTTTCTTACTCATTTCACCCTCATTATATTAAATTTTTGAAGACTGGTATTAAAGTAAATATGCCTTGTTACAATACCTTATGATGCAATAATGCAGAAATGTGTGTAATTCATGGTTTGGAATCATATCCTGACTATAATATTACATTTTTTTTCTGCAAAATGAATTTTTACGAGATGTTGAGGAATGAAAGGAGACGTATGGTGAGCTCCAGAGCCGATCTTTAGAGCTGGGAATATTTTGTTAATGTCTTATTGTTTTTGAGTGAGTAGGTTTTCAACAGATTTCTTGGAGATGCTGGGTATAAAAATCAAGTGCAGTTGTTCAACCCATGTGTGCATCTGTTGACATCACAATCATGTTATTATGTCGTTGATATTACTGGTGAAAAGCAGCAAAGATAGTAGCCTGACTTATAGGCACTAAATCTCCTCCTTCCATTCCTACGTACGCACATACGCTTGCATTATTGCTGTTCAATGATACCTTCCGTTCAGTACGCTCCTCTAGCAGTCCAGCCGAGCCATGCTTTGTCAGCAGCTGTTTGAAGTGAAGAGCCAAGTTTCTGAGGATGCACAAGGTGGCATTTAGAAGTGAATGTATTTCAGCATCACTTCAACATTCACAGCATGTAAATGGACACAGGCTAGAGGCAGGCCTCCATCGCAAACATCAGCAGAGCTGCTCCACCACTGTTGTGTCTTACTTTTATCTTGACACTATGTGCTAAAGAAATGAGACATCTTTTGATAAGTTCCTTTTTTCAATGTGCAAACTCCATTTGCTCACCTGTAGATTGGTGACGCTTCCAATGCTAGTATCAGTGTTGATGTGAAAACTGGGTTCAAGCACGTGAGCTATAGAAGGTATGATTGAATGCCACTTAAGCTACTGTTGATTTTAGGGCTTATAATGAGGGTAGAATGTGCTATTATGTTACTGCTCTGTGGTTTTTTTACAGATAATTATACCACATAGAACCCACATGACTTTGTCGCAAATGTCTTAGCTTCCGTGAAGGCATTACTTTTATGGTCATCCTCACTATCAAATGTAATGCTGTTAACTTTGGTTTGTTCTCGCTTATTCTACCCTATGCTGTATTGCATTCTTTCCTCAGGCCTGGACCCAGTACTCTGGGCCTGTTTTGTTTTGTTTTTTTCATCAAAACAGAAATAACAAATTACAGTGTTTCTGTTCAAGGATATAAGGCCCAATTCATTACTCTGCATCTTCATGAATGGACACTTCCAATTTGTCTAAAATCGTGGGCAAAATTACTTAATTTTTTTTATCATGTTTAATAATAGCCAAGCAACTAACTAAACAAGCCAAGGTTTCCTGTTTTAACGTGAGAATCCAAAAGATAATTTAAGATGTCACATCCTGTTACCCAAAAGATGCCTCATCATTTGCCAGTCCAAATATGATTTTGAATGTCTGACGATGTTTCCTTAAACAATGGTACAGTTCCCGTCACATCAGAGTACACGCTGGGTCTCTGTTTTCTGCCGAAACAATGAGGAAACAGACCGTGATTGAACTTCTGAAATTTCTTTCACTCTGGATTCCCAATTGACACAGGCAATACATTCTTCCAGGGAAAGCAGCAGACAAGGCATAGGCAATCTGTACCATTGCACTGCGTGTCTTGTGGTCTGCAGAACTCTCCTCGGATTTCATGAGCGAGTGGAGAGCCACTGGTTGACCAGAAGTCTCACAGTGCTAAGCCACATGCAGCTTTGTTACATTCCTCCTTCTTGTTCCATAGCTACATGTAGATGCAGCCAGAGCAGCGGTGTGTTTGTCATTGCCATGTTTTGTTGTATTTTGCTTTTAATATTACCTGACCGTATCGTCCTCGTGGCCGTGTGTGTGTTTCCTTTTTTGTTCAACTCTTTCATGTGTCTTGTCATTGATGTCATGTCTCTTGTGTTCCATGTGGGGAGCCAGGTCTGCACAGTATAAAGTGAAGTAGAAGGTTGGTAGCCCTGACCTTGGTCCTGAATCACCCTGATGGATTTATCCATGAAAAAGTTGGGACCCATTCAGACCGTGCCAAATCCTCCACTTCACTTTGGCCTTGTTTAAAAGATCAGCATTGCTGAATTGTGAAACAATCTTTCAGTTATTTTGGCCCTTGTGGTAGCAAAACTAGTCACTGTGGAGTTTATCTGATACATCTGAAAATTTACAGTGAAGCAAGGAACAACAACAAAAAGGTCAAGTCCATGGTGGCCAATTCTCTTTCATGACCTAAGACAAGGCTTCATGCTCTGTGGACCCAATCGTGCCAACACCATTTAGTAATATCCTAAAATGGGTCCTATTGATTCTTGATTTTTTTTTTCCACCCGCCAACTACTCCGCTGTGATCTTTGTGTAAACAATATGTATTTCATTAGGGGGCATTTTATTAGCAAGCCCCCCGTTGATCTCATGCTTCTTTCAAAGGAATAAGCAAATATTTTGTTTTACTTAGTGGTCAGGAGTGGAGATTATTATTTGTTTGAAACGGATAGTGAAGAAGAGGAAGAGGAAGAACTGAAAAAGGAAGATGAAGAACCTCCACGGAAGTCAGCATTCCAGGTAATCTTGGGATTCAGAAAAATTATGTTCTTCTCTGGTTCGGACGGGTTTGTGTCCTGACTAGTCTTAACGGCCGGCCGAGGTCTCTTGTCCAGCACTCACACGTGTTAGCTCTCAGAGGCCACTGACCCACATCTGAACTTGTTTACTTCGATTAAAATAATGTCTTTTAGTGGCAAGAGCTTCGTATTTTTATTGAAAGCTTTGGGGTGTCGCAATAGACATGTTTGCATTATGTAGATTAAAATGAAATGCAGCATCTGCCTCATTTTGATGCAAATGATGATTAAATGTTGCTTCAAAGTTTTGAAAATCAGCAGCATGTTTATTGCTAAAGCCTTGAGAATTCACTGACAGGAGCCTAAAACATACCCAGCTCGGTTCTGAGCTGTCTGCTCCTGGCACTCTCCTTCCCCACCGCAGCTCATCAGCCTCAGGCAGTGTCCTCGGGGAATGTGTAAGCAACGCTGGTTAAAGATTACACGCAGGATGAAAGCATGGGCTGTATGTTTCTCCTGTGAACCACATGTTGGCGCTTTTATTTCCCATTGGCTATATTAAAGGCACAAGGAATGACAAGGCCAAAGTCAGCTTATAGGCAAGGCCTTCCCAATCCGTGCCATCGGTCTACTCCCGTCTTGTCCCACGAAGTTGAAAAACTCAGTCATTCCTAGAGACATTTTGGTCTGATGGTTTCTTACTGGCCCCGTGGTTCCCTAGTGACCGTGTTTGCGTGCATGGGTGCTGGTTTGTCTAACACTAACGATTTAACCTGCTCATTTTTACACTAGTGGATTTTATTGTGAACACCACTCGTCGTGTGTCCAAGCAGTGAACCTGACCTTCTTGGCTGTGTTTGATGAGTGACTGTCTTCTTTCTTCCTGACTTCGTCCCAGAGTACCCTTTATCCTAGCGTCAATGACCAGCACATTTTAACCTGTTGTAACTGCAGATACCAACTCATACTGACATCATCTATTGACTTACAATTTTATTATTTTTTTTTCTACTAATTACTCTTGCTTTGTCCTTCTTTATAGAGAGCTATTGGGAAGTTTGCATCAGCCATTTTAGCCTTGCCAAAGTCTGTCATTAAACTTCCCAAAACTATTCTTCAGTATTTAATCAGAGCTGCAAAGGTATTTGATGATTTACTGACATGTAGCGTGTGACTCTCCGCTCCTTACAACTTGAGACCAACTGTGCCCCGGGTCTGCATTTTCTCTGTTCTACACATCACATCATGAGGTATTATGAGGTTGTAAACGATTGGCAAAAGTTTCCCAAACAAGAGTTCTGAGAGCCAAATCTCTTTTTAATTGATTTCTGTCTTTTAAGCGGACACCAGAGATTATCGAAAAGTAGAAAAAGAAAATGCAGAAACTTCATCATTGAGGAGGCCTTCAAAAAGTTCATGGAAAATGTGTATTACGGAAAAAGATATATGGATTCATTTTTCTTTCAACCAAAATAAGCCATATTTAGTACCATTTCCCATGCACTTTTTCAAGTTCCCTCACACTTTCTGTCTTCATCATTTTGCCTAAGTATCATTTCTGTCTCTCTCTCCGTCTCTCTCTTTCTCTCTAAGGGTCACGACTGGTTGCATGCATTACTTATGATGAATAAAAACTACACCAAAATTTCTCAGAAAGCTGGTAAAATTGTGGACAAGCTAATGAAAGACTCCTGTTGCCCCATCTCTATTTTGGCTTCTTTCCAGTCTCCACCTTCCTAAATGGGGTCTGAAAGCAGTACCTATTCTTTCCAGACTGTTCTGCTGTGGACAGTCTATGCAGTTCCTCACTCCCACAGGGTTACTGGTAGTCTTATAAGTTTTTGTTCAGTTCATCTAATGCACATTTGAAAGTATTCAGCCACCTACACGCAGTCGCTTTGCTTCGTTATTGAAAATCATAAACAAGAACTCTCCATCCTTGAATTTTACAGAAAACTGTTTTGAACTCAGTCAGGGACAGGTCTTTGTTCTCAGGTGTTGAGAAATCAGGTTGGAGGGTTTCAGAGCCTGGCAGGTCTCCTGGTTTACCTGGGGTCTTACAGAAATGTAGGTTCTGATTCAGGTCTAGTGAGACTGCTCATAGGACTCAGTTCATACATAAGTGGAAGATGACGGTGGAACAATGCTTGATGTTAAGTTAATTTGCAGATAAAGACCCTGTGTCACACCTGAATTAAAGGACAGCCATCAGGTGCCAGCATTGTGGCACAATGGCTTAGGCCCACTCAAGTGCCCACTTGTAGTACTGGCATCCCATATCGGAGTGTTGACTCAAGCCCTGGCTGCTCTGCTTCCCAGCCAGCTTCCTGCTAGTGCACCTGGGAAGCCAGCAGAGGTGGGGCCACCCGTCTAGGAGTGGCACCTGTCTAGGATGGCACTCCTGGCTCCTGGCTTCTTCCTGGCCCAGATTTGGCTGATGGGGTCATTTAGAAAGTAAACCAGCAGATAGCAAGACTCTCTCTCTCTCTCTCCTCTCTCTCTCTTTGTCAAATATATAAATATGTTTTAGGGGGAAGAAAAGGACAAATGTGAAATTGTGCCAGTTGCAGTTTTTAAAAAGCTCATTTTGTTTTAAAGGGGAAAAATGTATTTTTGCATAATAAATTTTCAGCAAAATGAATCCCGCTTATTCTAACAGATATGAATAAATTTAAGACAGCATCTCTTAACACCGATTGAAGATGCTAGTGCCATCTTCAGCCTTTTGGAGAACACACAGCAGTCCCCTTCAATCCAGCCCCGGATGCCTTCCTGCTGGAGTTGGGTGATGTTTGTGTGTGACTCCATAGAGACCTGCCGACGCGAATGATTCTCACAGGCACCAAGCAGAAGCCTGGAAGTTGAACAAGCCCTCCTGCTCCTTGGTTCAGCAGGGACTGGGATGTGTACCCTTCCTCCTTGGTTGTAAATGTGTTTCCTGAGATACACAGACAGACCAAATCACCCTCAGTCTTCACACATGTCCCTGAAACTGTAAAATGTATTTCAAAACTTCATCGATAACGTGATTTCCCTGCAAATAAGAAGTTGTCGTGTGTCCCCTGCATCCCCTGAGTTCCGTGTTCTCCATTTTCCTGCCCCCTAGACAGCCCTGGCAGGCCCAGCATTTGGAGGTGGTGTGTGTGGCCAGCCTGTCCTCTCCATCCCTCGGTGTCGGTGGCACCTGCCCTGGGAACTTCCTTCACTCCCGCCCGTGGGCCTCCCCCCTCACCCATCCTCTCTGCCTCTTTCCCATTTCTTCAGAACAAAAGAATTCCCACGATGGTGTGTGCCTGCTCTATAGTCACACATCTTAGTTTTTAAGAAAATTTGCTCTTTGGGGGATTCTTGCTTTATATAAAAGTAATCGTGTGATAACACTTAACCATAAAATAGTAACTATTACCATCAGTTTCTGTTACACTGGACAGTTCTTAGGTGTAGTAGCTCAGCTTCTTTTAAAATCACCCATTCTGCACTGAAGCCAGTTGCCTACCAGTGCACTAAATCTCAGAGATATTCCTGATGGACTTCCCTCATGAACATAAACATCTTCATTTGGTGCCTATCCTTCAAATTCCAGCTTACCTTCTCCTGTTTTGGCATAAAATAAGACAAGTTTTCTTTTCCTCCTAGCTTCATTACTCAGAAATAATGAATATGTTGCATTTGCTTTCATGGCCCATGCAGTTCAAATTTCTGTCACTTAAAGACATATTCTTAGTAAGCTGATGCCTCCACACCTCCATATTTGGAAGAAGTTGAATCCATCTTTTATTTATTTTTTTTTTACTGGCACCACAATACCAATGTCTTCCTTATGTGGTGTTTTGAAAAGATTTCAGAAATCTGAAAATCATATAGAGAGAAATGAAAATGCCTGAGTTTCCCAGACGCCCCACCAAACATTGTGAAACCATAGCATCGAGCGAAAACCCAGCTTCCCTGAGACCTGGGGTGTTTGGGGTGCATGTAGAGCATGCCTGCTTGGCTTTCGGGGTTCCTGGCCGCTGACTGTAGATCAAGGTCATCTTTTTGTTCCTTCTGCATGACTTGGGAGGCTTCCGATGGGCAAACTGCTCCAAATTGTATTTTCCTGGTTATCGGTTATAATCTATTCCTGCGACTGTGTTCAGCTCTTGAATGCAATGGACAAAAGGCAACCATTTTCACTGCAGCTTTCCTTCCGTACTATTCTGGAAACAACTCTTGGATCTTAATGTCATTGTTTTTTTTCTCAGTGTACTTGTTAATACACAAAATCATTTCTCACGCTGCTGGTAACAGCTGTTACTCGCCAAGGAGAGTACTGAACATGCAAACACTAGTTTCCTAATGTAAGTGGGATTGTTAAGATGTTCCTTGGTTTTGGATGCAGCATTTAGGTGTAATGACAGAAACTGCTCATAGATGCTTAGGGAGGTGACCAGCTGCTCCATGGATCCTTAGGGAGGTGTCCAGCTGCTCCATGGATGCTCACGGAGCTGACCAGTTGCTCCATGGATGCTCACGGAGCTGACCAGCTGCTCCATGGATGCTTACGGAGCTGACCAGCTGCTCCATGGATGCTTACGGAGCTGACCAGCTGCTCCATGGAGGCTTACGGAGGTATTCAGCTTATTACCAGCTTGTGTAGTGTGAGAAAACCAGAAACTAAGTAACGCAAATGATGGCTGGATTTGGGAGAAAGGACAACCAATAGTTTACACATAGCCAAGTTCATGTTGTGGTCTTCAGTAAAGCTGAACAAATCTATTCCTGCAACACCAGTTTTCAATCTCAGGATGAGGAAACTAGTACAGATTCACTCAGTGGCTTCAGGTGGGAGACAGGGAGCTCTTGTTCCCCAAGAAAGGAAGGCTGGTGTAGGTCCCCCTTTTTTTTAATGCCCAATTATCCAAAGGCCGGAAGTTGATTTCTCTTTGTCTCTTCAGTTTGTCTACCAAGCCTGGATTACTGATCCTAAAACAGCCCTGCGACAGAGGCGTAAAGAGAAGAGATCCGCGCGAGAAGAGCAGGCGCAAAGGCGGAAAGCCTCAGGGGACGGTGAGTGCTGGGCAAGAGGGGCAGCATAGCATCCAAGCCTCCTGCGGCTGCAATGCAGAGCACAGAGGCCACCAGGGGGAGCACACAGGCTCCAGTGCAGAGCACAGGGGCTCCAATGCAAAGCACAGGGGCTCCAATGCAGAGCACAGGGGCTCCAGTGCAGAGCACACAGGCTCCAATTCAGAGCGCACAGGCTCCAATGCAGAGCACACAGGCTCCAGCGCAGAGCACACGGGCTCCAGGGCAGAGCACACAGGCTCCAATGCAGAGCACACGGGCCTCCAGGGGGAGCACATTCAGTTCCAAGAGAGTGGTTTCCATGGTCGTTCAGGGATCCTATCCAACACGGGGAATAAATGAAAGCATGCATTTAAGAAGTGTATTATAAAGAGAGAAGAAATGAGAGTCACACCATAAAACCAGGAAAGTCCCTGGAAGAAAGTAATTTTTTAGATACTATTATGAAATAATAATTTTAAAAGTACAAGATCTGGTAGTGAAAAAGGAGAACCTTTGTCAGTCTTATCAAAGAAATACAGGAAGCACGCTGCAAGAAAAAACAAAAGGCAACTGGTGCCACCATATCCGGTGTCATATATTTGAAAATACGCAATAAGCACGTTTTGAATATGAAAATTATTCCAAGTCCCAATAAATAAACACCAAAGTAAAGCTAAAGGTGAGTGGTGCATTCAGAAATGGTATTTCCATTGTACATATCAAAACACAGACTGGATACTAAAAAAGCAATACAAGTAAACTCAACCCTGTAAATGAAAAGCTACTGGGGAGAAAATCACAGGCCAGGAAACTGAAATTGCCCAAGATCCTTCAGTTTGCTAGGAGTTCTCAGAGGCACAAGCTGTGTAGTTCAACATACAGTTGAACTGGCTTTTCATTGTGGTGGTGGTTATTAATCTGTTGGGCTGGCGAGAAGCTAAATATTTGATAATGTCATTGGTTGGGACTCATAAGAATACAAATAAGTACACAGATCATGACAGTGGTTATCAAATGGGATACCCACTTCTGCTGCTCAACCTCCAGCGCAGCTCCCTGCTACTGCCCTCCCTGCTGGCCTGCCTGAGAAAGCAGTGGAAGACGGCCCAAATCTTTAAAGTTCTGACCATCCACATGGGCGACCCAGACAGAATGCAGGCTCCTGGCTGTGGCCTAACTTAGAACTGGCCATTGCGATCATTTCAGAAGGCAAACCAGCAGATGGAAGATAGCTGTCTCTCCTTTTCCAATAAATAAATAAATCTTTAAATAGTAAACACAAGTAGTATATCCTATTCAAGAGCTGGGTGTCAATATCAGTTATGATTTCAAATGTACATATAACACCACAGAACAATCTCACTTCGGGTCATTTAGTATTTGAGCATGTATACAAGCACACAGGTTCAAGAGTCCTCATCAAACCTTGTTTGTTACTAACAGAAGTTTGGGAACATCTTAAACGTTCACACAAGGAGTCAAGTCAGTTATGTTACCAGCATACTGTGGAATACTGTTCTGGAGAACAATGCCTGTTTTATAGTTATATATTTGTAGAATTATTTATTTTACTGGAAAGTCAGATATACAGAGAGGAGGAGAGACAGAGATCTTTTGCCCACTGACTCACTCCCCAAATGACCACAATGGCTGGAGCTGCGCCGATCCAAAGCCAGGAGCCAGGAGACTCTTCCGGGTCTCCCAAGAGGGTACAAGGTCCCAAGACTTTGGAGTGTCCTTGACTGCTTTCCCAGGCCACAAAAGCAGGGAGCTGGGTGGTGAAGTGGGGCAGCCAAGATACGAACTAGCACCTATATGGGATCTTGATGTGTGCAAGGCGAGGACTTTGGCCACTAGACTATCGTGTTGGGCCCAGATTTTTAATTTTTAATGAGTGCATAAAATAGTATCCAAATGCAAAAGAAATTTCAGGACGAATGTTAGCATATTAATAATGGTCACTTTTTAGACAAATGCAGATTGTGATATAATGACAGGAAATTATATTTTGGATTTTTACAAAACAAATGCATTCATAGATTCCCTATGAGATTTTAAAAAGATGAAAAATAAAAGAAAAAGATAATTTCCAATGAAATTACAATTGTAAAACCTTACTCAGCTTTTATCTTTCCTTATGATACTTCCTTGTAACCTGAATTTTACTTGATCTTATCATTTTTAATACATTTAATTATTCAGATCTGGTACAATGGCTCAGTGGCTAAGTTCTTGCCTTGCAAGCACCAGGATCCCATATGGCCACTGATTCATGGGAGACCTGGAAGAAGCTTCTGGCTTGTGGTCTCAGACCAGCTCAGCTCTGGCTGTTGCAATCACTTGGGGAGCGAACCAGCAGATGAAAGATCTTTCTGTCTCTCCTCTCTGGACTCTGCCTTTCCAATAAAGATAAATAAATATTTAAAACATGTTCTATTTATTTATTTGTTTGAGAAGCACAGGTATGCATGTATAAAGAGACTCTTCCGTCGACTAATTCACATTCCAAATGGCGGTGGCAGCCAGAGCTGATACAGGCATGCGTCAGAGCCAGGGATCTTCTCGTGGTCTTGTCTGATCAACCACATGGGTGGCAGGTCCCACATGCTTGATGCGTTTCTGCTGCTTTCCTAAGTGCATCATCAGGGAGCTGGATTGGAAGCCAACCAGCGGGCACTTGCACCAAATACTGGCAACTTTGTGGTGGCTTAACTTGCCGTGCTGCAATACGAGTTCTTGAATTTTAGCCTGTTGATTCAACAGAGAAGTTAGTACACCACCCATGTCACCTGCAGTGAGAAGGTGGATGCATGACTTCCCCACCCCACCTACTGCAAACCTCCAGGTTACATCCTGGCAGGAAATAGGTTTGCTCCCTCCCTGTTTTGTAGTGCCCTCAAATGTGTATGCACTCACCAACTACTTATTTTGGTCGCTTTTCAAATACGTGTTCAGACTCTACACCCACCCTTGAATTTTAATGACAGTAAATCAGAAACATTTTTCCCATTGAATGTTTCTAAAATGATATCATTCTTTTTTTATTTTCAAAATATTGTACAGTAGAGATGCACAAAGTTTAGCCAACTAAATTGTCCACCCTGTGTTAGACATGAACAAATTTTTGCCACAACGAACCATGCCGTAGTAAGGATCTTTGCACAGAATCCTATACACAGATATGTGTGAATGTGTGTCTGATTGCACTATAAACTTTACTAATTTCAGGAAAAAAAAAATGGCTTCCACTAAGTAGATTCTTCAAAGTAGGATTACTGGACCAAAGAGTAGGCCTCTCTTAAATTGCCATGCTTACGCATGTTGTCCTGTAACCCCATGCCACAGGAAACCGTACTTTTCATTGTCTGCCTTTTTGAGGGATGAAGCGTGGCTTTGATTTTAATCTAGTTGAATTTTTAACTAATAAGTCTAAACATTTTTTTTTATTTCATGTTTCAAGGTCATTTGTACTTCTCAGTCTGATACTAAAATCTTCTATCATTTTTCTCTGTCACTCTTTCTCGATATTTGTTCTTCTGTGATTGAGGCCTTTTGTATGTTAGGCATATTATCCTTTTGTGTGTGTGTTACAAATATTTTCCCAATATAATACCTATGTTTTGGTTTCAGTTATGGCATTGCTATCTAAGCAATTTTTTCCTAATGTCAGATCAGTCTAAATTTCTTTGTGTACCTTCTAAATGTTTCATGTTACTCTAAAAATTCTCTTCCATCAAATGTTTTAGAAATATTTTCCACTGATTTCATTTCTATGTTTTTTTTTTGTATTTAAGAAGTAGCAATCTAACTTGTTTACTTGTAGATGCATACATAAATATGCTGTCTGTACTTACTAAGTGATTCTTTTCTACTGGGTTTAAGTTTACTCAATTGAGTCCAGCAGAAACAAAGTTAGTTTTAATTGTCTCTGCTATTCTAGTCTTTTCTTCCTCTTTTTAAACCCATTTCTAAGAAATTTGTCCTTCAGTCACCATGAAAATAATTTACTCCCCCATAACATCGATTCCTTCATGTGCAAGTGCACCAACTTTTACCCACAAATCAAAAACAGCATCCATTTGCAGATACACTGAATTAGTTGCATACATTCCTTTTAAGAATATGAAGACTCATCAAAAGGTGATGTAAAGTGTAGACTATGAAAAAGTTACGCATGAAATTTCACGTTTTAGCTGCAAAAGAAAGCAATCTTTGTATTTCATGTGTGTGCCAACTCCTCCAAGTGCTCTCTGCTTCACGCAGCCCTGGTGGCCCCCTGACCCCTGGTCTGGGAATGCTTCTGCAGGCAGGGAGCGCAGAGGACCTGGGATTCTGAGGAAGAGGCACTCTAGCAAGTGATTCTTGGTAGTCACTCATGGTTGCTTACGGCAACTCAGGGGCGTTTTATTAGTTCCACTTTACAGGTAAGTCCAGCAAAGCACCTGCCGGCAGCCACGAAGCCATTCAAGGAGTGGATTTGGATTTCCAAATAGACAGCTGGACTCCACAGCCTTCTATCTTAATCAGCAGGAAAAACACAAATGTCTATTTTTAAATCTAAAGGATGTAGAAACTGCAGAGCTCCTTTAAAAAAAAAATACAGCTAGACCAGATTGTGGGATCAGAGAGAAGGAATCTCCTGTTGTTACAGTGTCAGGGAGCACTGTATGAAGAGAAGGCCTGAAGGAAGTAAGCTGTGCGTGAAAACTAGAGTGCCAGGCAAGGAAACTGGCAAGGATCAAACGTGAAATGCCAGTGGAAAATAGGATTTGCCAGGAAGCGTATTTCAGAAGATTAAGTAGAGTAAATTCATGAATTTTTTTTTATTTTTTATTTTTTTTAAAGATTTATTTTTATTATTTTTCAATTGGAAAGGCGGATATACAGAGAGGAGAGACAGAAAGGAAGATCTTCCGTCCGATGATTCACTCCCCAAGTGAGCACAACGGCCGATGCTATGCCGATCCGAAGCCAGGAGCCTCTTCTGGGTCTCCCACGTGGGTGCAGGGTCCCAAAGCTTTGGGCCGTCCTTGACTGCTTTCCCGGGCCACAGGCAGGGAGCTGGAAGGGAAGCGGGGATTCCGGGATTAGAACCGGCGCCCATATGGGATCCCGGGCGTGCAAGGCGAGGACCTTAACCACTTGCGCCACCGCGCCGGGCCCTCATGAATGTTTTGATAGGGTTAAAACCTTAAATTCAGAAACCCTCATTGAATTTGAATGCTCTAGATAACAGCAGTGTTTAATTCAACCATAATTTGGACATATTTCACCGAATGTAGTTCGATGAAAACTTGTTGATCTGAAATGAAAATGTCATCCGATGCCCTTTGTGTAGCTCTGACAACGTTAACTTTAAAAGAAAGGTTAAGAAATAAAATGAGGGGCTGTCATTTGGCCCTTGCAGTTAAGAGGTCTTCATACGTGTCCAAGTACCTGGTTCGATTCCCTGCTCTGTCTCCTGACTCTAGGGGACTCTGGGAAGCAGATAGCTCAAACAATGGGGAGTCATGGATTGCATTCCCAGCTCCCAGCGAAGCCTGCGCCCAACCCTGGCTGATGTGCAAGCATTTAGGCAGTAAACTAGTACCTGGGAGCTAGCTCTCTCTCTGTCTCTCTCTCTGCCTCTTGCCTTCTCTTTCTTCATTTATCTGCTTCCCAAATACATTTTAATAAAATTTTCAAGAATGGAATCCTATGGTGTTACTTATAAGAGATTACAATTGAAAATTAAAATTCCATGCCACATATCAGGAATCAAGGAGCTTTCTGTTTAAAAAACAAAAATCTGGAAAGTATATATCTACAAAAAAATACATGAATTTCAGAAATGTGCACAAAATCAATGTGTCTTCAAATTCCATTTTCTGTAACCTTTGTGAATATACCTGTGTTCAACTGCTCGCTCTGGAAAAGCTCTTTTAGAGCTCAGCTCTGCTGCTGTGGAGTTGAGGCAATCAGAGAACAAATGGATGTGCTGTATCCTCTAAAAACAGGTGTGAGTTCACAGGCAATATAATAACAACCTTTGGAAGTCAGGGTTCTTGTGCAGTGGAGTAAGGATGGTCTGAAAGCTCAGTTCTTACAAATTACCTACACAACTCCAAAGACAGGCAGAATGTTCCATTTAATTAGAGTTCCTTTTCATCTAGAAGGATAGTAGTGACATTTTAATTTACCCTCTAAGATATGTAACTCCTCTTTGTTGAACATGTTGACCAGGTCCCGTGGAGTGGGAAGACCGAGAGGATGAGCCCATCAAAAAGAAGTCTGATGGCCCAGGTAAGAAAGTGAAGCAAATGGCGGCCTTGGGGGATGGGAAAGGATCCCTGCCCAGGCCATCCACAAAGGAAGAATGTCTGGCAGGTCTTGAACCAAGCGCTGTGTCTGCACTTTGATCAGCAGTTGATGTCCTTTGAATTTTTTTCTCCACTGAGATGGCCAAGTGACTCCTGAAAACAGATCTGGCTTTTCCGCTGCTGGATGGGGAAAAATTCCTTCACGCGATTATGTATGTCAGAGGTCTTGAGAGAGCAAATTCTAAAACTCCTAAGGAAGTCATCAAACTGGAGGCCCAAAGAGCACAGGTTCTGTTTTTGCATAATCAATCATTTGATTTTAATTGGTCCATAATCGTTGGACAAATTTATGGGGCACAGTGGGGTAATTTGCCATCATAGCCATCACCTCTAGTGTGTATCATTGCTGTGTGTTGAAACTTTTAAAATTCTTTCTTCCAGCTAGTTTGGAACATATGATAGATTATTATTGAAAGAGCACAGAAAGGAGTTAAATAAGAGGTGAGTATGATTGCGAAGATGAGAAGGACCCTGGAAGCCTGGACAGCCTCTCCATTTTAGGAAGGGAAAACCAAGTACCATCAAGTCTGTGGCTTGCTCAGGTATCAAAGAGTCTATGTGATGGAGCCAGGCAAGGATTCCAATACAGTAACACCTGCCCAGTCGTGGTGCCATTCAGGCTTCTCTTGCAGGATGATGTCTCCATGCAAGAAGGAAAGCCAAAGCACACCAGCAAAATGCCCTCGTTTGCCCCCATACCACACGCTCACTTCCACATGTCCTCACCGCTCATGAATGAGTTCCTTACCATCTAGAGTCAGGCCCTGGACACCCAGTGCAAACCAAGGAGATGTCGGAAAGTGTGTGGAAAGACAGAATCAAAAAGTATTTTGGTGGGACACAAATATTTTGAAATTAATGTGTGGATTTTTCATAATGTGCATTTCCAGGAATCTTTGTAGAACTCCATGTAAGCATGAATTTCAAAAATGCATGCACTAAAATTACCTTTTCATTCCATTTCTCCACAAACTTTTTTTATATCCTTGAACTTCTAAGGCTGCCATTTTCAGGCACAAAATGGAACTCTAGGCAATCATTGCTTGCCCCTGGTCTTCCATTTCCCCATCAGGGGCACGTGGGTGTCAAGCTGGTGTTACTACGGCAAAGCTTTTTCTCCAATAGCAGTGGCTAGCAATTTAGTTTCCCATCATGTTTCCAAGCCTTTTTCCAAGATATTTGGTCTTATCCTCTTGTTTAACACCCTCAAACACTCACTTCCCCTCTTAACAGAAGGGAAACTGAGGCAGGGAGAGATTAACTGTTCCAAGTCTATAACTGCCACATATAGAGTTTGGTTTGGATCCAAGAGACCATCAATGCTATGTCATACAGCTTTTATAGCAAAATAAATAAAGTGAAAATTAAAAATCTTCATGTTCTGAGTTAATTTGCAATCCCCCAGGTTAACAAAAGACATGTCATTGATATCTCCAATGAGTGATTTAGTTTTGAGCTCCACAGCAAGGCTACAAAGTTTATCTTTGCCAATCTGAAAAAGTAACCATGACTATCAGAGACAAGTAAGTAGTGGAAGGTATAGGGAGCTGCTGAAATGTATCAACAGGTGTAACCCCACATCCTTCCAATTCCAGGAGTCAAACTTCAGCTTCCAGAGGTAAAATGCACAAAGCCATGAGCCATTCTGTTCAGATGAATGTAGGAAAGACTTGCCTGCCTTTCTTTCTTTTTTTAAAGTCAGATATATAGAGAGGAGAAGAGACAGAGAGGAAAATTTTCTGTCTGCTGACTCACTCCCTAAGTGACCACAACAGCCAGAGCTGCGCCAATCCAAAGCCAGGAGCCACGAGTTTCTTCCAGGTCTCCCACGCAGGTGCAGGGCCCCAAGGCTTTGGGCCATCCTCAACTGCTTGTGACCAAGTACAAGGCCACAAGCAGGGAGCTGGATGGGAAGTAGGGCCACAGGGATTAGAACCGGCGCCCGTATGGAATCCCGGGGCATGCAAGGCAAGGACTTTAACCGTTAGGCGACTGTGCCGGGCCCTTGCCTGTAGTTCTTTTAAAGGGGAATGAGTAGTGGGTAAAGTGAACCCTGTCAGTGTTCCCAGCACCTGGTGCTCCTACCTGGCTCAGCCCCGCTCAGGAAGCAGCTGGTCACTTGCAGCGCTGCTCTGCTCCAGCACGGGCACTCTGTCCTCTCACTGCCCAAGACCCTCCTCCCAACTGACTGTCCGGTGTGACGTGCTTTCACACATGTTTGGGGGAACTACCAGGGTAGTGTTAGCATAGGCAGGAAAGCCATCCCTTCACACGGAATGCCAGATGTCTCCCTTGCAGCTGGGGCTGGTCCTTGGGGGGGTGACTTGATTCTGCCACCTTTTGTCCCAGTCACAGTTCTCCCCCCACCCTGCCCCCAGGTGTGGCTGTTCACTTGGAGATCCTGGATACTTTCACTTTTGTTTGTGTCCTCCCCCTCTACCCCGGCCTATCTGGACCCTGTCCAGGAGCTATCCCATTCTCAACTTTCCTTTGGGGATTTTCTTTTAACCTTGCACCTCAGAGAAGGTCTGCCTTGCTTCCAGACCCCTCAGCTTGAAAGATAACTCTATTTTTTTTCCATTATAATTCCTTTGTTTTCCATCAGAACTTTTAGAGCAAGGCAAAACTGGTCATAGCTGATGATACCAGCCTGGGAGCCAGCAAACTATACACCTGTGGGCTCCCGTCAGAGGCGGAAAGCCATCGGTATGCACCCATGAGTAAGACAGGTGGTTAACGTGGCTTTTACCCTCTTTGGATTCTTTTTTTATTGTGTGCATGCAATGAACATACATGCAGTCTAACAAATCAACATAGCTGCCACCTATCACCTGTTACATGTGGTAAGCATGTCTAGAGTCAGCAGATTTCCAGTATGCAAGACAAGATTATGAATTGGAGCTGTCATTTTGTACGTCAGCTCCCCAGGCTTAGTCATGCTACAGAACAGTTCTGCCCCAACCTCTCCCACCCCGACCTGGTCCCTGATCAGCACCACTCCAGTCCCTGCTTCTCTGAGTCTGATTATTGCAAGTCAGTGGAATGACACACTAGCTTTCACTCACCTGGTTCATTTCACATAATTCCATGTCCTCTGTGGTCATTAGACAGTCACGAATGACAGAATTTCCTTCTTTTGGGAGGTTGATTAGTGAACGTTCCACAAACCTTTCTCAAGACCAAGGAACTCACGTTTAAATCTCTGGAGGAGCTGTCTGGCTTGGATGCCGCCGCTGTCTTCCAGGTCCTGTTGAGGGTCAGGGGACTCACCTCTCACCAGGATCACGGCGCAAACCAGTGTGGCTTGGGTAAAACATTACCGTGCTACAGGACAGCCGAACCATCACGAGCATAGCGTTCGCTTGCAAAGTGTCGTCCTGCTTTCTCCTAGACAACATCATCAAAAGGATATTCAACATCTTGAAGTTCACCTGGGTGCTGTTTCTGGCGACTGTGGACAGCTTCACCACGTGGCTCAACTCCATTTCCAGGGAGCACATTGACATATCGACGGTCCTGAGGATTGAGAGGTGCATGCTGACCAGGGAAATTAAGAAGGTAACACTAATGGCATAGTTCTCTCTTCCTGCGACATTAAAAAAAAAAACATTTAAAAGTCACTATCTGGTTGATCCATTTTGTTGCAAAAGACAAGATTCCATTCTTTTTTTCATTGTGGCTAAGTAGTACTCCACGACATATATATTGCTTTACCCATTCATCAATTGATGGACGTCTATTTTTAGGGAAATAAGCCAAACCCCAAAAGACAAATATCATATTTTCCCTGATTCGTGGTGATTAATATACAAAGTACAAAAAAGCAAAATTGGCACATTGAGATTTAATTGTTGTTTATACACTTGTCTGTACTGTTGAGGAACAATGTTTTTCTCTTTGCCCCATGTTGAATTATTGATTTAGTGGAGGATTTAGTGACTACAATGTAAGTTGAAAATGTCATAAATAATTAAAAGAGAAATAAGAAAGAGGGAAGAAAAGCATAGGGGAGTGAGGGGGTAGGAAGACAGTATATCATTTTGCTGTTGAATCTACACAAGCAAAATGTCTTCTCTTATATACATTTTTCAAACATTAAAAATGTCAGTATCTAACATTTTGAGGAAGATAAGACAAAATGTTCTCTTTCTCATAGATGTTGCCATAACTTTTTGGCTTTTCCATATGCTGAAATACTTAGATCTGTCCCACATTCATAAACACAATACTAAAAACATTAAACACACACACACACCAATGATGATGTCTGGTTTATTCATTCTGCACCCTCTCCTTGCCAGAGTTTGCAGGCATAAGAATTCTGTCATGCTTTGTAAAGGAAATTTGACCTGAAACTTCTCACAGGAAAATGAGGACACATGGAGAGAATTGAAATGTGGTCAGTTGTGCTTTATAAATGGTCTCTTAATAGTTGAACACTCCTAATATGAATGTTTGAATTCTAAGATGCTCCAAAAGCTGATACTCCATGACTACTGACATGACACACAGATGCAGAATTCCCACGAGACAGGTTGAAGCCCAAACATAAGGGCAATGAAAAAACACTGTATTAAATGACCTTCACCCTGTGCCTGCAGGGTCTATGAGACACTAACTTCTTGCTTCAGCGTCGTCTTATCTCCCAGTCAACTCATGAGCAATATGCATACATTCCAAAATTTAAGGGAAAACAAAAAGCTTCACAATTTGAAACAGGGCATCATATCTTGTATGAGTTGGCAGCAAAGCCCAGCTTGTCTGGTTGGCTTTAGTCCTTATTCCAGTGAGTGCCATGACCTGGGCAGCAGGGTGCTCCCTGGAAGCAGGGCCCGGGCAGCGGAGTGCTCCTTTGGAGGCTGCGGTGACGTCCCCCTCTCTCCCTAGGGCAACGTTCCGACGCGGGAGAGCATCCACATGTACTACCAGAACCACATCATGAACCTTTCCAGAGAGTCGGGCCTGGACTCCATCGACCAGCGTCCCGGAGCTGCCTCGGGGACACAGCCAGCACACAGGGCTGACAGCTTGGACTCACATGACAGCATCTCCAGGTACTGCCCTCTCCAAACAGTGCATTTGCTTTGGACAAAGGTGAATGATGTGGGCGTATCTCATGAATGTATGAGGTGAAGGTTACCTAAAGTAATGCATCCCTCACTCCTTCGTAATGTCTGCAGTCAGTCCCCAACAGAATGCTGTGTGGCCTGGACTGTCACATCACTAAGGAGCCTTTAGAAATCCCCAGTTCTTCCAAACATGGCAAAGAGATTTCCAATGTAGAGACAAGGAAGAGTGACCCTTCCCTAAAGCCCAAACTATTGTTTGTGATGAAAGTTGCATCTTTGGTGCCTTTCAAAAATAACTGCTCTGCAAAACACCTGCTATCCCAGGTCTTCCACCTGCTAATACCACTTTCAGCCTTTTGCTTTTGCAATTGCCACTTTAAGGATCATAGTAATGATTATGATGATGATGATGATAATTCTCTGTGAGCATCTCTCTCCTCTGAGTTTTATTATCAGGTTCCTTGCTTCACAAATACGGTACAAACGTGTTTACTATTCCATCTTTTTGGGAGAAAAAGAAAGATTTAGGAGAGAAATCCTTTCAGGGTTTCAAGGCCCAAAGAGCAGTTTCCCAATTGAGATTCTGTTAAGGAGTTTCTGATTCTTAGAGTAAAATAGTTAATTATTAAAGAAAGGTGCCACAATAATAGAACTCTCACTCTCTTTCTACCCAAGCATGTGTGCATTTGTCACTCAGGAATTTCTGAACCTATGAACAATAATATACAGCTGCAAAGAGGTCATTTAGGACCCTGTGCTGCATACCTCACTGTGTCTTCCCGAGACAGCTGCCGTCAAGATAAACAGTGATTGATTCTCAGCAAACTTGTTGGTTTGGAAGAAGTTGACCTTCTTAAAGTTGTGCTTCTGGCAATAACTCTATTGGTAGATGCACATATTAAATCTGACTTCATTTTACTACTAAAACTTAAAATGAGTTTCTAACCCACTTGTTCCCAAGTTCCTCAGGGTTCCAATTTGTCTCATGGTAGCTCCTTGCCTCTTGATAAGTGGAAGCGGCATGAGCAGACGTATGAAAGATGTAGGTGTGTGCGCAGCAGGGCAGTGGGGGGAACAGGGCTGAGTGTAGCAGGCCCAGCACTCTGTAGGTCCAGCGGTGGATGCAGGTGAACTGTGGAGCCTAAAAAGGCCCAAGCCCACCTACTTTAGCACCTGTTCATGACCCCACAACCACTTCTTGTGCAGCAGAATGGTGGAGTGTGGGAAATGCTGAGATACTCAGCAGGTGCATTTTCCAGACAAGGTTCCATGGATTCAGTCAACCAATCATTCCATTGCACTCATTTGTGCTCTGCATTGATGACTTTTCAAAGTTTATAGGAAATGAAATTAAAAGATAAACTTAACTTGGGGATGATTTTTTAAAATCCTTGCACCTTTTTAAAAAATAATATGTATTTCCATGAAGTTTTTGAAAACTTCTTTATATTGCATATGAACTGGATCTGATCAAAACTGCATTTTAATTTTTTTTTCAGAATCTCAAAATGAAAGGTTCCAGCCAATTCTTGTTTCTTTACCTGAAAGCCATTTTCATTTCAGTTGAAATTTTTCCAGATAGTAAAGAAGACAGCCAGCTACCTGTGTAGTTTGTGTGTAATTTGATTACTGAAAATATGCTGTCTGTTTCATAGCTCAGCCCACACCCCCAGAGATTCTAAGCTTGGCAAATAAAAACTTGGTGAGTTTTCTCCAACTAGCAGTGTTTCGGAAACTAAGAACATAGGTCAACAGCTCTGTAAAGCTGGACCCTACTCCCAGAGCGAAACATCACACAAATACTAGCTCATCCCATAACATTCTAAGGATTTCCCAGACGCCTGAGCATGATACTTGAAAGCTGTTTTACGGTGACGAAAACTCTAAATAAATTTTCCAAGAAAGAAACATACATGATGCTTAAGCTAGTGATTTTAACTGCATAGTGCTGCATAAATTATTGAACCAAGAAACTACATAGTGGAACTCACGGCTGAGAAGGAAGAAAGAGGATAAAGAAAAACTGGGTAAGATGAAATCAAGTAACTGCCTTTACATCTGACCCAAGACTGTACATGTGAAATCATAGCAACACAAAGAAATCCTTGGATTACTTTTTCACAAAGATTGTCAAAATATTTTCTAAAATAGAACATGCTCAGTCATCAGATACATTCACTAAAAAGCTAAAATCCCTGCAATTCCTCTTGATGTCTTTGGCCTTTGTTTTCCTACGGTAGCATCCATTAATTACAGCAATTGACACACTTTCTTGTTAATGACCGAGTCACATGCATACCCTGTGTTTCTATTGGAGGAATTTCCCAATCTCCCACAGTGATCAGTACAGTGATCACTGTACTGAGAGAGACAGCTGTCATCTCCAGAGAAGATTCCGTGCGTGCATGGCTGCACCTGCCCGTTAGGTGGGGGTCCAGTGGGTCATGAAGCCATGCTGCCTAGCAAGGACCCTAGCCCTGCACCCACACCCTAGATTTTTGCACCGAGCAAACATTCGGAAACCTACTCAGTGAGTGTGTGTTCCCATTGACATTGGAATTGTCATGATTTCCCTCAGGTCCAGACTTACAATGGCAAACTTGTTTTTCTGCTGCCACTTTATAAAATCAGGCTATCATCTACATTTCTCCAATGAAACAATTTGGCTCAATTGTTATCTTCAGCGAGGCAGTCCCAAAGAAATAGGGTGGCTGTCGTTTAAAACATATCACCGACAAGGTGCTGTGTGTTCCACCTGGCAACGTCTCAGCCTTCACTTCCTGACTGCCACTCCCCCCGGGCATCAGGAGGTAAGGAGATCAGCCAATGGCTTCTCTCCCTAATGATGTCCACCAACCTCCAAAGCATGACCCTGATTGGAAACCAATCAAGACGAAAAGTTAACAGACAAAATGAAGCTGGCATTGCTGGAATTCCTTTGTGATTTTCTTTGTAGCATCTTTTTTTTTTTTTTCGGATGTTGGTTTATATCCAGTGCATATCAAACCAGCATCTCTTCCATATGCAAGGCGTTTCCTTTGGCTTAACTGAATATCACTCAGAACATGGGGTGGAAAATTCAGTGTTTGGTATCATTCCTGAGTTTCCCTCCCTCTCTGTATTTGGAGACAGTGTCAAAAAATTCATATGTTTTATATAAATTCCACATAAGCTATTATTTTTGCTTAAGCCAATGGGTTCATCAATGCTCTCAACGAACTCAAGGTGGCAATACCAAACACAGTAAATTTTCTTTAATAATTTTAAAAAAAAAACGTTGTTACAAAGCTGTAATCACCACCATTGTGCTTTAAAGAGAAAGTTAAAGGGATTTTTCTTATGATTTTATTTTCCTGTCCCATCCAGAGAGTGCCATTGTACCATTGATCGCTAGCCAATGTATTCTTTGAAACTTGGATCCACTTGTGTTTTCTTATCCTGCTAACCAGGTCCTGCCCTGCCCCGGCGGTGGTCGTTTTCAGCAGTGTTGGTGTTGTGTGTGATTTGCTGCATGGCAGTGTGTCAACCAGTTGACCGGTGTGTGAGCTGATGTACCACTGGCATTTTAACACTGTGTTTCTGTAACTGTTTGCGCTGCTAGCTGCTACACTGAAGCAACCATGCTGTTCTCAAGGCAGTCTACCCTTGATGATTTAGATGGATCAGACACGGTTCCCAAAACAAGCGAGCGCGCACGGCCTAGGCTCCGTAAAGTGTTCAGCATGGATATGTCCTCCTCATCTGCTGACAGTGGCAGTTTAGCATCAAGGTGCTTAACTCGTGCATGCTTCGTTCCGTACTTTTCTCGTCTTGCCCCCTTTCTGTGTCGTTGCAAATATCAGTTCTTGACAGGTATGTTATTTGTTTTTCATTTTTCATTTAAGAATTTGCATGACTAACAAAAACATGCCCGCGGTGACACATACTTGTTCTAGGACAGAGCGTTGTGTGAACCTAACAGCTCCTTGATTTTTGTCTGTTAGAAGTTTCTTAACGATCCTTATGATCTACAGTGTCCTCCATTTTTTAAGCATTTCACACTTTCTGATTTTCCAAGACGTAATGCATGCTTCTTGCATGATGTAGAACTGTTGCAGACAGCCCTCAAAGCAGAAAATCGTCAGGAAAGGCAGAAAACTTGGATTTCTCATTTTGCCACAAATGCTATGCCATCAAAAGGCTCTGAAAATCCGCCATGTGTTGCCATTTTTAGTTAGCATTGCATAAATCAGCCCAATGATCAAAACCAACAGAAAAGTCAGACATTATTTGTCCATTAACTGCTGAAAAGAGTATTTGCACATTGTCAAACTATCACTTTGTACACTCTCCCTTATTCTGCCTGGAAGAAAAACTTTGCTTCTTCACTAAATTCTCCCATGGCACAATAATCATTTGGGAACAACTATTTGCATAAAATCCCAAAAAGTTGAATGATACAGCTGGGACATCAGCCACATTGTATTAATCTGGTAGGTAAAATGACCCAATCCCAAATGGATTTTATTGTAACTGCACCCAGAGGCTGATCAGAGAAGTGTGATTCTCTTGCTGGCAGCCACAGGTAGCTGCACAGCACGTTGCAGTGTGGTGGGACCTGCATCAATGAGACTGCCCCGCTGTCTGAGTCATCCTCAAGCTCTGCCATCCCACTCCAACGGGTCCCACAGGGTCCCCCAGCCGCTCAGAGCCAGACATGCTTCCAAGCCACAGCGACCATGCTTAGAGTTGGTTATGTTCATCTTGGCACTTACACTTGGTGTAGGGCTGCCCTTGTGATTAAAAAATTCCCAGGAGATGAGTCAGTTCTGTGGTTTTCGTTAAAAGCTCTGTGTTATTGAGGTAAGTCAGAGTTCCTGCTTGCTCTGGTGCTCCAAGGGCCTTCTACATGATTTGCACACTTGGAGACAAGACTTGAAGGAGCGTCAAGGGCTTGCACAAACCTGTCATGCACAGCCATGGTACCAGTGAGGGCTCTTACAGGGTCACCCACTCATCATTCACTGAGATGCCCACACCGGGGAGGTATCTGAAGGAAAACAGCTTGCACAGCGGAGACTCGGAGTGCATAGGGAGTCTAACTGCTCACCGGGGCCACTCAGAAAATAGGACGTGTCTCATCTGCCAATTCAGGATATTCCTGAATCCACGGGGTTCACACACCCTGATAATTTCCCCTTGCTCTCTGTTTCAGGGGCTGGATGTGCCAGGAGTAGACAATCATAAAAGGCAGAATTTTCATTTCTGTGCCTGCTCTGTTTCCAATTCCAGCCTTTCTGGCATAAACCTAACAAGGAAAGTTGGAAGATAAAAGAATAAAAGAAGGAGAGGAAAAATACACCAACTGTAGGGAGTGATGCTAAGAGTTAGGGATCATCAGGGAGACAAGCAAAGGGCAGGTGCTCCCATGGTAAAGGCCAGTGAGAAATGGCCTTTGGAGGGATGATGGACGTTTGGCCAAGAGTGACCCATGCCAATAAGAAAAAGGCAGAGGGTGAAACAGCAGGGAGGAAAAGCAAATATCAAGGAAAGGTGACTCGTTTCAAGGATTGCACCTGTTGTTCAGCTTAGCTAAGGTGTGATTATTCCTGCCATTCCTGGTGGCACTGGCTGGGTTTTTTGTGTAGGACTGAGAGTGAAGCCCTGTAGAAGATGGCTTTCCCTTTCCACATGGCCCCACTTGAAAGCACCTGGGACGGTAGGTACACCATGCTGGGTGTGTGTGTGGACTGGGAAACCAACTACTAGATTCATGCTGTGTTTGCCTCTCATTAAGAACACCTGCGTGCACAGATGGGCTTTGCGCCCTGAGAGTCCTGTGCCTGGCTTTTGCCTGGGAGAGGATGCCTTGCAGATACTGGGAGGAGCACAGCAGGTGGGAGTCTGGAAAAGATGAGATATTGCCTTTCTTTGGTGTGTTTGCTCGGGAGCTCTGATGCCCACCTCGTGGGAATCTGGTAAAGTTCCCAGGGGTGTGGCTGCTGAGCCAAGGGCACTGTGCCCATCCCTTTGTTCCCACAGCGAGCCCACACAGTGCACCATGCTGTACTCACGCCAGGGGACCACAGAAACCATAGAAGAGGTGGAGGCTGAGCAGGAGGAGGAGGTGCTGGGTGTGGTGCCCCAGCCCGGAGATGCTGAGGATGAGGAAGATGAGGAGGAAGAAGAGGAAGAGGAAGGAGAAGAGGAGGAGGAAGAAGAGGATGATGATGATGAGGAGGAGGATGAAGAAGAGAGAGAGGAGGAAATGGAGTTTGCCGTGGGGGTGGAGGACGCCAGCCTCACCCCAGAGGAGGAGCTGCCACAGTTCTGTGTGGAGGATGGGGATGTGGAGGCCCCACCCTCCTACAGCAAGGCTGTCAGCTTTGAGCACCTGTCCTTCGGCTCACAGGATGACGACGGGGCCAAAAACCACATGGTGGTGAGCCCCGATGACAGCCGCACAGACAAGCTGGAATCCAGCATCCTGCCTGCCCTGACTCATGAGCTGACTGCCAGCGAGCTGCTGCTCAACAAGTGAGTACAGCCCGCCCAGCAAGGAACCTGGGAGATAAGTCTATTTAGGGACAAAGAATTTCACACCGTGAAATTATCTGATTTTTTTATACATTTCGTTATTTATTTGAGAAGTTGAATGATACATGGAGAGAGAGGGAGGGAGGCAAAGAGGTGGGGGAGGAAGAAAAGGGATGGAGAGAGAAAAGAGAGAGGGAGGAAGAGAAGGAGAGTGGGAGGGAGAGAAAGAGAGAGAGAGAGAGAGAGAGAGAGAGAGAGAGAGAAATCTGTCTTCTATCTTCTGGTTTACTACCCAAATAGTGGCAAGGGCTAAGGATGGACTAGGTAGAAGCTAGGAGCATGGAATTCCATCCATTTGGGTCTCCCACATGGATGGCAGTGTCCCACACACTTGAGCCGGGCTCCACTGCTTCCCCAGGCTTATTAACAGGAAATTATAGCAGGGAATTGGAACTGTAACAGTTGGGACTCAAAGTGACACTCATATGGGATACTAACATCACAAGCTGTAATTTAACCTGCTACAACAGCAGCCATAAAATTCTGTTTCATGCACAAAATTATTTAAAATGTTAGGTACCATCTCCAAGGTATACCGTTGTGTATACTCAATTTTTAAAAAATCTAAAAAATTCAAAATCTGAAACACTTTTTGATCCTGTCTTTGGATAGCAATGCTCAATCTTAGTAGCCCTTCAGAAAGATTGCAGAATACTCTCGTTTAAAGATAAGCTGTTTTAAGATTTGAAATCCACACATCTGTTTGTTCCTAATACTCTTTCCCATGAGCACTGAAGCAACCTAACCTAGCTAGCGGCCTGGACAGTGCAGAGGGGTGCGGGAGCAGAGTGGAGAGTCTCAACAAGATGGACCCTGTGTGAATGGGAACCAGGAATTAGGAGAAACCAAAGACAGACGTCTCACGGCAGCGCTTGTTTTGCCAGGATGTTTCATGACGACGAGCTTGAAGAGTCGGAGAAGTTCTACGTGCACCAGCCCCGCTTCCTGCTGCTGTTCTATGCCATGTACAACACGTTGGTGGCACGCTCGGAAATGGTGTGCTACTTCGTCATCATCCTCAACCACATGGTCTCCGCCTCCATGATCACCCTGCTGCTGCCCATCCTCATCTTCCTCTGGGCCATGCTGTCTGTGCCCAGGCCCAGCCGTCGCTTCTGGATGATGGCCATCGTCTACACCGAGGTAGGCCTGGGGCCGCAGCCCTGTCTCCGCTCTGTGTTCACACCTGCCTCAAGCCCAGCAGGTTCACATGAAGCAGTCAGTACCATGGACGTTCTGAGACATACAAACCATTCCCATATCTATCTTTCCATGTTTCTCTCTTTGCCCTGCACAGGTGTTTAGGTAAGGAATGGAGAGGGGGGGCTTTTGAAGTGTGATTGATCTACAATACTAACCAGCAAGATAGTAACAATCCTATGCGTGGTGCCTGGTATCAGTGGATGTTCAGTCAATGGACAGGGCGTTACATGATATAACAGGGCACTAGGAGTATGGCTTGACACAGAGTGCATAGTTTCCATTCAAATTCCAGAAGCCAGTGTCCACATCAGTGCAATGCAAGGCTACCTAAGCGTCCAGATGCCGATCAGAATGACTAAGAGGGTGAATTGTCAGCCATCGCCTACCTAGGTGAGGGCACAGAGAAGTCTGCCCAATCATAGGGACCTGCTTTCCTCGCCAACCTTTTGAGAGAGAGAAGGTTGAAAAGTTTGAAGAGAATCACAGCGGGGGACAAAGGGGAGCATAGCAGACTGTGTGTGGGGCTGCCACAACCTTGCATTCATGGATGCCAAGGTCATCAGTCCCGAACATTACCGTCTCCGCATCACTCCAGAGGCACAGGCAATTCTCTAACGCTTCTGTGACTGCCAGCAACTAAGCAGCAATGCCCAAAATGTGCCAAGTACAGCAAATGCTGCTTTTATAGCTTTTCCCTTAAAAATAGCTCCTAGT
Source organism: Ochotona curzoniae (assembly GCF_017591425.1). NCBI lineage: Eukaryota > Metazoa > Chordata > Mammalia > Lagomorpha > Ochotonidae > Ochotona > Ochotona curzoniae. The sequence continues at coordinate 917,430 of NW_024465746.1, forward strand.
GAAGTTTGGGTTCTGTGTCTTCCCTGTCATACTAAGAAGTGGAGGTAAGCTGAATATGTACTTGATGTTAACTCAGTCTATGATTTAAGCTAATTGCCAAAACCCAGGAACTCTGCTACTCATGAGCGTATAAAACTAAATACAAAAAGAAAGGATTTTCCATTTAAAAAAAAACTCACAGCCGGTGTGCCAAATGGACAGAGTGGAGGCAAGGGAAACCTGCCCCCTCTAGACCTCGGGAGATGCTCAGGAAGCCTAGGGCGGGCAGGCCAGTAGGTGCAGTGGGCTAAGCTATGCCCGACGCCATCATGCCCTGGAGGCAGGCAGTGGGTGCAGTGGGCTAAGCTATGCCTGACGCCATCATGCCCTAGAGGCAGGGCAGTGGGTACAGTGGGCCAAGCTATGCCCAATGCCATCATGCCCTGGAGGTAGGGCAGTGGGTGCAGTGGGCTAAGCTATGCCCAACGCCATCATGCCCTAGAGACAGGGCAGGCCAGTAGGTGCAGTGGGCTAAGCTATGCCCGACGCCATCATGCCCTAGAGGCAGGCAGTGGGTACAGTGGGCTAAGCTATGCCCGACGCCATCATGCCCTAGAGGCAGGGCAGTAGGTGCAGTGGGCTAAGCTATGCCCGACGCCATCATGCCCTGAAGGCAGGCAGTGTGTGCAGTGGGCTAAGCTATGCCCAACGCCATCATGCCCTGGAGGTAGGGCAGTGGGTGCAGTGGGCTAAGCTATGCCCAACGCCATCATGCCCTGGAGGTAGGGCAGTGGGTGCAGTGGGCTAAGCTATGCCCAACGCCATCATGCCCTGGAGGTAGGGCAGTGGGTACAGTGGGCTAAGCTATGCCCAACGCCATCATGCCCTAGAGGCAGGCAGTGGGTACAGTGGGCCAAGCTATGCCCGATGCCATCATGCCCTAGAGGCAGGGCAGTGGGTAATGGGAGCAGTGGGCCAAGCTCTCTTGACACTGTGCCCAACCCCGTCACCCTGGCTTGAGTCCTAGCGACTGTAATTCCAACCTGCATACCTACTAATGCACCTGGCTCTAATCCTTGGGCCCCTGCCACCCGTGCAGAAGACACATCTGCAGTTGGTACTCCCCAAACCCCTTTCATTGTGGGAAGCTGGGGAATGAACCAAAAAGTGGAAAATATTCTCTCTTCCCCTTCCCTCCTCTCTCTCTCTGTGCTTTTTAAGTGGATGAAAACAAATAAATGAATGAGCATTTCAAAACTAAAAATGTAAATCTTTTTCTGGTCAACTTTGTCCAGATTTGTTCTGCATCTGGATAACGTTTGCATCTGAATAATTATGTGAGTACATAATTAAATCAGTGAGGAAGCGGTTTTTCAGTAACGGAGGAAGTGACCGACCCCATGAGGAGCGACTGAGCAATCTGATTGGCTCCTGTCTGCTAGCTGCTCTGACAAAGATCTCACAGCAGTACTAGGCTGCCGTGATTCCAAAGCCAGCGCTCTGGGAAGGTGCTAATGGTACTGTCCCAAAGAATTGGGTACATCACTACTGTCAAATTTGCAGGATGGCTATTTGTCTTGTTAGCACTGTGTCTCTTCTATAACCAGTTCCTAAACATGAATAACTTGTTTCTATTTCTCTCGCTCATGTATAGGTGGCAATTGTAGTCAAGTATTTCTTCCAGTTTGGGTTCTTTCCATGGAATAAGAATGTGGAATTGTACAAAGATAAACCTTACCACCCCCCAAATATCATAGGAGTGGAAAAGAAGGAAGGTTATGTACTTTACGACCTCATTCAGCTCCTGGCTCTGTTCTTCCATCGCTCCATACTGAAGGTACTGCTCATGCATGTGGCACTCGTGGAGTACTTGCGTATTAGAGACGGCAATGGGCAGGGGCCCGTGGGTGGGGTCTGTTTCTAGACTCTTGTCTTTCAGATCCTAATACATGGTAAATATACAAAAGATTTCTAATGCTAATGTTATGCTGAAAGTTGGACTAATAATAAGAAAAATGCTTTCTGGAATGATAAAACTTTTCATAAGACAGAGCCACTTGGCAACTTTTGAAAAAATTGTGTTTTTGTTTTACAATGCTACTTTGAAAACCAAATATTTAAAGCTGCATAGAAATTACAGAAGTGCTTCCAAGGATCTTTTTTCATAATTTACTGTCAGTATTAGTTAGACCAGGAGCTGGTATCATGTGCCAGCTTGAATACCAGCCACTTCACTTCTGGCCCAGCTTCCTGCTAACATACCTGGGGAAGCAGAGAAAGAGGGCCCACAGGGGAGACCTGGGCCAAGTCCCAGGCCCAACCACTGTGGCCATGTGGGGAATGAATCTCTAGGCAGTAGACTGGTGTTGTCTCCACCACTCTGCTTTGCACATATATAAATTAATTCATTAGAAAATCATTAGAAAGGCCACATAAGTTCAAAAAGAGTCATGAAAATATCTAAGCATATTAAAATGTTGACAAGGGGCCCAGCACAGTAGCCTAGTGGCTAAAGTCCTTGCCTTACACGCTCTGGGATTCCATATGAGTGCTGCTTCGTGTCCCTGCAGCCTTGCTTCCCATCCTCCTTGTGGCCTGGCAAGGCAATAGGGGACAGCACAGGGCCTTGGAACCTTGCACCAGCTTGGGGGACGCAGAGGAAGCTCTGGGCTCCTGGCATTGGATCAGCTCAGCTCTGGTCATTGCGGCCACTTTGGGAGTGAATCAGCAGATGGAAGATCTTCCTTTCTGTCTCTCCTCCTCTCTGTATATCTGACTTTCCAATAAAAAAATAAACCTTTAAAAAAGTGTTGACAAAACAGGAGACAATTTTGGAAATAGTTTAAAAGATATGCCTATAAGCCTAAAGATCTCATTACTAAAAATGACTTTTTTAACAGCCTTTTACGTTTATTTGCTCATTTATCTGTATTCCAAAGAATTCCTTAGAAAATCAACTCAATATAGATACCTAAAAATCACATCTATGTTGTATAAGAAGTAAATTTCAGATAAACTTTCTATTTTTTATTCCCTGGACAATTGGGTTCATTATCCCTTGTTTTCTTTTCTTTATTAGAAAACTATACTTAGATTTTAAAAATTCTTTTACAGCAAAACAAAGCTGTCATTAAATCCCATTCCTCCTCAGACCTTTTGAATATCTTCAGATCTTTAAAAAATTATATTTTTAAATAAAACTTTAGGAATAATCTTTATTTGGGTGACTTTGTCTTTGGAAAATTGGTTCTTTTCCGAGGTGGTCCGCAGAAACAGAAGAACAGTAAACTTCTTTCGGGACTAGGGAGAGGAGATTTTATTTTGTTTTTTATTGGATATGATGATTAAAATGGATATGATGATTAAAATGTCATATCCTTAAATTATCCTAGCAGCCACTAAGATTAGTAAGTTCATCCATGAAATTTTTATTTTAAAATCAACTTAACCTTAATTCTATATTTCATGTGAAAGAGAGGGGAAATAGGACAAGGTGGTAGAGTGAGTGAGCAAGTGAGCTTTCACCACTAGTTCACTTCCCAAATGGCTGCAACAGTCAGGGCTGGGCCAGGCCAAAGCCAGAAGCCTGGAACCCCTCCGAGTTCCGCATGTGGGTGGCAGGGGCTCAAGAACTTAGGCTTAGTTTCTGCTGCTGCTTTCTTGAGCACTCTAACAGGGAATTAGATTGGAAGTGGAGTGGCCAGGCCTCAAATCAGCACCCAAATGTCATGCCAGTGTCACAATATTCAGCTTAACCCTCCATACCACAACCTTGACTCCTAGTTCTTCAATGATCTGCTTCGTCTGGTCTTTAAATTTTGACAAATTGTCATCTTTGAGTAAAACTTACAGAATGAGATCTATCTTTTAGCTTAAAAACTTTACTGTAACTCTTACATATAAAGCGTCTCTTCTATACTCTAAGTATGGCACAAAATGACTGCTAACACAACAGAGGAAAATAATCACAAAATTGAAGAAATTCATCATTCATCTCCCTTTTCTATTGTTACGGTCTCCTCTTTTTTTACCTTGCCCTGAACTACCTAGCACAAATGTTGAGGATTCACAATTGAAGAAAGGAAACATATTTTGTGTGTTGTTAAAGATTATATTTTATTAACTGCATGTTTTATTCTTAAGTTTAATATTAGAATTGTATTTATAGAACCACAGGTTTGAAAAGCTGGAGGATTTCTTGATTCTGGTGTGAAACCCACTGTCTCCCTAAGTATCTGAACTGATTATTCTGGGAGCTTTGAAGTTCCCAGACTTTTATAATAAAAACTAAGCTATGGGGGAAAAAAAATGGCCTGGAACTCCTGTGACCCTCTGAAGTGTGAGTGAGAAGGAGAGCTGGGCAGAGGGTCCAGTGCCCCTCCTTAGCCAGGTGACCCACAAGTGACGTGCAACCCAGGCCACACCTCCTTCTACTGAGCCCTCATTTCTCCTCTCCCTATCAGCCCTTTTCCCCTTGTCTTTGAAGCAGAAACCTGCCAAAGGTATCTGACTCCATGTCTCACATGTGGGTCCAAGGGTCCAGCGCAGCATCTTGGAGGCTTTGGGTCACGGTCAGCCCTGGGTGAGTCAAGTGCCGTTGCTTGCTCTGCAGGCTGGGAACAGACGGCGTGATGCTTCCAAGTAAAGACGTGTGTGAACATGGAGTGCCAGCTCTAATCCCTCGGTGTAAGGCTGCAGGTGCCGGCTGTGAGATGTGTTCTGAAAAGTACCTTTGCTCAAGAAACAAGTGATTCTCATCTCAGCATTGTTTCATTGCCAGACATGATCAATTAGCCAAGCCCTTGTCGTCAACACCCACTGGGATTTCATATAGCTCTAGATAACAAACTTTCTTCCAGTCTTCTGCCCGTACTTTCTCATCCTGAGGGACAGCTGGCAGAGTTAGACACCGTGGGACAGAGAACCAGTTCCCTCCCAACCCCAGAATCTGTAGCCTGACTTGTCACTCTCCCTGCCCTCTCAGTGCCACGGCCTATGGGATGAAGATGACATTGTTGAGAGTGCCACGGACAAGGACGAGTCTGACAATGAGCTCTCCATGGGTACTGGGAGAAGGGACTCCTGCGACTCACTCAAGTCCATCAACCTGGCCGCTTCGGTGGAGTCAGTGCACGTGACCTTCCCGGAGCAGCAGGTGGCTGTCCACAGGAAACGCTCTGGCGGCAGCTCCCAGATCTCCCCAACGTCCAGCTTTTCTTCAAACAGGTCCAGAAGAGGTATCGGTCACGTGGTGTCCCCAGGCTGGGGTCACCCACCAATTCTCGCTTATGTGATGCGTGTGGGTCTGTGGGGAGGACCTGCAAAATTCAATAGAATCTGTGAAAACACAGATGCTGTGATGTGTGAGAATGGGCTTTGACAGTCTGTACTGAGTGTGAATCCTGCCTCTACTGTGTGACCTCATGGCTGGAAACATCTGATTCCTCCCTATGATGAGGATTTTAGATCATTGTGCAAAGTGCCCGGCACCATGTTGGGTACATAATTTTTAAGTCATATGCAGAAATTCTTCCAAGTGTGCCCAGAGCGTCATTCATCACAAATTAATTTGACAATATGCATAATTACATTTTCAATCTATTTTACTAGCTGGGCCAATGGGGATGTTCACTCCAACTCCAGTTGCTCTGAGGCTAGTTGATCATTTCTACAGAGCAGCTGAAATGATAAGAGTGGCTGTATCCTACAGTTGCTGCTCTGGGAGTACTTGGGCTTTTTGCATTCATAGGCTCATCCGTGAAGCTTCCCAGACACTCCGCATTCATTCTAGAATCTGCTTTGGAGGCAGACATGTGCAGAATATCTCAGGCTTGTCCTCCAGTTACATATGTTAGGCTATGAGTCATGGACCCCATTTGGAAAACACACAGTTAAGAATCCTATTTAGCATGACACAAAGCAGGTCTTCCAGAGTATTCTATAAAAGACTATAACACCAGCTGAGGAAAAGCCAGCACTGGGTAAGAAAACCCCGTGGGTCCATGGGAACAGAGTTAAGGGGACAGATTCCAGTCTGTTCAGAAATCTTTTGCAAGGCATTGTGTGTACGGAAGTACTTCCAAAAGTCTGGAAAATGGAACCAAAAGAGGAAAAGAATGTATTTTGGGTGCAGGAAACGCGCTGAAGTCCCTGCATGGCTATACTGTAACACACCACGTCTGTGGACAATTTGAGGCACCTTCTGTTGATGCGACAAAGCAGTCCCCGGGCACCCTGGGCATGGAGGTTTAGGTTATCAAGTCCTATTGCTCAGAACAACCTGTCACGTTTTTTATTTCTTGCTGTTTCCAGGAAGTACAAGCACCCGCAACAGCAGTCAAAAAGGCAGCAGTGTCTTGAGCGTTAAGCAAAAAAGTAAAAGGGAACTCTACATGGAAAAACTGCAGGAACACTTAACCAAAGCCAAAGCGTTTACCATAAAGAAGTGAGTATCGGAGAGTATTTAACTGGTGTGTCTCGTTTTAGGGCTGGGAACCACTAGGACCTCCTTCATAGACCCAAAGGTAAAGATGCGGGAAGTTACATCTCATATCAGAAGTCAATGCTCAGTAAGTGCAACTGATGACGTACACCGACATAGTTTTTCTATTTGAGCAGAATGCATGAGTAGATTTTAAGAGCTCCAGGTACAGGGCACCCATGCATGGGCCTTGTCCAGCTGCACAGAAGGGGCACATGTCACATCTGAAAGAGCCCTGGGGGCCCGCTCTGCCCCAGAGCAGGCACCTGAGGCTCTTGCAGAGGAAAGAGCTGTCCAGTGGCATAAAGGTCAGGCAGCCCGTCCACAGTACACTGCAAGTTCCTGCCACCCAGTGCAGGTGCCTCTAGAGGGACATCAGAAGATGAACAGGGCCGGGTCTGCAGGCTGCGTGTGGAGTAGAGGTCCAACCACCTGCACAGCCAGTTCTGAAAAAAGGCTGAGGTGTGGAGAGCAGCCAGCACATGGACGTGACCTTGAATTGGTGGCAGAGGCAGACAATCCAGGGGCAGCAAGAAGCAGTGCAAAAGGACAAGACAAGGTGGAAATGGAAGCCCAGGACCACCGTGCTTCAGGACTCCAACACAGAAGCAGAGGCCCAGAAAATTCCTGTGGCCTTAGACCAAAGTCTCGGAGTTCAAATCATGCCTTCTGTCATGTAATTCTCACTCCAACCCCATGCATCTGATCTTATTACCTCAGAGGCTCACATGACAACAGCTGTGCCGCTGCTCAAGGGCTCAGAGGGGTGAGCGATTGAATGCGGCTACAAGTGCGGCAACTTGTTGCAGGGGTTACGATCGCATTGTATCAAGGTAGTGAAGCATTTGGTGGTACCATCAGACCAGGGAATAGGTGGACAATGCTCCTGGTAGGGCAGAAGACACCTTCAGTGGGCTTGTCCTGAGGCTGGCTGAGCAGGTGGGAACTGGCTGGAAGGCTGAGCAATGGCCTGATGCTAGTCTCTGTTCACTTCTTGCCAAAACAAACGCACTCTCTTTTGCAGGACGCTGCAAATATATGTGCCCATCAGACAGTTCTTCTATGACCTCATCCATCCCGACTACAGTGCAGTGACAGATGTCTATGTGCTCATGTTCCTGGCAGACACCGTGGACTTCATCATCATTGTCTTCGGGTTTTGGGCCTTTGGGGTAGGTAGGGGGACACGGTCACTGATCCTCTGTTGACCAGGAGGGGTGGCGCTCCTGCTGCGAGTTGCCACTCGGGCATCAACCTGCTGTCTCTTCCCCAGAAACACTCCGCAGCGGCTGACATCACCTCGTCTCTGTCGGAGGACCAGGTCCCAGGACCCTTCTTGGTGATGGTCCTGATTCAGTTTGGAACCATGGTGGTGGACCGAGCGCTCTACCTTCGGAAGACCGTGTTGGGCAAAGTCATTTTCCAGGTCATCCTGGTGTTTGGAATTCACTTCTGGATGTTCTTCATCTTGCCTGGTGTGACTGAGAGGTAAGGACTTGAAAAGCTGGGAGCAGGGGCCACTTGATTGCAAATGAGTCACACGAGGTTCTATCTTTGCACAACACAGTGGCCGCTCACTGCCATGGGCAGGCAAAGATAAAGATGTTTTTAAAGATTTATTTTATTTACTTGGAAGGAAGAGTTGCAGAGAGAGAAATCTTTTGTTTGTTTGTTTTGTTTTGTTTTCAGAGAGAGAACTCTTGTCATTGATTCATTCTCCAAATGGCCTCAATGGCTGGGGCTGGGTCAGTTTGAAGCCAGGAGCAAGGAGATTCTTCCAGCTCTTCCACATGGGTGCAGGACCCAAGCAGGCCAGTTCCCCCTGCTTTCCAGGTGCATCAGCAGGGAGCTGGATTGGAAGTAGAGCAGCCAGGACTTGAACTGGCACCCGTATGAGATGCTGGTGCTGGTACTGCAGGAAGTAGCTTAAGCTGCCATACCGCAATGTCAGCCCCAAGATAAAAGTTTAAATCGATACCACATTTTTTTAAGATGTATTTTTATTGGAAAGTCAGATATACAGAGAGAGGAGGAGAGACAGAGAGGAAGATCTTCCATCCTCTAACTCACTCCCCAAGTGGTTGCAACGGCCTGAGCCGATCCAAAGCCAGGAACTTCTTCCAGGTCTCCCACGCGAGTGCAGCGTCCCAAGGCTTTGGGCCGTCCTTGACTGCTTTTCCAGGCCACAAGTAGGGAGCTGGATGGGAAGTAGGGCTGCCGGGATGAGAAGCGGGGCTGCCAGGGACAAGAGCTGGAATCCATATGGGATCGTGGCGCATACAAGGAGAGGACTTTAGCTGCTAGGCCACCGTGCCAAGCCCTCATTATCAAATTTAATGAGTTGATTCCCCAAATTACTTTAACTGGAAGGTGTCCTGGAGGCATTATTAAGAGGAAAAGACAGGTCTTATGAGAAATAGATAAAAGAGAAATGGGGATTCCTTAGTCCTCAAAGAAAGTATGGAAGGGTTGGGCAGAGATTGTAGGGACAGCTGGTGGTATTGCCTGTCATGCGGGATAACTGTGAAAGTTAAATGTGACCAAGTTTAAAAAGCACTTTGAGGGCTTAGAACACACACAGAAAGGGTGGCATGCACCCATCACACCATGACACCATTACGGATACAACTATTGCTGCTGGTCCGGGTGCACTGCAGGTCAAATTAAGTGAGATCAAAGAGCAGCCTATAGCTGGGGAAGGTAAGGAGCATCCCTTTTTCACCTGGAAGACCCAGCTTCATAAATAAGCTAACTCAGATGTAATTTTTAATTAAGAAATCTAAGTTACTTCTAAAATGCCAAGGTTGAGTGGCTGATCTCCTTTGAATATTTAAGTTCTGAACTTTGAATGTTAGCATTATGGAACATTTTGATAAATACATAACAACAAAAAAAAAGGGTATCGATGCACATGTTGGCCTCGGTTCCCCGTGTGCCCGTGGCTCTGCAGCTCGCATTGCTCTGCCCCCAGTCCACAGCTCTGCCTCCTCCTCACTCCTTAGCTCTCCATCCAGATATCCCTTCTCATCCCTTCCCTTCCCCACACCTCTTCTCAGTGGGTGCTTCGTGCATGGACAAGCAACTGGACCAGTTGACAAGACGTATTGCCCTCAGTGGGAAGTGTCAGTTCTATCCAGTTGGGAAAGAGAAGGGTCCACAGGACCTATTTTGGGTAGAACCTGGAGGATTACACATTGGTACAATGCACTGAGTCAGAAATGAGCTAGCTCCCAGCTTAGTGCATGTGCAGTCCTGGCCTATAACCTCTGCCTCCCTATACAAAATGGTGCCCAGTTTGGCTCTGTGGGCGTTCTGGGCTGTGAAATCCATGCTGTCCCAGCACCACCTGGGATCTGCTGCTCTCTCTCCACTCCTGGTCAAATTAAACACACCAGCAGGACGGGCAGTTCTTTGTCTGGGTTCACCTCCTGAGCTCTTGATGAACTCTTTCCCACCTGGCTGCTGGTGGAGTTTCAGCCACCAGTGCAGTTCAGATCACCATTTGCTGAATGCTGCTGGGGGATCAGTCACTGCCACACCACAGTATTGTCTCTGCTGCTTTCCTGTGTCTGTCGGGTCTCCCAGTGCCCCTCTGCCGTTGATCTGTGCTCTCCTTTTTCCCAGGATGTGCCCTCTCTGCTTCAGGGTGGCTAACGTTTCTTCATCCGTTTAAGACGTGTCCTTACCCTGTTCCACCATCTCGGTTCTCAGAGAGGAGAGACAGAAATGGGAGTGCCACTCCTAATCCCTGCGTTATCACTGCCTATTCCCTTCTCTCGTCTGGAATCAACTTCCCAGCAACCTCGGGGATTGTCCATTGCCTAATTAGTACCTGACTCAAATGCAAATTTTTTGTGAAGTAAATGTTAATTGATTGATTTATATAAAGGGAGTAGATTTCATGTATTTCATGTATACAGTTTCAAGAACAAAATGTACCTCCCACCCTCCTCCTTCCTTTTCTATTTTTCTTTTGGTTTTTGCAACAACATATTTTCATTTTATTTCATAATTGCAAGCTTAATCGAAGAACAGTAATCATATTTCATTTCTCGTGAGGAAACACAAATTGCTTCTGACGATGCTGGGCCTGGATAACTGCTTCCTGTGATGGTTTTAGCTCTGAAGTTTAATTTCAGCTATAGGGATTACTGCTAAAACGACAGTAATAAGGGGATAATAACGCAAACATTTTAAAAGGAAATTTGGACAGCTTCTCCCAAGTCCTAAAGTAGAATTAGATAAATAAAGGATGGTGCCCCAACAGACAGTCAAGAGCTCTACAAATTCCCCCACGTACTGGGAGAGCATGGGTGATCAAAACAGCTCGAATTAGGGTAATTACTTAGAGTTGCAATAGCTGCAACGTTAGTAGTTGAGTGTGCATTTTAGGTAGCTTTCCATAGAATTTGCTTCACAAATATGTAGTCATAGCTCTTTTCATCAGAGGAATAAAACACATTTAAATATGAAGTAGATGAACAATTAATTTATTTCCCTGATTATTTTTGGCTTTAGCAAGCTTCTTGAACTAAAACTTAGGAAATTAAAAAGCTAGGATTTTGTTTTGTTTTGTTTTGTTTTTGTGCACAGGAGAGGTCAAGTCAGGTTTCCCTGTGGGACCACATTTGTAAGGCCTCTTCTCGTGGTCTCCGGTTGTTGCCATCCAACACACAGGCTCACCTAGTGTTCTTAGGCTCTGATTTTCTCACTTGAGGATTCTCAACTCTCAGTTTTAAAAACGTCAAGTGTTCTATGAATAGCAAAAATAAAAATGCAAATCGCAGCAGAGTGATATGCTGCTTCTATAAAATTTTTTTCAAAAGATTTTACTCTTAATTTTAGGGTCAGGAAAAACTCTGCTAATGTCACACCAAGCCAAAAGCCTCATTTTTTTTTACTTCCTTTAAAAAAATATTATCCATATTTAAGATTCTTAAATGATGCTACATGTATGCCCGCTCAAAATGGTCCAGTAGTTTGTCATTTTTGAAACTATGCTCTAAATTTTTCTAAATTTATTTCCACCCAAGTTTTGCTCAGAATTGTTCTTCGCACTCAGAAACTCTGAGACTCAGGGTGTGTCACTCATTGCTGAGCTGGAGGAAGACTCCCGCCTTGCCTGGGGAGGACATGAGCAGAAAGCAGGTACAGGGCGCCAGCATAGTTGTCCAGAGCCAGAAAATTGTTCCAATAAAAGTTCTGATGAGATGAGAGACACACCCCCATAGTTTGTAAACAGAACTGGAATCAAATCCGGGTGCTTCAAAAGTTTGGTGTGTTAGATGTATCCCATAAAAAGTTGTGATCAGCTTTTCAGAATTAAAAAAGGACATACATCTTGATTCTTTTTGTTCAGGACTTTAAAGGTGAACAATGCTGTGAGAAAAAGTTTCATGACAAATGTGCTAATAGCCTAATTGGTTAAAGAAATAAATGTATTAATAAATATTTTACTAATAAAATGATAATGATGGCTTGAACAACTGAGTAATAGACACCGATGAAGCTCCTTGCCCAAGAATCATTTATAAAATGTGAGATTTTTCTCATCTACCATGTGTCTTTGAAGCTATCTGATCTATATAGAAAATTGCTTAGAGACATCAAAAGAAAACTTGCTTTTGCTTTTAAAATCCAAGCTGGTGCGTTTCTGATTGAGAACCGTATTCCATTCCTTCACTTTCTGTACTTTGACATTCTAGGAAATTCAGCCAGAACCTGGTGGCCCAGTTGTGGTATTTTGTGAAATGTGTCTACTTTGGATTGTCTGCTTATCAAATCCGGTGTGGCTACCCAACACGCGTGCTTGGAAACTTCCTCACCAAGAGCTACAACTACGTCAATCTCTTCCTTTTTCAGGGGTAAGGAGGACACAGTCATTCGTGAAAGGACACTGGCCACTACGAGGCATTTGGGTTACTCCTGGAAAGGACAGGGAGAAAAGGAACAAAGCACTACAGATCACCCCACAACCCTGACAGCATTGGCCAAAAAAAAAAAACTAACACAGGAGTAGCTTCCAGCATGGTGCTGTGAGACCACGCACAGGCTTTCATGTTGTGTGTCAACATCCTGCATGAGGACTGTGCTAAACCTGATGCCTGCAGAGTTGAAACACAGGATCTTCTCTTTTCTAAGATTTATTTATTTTCACTTGATAAGCATGTGTGTGTATATATATATATATTTTTTAAAGGGTGAGGTAGCCTTTATTATTCTTAGCAAAATGCGGTAAAGGATAAATAAATGGAACAAAAGAGCCTGGTTTTTTAGCAAAGAAAAGGATCTGATATGGGATGCATTCCAGAGCGTGGGGGTGAAACAGATCACGAGGACTGGGGGAAGGGGGCTGAGACTCCTCCCTGTTCCCTGACTTACACACAGATTTTATGCCAGGCCAGCCCACTCCTCCAGCACAGAACTGGGTCTGTCAGCCCTGCTTGGCTGACAATGTGGGTTGGGGCAGGTAGGCCAGACTTAACACAGAAGTTACAAGGCAGGCTTGGTTGTCATTCAGACCATGTCTGAGCTGGGTTTCAGTGGGGCTGGTGGAGAAACCCAGGGGCTGGACAGAGGGATGAATGGGCGATGACTGGCAACAGCCAGCAATTCTCCACGTGGAGTCCAGGGCTCAGCCAGTAGGAGAGAGCATAAAAGAGAACTCTAGATTGAGGAGGAATACCTACCACGGACATGGGTTATCAGGAACCAGGGAAAGGCATATTTTTACAGAGAGAAGGAGAGAGAGGTTTTCCATCCCCTGGTTCACACCCCACATGGCTTTCAACAGCCAGAGCTTTGCTGATCCAGAGCTTGGAGCCAAAGATTCTTCCAGACCTTTCCCATTTGGATGCAGGATCTCAAGGCCTTGGGCCATCCGCTGCTGTTCTCCTAGGCCATAGCCAAAGAGCTGGATTAGAAGTGGAGCAGCAGGGACATGAGCTGGTGTCTATAAGGGATGCCAAAGATGGATTAACCTGCAGTGCCTCCATGCCAGCCCCAGGATACATGATCTTCAACTATGAATACATATTTGAACACACCCGAATAGATTGTTTGGCATTTAGTTAATCCAAAATACCTTTCAAAGCCTTTGTGCCCACAAAGTTCACCAACTGAGGTGGAGGCATTTATTCCTGTCAAGACCACGATGAGTGCCACACAACTTGTTTGTTCCTAGGGCCAGTTAGCTATTCAAAAGACACATACTTACGATGATTTCAACAAGACTATGTCCTCCTCTGTTTCCTTAGAAAGTTCCAGCAAAGTGTGAAGGGTGGTGCTGGCTGCTTTACGACTCCAGACCTGACTGATGACCTAGTGATGTGACATTCAGACACTTGTGTTGGGCAGATTGCCATTCAGGGCTGCCTGAAATGTCCTCTGGGGTCTTGGCAGCTGTGTGAGAGCTGACGGGAGAACAATATTCCAAAGTACTGTAAGGGACTTGGGATCCAACCAGGTCTCCTGGCCCGAGAGAAATTCGGAGTCAGTCAAGAAATAAGGAACATTCATTTCTCAGGCCTCGGAAAAGACTGGAATTCAGAATTCTCTTCTGAAATACTCAAAGTTGAGCTAGAGGCTGTTAGCTTTGGGAATCCAGCAGGTTGACCAGCTGTTGGGCTCCTTGCCTTAGCTCTGAATGAAGTGTCCTATATCTCCTGTCTCCTGTTGGCTCTCCTCTTTACTTACCAGGCATAGTTCCCCTAAAAGCAAAGCCACAGCTAAACTGGTGAAGGCTTTCAGGGAAAAGAAGTAAAATATATTTATTTGCACATTGGACTTATCATAAAAAGTAGCTGTACTCTAGGCTGTATTTTACTGTTAATGTTGAGAATTATTTGCAGATTTCAAGGGTTCAAAATAAGGTCGGACAGACACTACTGGAGTGAAATGACGGGATGGGGTGGGGGCTGCCCCAGCAATGTCTCTCTAACAGAGCGTGGTTCCTGCCAGGTTCCGCCTCGTGCCGTTTCTGACAGAGCTGCGGGCAGTAATGGACTGGGTATGGACAGATACAACCCTGAGCCTCTCCAGCTGGATCTGCGTGGAGGACATCTACGCTCACATCTTCATCCTCAAATGCTGGCGGGAATCAGAAAAGGTAAGAAGCCAACCGGCAAGCCTTCTTCCAGGACCAGCGGCCAGCCTACCAGTGCAGGTACTTCCCACGTGCATGTGTCTGAGTTCTCATGCCGGCCTCTGGCTCCTGACTCCAGCCTACTGTATCCCAGAAGGCAAGGTTTATGCTCAGGCATCCATGGCAGACACCTGCACTGAGCTTTGCATCCTAGCTTCAGTCTTCTCTAATACAGCCATAGGAGTAAAACAGCAGATTTCTTTTTATCTCTTTCTCTCCCCATCACCCATCTCTCTCTCTGTCTCTTTCTCTCTCAAATAAGAAGAAAATACTTTCTTGTTTGTCTCTATTAAATACAAGAGGAGAATAAGATGTGAACTTCTACAAGTTTTATAGGCAAACAAATGGAGGCAGAGACCCAAACCACCATGACCTACATACAAACATTCAATTGATTTCCAACTCACTAGAGTTGGGAACTTTAAATTTATTGCTGCCTTAGTAAGCATCCAGATATTCTTTTCTTCTGGAAGCAGTAAATCATAGTTACCTTCAAAAACAAGAAATATTTATTTCTGGATGGCCCAGTAACCCTTAAGTGGCTCCTGCGGGAGCAGGTGGGTCTGTGGTAAGGTGGAAGGAAGGATCGGGTGGCTGGTGCTCAGCTTGCCTCTGACTCACTGCTTTCTGGGGATCTGTCCTTTAACCTCTTTGTGCAAAGGAAGTAGAGATGCAAATATATACTCATTTTCCCAACACTGAGTATTGAGGTTCAACAATACACACGGTGATCAGTACCTATCAGATCTTTCAAAAGGTCGGCCAGTAAAAAAGCCTGTTGTATAATCAGTGTAGAAATATCCCCCAAAATCTTAGCTGGGATAGTGTGAAATGCCTTTTTCTTCATCTTAAAAGCACCTTCTTTGGAAAAGTTTCCAATTATTCCTATGATTTCCAGCTTTCTCTGGGAACTTCAGCTGTAGTGTGGGTCTCACTGACTCACCACTGCAACCCTTGTGTAGATGGGTTAGTGGAAGAGCTAAGCCTGGCTGGGGACTTCACATCACCAAAGAAGTTGCTATGTGGACAGTGTGTCTTAGTTCTTATTTTGTGGCTCTAACTGAGAACCTGAGGCTGGCTGATTTATAAAGAAAAGAGGTTTGCTTAGACTCACAGTCCCGGAAAGCAGAAGACACGGGCCTCGGAAAGCAGAAGACACGGGCCTCCACTGGGTTTCTCATGAGGATGTCATTATTTTCCATGTGTGGCAAACGAGCAAGTGAACCCAGATGGAGAAGGGGAGAGGAAGCCAGAATACTGCACCCTTTCCTGCAGGAAAAACAGTAATTCATGCCTGAGGATCAGCCACTGTTGGTCCAAACACCTCTTACAGATCCCATGGCCGTTCAGCACCATGACACTGGGGACCAAAGCAAGACAGGACTCTGGGAGAAGATAACCCACACTCCCCCCATAATGTGAACATCACTACCAGAGGCCTAAAGAGGGCAGCCATGAGCTCCATAGAGGAAGTGGGATTGACTAAGGGTCACGGGACACCAGGCACCTCTGTCCTTGGAAGCTCCAGGAGTTTTTCATGCAACACATGAAATATCAGTTTGCTTCTGCTGCTAGCAAATGAATGTAAAACTCAGTGATTTCAAAACAAAAATGATTTTATTTGCTCACCATAGTTTCTCAGTCAGCAGTTTGGACTGGGCTGCACTGTGTCCCATGCCTGGGGCCCACCCCCTGCCTGCTGTTACCTGGTGGCCCAGTTGGGGTTTGGGAACATCTTCTGAGGGTCTCGTTCAAATGCGTGGGGTTCCCTCTGGTTCTGGCTGTGTCTCTGTTCCCAAATATTGTAGCCCCTTTATGTCCATGAGGGCTTGGTTCCAGAACCCCCATCAAGAACCCAAATTCACAGGAGTTCAAGGCGCTGGTATAAAATCGTATAGAATTTACATATAGCCTGCACACAACTCAGCCTAGGGGACCGTGGTATCTAACACAACATCAATGTCTTATAAATTAGGTGTTCTTCTCTATAGTTTAAGGAACAATGGCAAGAAAAAACACTGCCCGTGTTCTGTACAGGCATACTTGCTTCCCAGTTGTTCTGGCCCTGATGTTGGCTGAATCTGAGGAAGCAGAATGTGGGACGTGGAGGCTGATGCTGGGAGGCCAGCTCGGGCTTCTGCCGGCAGCTCATCGCTAGCAGACACCCACCCAGTCGGCATCCTGTGCTTGTTGCTGCGCCTTATGTCCCAGTCTTGTCCCCACTCTGCCACTCTTGCACAGGGCGACTGATCTGTGTCTCTGATGACACACCATGCTGTCAATTTCAAAATTGTCCTTCCATACTCCAAACACAGGGATGGCTCAGTTGAAAGGCACAAATTTTTAACAGTCAAGAATTTCCAGGAAAATGTCTTCTTCCTGCATGACCTCTTAACATCAGAAGATGTATTCAACAAGATATATGGATGACCCCTGTAGCCATCAGTTCCTCTTCAGCAAAACACACACCAGTTTTGGGCCCAGAGTGGCAGCCTAGTGGCTAGAGTCCTTGCCTTGCACATGCCGAGATCCCACATGGGTGCTGGTTCTAATCCTGGCAGCCCCGCTTCCCATCGAGCTCTCTGCTTCTGCTTGTGGCCTGGGAGAGTAGTTGAAGATGGCCCAAATACTTGAGACCCTGCGCCCATGTGGGAGACCTGAAAGAGGCTCCTGAATCCTGGCTTCGGATCAGTACATCTCTGGCTATTGTGGCTATTTGGGGAGTGAATTAGTGGACGGAAGACCTTTCTCTGTCTCTCCTCCTCTCTGTATATCTGACTTTCCAATAAAAATGAAATAAATGTTTAAACACACACACACACACACACACACACACACACACACACACACACACATACCAGTTTCAAAGGGTCATGCTGGCCCCACACGGTTCCACCATAGAGTAGGCAGTGAGCTTGTTGCAGTTTCATGGCACTGCCTAGCTTCCACCTGCCTGCTTTCCTGGGGGACATGTGCCTGAGCCTTGGCTGAACCTTGTGTTGCAGAGGTATCCGCAGCCCCGGGGCCAGAAGAAGAAGAAGGTGGTGAAGTATGGCATGGGGGGCATGATCATCGTCCTGCTCATCTGCATCGTCTGGTTCCCTCTGCTCTTCATGTCGCTGATCAAATCTGTCGCTGGGGTCATCAACCAGCCCCTGGATGTGTCTGTCACAATCACCCTGGGAGGATATCAGGTAAACCTGAGCGCATCTGCGGAGGCTGCCTAGGGGGCCAGCTCCAGGACACGAAGGGCTGCTCTGGGGTGCAGCTGTCCTGTGTAGAGGTGAATTCCCAGCAGTAAGGCCCAGAGCCAGCGAGGGAAGGGGTCTGCTCCAGCTGTGAACACACAGGTAGTCAGTGTAGACAGATGTGCAGGCCAGCACCCATCTGGGTAATCAGTGCTTGATGTGCCATGTAGAGGCTTGGCTCCCACTCGGCATGCAGAGGACAGCTGGTCTGACAACACTCCGTGTCTTTTTTTTTTTTCCCTCCCCCAGCCTATTTTCACCATGAGTGCCCAGCAAAGCCAACTGAAAGTGATGGACCAGCCAACATTTGGCAGATTTACACAAGCTTTCTCTAGGGACACCGTAAGTAAACGTCCCCATAAAGACCTTTCACTGGTTGTCATAGCACTCGGTACTCTGCCATGGCTTTGGTGCTTCAGCAGAGGACTTCTGGGACCGTCAGTTGTCACATATGGTAGCTTCCTAGCCACTGCCACTTTGACCGTCTGAGAAGTCTGTTACTGGTCATAGGTGTTCATCTTTAATTCAGAACATCGTAATGCAAGCTTGGCGGATATCGCTGGGTTTTAAAAATGTTTTTTGACTTTTTTGATCCTTGACTAGATTCATTCTGGAAATCTACTTTAATAAATAGGCATGCATCGCTTAAAGACAAGGAAACATTCGAAAGACGTGCATCGGGAGGTGATTTCCATCACTGTGTGAACACTGGGGATTGTTCTTACTCAATCTGGGGGGGTTGCCACATCTCTCGGTGACGCAGGCTTCTGGGACCACCACTGCGTGTTCGGTCTCACCGACAAGACATTTTTTTAATTTTGTTTACGTAATATGCTGCCTGAAGATCTCCCTAGCAACTCCCTTTGTAATAAACAAAAATCATGACAGAGATGACAGGCGGCATGACAATTTCTCAAGCTCAAACTTAGATGAGAAAGAATGTAAACTTCTGTCTTTAATGATAAAGCCTGTATTGTACAAAACACCGTGAGTGTTCGGATGCCAAAAGTGCGGCCACTGTTCCTTTCTGCATATTTATAACACTTCATCGGATCATTGTTGTCAAAACTAATTTTACAGGTGATGTTTTAAGAATGTGAATAGCGAAACAAATGTGTCCTTACCTCTTTTGTGACTTGATAGCCAGTAATGCACATTGTGAAAATCGACCATGAGCCAAGAAGCGTGAGGACAGCCGAGACATCTTCTGTGGGCCAAATCTTCCTCTTGAAAAGCATACACCTCCACACCTGACAATGTTCCTTCTTAGTGGAGGAGGAAAAGGACATAAAGCTACTTGCGTTTTCTCTTGTTTCATGGGAAGGACGGGTAGCAGTACCACCATGGGGAGTGGAATCTACCAATACCTGCGGGTAAAGTTGCCAAAGCTCAGCGGGACACCACACTGCGTCGATCTTCCTTCTCCAGGAGGGACGTCCGCCTCTCTCCAGCTGCTTTGTCAGTTAGCATTGGGTATGTTATCTATGCGTGTATTTTTTGTGCACACACAGGGTGCTATGCAATTTCTGGAGAATTATGAAAGAGAAGATATAACAGTCGCAGAACTGGAAGGCAACTCCAATTCTTTGTGGACCATCAGCCCACCCAGTAAGCGCAAAATGATAGAAGAACTCATGGACACCAAGAGCGACTTCTCTGTCGTTTTTTCGTGGAGTATTCAGAGGTAGTAACCATGTTCTCATGCCTAATTTTCCCCTTTCCCCAACCTAAACAGGGAAGGAGTGTGGGGAGGGAGCGGCAAGAAATACTAGATTCATGCAGCTTTTACTTATCCTTACACCCTTGGGAACTTTCCTTGGTGCTAAAGACTACATTAATGTGGATAAAACAATGACTAGACCCAGCCAGAGCTCTCCCATTCCCCTTGTTACCAACTTTAGTCTCTAAGTTAAGAAATAAATGAATTAAAAAATAGATTAAAAAGCTAACGGTGAGTTATGCGAGCAAGAGAGAGAGAAGAACAACAAGAAAGTGAGGATTTATGAAGTGAAGCAGAGTATTTGGTGACGCCAAAGATTTCCATGATCAGATGTTGCTGTTGCGAGTCTTGGAAGACCCAATGTCACACACATCTCTCCCGCGCGGGGATGCCCTGGCCACCTGTCTGTGAGCATGAGATGCGAGGCCAGAGAACACAGAACCTCTCCCCAGCTAACGTGATGGAATCAGTGCCGGCACACGGCCTCCGTTAGAAAAGGCATGTCTCAATGTCTTAGTAGAAGTTCTGCTGTCTGAAAGCCCCTACTTGAGTGATGCAGTTTTAGACTCCTCAGCACAGGACACGAGGTGCTTGAAAAAGTTTATAGAAAGTGGAATTGAATAATAAATTTATTCTGAGGCAAGAAGTTTTGAGAATTCCTTACTGGAATTAGCAAGAGTCAAGAGAGCTTTCCAGTCTGTCTTCCAGAACTCCGAGCCATCACTGACATTGAGCGTTTTGTTTGTTTTCTCTCGCAGAAACATGAGTCTGGGTGCAAAAGCAGAAATAGCAACAGATAAGCTTTCCTTTACTCTCTCAAATATTACACGAGAGAATATAGCTAAAATGATAGCCGGCAACAACTCAGAGAGTTCAAAAACACCCGTGTAAGTTTCTTTTTCCTGTTGCTACGACTCCATCTGGTATTCGTAACTGGTAAACAAGTCTCCATCCACAAACTCCCGGGTCTGGTAAAGGGAAGATGCTTGCTTCTTAGGTTACACAAGTAAATTTTTATTTGCAAGTCCCACTTTGGTAAGTTTTAAAAAGTGTGTTCTCTGCCCTTGGGTTCCCCTTCAACTCTCCCGGAGTAATGCCTGTGCCCTGAGTGAGGCTGTGTGTGGCGCCAGGCTCCGGTGAGAGCATCCGTCCATGGGCAAGGCTGTCCTGCTGGCTTCCACTGAGATACACGTCATTGTGCCAGAGCCTCTGAGAGAGGTGACCCGCTCCTTCAGCCACCGGGTCCCCTTCTGGGTGCACTGTGCTGATTGCCATGCCATCCGGAGATGCCAGTACAGTCATGCTCTTCTGGGTCATGAACCCCAGCATATCATGGCAGTGGCGTTCCATTCTTCCTGCACTATGACTTATGTTGCCTTCAACACCCTGCGGAGAGAGTAGGAATGGGCGACGGTTGGACCCCAGATGCCACAAAAATTACCCAGATCCTCTGTTGATCCTTAACAGCCCCTTTTCCCATGTGTTCACTTCAGCCCACAGGGGAAGAAGTTGGGGCTCAAGATTCCTGTAAAGGATTCACTATATGAAGCTGTATTTTTAGCCCCTTAAAAATTTCTCTGTCCAGCCAGTCCAAGCATTGAACTTGTCCCTGGGTTATAAACCTGGTTGTTGTCTCACCATAATCTCTAGAAGCCAGGGGGGCTGTTGAGACCCTTCAATGGGACCCCTTTCAAAGCCCGGTCTAAGAGAATGGGGGTGGGGAGGTGAGGCAAGGCAGATAGGGATAAACAAAAATTTTAGATCAAGAAATTGTATTTCAAACTATCCTGCTGCCACCAAGATACTCCATTGAAAGTGGATGCAAGCTGTGATGTTTAGAATCTAACATGAGAAATAGCAAGAGAACAAGCAATATTGGCCTGGAACTGTGAAATAAGGTCTGCTAGCAGTTCTTTCAGTTTTGACCCCTTGTCTGATCTTGTCCTTTTAAATTTGACTCCTTTTCTTTTTTCAGTTGACACATTTAATTGCCTTTATTTATGGGGTATTCTAAAAGTTTCGATATATGCGGTGATCAAATCAGGTGCAGAGCATCTGTGTCCTCACACATCTATCATGTCTTTCTAGTGAAAACACTCCAAAGTCTTTTTCTTCAAACTTATTTAAAAAACACACTGAATTATCATTACCCTAGTCATGCCACTACTTAATAGCAAAGCAGAAGGTTCTATCTCCCTGCGTCTGCCTCTGTTGCCCCCATCCTTCCTCTCCAACCCTGTTGTGTTGCGTCGACCCTAGGGACCGAAGGAATAGTTGTCTTGACTTGTGACTCACTGAGGTTTAAGATGCTAGTGTCTGCTCCAGTCCATCCCAGATGACAACGTGGGTCTAGATGGTCCTAAGTCACTAAGTGGAAAGAGGCAGAGGTCGCTGAAGGTACACGTCACAGCTCTCTCCTCAACCCGTCACCCCCGTCAGATCAATTATACGGCCCAGTTGATTCTAGATACGTAGGAAATCCTAAAAAGTAGATCAGGACGATGATCAGAGTCATACACAGGAGGAGTTCAGCAAGTCACAGACATGGGGAAATACCTGTTGCCATTTTGAAGTCATGAACCAGCTCTATGTAGAGTTCAAGTGCATGCCTGGCTAGAATCCAGCGGATTTGTTCAGCTTCAGACCATTCTGGCTGTAACAGAAACCCAGAAATTATCTCTACATCGTGCATGAAGACTTGTATCATTATTTGGTTGACATGAGGCTAAAGTTTGTAGTTAGATGTAATGTTACGTGTGTCAAATTTTAATTTCATCTTTTTTTCTTACTGCACAGGATAATAGAAAAGATCTACCCATATTATGTGAAAGCACCAAGTGATTCTAATTCGAAACCCATAAAGCAACTTTTATCTGGTAAGAAAGGAAACAAGTTTCAAAAATTTTTTATTCAATTTTAAGAGTATGTATTTTCAACCTTCTCTTAAAGATTTATTTACTTACATTTGAAAGGCAGATTTTGGGCCCGGCGCGGTGGCGCAAGTGGTTAAAGGTCCTCGCCTTGCACGCCCGGGATCCCATATGGGCGCAGGTTCTAATCCCGGCAGCCCCGCTTCCCTTCCAGCTCCCTGCCTGTGGCCTGGGAAAGCAGTCGAGGACGACCCAAAGTCTTGGGACCCTGCACCCGCGTGGGAGACCCAGAAGAGGCTCCTGGCTTCGGATCGGCATAGCATCGACCGTTGCAGTCACTTGGGGAGTGAATCATCGGACGGAAGATCTTCCTCTCTGTCTCTCCTCTCTCGTATATCCGCCTTTCCAATGAAAAAATAATAAAAATAAATCTTTAAAAAAAAAAAAGAAAGGCAGATTTTGTAGAGAGAGTAGAGACAGAGAGGGAGGTCTTCCATCCCCTGGCTCCCTCCCCACACACGATTGCAATGTCCAGAGCTGAGTTGATCCGAAGTTGGGGGACCCAGGAGGTTGTTCCAGGACTCGCATATAGGTGCAGGGTTCCAAGGACTTAAGCCACGTTTTGCTTTTTTCCAGTGCCATAAACAGAGAGCCCGGATCAGAAGTAGAGCAGTCAGGACATGAACAGAGGGGAGTAGCCTGATGTGCCGCAGCCCCAACATCTTCAACCTTCATCAAGACACTTGCCAGTTTTTGTTTTTTTTTTTTTTTTGCCATGATCTAGGAAACGTGAAGCATCTGTTTGCTTTCACAAGTCAGAGGAAATCACTCATTCACCTGGAAACGCTATTCTTCATTTTCTTATTTTCATCAAAATAGAGCCTGTCTGACTTAAATCCAGCTGGAAAGCCAGTCTGCTTAAGCGTAGTCTATTACACTCTGAATGAGATGTTCATACATTGTTAAGTACAGTGGCCCCTCATTACGGAGACACACAACATGCATGTGACACAGCCAAGGCTCATGAGCAGTGCTTTGGTGATTGTATTTCTCCAGTAAAGCAGTGATTAGAGCAAACTGATGTTTTGGATTAATTATTATCCAGTAAAAAACATTCAATTAATGACAGGCCATGTATATGATTGTAGTTACCATTGAGCTTAGGTATGTAGTGGACTGTGTCTTCTGAGCTCATGGATGTGTTCTTTGAGACGTCCACACGATTGTTTAATAACATTTCAGAGAGTGCATCCTGTCTTCAAGTGACACACGATTGTGCGAAAACAGCTTCCACAAATCAACTAGCTCAGAAGTGGGTGCCTAGTCTGGTTAAGGAAGAAGCGTGATGGTCCACTTTCATTCTTCCCCATGGCTTTGGGGCTCCAAAATCAACGTCCCCATCGCTCCCACGCGTTCTCAGTGGCTCATACTCTGGCATACTGGTATCCTGCCATCTCCCATTCCTATCCTCCATCCCTGCAGCTAACGATGTTTGTTATCAAGCACCGTCCTCGACTGCTGTGATCTAGACACCGATCCTGAAATAGTGCAGGCTCAGCTGTTACCTTCATGGCACATTTCTCATTGGAGACACTGTCACCATGGGCAGGCAATTTCCGGGAACAGTCTATGAAAAACTCCAGATGTTGTGTTTGCCTTCTTCTGTCCTTTTGCATTTGCCCTGTGCTCCAATGAGAACCATCACTGGCTCTCCTGTGTGGATTTGTAGAACCTCTGAGCCATACTTCCTGAAGGATTCTCTGCCCAAGCCAAGTTCTTACTCAGTCAGCAATGCGAAAGTCATCCCTTCTGGAAGGCACCCCTGGACTATCCCGCCTAGAAACCAACTGATCCCTTAATGCTGCTGCTACGGTTGTGACCATAGATGACGCATACATGAGCTTTATGCATTGAGATAAAGAAAGGTTGTTGCGTTGTAACAGTCAATCAGGTATCTTCCTCCTTGGAAGATCTCAGAAGTCACTGGTGATAGAAATGAATCAGTGAATTTTGTGAAAAGTCAGTGCTCTGGGTTTTTTTTTTTAATGTTGTTTGGAATAATCAATATAGCTGCCCATTTGCTGCCAGTGTTTTAGCTGAAGCGCACACAGAACAGAGGGACCTGTTTAACTGAGACATTGTTGACTCTCTAGAGCTCCCTGCTGGTCCACTCTCATGGTTGATGGGTTCATGGTCCTAATCCCCAAGCTGAATAGTGTAGATGGTGACCAGACTTTACCATGAAAGAACTATCGATGTGCCTCAAACCCTAACCTTCTCATGCTAATTTGATTCTGTTCTTCTTTTCCAGAAAGTAATTTCATGAATATAACCATCATTTTGTCCAGAGATAACACAAGTAAATCCAACAGTGAATGGTGGGTTCTCAACCTGACAGGAAATCGAATCTATGAGCAGCAGTCCCAGGCCTTGGAGTTGGTGGTCTTCAACGACAAAGTCAGTCCCCCCAGTCTGGGGTTCCTGGCTGGCTATGGGTAAAGGCTCTTGGCATCATCTATTCAGAAGATGAGAAGCCATTTTCTTGTTGGAATTCTCCAATTTCATAGCCACAACATTACAACTCATATACCTTAGGGCTTTTATTTTTGCAGCTCCCAAGGATGCAGAACGTGACTCACACAAGCCAAGCTTATGGCCTGTCTGCTTTATACCTTACTATTGTAGCATGGCTTGGTGTGTTCAGCTTAGCAAGGGGCGTCGGGCTATTCACTTGCCTGCTCAGGTTGCCTTGTGACTCTTAACAATTAGCCCTAACAGTTCTCAACACATCCAGACCATCTCATGTTCTGATGCTGAAATCCTAACATCCACACATTCCTTAGAAGGTACGGGTGATAAATATGACATTTCCCCAAGTTACCTCATAAGACACCAATTTCTAAGGCCAGCACGGTGGCTCAATGGGCCAGACCTCAGTCTGCTAGCACTGGCATCCCCTGTGGGCACCGCTTCTAGTCCCAGCTGCTCCACTTCCAATCCAGCTCGTCACTTATGGCCTGGAAAAGCAGCTGAGGATGACCCAGAGAAAGCTCCTTGCTCCTGGCTTCAGATCAACTCATTCACCCTCCACTTGGGGAGCGAGACAGCAGATGGAAAACCACTCTCTGTGTTTCCTTCTTCGTGTAAACATGCTTTTCAGGGATAAATAGGTGAATAAATCTAAGAAGGAAAGATACCAGTTTCCACCTGGAGTTTTATCAGCATGAATCTCAGAGAAAAGACAGCTTGTGTTAAAGGAACATCCAGTCCATAACAGATACAAGGCCTCCAAGATGCTTTTGGTCTGGATTCCAAAGTCAACAAATCTATAGCAGACAGCTTTTAATTAACTCACTAACATATTGATTTGTTTAAAAGGCAGTGACAGAAAGACAAGGAGGGAGAGAGATCCTCCCCCACTGCTGCATTGCTTAGTGCCCACCACAGCTGCTGCTTAGCCAAGCTGAAGCCAGGAACCTGGAACTCCACCCGGCCGAGTGCTCAGGCCGGCTTCCTCGATCCTGCAGAGGCTCAGTGGAAACAGAGCAGCCAGGATCTGATCACGAGGTGTCGGTCTAACAGGTGGCAGCACAGTGCCGGTTCCCATGGCAGGCTAATTTTTCTAAGTTAATCATTTTGTATGATCACGAATCATGCTTTTAAAATGACACCAAGACAGCTAGTGACAAAAAAAAAACAAACCTGGGGAATCCCCATGCCTGCATTAAAGGGGGAAAAGTAGCTACAGAAAGGTGCATATCACACCATGACATTTCCAATGTTTCTGAAGATTTGTTTATTTGAAAGTCTCAGTTGTGCACAGAAAGGAAGAAAAAGATCTTCCATCTGCTGATTTGTTCTCCAAATGGCTGCAATGGCTGGGGCTGGGCTACTTTCCCAGGCACATTAGTAAGAAGCTGAATCCAAAGTGGAGCAGCTGGGGCTTGAGCCAGTGCTTGTATGTGATGCCTGCATCACAGGCAGTAGCTTTATTTGCTATAGCACAGCACCAACTCACACAGTGCCATTTCTACCCAACACAGCGGTCATCACAAAGCTCGCAGGAATATATCTTACAAGAAAACTATATAGCAATTTTGATTTGGGACACCTAAGTCAACTTATCTTTGAGAATTTTTTTCCCACAAACTTAGTATAATGTCTCCTAATATTATGTTTTACCAAATGTATTGATGTTACGGTTAACCTCCTCTGTGAACCACGTTGAACTGCTGGATACAGCTTGCACTCTCTCTGTTTTTCAGTATCATGGGATTGTACGCCTCAGTGGTCCTGGTGATTGGGAAGTTTGTCCGTGAGTTCTTCAGCGGAATTTCTCACTCCATCATGTTTGAAGAGCTGCCGAATGTGGATCGAATTCTGAAGTTATGCACAGATATTTTTTTAGTCCGAGAGACAGGGGAACTGGAACTAGAAGAAGATCTTTATGCCAAATTAATATTCCTGTACCGTTCACCAGAAACGATGATCAAATGGACCAGAGAGAAAACAAACTGATACCTTAGGACCCAGGCTGCAAAGAAAGCTAACATTTGAAATTTTTTTTTAAAGAAAAAAAAAAGCACAATATTCTCCTAAGAGCTAAGCATTTCTCGTTCGACAGAAATGGCTTCTCTTCTGACAGGTGGCAGAAAGGACCTGACTTGTTTTTGCAGTAGAAAGTTACCATGCAAGTGAGGACAACAGGGAAGAAGTTCCTTCTAATTCCGTGTCTCTGAAATCAGGGCTACTTGCTTTATGTTTTAGTCAATTGCGTCTTGCATCCTGATTGACGACGTGAAGGAATCACGTGGTGTCCACTGAGAGGATGGACGAGAGAAAGGCGCCCCCCTGCGGGCGGGATGAGGCCTGCAGCTCTCCTGTACCTGGGGAGGCTTGAGGCCAAGAGATTGGGAGAGCCCTCAGCACGCTCCAAATACTAAACAGCAATAGGAAGCAGAAAACTCCCCACCCTGTGTCTAGCATGGGGAGAACGAGAGGGAATGAACAAAGCCTCAAAGATGTCCCTGGAGAGATATGCCTCATTCTAAGCAAAAAGATAACATTAGCGATATCCTTACTGCCTTATCGTAACTGAAGACTATGAAGAAATCTTTCCATTAAACACCAGTCACTTCTCAGGAAAACATTGAAAGCAGCAAAGCAGCTGTGTGGACCCGTGCTTAGCTGAGGCCCGGAAGTGGCTCCATTGTGCTTCAGTGTCTGCCCTTCCTAGAAACAGACTTGGGACAGAACACCCTGAAGGCCAACCCAGATGGAGTTGGACTCCTCTGACTTTGGAACTCTTGCATAACTAAGGTCGTGATGGCTCTTGTGCCGTTTCCCATTCCCCAACATGCTTCCTCCCATTTCCATCACTTAAGGCAATGATTTTTTCCAGTATGTGACATTCTCCTTCCTGTTTTTCAGGTGTATCAAAGAGTTTACATGTTCCAACTCACATTTTTACAAATCTGAGACGGGTTTTTTAAGTTCATAATTATGGAAGAAATATGTATATTGAGCTTGGGGAAATAAAAATGGCCTTTTCTTAAATTATTATTACTGGTAATACAACCTCTTCATTAAATGACATTGTAGCATGACAAAAAAAAATTAGGATTGAAATGTAGTTTTCATTCCATATTAAAATGCAGTTTCTGAGAAAAAGCATTGAATAAGCTAGAATATGTCAAAAAAAAAATCATCCTGCATAGTTTGGGTTCAGGGCTGACTTAAAATAAAGCACATCTTGCAAAGTCATTTGAAGGATACTCTTTCTTCTGCCTGTTTGCATGGACTAGGAAAAGGTATTTTCAACTTATTGGGAAGAGTTCAAACACCAACTCAGGTAACCCACGTAGTTTTCTCATGCTGGAGCTCTAATGAGTAACTTAAGTAGGAGTAAACCGTTAAGAAAGTCATTTCCAGAGAGAAAACTATTATCATGAATATGGAGCACTTAAATAGTAGCAAAAATTCAAATGCTACCCAGCCTTTCTATAGAATGAATTAGTACATGTTGATTCTCCAAATCATTTCACTGACTGTTAAGAGTAGACTCGAAGCACTTGGTGGAATTCTTGCAATACATTGGCATTTCCTGGTAGCTGAAGGATTCTTGGTTCACATATCTTGGTTCTTTCTTTTAAAAGGAAGGAAGGGAGAAAGGGAGGGAAGGAAGAAGGGAGAAAGAAAGGGAGGGAAGGAGGCAGGGAAGAAGGAAGGAAGGAAGGAAGGGAGGGAGGGAGGGAGGGAGAGAGGGAGGGAGGGAGGGAGGAAGGAAGGAGAGAAGACAGAGAGGGAAGAAGCAAGGAAGGAAGTCAGCCGCAGGCATTTGCAAGCAGTTTGGACATGGACATTCCATATCAGTGTGTTTGAGTGAGTGGGAGTAGCTCCTGTTCTGCTCTTCATCCGGGATTCCTGCTAACGCAGACCCTGCAGGGAGTGCTGGCGGACTAGCTGATTGGGTATGCAGGGAGTGCCTTCCGACTCCTCTCCTGGCCGCAGTACCCATGACAGTTGCAGGCACTGGTGAACAAAATGGTGACTAGAAATTCTCTCTCTCTCTCCTCTCTCTCTCTTTCTCTCTGTCTCTCTCTCTCTGGTTGTCTCGATGAGTGTCTATCAAACAAAATAATTGGTTAAAGTTAAAGCAAGAAATTTTCAGAACGCAAATCTTTACAATTTAGGAAAATTTCCTATACTTTTAGAAAAGTGTAGACATAGAAAAACGATCATGAGATAAAAGGTAAAGATTCAAGGTTGCCAGGACTGAGTATTCTGAAAAAAGAAAAAAAAAATCCAGGGTTCAAGAAAGAAAGGTCCAGGTGTGTCCCAGGGTGAGGACTGTGGAGGCGGGACACTCGTTTCAGAAAGGTCCATGTGGGACTGAAAGAAGCGGGGCCTCGGTTCTTGGCCCCGACACAGAGGGCTGGGAGAGCCGGTGGGACGGATGGCTCCCCTGCCTGAGCCTTGACTCCCTGAACACGGAGGATCTCAAACTTTAATCTACAAGTTTCTTCGCCTCTGAGGACACTTTTTGCAGCCAGTGAGCTGGCCCACCACAAACACAGCCTGCTACCTAGGGTGGGTTACCTAGGGACAGCCCAGGAGTGGGGTCACCTGGGGACATTTTAGGGAGTGCCTTGGTGGTCACAGAGGCCAATGAAGAAGGCAGAATAGGGCAGAGGGAGGAGCAGGGCCAGGTTAGAGTCCCTCTGGAGCAGTTTGGGGAGATCACACGCCCAGCTGAACCCCTTCAGGCTGTGCTCCGACCCCCTGCCCCACTCCCAAAAGGGATGACACTTTGCTTGTGGCCAGTAGGTTGTCACCCATGCGTGTGGCCTGACCTCAGATGCGTATCAGTCTGCTCCCTGTGGCCCAGGGGTTTACCCCCACCATGTCTGGTCACTCTTGTGGAATGGAGGTGGAGACTGCGGGTGATTTTGCTAGCCCAGTTCCCCTCTGGGCTCACTTTGTGGAAGTGGGAATCAGGGACTGATGGGAAAAGCACTGATTCTAGACTTCCACCACCTCCACCACCCTCCCAGGATGTTCACACTCCTACAGTGGAAGAGTGTATGCAGCTTCAGAATTAGAGGTCACATTTGTATTGTATTGGCCTGGATAAAGTCATTACTGATTTGCCTGGGAAGGGCTTTGGTACCATCAGATCACGCAACTGATGGGTTCTGGACCGACATTGCTTTAACTAGGAAGTGTTCTTATTTAAATAATAGAATCATTTGAAATTAAAGTGTTATTTTAAGACCAAGATTTTTTTTGTTGTTTTTTTTACCTAATATGGAACACTTGACCAATTTGCATGTCATCCTTGTACAGGGGCCGTGTTAATCTTCTCTGTATCATTTCAATTTTAATATATGTGCTGCCAAGGTGAGCCCAGACCTAGGTATGTGTGTTTGGAATGCTTTTAGCGATTTTCCTACAGTTTACACTTTGTAGTATCTTAAGAGTAGCTGATCATTTTCCCTAGTGTTTGCTTTCTAGTATAGAAACATCAGCCCATGTATGGATTAGTTGGGTTTCCATGCTTCCTAAACACCAAAGCGCTACACGCCTTTTAGAAAGAAGTCTTATAATGAAAGACAAGGACACACACCGTGAAGCTGAAAGGTCAGTTGGAAGGAAAGATCAATGACTATGAAAATTAAGTACCAATGTAGACATCATCATCATCGCTTATAAACTATATCCCTGTTCCCAGCCTATTCTTACGCACCACGCCTACTTTTCTATTTGTATTTGCATGTGGATGTAATGTTAGCAATCAAGGCTCGATTGATCTGGGGGCGACACCAGTCTACTTGAGGAATGTGGATATCTGAACTAAAGGGGGTTAGGACTGCTGCGTTTGTCTATTGAATAAATGCCACCAGCTGAAATAAATGAATGCTGAGCATCTGAGTCCAGTCAGAATGTGGCCTTGCAGCTCCACCAGCTGCCCTTGGAGGGACCACAAAGCCCTGGGATTGCACCTTGCGGGGTGGACTTTGAGATGTGGGTAAGAGTCACTGCTTCGGGATGTGGACATAGATGACCAAGTCCTCCTGTTTGCCATCTAATATGTTTTCATTTTTAAGCCTATCTCCTTAGCTTCCTTTGTAAAAAGCCTTAAAGCATTTGCAGTTTTGGTCTAATGATGATGACTGAACATTGTAATAACTGAGCCTATAAGATCTCACAAGCTACGTGTGCTTAGTCCTATCAAAAGGGTGATGCCACTGGCATTTGTAGATCAAGATACTCCAGCACTTTTCAGATGATTCAATGTTTGATTCATTTGTGATCGTTCTGAAACCAGAAAGTCTGAGGTTCATAATGGGTATGAGACGACTGGGTGTGATCAGGCCTTTAATCCCACCATGCTGCCATGACAACTGCTGGCATTGCACCTTAGTGTGACTGCCTGATTTTCTTCCTTGAATGCACATTAGGCAACTTGAGGATTGAGTTCCAGGCCTCCCTGTACACTACGAACCTGGCTGGAGCCCTCTCACGATCAGACACAAGCTGGAAATGCCAGTGAAGGAGTTGCACTCTGGTGCAGGCCTGAGCTTATGGGCTTGTCCTGCTCATTCAGACACTGTAGAAAACTGAAAGAAAGAATTGCCCAGAGCTCAACTGACCTACAGAGTGTTCAGGGAGCCCATGAGGGAGTGGGAATCACCCAGAGGAGTGGCCCTTCCATGGACTGACTGTGGATCCACCTGCCTGAGCCATGCTCAGACCACTGTACATTCTGGGAAGGGTTAAGACCCTAGGGCCTGACACTCCAGTGCCGCTAAAGGAAATGCTGGCTGAATCTTCCCGGACAGAATGACATGGGAATTTCTTACACCACAGAGGCAAGGGTTTCCAGTTTTCCAAGACACTAAAACATGACCTTTCAGTGCTCATCTTCCACGTGACTACGTATTTTCCCAAATGTTCTTGATTTTCCTCTTGAGCATGCCAGTCTGAGGTCTGATAGAGTTTGTCCCCAGAGCACAGTATTCTGGAGTTGGGCTGACCCTGGGGAGCAGAGCAGCGTGGCTCCCTCCTATCTCAGTGCCTGAGCAACACTCAAAGCCCTTCACTCACCACCTGTCACAGGTAAGCTATACATGGAAGCAAATAAGCCACCTATGGCTTGCTGGTTCAGATAATTAAGGCAATACAGTAGGAGAAAGGGGTCCATCTTACAACTCCACAACCATCTCTCTCTATTAGCTGATGTGCTCCTAATTTTTTTTTCTAATTAAGTATGTAACATAATTGAAGGCAACAGCAATAGGGAAATCCAAATGGAAACACCAATGAAGTCATTTATTTTCTTGTCACACTGCCAAAGAACAGAGAATTCTAGCACCCGGTGTTGGAAAAGTAAATAGATAAGTGAGCGTTTGCTGATCGTGCCTGTGACATGCAATTGGCACATCCTTTCTGGATGGCTGTCACAGCAGAACTTCCTGTGAGGACCTGTGGCTCCGTTTCTGAGAGCTTCTCCAAAGGAAATGGGCACATCCACCTACAAGCAGGCATCTCCAATCACGCTCATTTCAGAGTGGCTTACATTATCTAATGATAGTGAAAATATGTCTAAAAGAGAGGGCTACATCACAGCAGAGCCACTAAAATCGAGGTATGCACCTCTGATCATTGGCTTGCTGCTATGTTTTTCCAATATATTATTAAATTTCAGAAAAGGTGACAGACAGCATGCACAGTTTGTATTCATTCCCTCAATGCAAGCTGAGTATCTCTCATTCCAGGAAGGGTTTCATTCCAGAGATTTCTCAAATTCAAGAATATTTGCATAGATTACATTTTGCTATTTGAGCAACCCTAACCCAAAAAAATCTAAAATCCAAAAGGCTCTAAAACTCCATGTGATGCTCACAAAGTTTCAGGTTTCAAATTTTGGGGTTTGTCCATGAAGATAGTAACTACAGCATATTCATTAAATACTTCTTCCATGCCAGACACTGGGAGGACTCGAGGGCCTTCTAGGTACTTAATCCTCCCTCAGATCTCACCCTAGAGGAAGTAGCTGGAGCATGAGGAGCTGGTTTGTTTGCCCCTTGTGAGCTTGCTGCCAATGCCACGAGGGGAGTCTGACTCCAGCGATGACCCCAGAGCCCAAACCCAAGCCTGTTGGTGGGGCAGAAGATAGTTATTCTCCTTGATTTGCACGCTTTATGATTTTTTCTGCAGCAGATATGAATCCTGTGTGCAACGTTACAAGAGAAAGAATCACCTTTAGAGCAAGGGGAATTTTGCAACGGGTTGGAGTGATATTTTTTTAAATGTGCCATCTTCACCCTGCCGATGTGTATTTCACACATTCACACATGTATTTCTCATTGTTTCAAGCAAGGCAGTAACAGCAAAATAAGGTGTGAGGTGGGAAAAAATACAGCCCCTTGACCTTCACTTTGTAATAAACTCCACTGCGTGCTGCAACAGGGCTGAGTCCACCACTGCCCACTGCAGCATCAGCGTATCTATGGCTTCACTAAGGAATAGTTCCCCCTGCCTTGGACTAGCAGGCCATGCCCCGTGTTAGCCAGCTCACAAATGTGCTCAGGGCCAAAGTGCTGTTCTCTTCCTCCACATTTAGGTGTTGAGAGGGAAAAGAAGAAGATTAAGAGCTAAAGCTAAATGTTAACTTAAAAGCCTTGGGCCAGGCACAATGGCTCAGTGGCTAAATCTTCACCATATACATGCCGGGATCCCATATGGGCACTGGTTCATGTCCTGGCTGCTCCACTTCCCATCCACCTCCCTGCTTGCGGCCTGGGAAAGCAGTCAAGGACTGCCCAAAGCTTTGGGACCATGCACCAGGCTCCTGGCTTCGGATCAGCTCAGCTCTGGTTGCTGTGGCTACTGAGGGAGTGAACCAGCAGATGGAAGATCTCTTTCTCTCCACCTCTGTTTTCTGTTTTTCTGGCTTTCCAATAAAAATAAATCAATATTTTTTTAAAAAAAAAAATCCTTTACCCAGAGGAGGACATTCAACTAACCACTCCATATATGACCAAGCAAGAAGAATAGAAATCACAAATGTTATTTATACAGTTTTCATCATGCTTTTATGAAGAAAGAAGGGGCTTCCACAATGCCGCTGCTACCCGAGAGGCCGAGATGAGCCAGGACTGCTGCCTGGAGGCGGAAAGAGGTGCAGGTACACCAAAGAGGAGCAGCTGAGG
Source organism: Ochotona curzoniae (assembly GCF_017591425.1). Taxonomy (NCBI): domain Eukaryota; kingdom Metazoa; phylum Chordata; class Mammalia; order Lagomorpha; family Ochotonidae; genus Ochotona; species Ochotona curzoniae. The sequence goes on from NW_024465746.1 coordinate 951,585, forward strand.
GGTGGCGTGAGTCTCAGGCCATGGCCCAACAGCAGATCATGGCGCAAGAGTCATGGGAGAACCAGAGCCTGGTCAGGCTATCAGGCCCCAGCACAGCAGCCTGGTTGCGTAAGCCCCGTGGGCTCAGCCGCTGGCACTCAGCCTCATGTCAGCAAGCTCGGGTTCTGGAAGAGCAATCAGCCAGGCTGTTCTCCTGGGCTCAAGCAATGGTCAGGCCGGGGCAGGGGGCTGGGATTTGGAAGGGGCCACAGCAGCCTTTTGCTCATTACTGCACTCTCCATGCCAGGGTCTGGCTCCAGTATCCGGAGCCCAGCAAGTTGTACCTCTGCAGCTAGGGTCTCTCCTGACCGGCGCAGAGCCCTGTCCACAGCCTTTCAGCCCTGTCCCCCTTTCTTCTTTGTCAAGGTCTGTCTCTTCCGCACACACACCCTGGTCTTTGTGTGATGGACAGCTCCTGGTGGCTAAGGTAGACATTGCAGAAGCAGCAGCATCAGGTTTTCAGAGAGAGAGAGAGAGAGAGAGAAAAGAAAGCAGCCCTCTGCATGACCCAGCCTCCAGGGAGAATCCTCCAAGGTCCTGGGACTTTTCCCATGGGGAAGTTGCCTCTCTTACTGGAATTCCTCTGGTGTTCTTTTTTATGAGAACAGTTTCCTTAGATGCTAAAGGGCCTTTACTCCATCTCCACACCTCATCAGAGTCAAGGCCAAGAACACTCAGAACCGTGTAGGGGCTCAGGGTCACAGACCTGGCTGGAGGGAGCATGGCTTCGTGTGAGTTAGAACCACTCAAAGCTTTCCTTCAAAAGAGCCAACTCATTTTTTTTTTTTTATTGTTGCTTACACTGTATTATGTAGTACAGTTTTATAGGCGCTGGGGATTCCCCCCACCCCTCCCCATACCCCTCCCCCCATGGTGGATTCCTCCACCTTGTTGCATAACCATAGTTCAAGTTCAGTTGAGATTCATTGCTTGAAAACACATGCCTAGCATAAAGTTCAGCGTCTTATTGTCCAGATAAGTTCAGTGGCCTCCTGGGGAGACCTTCTATGGTCTGAAGATAGGTCTAACAGAGTAAAGATCCGGTCAGTTAAAAGCCCCAACAAGGCCTCAGTTTCAATATACAACATTATGGAATTAATTGACATAGTAATGGGTAAACAATATGTTAAGAATAATGCAAGTTCCATTCTTCGAAACATCTGGGTTGAGACAGTATCAATGACAGGTTCAAAAAATAACAAACAACCAAACAAAAAATTACAGGTTAAATCAAGGCAAACATGTGGTATCTAATCTTTTGGGATTCACTCATTTCCCTTAGCATTATAGTTTCCAGTTGTGCCCATTTAGCCACAAAGAACTGCATTTTGTTTTTTTTAATAGCTGAGTAGTATTCCATGGAGTAGATGAACCAAAGCTTTCTTATCCAATCTTCTGCTGATGGGCATTTCGGTTGCTTCCATGTTTTTGCAATTACTGATTGTGCTGCAATGAACATAGGGATGCATGTTGGTTTGTCGTAAAACAGGTGTTTTGGATATATTCCTAGGAGTGCTATTGCTGGGTCATATGGCATGCAGATTCCGAGTTGTTTGAGTGTTCTCCAGACTGATTTCCATAAAGGCTGTACCAATTTGCAGCTCCACCAGCAGTGGAGTAGGGTTCCCTTTTCCCCGCATCCTCGCCAGCAAGCGTCGTTGGTGTTCTTGTTTATGTGGGCCAATCTTACTGGTGTTAGGTGGTACCTCATCGATGTTTTAATTTGGATTTCCCTTATTGCTAGGGAGCTGGAACATTTTTTCATATGTTTGTTTGCCATTTGGACTTGTTCCTTTGTGAAATGTTTGCCCATTTCCCGTGCCCATTTCTTGAGTGGCTTGTTCGTTTTGGTTTTTTGGTTGTTTTGAAGTTCTTTGTATATCCTGGAAATTAGCCCCCTATCGCCTATATCGTGTGCAAAGATCTTCTCCCACTCTGTGGGTTGCTTTTTTACTTTGTTGATTGTTTCCCTTGCTGTACAGAAGCTTCTTAGTTTGATGAGGTCCCATTTGTTTATTCTGTTCTCAACTGCTATTGCTTTTGGTGTCCTTCTTAGAAAGTCGGAACCTACTCCTAGGTCTTGCAGTGTATTTCCTACATTTTCTTGCAAGAGTTTGAAGGTTTCTGGATGTAGGTTTAGGTCTTTTATCCATGTAGATTGGATCTTAGTGTATGGTGATAGATGTGGGTCTATCCTTTTGTTTCTACAGGCTATCAGCCAGTTGTCCCAACAACATTTACTAAAGAGGCCTTCCCACTTGCTTGAGCTATCATTGGTCTTTTTGTCAAAGATTAATTGGCTGTATTTGTGTGGGTTCCCTTTTGGTGCTTCTATTCTATTCCATTGATCTTCCTTTCTGTCTTTGTGCCAGTACCAGGCTGTTTTGATAACCACTGCTCTATAGTATGTCCAGAGGTCCGGGATTGTGATTCCCCCTGCTAACCTCTTATTTTTCAGGATGGTTCTAGCTATTCGTGGTTTTTTGTGTTTCCAGATGAACTTTTGAATCATTGTATCCAGTTCCGTGAAGAATGTTTTGGGCAATTTGATTGGAATTGCGTTGAAAATGTATATTGCTTGTGGTAGTATAGACATTTTAATGATATTGATTTTGCCTATCCAGGAGCACGGGATGTTATTCCATCTTTTGAGGTCTTGTTCAATTTCCTTTTTAAATAGTTTGTAGTTTTCTTCGAATAGGTCTCCTACGCTTTTGGTTAGATTTATTCCCAAGTACTTCATACTTCTCTCTGCTATTTTGAATGGTATCCTGTTGGTTAGATCTTCTTCCATCTTGGTGTTATTTGCGTACACTATGGCTGTTGATTTTCGTTCGTTAATTTTGTACCCTGCCACTCTGCCAAACTCTCGTATAAGTTCTAGCAGTTTCTGTATTGAGTCTCCTGGTTTTTCTATGTATAGGATTATGTCATCTGCATATAGTGAAAGCTTGACTTCTTCGTTTCCTATACGTATGCCTTTAATTTCTTTTTCTTGTCTTATGGCCTCTGCAAGTACCTCTAGGACTATGTTGAATAGCAGTGGTGATAGCGGGCACCCTTGTCTTGTTCCAGATCTCAGTGGGAAGGGTTCTAGCTTTTCTCCATTCAGTATGATACTGGCGTTGGGTTTTTCATAAATTGCTTTAATTATGTTGTGGATTTTCCCATCTATGCCTACTTTGGCTAGAGTTTTTAGCATGAAGAGGTGTTGGATTTTGTCGAAAGCTTTTTCTGCATCTATTGAAACTATTATGTGGTTCTTGTTTTGCAGTTTTTGGATATGGTTTATAACATTTATGGATTTCCGAATGTTGAACCATCCCTGCATTCCAGGGATGAATCCTACTTGATCCGGATGAATGATCTGTCTGATGATTTTTTGAATTCTATTGGCTAGGATTTTGTTGAGAATTTTAGCATCAATGTTCATCAGAGAGATAGGTCTGTAGTTTTCCTTCTCTGATGGTTCTCTGTCCGGTTTTGGGATTAAGGTGATGTTGGCTTCATAGAATGAGTTTGGGAGGGTTGCTTCCTCCTCTATTGTTTTGAAGAGCTTGTAGAGGATTGGGGTTAGTTCTGTTCGGAATGTTTTGTAGAATTCTGTAGTGAAGCCGTCTGGGCCTGGGCTTTTTTTCGTTGGGAGATCCTTGATGACTGTTTCAATCTCTACCTCGGTTATGGGTTTATTTAATTCTGCAGTTGCCTCCGGACTGAGTTTTGGTACGTGGTGGGAGTCCAAGAACTTTTCTATTTCTTGGTGGTCCTCAAATTTGTGGGAGTACAGTTCTTTGTAGTAATTTCTAATTATTTTCTTAATGATTGCAGTGTCTGTTGTTATGTTGCCTTTTTCATCTTTAATGCTATTGATTCTCACTTTCTCTTGTTTTTTTTTGGTCAATCGGGCCAGTGGAGTGTCTATTTTGTTTATTTTCTCAAAAAACCAACTTTTTGATTTGTTGATTTTATGTATAGTTTTTTTGATTTCTATTTGGTTTATCTCCTCCCTTGTTTTGATGATTTCTTGTTTCCTATTGTGCGTGGGACTCTTCTGCTGCTGTTTTTCCAGATCCTGGAGGTGTGAGGTTAGTTCCTGTATTTGGCGTCTTTCTTGGGCCTTGACATGTGCTCCGATTGCGATGAATCTACCTCGTAGCACTGCTTTGGCGGTGTCCCACAAGTTTTGGAGTGTTGTATCAGAGTTTTCATTGGTTTCCATAAATTTTTTGATCTCATCTTTGATTTCTTCTCTGACCCAATGTTCGTTTAATAGCATATTGTTCAATTTCCAAGAGTGCCTATACTTCCTGGGGAGTTTTGAGTTGTTGATTTCCAGTTTCATCCCATGGTGGTCTGAGAGGGTACATGGTATGATACTAATGTTTTGGAAGTTGTTTAGATTCGCTTTATGTCCTATCATGTGGTCGATTCTGGAGAAGGTGCCATGTACCGCTGAGAAGAATGTATAGTCTGTGGCCTTAGGATAAAAAGTTCTATATATGTCTACTAAGTCCAGTTGTTCTATTGTTTGTGTGAGCTCTGTTGTTTCTTTGTTGAGTTTTTGTTTCGTAGACCGGTCCATTGTTGTTAGAGGTGTGTTGAGATCGCCCACAAGAATTGTCCGGGTGTCTATGTCTTCCCTTAAGTCTGTAAGTAATTGCTTTACGTAACTAGGTGCATTAAGATTCGGTGCATAAACATTAATGATGGTGATTGCTTCTTGATGGATCATTCCCTTCACCAGTATAAAATGGCCTTCCCTGTCTCTTTTGATGTTAGTTAGAATGAAATCTATCTCGTCTGAAATTAGGATAGCTACCCCAGCTTTTTTTCCTCGTCCATTAGCGTGAAATATCTTTTTCCATCCCTTCACTTTCAGTTTCTTTGCATCCTTTCTGGTTAGATGCGTTTCTTGTAGGCAACAGATGGTTGGGTCTTGTTTGATGATCCATTCTATTAATCTCTGTCTTTTGATTGGTGAATTTAGACCATTTGTGTTGAGAGTTAAAATTGAGAGTTTGCAATTTTGCCTTGCCATGTGATTGTGTTGTGTGTGTGTTGTTGCCTATGTAGTTGTCTTGTTTGTGCAGCTTTTAGTTTGGAGACCTTCTTATTTGCCATCTTTGTTTGTGATTTGCCTCCTTTTTGTCCGGGACTAGCGCATTTCTAAGGAGACTTTGCAGAGCTGGTTTTGTGTAGACATATTCTTCTAGTTTTTCTTTGCTATTGAAGTATCTGATCTCGTTCTCATATACAAATGAGATCTTTGCTGGGTAGATTATTTTTGGTTGACAGTTGTTTTGTTTCAGGACTTGGAAGATCTTTGTCCATTCTCTCCTTGCTTGTAGGGTCTCTTCGGAGAAGTCAGCAGTGATTCTGATGGGTTTTCCCCTGTATGTGATCTTTTCTCTACTTCGTACTTGTCTCAGGATTCCTTCTTTGTCTTCATTGGAGTAGAACCTGAGCACCGTGTGTCTGGGTGAAGATCTCTTTGGGTCATGTCTGTTGGGAGTTCTCTGTCCATCCTGTATGCGGGGTGGATTCGTGTTCCAAGTGTTTTGGAAGTTTTCCTGTATAATTTCATCAAGCACTGCTTGCATCCCAGATTCTCTTTCTACTCCCTCAGGGAGGCCGATGATCCGAATATTCAGTTTTCTAAGGTAATCCTTCATCTCTTGCATCATTTTATTAGTTTTGCTGAGGTTTGTCTCCAGCTGTTTAATTCGCTGGGCACTTTCATTTTGTGTGTCTTCTGTTTCAGAGATCCTTTCCTCTGCCGCATTTATTCTGTTGATGAGGCTTTCAATCTTATTCTCTTGGGCATCCAGTTTGGTTTTGATTTGTTGTATTTCGGTGATTATGCGGTTCTGGTAGTCTTCCAGCTTTGTGTCCACGTCTCTGAGAAATTTTAGCATTATTTTCATCAATTCCTTTGCTGGTAACACGTCCATGTCTTCATCTCGCATCGCCGATATTGATAATGGCTTTTGGCCCATGTTTGGTGGGGTGCTGGCTCTTTCATCTGGAGCACAGCTCTTTCTGGTGGTTTTTCCCATTGCGTTGGTGAATTCTGGTGGGGCAAATGAACCCGTGTGTTGAGGGGCTGTCAGATGCTTTCCTGTAGAGATTGGAGCCTGCAGACGTGGTGTTGTCGAGCGTGGTAATTTTCAAGGCACCGTTGGTGCGTTCTCAGGGCCCGGGGCTGTAGAGCACCACCTTGGGGGCCCAGTGGCTTCCAGGCACACTCTGGGCACCTCTTCTACAGGTGTGACACCCCAGGGCGTGGAGGGATGGAGGCGCTCTCTGGGTGTGCCCCCTGCACGGGAATCCGCAGGACTTAGAAGGTTTTATGTGCTTTCTCCCTGCGTTCTCCGTGTCAGGGACTGCAAGGTTTTTCAGAGCCCACCTGGTGCGTCTCCCACACACGGGACTGTGGGTGAGGCACTTTCCAGGCGTGGCTCTTGTGCAGTGAATCCACCACTCGTGGTGTGTGGATGTTCAGAGCCCCTGTTCCTGTGTGGCTCTCTCACACCGGCCCTTAGCGGAGGAGTGGCCCAGGCGCCCTGTTATAATTTCACGGCAGGTTCGCACCGTGTCAGTGTGATGCAGGAGTTTTCAGAGCTCTCCTGGTGGGACGCCCACGCTCAGAACTGCAGGGTGGGGGGCGAGAGGTGAGCAGTTCACCCTATGGGAGTGGTACCTGCGTGTCGGGGACACACAGCACTACACTTCCCAAAGCTGGGCAGAGCTCTTCTGACACCTGACACCTGCGCTGTGGAGGCGGCTGCTGCAGGCGGGGCCGCCTAGTCCGCTCGGCGCAGCCGCTCGGCGCGGCGACCAGGGTCTTCCTGATGTTATCTCACTTCCACCAGGCAGGATGTGGAGGACTCCAGATCCTCGCCAGCAGCCTCTGCGCACCGAGACGCACTGGCCCCCCCAGTGTAGGAACACCTGAGGCGCCCCCCCGGGGCCCCCTCTGCCACCAACACCACTGCACGCAGTTCCCAAGGCACAAACCCAACAGTTTCAGTCCGTCTGCCCCGCGTTCTCAGAGGCTAAAACCTCGGCAGGGGTCTAGGAATGCGGAGGCTGCCACGTCAACCCCCCGGCTCACCAAACGTTCCGCCGCTGCAGTCTGCCTCCACCGCTGCCGAAGGCCTCCCGCCGGTGACGATCCGCCCGATCTCCCCGCCTCCGGGCTGTCCGCGTCTCCCGTCAGGCCGTTTTCAAAAGTGACTCAGCAGGTCTGGAGTGGGATGTCGGTTTCTCTACCTTTGCCCTGCTCCGTTCTCGCTGTTCTTCCGAGTTGTGTGGATCTTTTTGGCTCCACACTGTCCCAGGGAGCCTCACGGACCTCTCCCTGCGATTCCCTGCTGTTCCTCTTTGCTGCTTCTGTGACTTTCTATCCCTCTTTCACTGGAGACTCCCTCACAGCCTTCCTCCTACGTCGGCCATCTTCTTTCCCCCCCCGAGCCAACTCATTTTTGAGGGCTTTGTCCTTTATGGGTAATTAATGTCCATAGGAATGGTCAATGTCACCAACAGGGATGAAAGTCACCAGCAAGGACTGGTGTCATGCATGTGTCAGCAAGTGTCATGCATGATGACACTTATCTGCTCAGTGGCTCCACCACGCGGGCAGCTCTGAATCCTTTCCCTGCCTTCTCTTGCCATCATCAGTCTTGCTTTTCTCAGAGACATTCTCCAGTGATAACGGACCAGCAACTCCAACTCAAAATGCCCAATTCCAGTGTCACATGTTCCCATCCACGCCCATCGCTGTGCCTGTGTTGTGTTTATTAATGACCCTGAGACTGAGTCCTCCCGGCTCAACCCCAGAAGGCCTGCTGATCGTAACCCTGACCTCGGGGCACCCAGCGTCCTTCCTTCCAGGTTGAGCTTTGGCCTTCTGAGTGTCACCTCTGTTGCTGGAGTTTCTAACAGGATCAGAGACCAGAGCCCCACAAGACCACCAGTCACATCCTGCCGAGTCAGGACCCACATGGCTTCAGAAGCCAGCAGCAATGGCTGTGTGCCTGATACAGCCCATCACTCTCCCAAATCACCTGCAGAACTTGTTAAAGCATATACACTCAGGTGGGCAGGGTCCTAGTGATAACAATGTCTGTATCATGAAGTGAAGATGCAGTGCAGCGTGCATCTCTACTTGTGAATAAAAGACAGACTCCCAATGAAACTGTTAAATCTGTCTTGACAATAGGATGCTGTACGTTCTACCGTTGTCTGTACCTACCATGTCGTGATAAATTAAATAGAAAAACGATGGACTTGTGCAAACATTATTGAAGGACTATATCACTGTTGTAATATAGGGAAAATCAGTGGCGGTGGAAAGGAAAATCCCTGAGCCTAAAGATGTCTCTCTTGGAGTTCTTAGGTTCAAATCTTGGCTCTCTGGCCTGCTTCAGCTTCCTGCTGCTGTGGACTGTGTGCGGAAGCCGGGGGCGGGGGATGGCTGGGGATGGTTGGGTCCCTGCCTCCCACAGAGGAGACCCAGGTGGATTCCCTAGTTCCTAGCTTCAGTCAGTCTGGCCCAAGGGCAACCATCGCAGGTTTTTGGAGGTGAACCACTGGACAGGAGCCAGCTGTCTGTCTGTCTGTATCTCTTTCTGTCTCTGTCTCTCTAAGATGAATAAATAAAGATTACAACATAGAGACTCTTAAGGAGCATAAGGATACTTGTGTATGAAACCCCTGCATGGGGCTCAGTCATCAGTCGGTGTTAGGGATGCCCCACACTGCCCTCTACACTGTCAGTGCCAGATGGCTCAGCGCCACCATGTGCAAATGGTCAGTAAGCATTGGTGCTGCCTTCTTCCAGCCAAGCAGGCCATCCTCCTGACTGACTCCAGAGAATTATCATCACAAGAATGGGTGCGAAGTCCGAATATGGAAGGCACATGTTCTTATCTCTTGCATTTGTTTCCAATCATTTCACCTCCCCAGATATAGACCAAATGCCTAATGAAAACGTTAGGCCATTTTTCTTGAGAAAAAAAAAATGTATGCAGTCTTTTTAAACTAATGCCTGACAAAGGGACAGTCTGTGGCTCACTGCCGAATAGCCAATAATTGACTGTATCAGATCAGCCTCATTCACAAATGGTGACAAGTGAATAAAACCAGTGGCCTCAGGCCTGGCCATTGGATTCAGCAGAGTAGGAGGAAATGGGATCGGGTACCCTAAGGAGTCTCTAAGACCTCGGGCAAAATCATCTTCCCACCTCAGCATCATGCCAGAAAGGATTCTACAAAGGAAACAGAGACATGCTCTCCTTAGCTGCACGAGCATCCCTAGGGAAAACAGGGCAGTGCACTGCCTTGACACTGGGGGCAGGCGAGTGTCAATGGGAAGACAAGAGGGAGACAGAATCAGCCTGGGACACACCCATCCCAGAAAGGTGCCTAGCTGGCAGGGACCGAGCCAGGTGGCTCCATTCCTTGTACTGGACATGACTCAGCTAACACAAGGAGTAGTCTAATATATATATATATATATATATATATATATGTCTAATATATAGTCTAATATATATATCATATATATCATATATATATATCATATATATGATATATATATATATGATAATGAAAGCTTTTTACAAAACCTAAAGCAAAGCCAAATCATGAACACATACAGAACGTTGTGGCTTAATTAGAATTGAGCTACCCACTCATTTGGACTCATGATGGACAGAGTCCTGACCACAGCTGATGACCTAATAATGGCATCTGGGAGGTAAGCCGGGTGGGAAGTCTTTAGGTCGCTAGGGGTTGGCCCTGAGCCGCTCGTTCTTGAGAGGCCTGGTTATATAACCCAAGAGTGCTTCCTGGCTCACCCCAGGATCCTCCCTGCACATACGTTCACCACTGCAGCCCTCCGCCTGATGCCAGGCAAACAGGGCTGCTCCGTCTTGGGTCTGTGAGGTCTCAACAGTGGACTGAAATAAGCTTTCTTTTTTCCCTCTCAGGTTTTTAGTTGTGGCAAAGAAAAAAAAAATCATCCCAATGCACACACACACACTCAATGTGGAGATACAAACACTTAAAATCTTACTGAATACGGGGCTGACATTGTGGCATGGTAGGTTAAGCCACCATCTGTAATGTCAGCATCCCATAGAGGTGCCAGTTTGTGTTCTAACTGCTTCACTTCCAATCCAGCTAATGTTCCTATTAACGCAGCAGAAGACAATCTAAGTGCTAAACCCCTGAACCCATATGGGAAGAAGCTCCTGGTTCCTGGGTTTTAGTTCAGCCCAACCCTGCGTCTTTGTGGCCATTTGGGATGGCTTTCTCTCTCCTCTTTCTGTAACTCTGCCTTTCAAAAAGATGAAGCTTTAAAAAAAATCTTACTAAAATTACTTTTCCTCTACAAGGTTTATTTCACAACTCAACATCTTTTAATGTTTTTTTGTAACATCTCAATCTTAACAGGGTTCTTCATGGGAAGTCTTCATTGCATGGGTTTTCACACACACATATCCCATGGAAGGCTTTATGTGCAAAACAGAGGGTCCACAATGGGCAATGCAATGCTTTCTTCAGTCACTGGCTTCTCCGTAGGATGTTCCCAGGCCACACACACTCCTCCACCCAGGCCCCCAGAGACCGCCAGCACCCAGGCAGGAAGCTTGCTAAGCCGGGCCATCCTAACACAGTCACCACACACTGGGGAATACACGGGAGCTCCCTGCAAAGGGTGCTGCCTCATGCCATCCTGTCTGATGCCAAGGAGAGATGCATTCGAGAACTCTGCAGATGGCTGCCTCTCACGATGTCCATCATGTGGCCCTGAGACCCAGCGCAGGTGGTAACGCGCACCCTCTGTGCCCAACTGCACTTGAAACAATAAAATCAGAAAACATTGGAAAAGTAAGGATACAAAGAAAAGTGGAGGGCTGAAGGAGGAAGCAGAGAGGAGACCCCGCTTTCCGTTATTACACTATCAGACAGGGCCTTGGGCTGCAGGGGCAGGGTGGGGCTTTGCAGGGAGTGGCCCTTGTGGTCAGCACGCACCTTAGCAGCCTCATTCCATCCCCTTCCCAAGCTATGGCTGGAAGCAGAAAGAAAACCAGAGAGCGGCTCTACAGAATCAGCAAAGGGGAACTGAAGAGTCCCGGCAAGGGTGTGGGACCTCTCAGGGGGCCTTGCTTTTCCTGTGTGCAGCATGGATCATGTGGGTCTGGCTACAAATATTTACCAGTGCAAAGATGCCCAGGGGGACTAGAAAGTAGGCAGACTCCCAGCCGGCAGGGTTAGCATTTTTCACAGAAATGCAAGGCAAAAGGATGCATCAAGAATTAGGTCTTACTGTATCGCTTCAAATATGAACATGAGTCCCAGGAGAAATTGACTTGAGCACAGTCACAGTTATGGCAGGAGACTCTAACAGAGCTCATTTACAACATCACAAGTCAAGTTGAAAAGGAGCTTGCAAGCTGCATGTCATTTATTCATACATCCCAGCTCTCTGTAAAGCAGAAATTATATACACTCTGCAAGGAAGTATGGAACGATCATGAAAAAATGCCAGATATAACAGCAACTATTATGCAATAGCTAGCAATTGGTAGTATACTATGTTGGTCGCCCATTGGACTCTTCCCCTCACTTAGGCACATGGTGGGAGTGCATCTTCTACCTCCACCCATCATAAGGTTAAAACAGAAGCAGGTGTCTGACCCAGAAGTTACAACACCTATACCTTACATCGGGATAGCCAAGTTAGGGTCCTGGCTCAGCTCCTCCATGGATAATACACACCTAAGGAAGCAGTGATGTTGACTCAAATACTAAGAGCTGGGTTGAGCTCCCAAAGTCCAGCTTTGATCTTGTCCTGGGCCTGGCTAGGGAAAAATCAAGAGGAGAGGAGGTGGGCCACAAGGAATATTTAGGGCTGTGACACTGCTCAGTAGGATACTGCAACGGTGGATGCGTGTCCCCATACATTTCTCCAACCCCACAGAATGTATAGCTCCATCAAGAGTGATCTCTAATAGAACCGTGGACTCGGGCGAACATGCAACAGGGCAGGTTTATCCATTGTAACAAACTCACCACTCGGCTGACTGTTAATAGGGGAGATTTACGTGTTGGGACCAGCAGTACGTGGGACATTTCTGTAACTTCCTCCCAGTTTTGCTGTGACCCTAAACCTGATCTAGAAAGATCATGTCCATAGAGTGTAAGTGACAGGCCAGACTTGGCCTATTCCTTTGCCCACACACCTCCATGGCCTCTGTGCTGAACGCTCATTCACTGAGCTGCTGGAAAACAACCGAGATCCTAATGCTATGGGCATTATGTAAACAGGACAGCAATGCTAGCAAGGCTATTGACTGATCCTGAGTGAAAAGAGCCGATGTGAGAGTCTCAGACCTACTCAAGTCCCTGAGCTTTTCTCCAAGGAAAGCAGACTCCGCTTGGAGCCAGTTTGTAGGTCTGCCAAGGAAAGCTGTTGATGGGCGTTTTGCTTTGTTTTGTCTTCTGTGTTCACCGGCTGGCCTCAGCTACATACATTGATCCGGTTCCCTAGTAAGTCAACACGAGCATTCCTGTTTAGATTCTGAAGTTCATTATTGATGAAATCAGGCCCCTGTGAGATCTGCCAGCTGTTGGCGTCCCTGTAAAGGGAAGACTGCTGAAAAGCTGGCAAGAGAAACAGGCATTGCAACATGCCCCATGCCACAGCGAGGACAAATGGCTGAGGAGGGAAGCTTGGCAGGCAGAAGCAAATGGAGAAGATTCCAGAGTCAACACGTCTGCAATAGCCAGTCCAGAGGTCATCGGCACAGGAATGAAACAGCTCCACAGCCATCAAGGTGCAGCCTGAAAGATTCAACACAAACATCCATTTGATATTGGCAGAGAACGCATCACAAAGGAGCATGGGTCTCCTGGCCCAGGAAGAATTGATCTTCTCACACCGTGTGAAAGAAAGATCTACAATCCGTGATACAAAGGGGTTGTCCGCAGGCCAGATGCCCCCGGAGGGATGAGTCAGGGCTCTGGGCAGTCACTGAGGAAAAATCGGGGGGACTCCGATGAAGATTCCTGCAGATCCCACAGCTGGCTCCTGCTGCAGCAGCTCCCCTCCCAGTGGAAGGCTGAACTTGTACTCATTCCACTCCTCCACAGCCAAATTCCTGTGGGTGAAGGGGAGAGGTCTCTTTGGAAGTTGCCAGAGTCTTTCCAGGGCCATCAGGGCCAGGTCCTGCCTTTTCTTCCACCCACTCCCAATCCTTCCTTGTTCCGAGTCACACAGCTGTGGCTTAGAAGACTCTGGAAATGTGGCTTTCTCACATCTCGTGACCTACCTGCTGTTTCTCCAAGCAAAAGTCCCTCTGAAAACTGCGTTGCAGCCCTTGGGTGTGGACTGGTCCCTTCACAGCTGCAGGGTGGGTTTGAGGGGTGGGAAAGCAGGAGTGTGTGAGGCAGCTGGCCTCCGCTCCTGTGCGGGCTTTTGTGATGTGTGTACCAGGCTGAGCTTCGAGTCCCAGCTGTTCAACCTCTAGAAATACCTCTAGTCTGTGGCTCTGGAGGCACTTGGTATATGAGGGTGTCCTAAAACAATTCACAGAAGGGCCCAGTGTGGAAGTCTAGTGGCTAAATCCTCACTCAGCATGCACCGGGATCCCATATGGGCACTGGTTCATGTCCCGGCTGCTCTGCTTCCCTTCCAGCTCCCTGATTGTGTCCTGGGGGAGCAGTCGAGGATGGCTTGAAGCCTTGGGACCGACCCTTCAGTTGTGTGGGAAATCCAGAAGGAGCTCCTGGCTCCTGGCTTCAGATTGGCTCAACTCCAGCTGTTGCGGCTGTACACATATATTCCTCCTAAACGTTAATTCAAAACCTTCAGCAAGGTAGAACTGGGGGATGTAACTTCCTAAAGTTTGTATCGAAAACCTACAGCTAATGCACTGAACCATAAAAAAAGTGAATCCTTCCCCCTAAAACAAGGAACCAGGTAAGGACACGTACTGTCAACCTACCCAACCCCACACCAGAGGTCCAGACAACAAAGAGAAAGAAATGAATGTGATAGGACAAAGAGGACTTACACATCACACAAGGGCTAATACGAAGCAGATGATCCAGTGATGTGCACAACAGAATGGGTTGACCGAGAAATGTCAGGCTGAGGACTGGGGCTGAGTAAGTCAAGCCATTGTTTGTGACGCTGGCATCCCAGCATGCCGCTTCTAGAACTGGCTGCTCTACTTCCAATCCAGCTTCCTGCTAGTGTGCCTGGGAAAGCAGACGAGGGTGGCTCAAATACTTAGGTCCCTGCCACTCAGGTGGGAGAGTAGCATGGAGTACCCTGGCTCCTGGCCTCACCCTGGTCCAGCCCTGCTATTGTAGACACATTCGAGGAGTGAAACAGAGGATAGAAAATGGATGACATTTCTCTCTTCTTTTTCTCTCTCTCTCTCTTCATCTCTCTCATGCTTTGTCTTTCAAACATATAAAGCTTTAAGAACATAGCATGCTACAGTGCAGGCAGTTGGCCCAGGGGTTAAGATGATGGTTGAAGTGCCTGTATTCCATATCAGAGTGCTCGAGTTTCAGTATCACTTCCTGTGCCTGACTCCAATGCAGGTCATGGCTCAAGTACCTGGTCCCCTCTCGGTGTGTAAGGGACATGGATTGCATTGCCAGATCCCAGCTTCAGCCCTGCCAGTCCTGACCCCACTGTGGGCATTTGAGAAATACAACAGTACACATGACCTCTCACACATACTCTCTTTTAAACAAAATGTATTAAAATTTTAAAAATAAAGACTCAGGGACACTCATAAAGGAACTCCCCAAGCCAGAATCCTTCCCACTCACTGGCTCCTCCCCAGGCTCCTATACAGCAGGCACCCTCTGCCCCAGCTCCTGCACACACCCTTGCAGGTGTCTCGCCGTTTATGGATAATGTCTCCTGGCTCCCCTGAAACAGCTGGTTGCTCCAGTAATGAAGCCCACGTGCTTCTAAAGGCAAATCCAGGTTAAATTATTGGCAACACACTTATGAGTAAGTCATGCAAACTCTCTGGGTTTCCATTTCATTTTTCTTTTGCAAGAAATATGGAAAATAAACATGTTTATTCCTCTGATCTCCCAGACCTGTTGGAAGGAAATAAATCAGAATGGATAGCAACGCCTTGTGTACCTCTAAGGCCCTTATTGGCATGATGTTCAGTGGCCTAGCGCAAGTACATGGAGGATGTCCTTAGGGCAGGATGATGGTTAGCAACATATTAAGTACTGAGCTGAGGCTAGAAACACTCAACAATGGTCAGGACCAAACCAGGATAAGGCTGGGAGCTGGAGATGTAACCCAAGCCTTGCATGTGGGCTGTCTGCCAAGGCGCCTGTTCGCAGGAAGCTGGCTGGCACTGGGAGCAGAGCTAGGCCCTCTCATCAAGGCATCCCAACCACAGGTTCATGACAAGGCTCCCTGTCCACTCTACGGAGGCTGTTACTTTTATATTAGAAAATAATTCAGGGCTCTAATCTGTTTATAGCAACCATCTCTTCTCCCTCTTGAACCTCTGTCCCCTCTGCTTTTCCTCCCCAAACTATTTTTAGACCATATTCAATGGGCCAAGGCCTTCCCTAATTATACTCTTTTATTCCTTTGAATCTTGGATGCCATGTATTTTCTGACTATGGGTCCCAAGCAGCATCTATAGGGTTTATGCAAGGCACTCTCCCGTCTCCCAGCCTTGTCATGGAACAGTTCTGCAAGCCACAGTGGTTGTGAGAATTCTTATACACTCTGAGGAGGTCATTCTTAATTTCTTTCTTTCTTTCTTTTTTTTTTTTTTGCCGGGAGGGCGGGGAAGATCAACAAACCTGCTTTTATTATGACATTGTATTTTTATCATTGGTACTACACAAAATTATGTGCAAAGAAATACACACACAAAAAAATGTTCCAGTATTAGCAAAATTTTAATACAAGCCTTCTGTTTCAAAAAAAATTGTATTTAACATATTTCATGCAGATAGCACAAATTAGTCATGTCTAATAATTCTTCCAACTACCTTTGGATTATATATGTGTGTGTATTTATTATTCAGTAGGCAGTAAAAGCCCACACAGCTACACTGTGAGGGGCTTGCCCCCACCCTTCTGTGTCAGCAGGTTCAACAAACTAGGTTGTTGGTTCATCTGTGCACAAATGCAGTAACTGATTTGATAGAATATACAGCAACGCACTCAAAACCAGAGACCAATCTAGGGCTCCAATCTTATTATCTAGCCACAAGTCCTTTACAGTTGTGCAAGAACAAGATCCCATTTTTATAACCAAGTAATAATAAAATAAAGCATTTTAATAGATGACATATCTTTGGACTGCTGGGAGATACTTTTAAATTAGGAACATTTTAAAAGCAAACGGTAGCAGATTCCCTCATTTCCTACATTTCTTTTTTTTTTTTTTTTTGAAGGTTTATTTTATTTTTACTGGAAAGTCAGATAGAGAGGAGGAGAGACAAAGAGGAAAATCTGACATCCACTGATTCACTCTCCAAGTGGCTGCAACAGCTGATGCTGCGCTGATCTGAAGCCAGGAGCCAGGAGCCTCTTCCGGGTCTCCCATGCAGGTTCAGGGTCCCAAGGTTTTAGGCCATTCTCTTTAGTAAAAGACAAAAGATTTCTATGAACTGAAGAGAAACCAGAGTGTGGCCTGCTTCCCCAGGCCACAAACAGGTAGCTGGGTGGGAAAAGAGGCCGCTGGAATATGAACCAGTGCCCATATGGGATCCCAGCACATACAAGGCGAAGACTTCAACTGCTAGGATGCCGTGCTGGACCCCTTAAGCTATCTCTTAAAATAAGACAGGAAATGTGGCCAGCAGCTAGTCCTATAGGCTTTGGTGATAAAACACAGTAAGGCAAATCCAGGAAATTATGGCAAAATCTTGCTGTTCATCTCCTCCCCACCCCCATTCTTCTTGGGAAGACTTGCAAAAATCCTCAACTTCTGGTCCACACCACACCTTGCTCAGCATCACTCTGAGGAGCTGAGCCAGCGAACACTGGGGTCCTGGCCACACGACTGCCAGACCACACAGGACTGACTCTCCAAGCCTACAGGGGCTACCTGAGATGCACGAGGGGGCTGCAAATCTTCACCTCGCTACTCACAGTGATGCAGCTGCATCCCCCACCTCTAACGGCCACAGTTAGCTCTCTCTCTCTCTCTCTTTCTCTCTCTCTCTCTCTTCTTGTTAAAATACAAATATAATGAATGTTTTGCCCTTTAGATTGAGGCTTGGTTCAAAAGCATGTACGTCTGCCTCAGTTGGTTCATTTCTTTTCTTTTGTTTTTTAAAGATTTATTTATTTATTATTGGAAAGTCAGATATACAGAGAGGAGGAGAGACAGAGAAGAAGATCTTCCGTCCGATGATTCACTCCTCAAGTGAGTGCAACGGCCGATACTATGCCGATCTGAAGCCAGGATCTCCCACGCGGGTGCAGGGTCCCAAAGCTTTGGGCCGTCCTCGACTGCTTTCCCGGGCCACAGGCAGGGAGCTGGATGGGAAGCGGGGCTGCCGGGATTAGAACCGGCGCCCATATGGGATCCTGGGCGCGTTCAAGGTGAGGACTTTAGCCGCTAGGCCACGCTGCCTGGCCCAGTTTGTTCATTTCTTCTGGACAATTTGACGGGTTTTCTGCCTTCATCCAGAGTGTTCGTTGTATGATCTCAAGAGAGCAGCAGGCAGAGCAGGAAGGATGCAAAGAGAATGAAGAAAGAAGGGGAGGAGGACAGATGAAAAGGGAGGGCAAGAAGCAAGGGAAGAGAAGAAGGGAAAGGGAGAAAGAAGGAAGGGAAAAAGTGGTGGAAGAGACGGGAGAGAACGAAAGCAAGGGGCAGAGAGACATGATGCGCTGTCCACTGTGCAGCTCCAGGCACCCGTGCTCTGTCCAGTGTGGACGCATCAGCCTCCCCCAGGCTTCTGGGACACCGGGAGGGAGCTTGGCTCCACCGGACAGAGGCAGCACTACACGATGATTTGTGATGTGTTAACAGCAATGTGCTTTCCTGCCACCTTCCTACGACTTTCCCACATGTGTGTCCTGTGGCCACGGGTTCATACACAATTCACGACCTTCTCCCAGCTATTCATCTGGTTTTTAAGCCAGACTCAGGATTTGCCATCAAAACCTTTGTCGATGCGAGAGAAAAAGTCATTAACTTGTGCTGGTGTCCGTCCAGACGGCAATTATTGAGTGATTGTGACTCAAGTTGGAAAGAAAACGAATGCATCTATATTGCCCCAGATTAACCCAAGGAAATTATCTGCTGTAGCTGCTGAGGGAATCGGCATCTTATTTAGGGGGTCATTTCCCCAAGGTATCCACTGTAAGTCTCAAAGCCACTGCCAGCAATGAGAACAGAATGGCGTATGAAGGTTTATCCATCTCCAACCCTAATCTAGACTAAACAAAGCCAGGGCTCAGGGTTTCAGTGTGGAGGTCAAGTTCATGGAGCTGGACCAGTACACGAAACTCTGGCCTCTCCACAGACACCCAGAGTCACTCTTGTGCGACAGGGCAGTGTGGGAGATGGAGAGAAGTCATGGCTGGGGACCAGATGCAACACAAAATGGAAGCCATGACCGTGGTCAACCCCACAGTGCCATCTCAAGCAGCAGGGCCTGGAACGGCCTCCTCTGGAATGTGGGAGTCTCATCAGAGCCCAACCCGGCCCCAGTCTCTGCTCTTCCCGGAGAAAAGATGGAACACCTGCCCCGGCATCATCAGGTGAGGCTTCACGCAAGCCCCTGGTCTCTACACACAGCAGGATCACGAGCGTCCCGTGGCACCATGTGCTCCCCATCTCCAGGCTCAGTGCATCTATCCGAACAGAAATAATAATCCTATTGTGAAAACCACGTTCAGTGGGGCAATAAACACAAAAGACTGGTCACTTCTTTAGCCTCTTCTTCCATTTCATGCCTTTTAAAAATGCAGCCTACGTGTCCACAGGAACAACTGATGTGGCTGAACAGGGGGCCCACTGTGCAGCTGCCTGGAGCCCTCTTGACATTCCTGATGACCAGAGGTGTTGGTGACAGGTAACTTGTGGCTCTTCAGCCATCCCCAGGGACATACCTAGCCTTACTTTGTGTGCAACAGCTGGCCCGTGTCCGACTCCCTCACCCCTGTCTGCTGGGAGCTCCTGCCCTGTGTGTGCCCATCTCCTAAAGCTGAGTTCTACCTTGCTCTGCATGCCAGGGCCCTGCTCAAGCGAGAGGTTTGTGTTCTTTTGCCCCGAAGTCCATCCTTGGCAACCATGTACTTGCCAATCTCTGCCCATGGGGACACCACAGCTAAGGCAGCAGCGTGTTCCACCCACTCATAAAGAAAAACACGTCGATTCTTCTCTGGGCTGTTGGAGCTAATGGGAAGCATCTATTTCCAGCTGTGCAAGCGGGCACACCCAGGAGTGTTGGCCATGGCTCATGTCGAGGGTGTGAGCCTCTTGTGGCTCATTCTGTTTTCCCACACTGACCTCTTTCCAGGAAGAAACACCCCTGTCCACCACCACATTGCCATCCATTTCATTCAGTCACTCCTCTCCACTTGACCGTGAAAATGGGGTCTCGGCCAAAGGAGAATGGAAGCTGGACAGGGCAGAGGGGCACGTGATGGGCTCGTGGAAAGCCCTGGCTGGACAACAGGTGCCCATGGCTGCAGTGAGATCAGCAAAGTACACCACAGACCGGAAAGGGAAGCGAGCCCCAGTTTGGTGCTGGAGATGTCATCCAGCAAGACTCGTCCCTGTTTTCAGAGTGGGACATTTAAGCAGTTTACACTGATGTTAGCAAGCTACAGGTGGAACAGCCCCTCTTGACTCAGCTCTGTTGGTGCCAGTGGCCAGAGGAAAGCCATAGCAACCATCTGGCTATGGTTCCCTCCCTCTCAGAGGAGAATGTAGCAGGTGGAATCCAACTTCACCCACCTCCACTGGACTTCCCCCTACTGCTCGCTGTGGCAGACACCTGCTTTTCTTCAAGCTGATCTTGTTTGCCCATGCAAGAGTGAAATCTAACTCCCTCCCTCCTTCCATCTGGGCCACACTTAGCAATATTCCTGGTCAGCGAGATGAGGAGGTAACAATGTTTGGCAACGTCCAAGCTTGGATCCTAACAAGCTTTGCAGATTCCACCTTGGTCAGTTCATGCTCGGGACATACCACCTTGGCACACAACTGCTGGAATGTGGAAAGCCCGAGGCATGTGGAAAGGCTGTGTGTTGGCTCTATAGGTCACGACTCCAGATGGCACCACACCAAGAGCCAAGGTCAACTAGCAGCCCCGGAGAAGAGCCAGAAGAGCCTCCAGCCTTGGCCTCCTTCCTTCTTTAACCCAGGCCACAGGTGAAACAGCTTGTTCATGAACTCAAGGAAGATAACAGCCAATTGCTGGCGGAAGTCACTAAGTTCGGGGGAGGCTTAGAACGCGGGAATAGGTTGCAGAGCACACATTCACGCCCAGCTCTGTGGCCTCCTTACAGTTGACTGACTCTAACCTGCTGAGTGCTCCTCCTGCTATGTGCTCCCATCCTGCTAGGGTAGGTTCAGGTGTCAGTTCTGTTCCACGCTGGAAGCTGCTCTGCTAGGCATACTCTCTGCTGCAGCCAGAAGCCCAGGGCACGTATAGAAACATCACAGGAGACGGCAGTTTCTGCAAAGCCTGGGAATCTGTTCTCCCGGTTCCCTCTCTTGGAGCAAGGTCACTTCTAGTGAGGAGAAGGCTGCTGACTGTTCAGCCGCCCACTTCACTGTCTCCTTGGCCTTGACATTCGGACATATGGAACTTTGTAGGTTTTTCTCAGTTCAAGAAGGATGAGTCAAAACCCCCGAGACAGCTCTGGAAATGCGGACAGCCAAGGAATACTGAGCCAATGGAATACATTGCCATGTGCCTGGGGCAGGCCAATGGAAGGGCGTGCTGGCAGCAGAGAGGGGTGAATGCACAGTCTGTGCGTTTGACACCCCAGAGTCTGAGACACATAGTTTCTCCTGCACATTCAGAAACCGTGGTCGGGTGCCAACAGCAGGTCTGGGAAGGTGGTACTACCACCCACACATCCTGAGCATCATTGAACGATGAGTTGTAAGCAGACAAGATCACATATATGGCTTCTCGTGGTTTAGGCCTGCCAGCAGGTCCCGAGCTCACTGAAGGTGAGGCAATGCTGTTCTTTGGCCGTAACAAGCACCAGAGACAGGCTGGTGAGGAATATTAGCTTTATTACACACAGGTTACAGCTTCTTAAAGGATAAAAGGGGAGGGCAGGAGGGCATCTCCGGGCAGACCATTTCCCCACCCCCACTTGCCCACCAAAGACACTGTCATTGGCCATAGGACGTGTCTATTTCCCTTGACCTTCTGGTCATGTTCCACATGCATTCCCCTTGACCTTCTGGCCATGTCGGAGGTCACACTCCACGGGTAGGCTTGGGAGCTGTGCCTCAGGCCACGGGGAGGGACGCGCTAAGCCACGCCCACCAGGTAGCAGGCAGAGACTGGGGAGCGATGGAGCACATTGCCTGACCTGCAAATGCGCTCTTCAGTGGGAACTCGATGTAAGAGAAAGGCAGAGGATATAGCTATAAAGATACAGAAAGTGTAATGTCTAATTCAAGTCCTGGTTATAAGAACCCACACAGAATGAGATTTGGGCTCAAAAAGAGCTTTATTGGGAGTGCTCCCAGGCGAGGCTCACTGGCCCAGCACAGACACAGGGCCAGGGGAGTCACGCCTGCCCGGGGATCGGGAACCAGGGTTTTTATACTCAGATCAAAGCAGGAAGTGGAGTGGTGTCTAGCAGGGGAAAGAACTTTTCCTTATAAGGTAACGTGAGCGCTGATAGGTTCACTTGGGCTTGGTGGGGCCCATACAGCACTTCTGGTCCTGTTGTAGTCCCCTGGCATGATTGCATTAGCCAATTATCACTCCCATCCGTCTCCCCTCTGCAGACCACCCTTCCCCTACCTGGCTGTGCCCTACAGATGCTATAACCCAGGGCGCCATACCAGCCTTCCCCCACCTGGCTGTGCCTTACAGATGGTATAACCCAGGGCGCCATACCAGCCTTCCCCCACCTGGCTGTGCCTTACAGATGGTATAACTCAGGACGCCATACCAACCCTTGCCTTGTTGGCTGTTATTCTTACTATATATATACAGACATATACAGTATATGTATGTGTACATATGTGCATGTATGTATGTAGAGACACATACATGTACAGTAAGAAACATATATAGTAATAGGTATAGTTATATATAAGTATATATTTATTTATTTCCCCTCATTTTTACCTGATTTCCTGCCTGGATGAATATAGAAACACAGGAATGATAGATAGATAGATAGATAGATAGATAGATAGATAGATAGATAGATAGACACAGAATAAGAAGAGGCAAAGGCTGGTATGGTGCCCTGGGGTAAACCACAGCTTAACACTGACATCCCATTTGGGCGTACAAGGTCAAGGCCCAGGCGCCCCACTTGGGATCTTGCTTCCTGCTGATGAGTCCTTGCCGGATGCAGAGGAAGGCTTGGGTGCTTGGGGCCCTGCCAACCAGATGAAGCTCCTGACTCTACCTGACTCCTGGTGCCAGCCTGGCTCAGTAGTGGCTGGCATCTGGCGTTTGGGGAGTGAATATGCTGGAGAAAGCCTCTCTCTCTCTCCTTCTCTTTCTCTCTCTCTCTCCCTTTCCCTTCTCCCTCCCCTTCCATCTCTCTCCGTCTTAAAATCTTTTTTCAAAAAGAAAAAGAATAATTTCCATAAATCATGCCTCAAAGCCCTAAGAAATTACACAGCATTACATGGAAACAAAAAGATATTAGGGTGCAAAGTAATTTTCTCAAGAAAAAAAAAAAAAAGAAGACAAAAATACATTTGGGGAACCAGCACTGTGATGTAGTGATGACGACACTGCCCGAGGTGCTGGCAGCCCATTGCCATTTTTCCAGAAAATACTGGTGGAGGATGCACTCCACTAGGATGATGGAGTCCACCAAGGTGAGGGAGCCTGGGAGCAGGAAGGGTGGGCACAAAGTGGTGAAGTCCCAGGCGCCAGTTCCAGCAGTCCTGGAAAGCAGTGGAGGGAAACAGCAGCAGATAGTCATGATGCTGTTGGACTTTGGGGAAGACCAACTGCGGCTGCGAAGGGAAGAGAAACACTCAAGTGAGTGATGAATTCCTCGCGGGCACTGGGGGACACCCAGCAAAGAGCACAGGACACAGCAGGGCCATCTCAGGTCCAACACACCCAGCAGGTGTCAGCAAGCAACAACTGCAAGCCAGGCATCATTCCAGGCTCTGGTGATGGAGCAGGGACAGACCAGGTGACGTCCTTGGGCTGCTTCTCAAGGGGAGAAGGCTCGAGAACAGGGAGATCAGACAGCACAAGGAAGAAAAGCAGAGCCTTGGCTCCTTGAAGAGAGTTCTGACAACATCCGCTCAGCAATACACATGAACATAGAATAAAAACAATGGAAATCCAGAGGAGTGATTTGATCAGATCTGGGAGGGAGCTGTTTGGGTTAGCTCAGGACAGGTGAGAAGACTAAAAAGAAAAAGAAAAAAAAAGGCCTATTTTCTTCAACATAAGTCATTGAACAACGCTAACATCTAAAATTAAAGAATGTGTTTTCAGCATGCTATTTGTAATTACAGAAGCAAAGTAGAGGGTCTGATGTAGTAGCCTAGTGGCCAAATCCTCACCGGGAATGTGCCAGGATCCCACATGGGTGCTGGTTCATGTCCTGGTTCATGGTTCAGGAATCATGGGTGGTTCATGTCCCACTCAGCTCCCTGCTTGTGGCCTGGGAAAAGCAGTTGAGGATGGCCTGAAACCTTAGGACCCTGCACCTGTGTGGGAGACCTGGAAGAAGAGGCTCTGGGCTCCTGGCTTCGGATCAGCTCAGTTCCGGTCCCTGTGGCCACTTGGAGAGTGAAACAGCAGACAGATGATCTTCCTCTCTGTCTCTCCTTCACTCTGTAAATCTGACTTTCCAATGAAAACAAATAAATCTTTTCTAAAAAGTCTACTAAAAAAGAAGTCAATATAAAAGGAAAATTTGAAATTGCCTCTGGGAAACAGGATTGGAATTTAAAGAAGAGTGGAACAAAATAGACTTGACTCTTGAATTAATGTGCATTTAGGGCTTTGATAAAAAACAATGCATTCATTATTTAAAGACTCAGAGAGATTAAATATTAAATATTCCTGGATAACAATAACATACTTGACTGTACAGCTTCTGTCTCTCTTTCTCTCTTTCACACATACACACACACACACACACACACACACACACACTCACACACACACACACACACACGGTGTACAAGCACCGACTTATTCCCAGGCTATGTGCTGAATCCCAAAGGTAGAGAAGGGCTCCAGTTCATCCAGGAAGGAAATCAGGTAGACGTGAGGAGAAAGGTTCTTGCCAAAGCAACGTGAATGCCAGAAGGCAATGTAGCAAAAAATCCAAAACTCGGACAATGGCGATATTAGAAAAGATCACGGGCGTTTGGCCTGGCGGTTAAGATGCTATTTAGCAAGCTGACATTCCATGTCAAAGTGCACGGGTTCAAGTCCTGGCTCCTCTTCTGACTCCAGCTTCCTGTTAAGGCCATCCTGGAAAGGCGAGGCCTCCAGCAGTCACGCCATGACACCCAGGTCAAAAGTCAAGCTCATGCTCTGGGTTCCCACTTTGAGCCTGGCCCAACCCCAGAGACTGAACCAACAGACGAGAGGTGTGTGTGTGTGTGTGTCTTTCAAAATCAATACACAATTTTCAAACTTCATAACAAATTCATATTATGAAGTAACTATGCATGGATTTCAGACAATTTTTGCACCAAACTAAGCTTACATTTTTAACTTCCTTTCCATGAACTGTTAGAAATATCCTCACATATAAAGGGTTCCGAGTAAGGGAGAGGTGATGAATGCCACTCTAATGTCACATTCACCACGTGGCACATCAACTAAAGAAACCAAAGGCAGGTGTTGTCAGGCAAAACACACTTCCAAAAAATCCGCGGGCCCTTCATAAAAAAACAAAAACTTAATGGGTGAAAGTTACCCAATCAAGGAATAAATCAGTCCAAAAAATGGATAAATAAATAAAAAGGGCAAACTGTAGCCAAAGAGTGGTATGGACCAGAAGTCAGGTGCCAGGAGCCAGGGGCCAGGTTCTAGGAGCCCGGGGCCATGGGCCAGGTGCCAGGAGCCAGGAGCCAGGGGCCATGGGCCAGGTTCCAGGTGGCAGGAGCCAGAAGCCAGGTGCCAGGAGCCAGGTTCCAGGTTCCAGGTTCCAGGTTCCAGGGGCCAGGAGCCAGGGGCCAGAGGCCACGGGCCAAGAGACAAGATCTAGGATCCAGGGGCCAGGAATCAGGGGCAAGGATCCAGAAACCAGGAGCTAGGAAAGAGGAGCTGTTTCTTAGACTTCCACATGGGTGCAGGGGCTCAAGTACTTGGACCATCCTCTCTGCTTTTTCCCGGCCTTTCACAGGGAGCTGTATCAGAGTGGAGAAGCTGGGACTAGATCTGGTGCCCACACAGGATGCTCATGTTTCAGGTAGCATCTTTACAGCATCTGCCCCCAGGGACATTTTGAAGCTCATTTGTTTGTGTGCATTTCAAAACAATTTTGTGTAATGTGTGTGGTATGCACATGACTGTGGATGTGTGATGCATGCTGAGCGCTACAGCCTGTAGAATCAATCTATTTGTGTTTGTGTAATGCCAATAAGTTTTCTGAAATGTTGCATTAGCAAATGAGTCAGATACACTGTCCTGTTTTGATAAAGGTGATTTTGTGAGAGTTTGATATCCACAGATGAAACGGAAGATGGTCCTTCATCTTCAGACTCCGTTACATCCCCCTAAAGGGGCAGAGAGGCCGTGACAGCCTGTCACCACGCAATATCCCTGCTGGGAGAAATCGGAAAGCCAGGGACGGAAGTCGTGCCAGGATGCTGATGAACCGTTTCCGGGTCAACGACCATGAAAAGAAATGAAATCTACATCTTTTTAAAACAAGATTTTACCTCATCTGCGTCTATTTTGATCCCATGTGTATGAAATTGTTGAAAATGAAGTTCTTACTCAGACTTGGGGAGGAAGAATTCACCAAGCCTCAAGCTTCGGTCTGTTGTCCCACATGGAATACCCAGAGAATGAGTCCAGGAAATCATTTGTAGACAAATGTTACATTGATTCTCTGTTATTACCAAGATGGATGAGTGGAGATTGGGTTGGGGAGGAGCATGGTCTTAAATCTGAACCCCTGGGGTACCCAGAACCCCAGCTCTGAGTGGAAGGAGCCCTCGGGCCCGCCTGCCAGTTGTCTACATGTGAGAGCAGGCCAGGGAAGCAAGCGTTACTTCGTAAGTGCCTTTGGACCTTGATTTCAGCAGCATGAAAAGTAAATGATTGAGGGATGAACTCCAGGAGCAATTGCACCTGCATGTGGACGCTTGAGGTTTAACTTGCCTCCCAGGCCTCAGCCAATGTCTCACAAGAAACCTGCAAGCAGAGCAGACACTTGGAAATGACCTGTTGCCTCAGAGAGGTCTGGCGGGGTCTTGCTGAAGGGGACAGCAAGCAGGCAGAGAAATGAGCCATCCCAAAACATCTTCTGAGGTGGGCGACTGGGTCAGTGGTTGGTTAACAAACAATCTGGGACTCCTGCATCCTGTGTGTATCCCGGCTCCACTTCCAACTCCAGTTTCCTGGCAATGGGTACCCTTGGTGGCACAAGTACTTGGGTCCCTGCCGCTGACAGAGGAGTGGATTTCCTGGCTTCCGGCATCACCCCAGTCCAGCCATGAATGCTACAGGCTTTGAGAAGTAAACAAATAGTTGGAAGATCTCTCTCTCTTCTTCTTCTTTCTGATGGTCAATTAATAAAATATAGTTAAATAAAATTTTTTAAAAACCCACACATCCAGGGCCTGGCGTGATGGCACAGTGGTTAAGGTCCTCGCCTTGCACACCCAGGATCCCATAGGGATGCCGGTTCTATCCCGGCAGCCCCACCTCCCATCCAGCTCCCTGCTTGTGGCCCGGGAAAGCAGTCGAGGACGGCCCAAAGCTTTGGGACCCTGCACCCGCGTGGGAGACCCGGAAGAGGCTCCTGGCTCCGGATCGGCATAGCATCTGCCGTTGCGCTCACTTGGGGAGTGAATCATGGGATGGAAGATCTTCCTCTCTGTCTCTCCTCTCTGTATATCCACCTTTCCAATAAAAATAAAATAAATCTTAAAAAAAAAAAACCTCACACACCTGTACGCCTTCAACTGAGTCTCCTCCCTCCAACCTGGAAACAATGATCACACCCATTTTCTCCACCCCTCTGTCCTCCCCACCCTGATCAACTATGTAAGCATTATTTTTTAAATTAAATAAAGATTTTTAAAAAGCAAATTAGTGCATTCAAACTATCCCTCATTTGAAATAATCATCAAAAACATAGCTTGGATGTTCCTCTCAGTTCACCAACTGACGTATACAGTCTCCCTCAGGGGGTCTAACTAAACCAACCCACCTTAGGTTGTGTTTGCCTTGGTGATGCCTTCCTGTACTTTTGGGCCAGGGCCAGGGTACTAGGGTGGAAGTGGATGTGACATTTACAAAGGCACAGCTCTGTATACAACTAGTTGGCGTGTTAAAATCTGGAAAAAGGTGTTCTCCATCATGGCAAAATAGCCCCTGTGCCAATGTCATCATTGCTGGTAGGGCTTGAACACGTGTGTGTTTTTCCTAATGGGAGCAGCTCCTCTCCTCCCTGTTGTCTGCATGCATCTGGCTCAAGCAACGACACTGAGGAAAGGACCCCCACTAGAGAGGGCCGGTGGAGTCATCTGGGGGACCAGAGCTACGGCACAGTGGGTTAGGGCCCCACTTTTTGGGGAGAGATATAGGGACAGAGGAAAAGAAAGCTCACCCACCACTGGTTCATGCCTCACCTGGCCAGGACTGGGTGGGGCTCAAGGTGAGAGCTGGAAATTGCCATGTGAGCGGTAAGAACTTAGTCATTTGAGCCACGACCTGCACTATGAGACAACGGGAGTCAGGTGCAGAAGGCAACACCGCAACCCAAACAGCAACATGAGAGATATGCACATTGGCACACACGTACACACACACACACACACACACACACACACACACACACACACACACACACACACACACATACCCCTCTGTGCCAGAAAAGCACTTACAGTGAAGGAGATTTGAGGTCAAGATTGAAATCCAAGGTGCGTGCAGCCGAGTGTCTACGAAGGATTTCTTTAAAGGGTGGGGTTCCTGCATCTGCACGTTTGATGTATCACAGTCTGTCTCCACCTCTCTCATCAAGATCTAGACATCTGTGGTGTAAACAAAGGCACCCCCCCAGCCGTGCTGTACATTGTGGACCCCGTCTCTGCCCCCCAGGACCTTGCAGGAATTGGCACAATCCCTTTGCCTGTGATTGAACTCACCCGTGGGAAGGTGATGGATAAGGAAGGGAAACTGAGAGCAGCCCAGGTCACGCAGACGAGAAGGGCTCCTGGGCCCCTGGGTTCTTTCTCCATGTCTGCACCTGGGGTGAAATCAGCAAACAGTAGAGCAGGCCCAGGAGGGGGGCTCTCAGAGGAAGGAACCCTGTACCCTCTCCCCTCTCTAGGGTTCAGCCTCCAGTGCCTGATACCCTCATGAGCATGCAGCTGGCTTTTCCCAGTTTCAGAACAGCAGTTACTACTGTGGCCCTGGGGTCAGGGTGCCCAGAACGGCAGCTGCTGGGCTAAGCATGAGGAGGTGGCACTGTACCTCGGGGAGCTGGGTCCCCCCAGAAAATACTGGCAGTGCTGGATGGAAGACAGGCTGCCCACTGGAAGTTGAGTTTTCACTCTCACCGCCAACTTGTGGGCCACTGCCAGCCCTTTGAAGGCCCATGTGTTAGCCTTCGGAAGGCAGGACTCCAGTGGGAAGCCCCCAGTGCAGGCAGTCTCTGCAACAGCCTGGGCCTCTGCTGGCCTGGACGCACCAACCCGTCACCTCCCCAGTGCACCTCATTCTTTCCAGAAAGCGCGGATTCCATGCCAGGGAGCCTGTACACTTGCTCTGCAGCGCCACCTGGAGGTTGGAAGAATTCTGACCTGGGAACCCTGATTTCTCCTTCAACTGAAGCTATGGAATGAAGATGCAGAGGCGCCTGTTCCACTCTAACCAAAACTACATGACGTCGGCCCGAGATCAGCCAACACGAATTTAGGCCTGGGCCCGTTACAGGAGAGGCAGCAGCCACATACAGCTGTGAAGATTTGAATCAACTAAAATGCAATCAAAATCAGTGTTCACCTCCTTGGCGACCCTACTCATATCCTTTTTACTCGGTAGCCTCGTGTGGCTCCCACAGACCACACTGAAGCATTCTGCAGAAGGTTCCATCGTGCAGACCAGGTGAGTCCTGCTCCAGTCCCATAGGACCCTGGGCAGCAGACCTGGCCATATCAACTCTACTGGTTTGCCACAAGATCACCTGCTCCTCCGTAGAGCTTGTGGCGAGGGTCTCTGACATGAGGACATATGGTGTTCATGAGAGCCACCCTTGTGCCAACGCTGCCTGCAGAGTGCCCAGAGCCCTGCTGCCCTCTTAGACTCTGGAGTCCCCTGACTCCCCCCTCCCCGGTTGCCCTCATTTCCCACACAGGGCTGTGGCTTCCAGAGCCACCTTCACTCCACACCCTTTCATCCTGTCTCTTGATCACCGTGGCTTCTTCACCAGCTGTGCCTCCATGCCACCCCCAAGTGAGAATGTGATGGTTCACACACTTGGGTAGGATGACTGCTGGTGGGCTCATCTGCTAAGACCACAAAGTCTTAAGGGTGCAAAGAAGGTGGAAGCGTCATCGAGTTGTGGTGTCTGCAGTGGGACCCACAGGAAGTGGATTGGATTGGATTCTCGGGGTGAAACCCTAAGTCTGAGACCCAAGGCTATATAGAGAGACCCATGCTCCCGGCTGCCCTGCACCACTGTGGGATTCTGCAGTGGGAATACCATACCAAGCTTCCAAACCCTCCTCCACGATCTCCAGCTGCGAACATCCAAAATTGTGAGCCACAGTGAGCCGCCTGCCTCTCTGAGCAGCTGTCCTGAACACTGTTTTAGGAACAGAAAGATGACTAACCCAGCGAGAGGCCTGGCTCCATTGGGTGCGCAGTTAGTGTCATCAGACAGGAAGGGACATTTCACCAGGGCAACCTAGAAGGTCAGAAAGGCATCATGCCTGCGTCACAGGTGCTTGAGATTGAGAAAGCAAAGCAAACAAGGACACCTGTGGAGGTAGCAAGGTCAAGGCCCACTGTCCAGGGAGTGCTTCACAGAGCTGCTCAGGTGGTGCCAGGGAGCCTGCACCTGCAGACTGGCACGGCCCTAGATTTCCTTCCATCATCTGCCCTCATCCCATCATGGTATTCTCCACCCACCACCTACGGTGTCTCTTAGCCTAGAGCGCTGCTTGAAGAACACCGGTTGATGAGAAGGATGGTGCTGAGCAAGAGATATCAGTTGCATGAGGGCACTTCAGAAAGTTTGTGGGGAAAAGTGGAATTGAAAGACTTCCATTTTGGTGCAGAAAATTTGAAATTTACTCATTAAATTTTTTTTTTTTGCATAATACACATTCTCCAGCAACCTGCAGATCCCTCCTACGCATGAGTTTCACACATATTTTTGCATCAGAATAATTGGATACTTGGATTCCATTTCCCAGGAGCTCTCTGAAAGCTGCTCAGATTTGCTGTGCAGCAAAGCGCCCAAGAGCCCTGAGCCTGCTGCAGCACATACCTGCGATGTGTCCACGGCCAGGGTCCATGCTCACCCTGCTAGGATGGGGTCCAGAACCCAGGTGCACCCTCCAGGGTGGGATTAAAATCTAGGACAAGCATCCACTGGCAGGGAATGGTCTCAGATGCCACAGACACCACACTCGTGGGATCATGCTGAATTTCTCC
Organism: Ochotona curzoniae; assembly: GCF_017591425.1. NCBI lineage: Eukaryota > Metazoa > Chordata > Mammalia > Lagomorpha > Ochotonidae > Ochotona > Ochotona curzoniae. The sequence continues at coordinate 982,692 of NW_024465746.1, forward strand.
AAGATTTTCTCTTTGAACTTGTGTGTTATGGGCAAGCCCAGTGGGACAGCAAAGGGTGTGTTTCATTGTGTACCCACCACCACAACCAGCCCCTGCCCACCAAGTATTGCTGGACACTTGACCCTAACTGCCAGAGATGCAAGGCTGGAGCTCAAGTAGAATCCTCAGCAGTGCAATTAAACAGCAGTGTGGTCACTACTGCAAATGGCCTGATGGCTCACTTCTCTTGTTCTCACTTTAATAACACAAAATTACAGGGGCCATTCAGAACAAACGTCTTTTGCAATGGGAGGCTATGTCAGGATTACAAGCTAATTCTCCCCTCAGTCAAGGTTTCACAGGAGGTGTAGGATGCTCCATGTCTTGAACTGTGAAACCCAAACCCAGAGGAGGCTCGAGAACTGCCCTTGGTGAACAAGAAGGCAGGTTTGTTAAGGCACAGTTTTTGACGGCTCAAACCAATTTTGTTGGAAATCAGCTTTTCCCTCCAGATCGGGGTTCCTCCAGTATGTCACCCCCTTGAAATCATGGCCAAATCTCCTCTTAACTTCAGGCAATAAGACAGCCTTATGGCTTGGCACTAAGATTTGGAAACGCCAGAGCTCAGGATGATGGGAGACCCACACTGGGCTGAAAACCAGGGTGCATTTTCATGTGTGCACACGTGTTCAAATCCTTGGTCGCCTTGGTGTCACTGGAAGGGCACAGCTGGTCGTTGCAAATGAGGCATGAAGGGCAGGAGAAAACAAGGCCTCCCACAAATGCAATATTATTCTCAGGAACTAGGTAACGTTACAGCTATTCAGTTTGAAAAATGTTGACACATACTGGTAACAGAAACTCAGTGGAAAAAGCATCACTGGGGACGAGCCAATTCCAATCAAAATGAACGTTTACCGAGTGCTTTCATCCAACCATGTATTAAGTTACTGGCTGCCTTGTGTGCATCCAGCACTATTCCGGAAGGTTCCAGGTGAGGAAAAGAACCGAGATCTTCCAAGAAGCAAGCATCTTAACGGGGCAGACAAGGAGCACAGGCGTGGAACTCAACTTCAAGTCCCAAGAAGTGTCGCGAAGTCTGATAAAACCAAACACGTGGAGGCATCAGTGGCAGGTGCAGAGTCAGACAGAGCTGTGGCGTGTCAGCAGCACCTGGACCAGAGGCAGGGAAGCCAGCCCTCTTCACAGAGCCATTGTGATGGCCTCAGGGGGCCTGAGGAGGTAGAGCAGGGTGGCTGGGCTGAGCTGGATGGAGAGTGTGGGACAGCAGAGGGCGGTGTGAGGAGTGGATGATTCAAGAGCTTTGGGATTAACTCTGAGTGGGATAAGAGGCCACAGGAGGGGTCGAGGGATAAGCGCTAAAGACCACCTAGAGGTGAGCAGTCGGCTCAATGCTGAAGACACTCCTTGGGACATTTGCATTCCGTACAGGAAAGCCTGGGTTCAAGGCCCGGCGCCACTGATTCCAGCTTCCTGTTCATGTCCACCCCCAGAGGCAGTGGTGATGGCCCAAGTACTTGGGTCTGTGTCACTTACACCAAAAGCTTGGATGGCGCTCCAGGCCCTGGCTCCAGCTCAGGCCATTGGAAGCATTTGGGAAGTGAACCAATGGATGGGGGATCTCTCTCCACCTGTTTCTCTCTCCCCCAAACCTAGTATACACACACACACACACACACACACACACACACACACAGCCTTTCAAAATATTTTGAAGGGTCCAGCGTGATAGTATAGTAGTTAAAGTCCTCACCTTGAACGCGCCGCGATCCATGTGGTCGCCAGTTCTAATCCCGGCGGCCCTGCTTCCCATCCAGCTCCCTGCCTGTAGCCTGGGAAAGCAGTTGAGGACGGCCCACAGCCTTGAGACCCTGCACTTGCATGGGAGACCTGGAAGAGCTCCTGGCTCCAGGCCTTGGATCAGCTCAGCACCAACTGTTGCACTCACTTGGGGAGTGAAACATCAGACGGAAGATCTTCCTCTCTGTCCTCTTTGTAGTATCCGCCTTTACGATAAAAAAAAAAAATCTTAAAAGTATATATATATATAAATATTGAAGAGAGCACCTGGCTGCTGCAGCTTGTACTGATGTGATGTGACCAAGCTTCTTCTGGGTCCCAAAGTCCTGGGCCGTCCTCCACTGCTTCCCATGCCTCAAGCAGGGAGCTGGATGGGAAATGGAGCAACCAAGATATGAACCAATACCCATACGGGATCCAAATATGGGCAAGGTGAGGATTTAGCCACTGAGCTATTACACCAGACCTCATAACTAAACAACTAAACTAAAATAAATGAAGCCTGTAAACGTAAAAAGTTCAAATCTTAAACTCGAAGGTGATTTAATTTTCCAACTTTTGTAAATGAAGCTGATTGAGGGCATTTCATCCAGCAACAGCCAAATCCCTCCTCTGCACAACAGTTCCCTGCCTGTTCGACACACACGAACTTGCTCTCCTATACCCAGGTCTGCCTCAGCCTTCCTGCTGTGAACATGCTGTAATCTCCTTGAACCAAATCCATCCAGTGAGTCAATGCTGAGCCGTTCCTTAGCACAGGGTCTGGACTACGGGACCACAAGGGGGCAGCTCATCAGACAGCCAGACACCACAGGGAACACACAGCACCTACAAGGAATACACAGCACCCAGAGGGAACACACAGCACCCAGAGGGAACACACAGCACCCAGAGGGAACACACAGCACCCAGAGGGAACACACAGCACCCACAGGGAGCACACAGCACCCACAGGGAACACATAGCACCCACGGGGAACACACAGCACCCAGAGGGAGCACACAGCACCCACGGGGAGCACACAGCACCCACAGTTCACCGAGTGTCCTGAAGAGACACAGACCGCACATGCCCAAGGATCACTCCTTCTCAATTCTTACTCCAAATTCTTCAAATCCAGGTTATCAAATTTTACTGTGGGTTTTTATCCTGTCAAGGTCAGGACAGGCACAGGAACTGTCCGACAGATGCCTAGGTGACCTGCCAGTGATCAAAGTGTACCCACACGGAGCTCCAGAGCAAGGGCCTTCGCATGAGGCTGCTCAGTCTGCTAACTGCAGTGCTTGCTCTCCTGGGAGCTCTTCCGTCAGCACTGCGGTAACTTAACGGTGTTTTCCCAAAGGCAGCTGAGTCCCAAAGAAAGCAAAGTACGGAACTAAAGAATCCAAATCACTATGCTTGTGTAGTTCCAGGTTTTATTTTCATAATCACCTTCCTACAGGAACAGTAATTTGTATTTCTGTATCTATACACTTAATATCCCACTCATCAAAGAGTAGGGAAATAGAAGGAATACAGCACAGAATTCCATACACAAATACCAATCTGAGTATGTACAAATAAATCCAATATATTAAGCATATTCTGTAGACGTACAGGATAGGAGAACACTGAATACTAGATTCTGAGCATATTCATGCACTCTCATTGGGTAAAACGGATGACACAATGGTTTTAGAAAACCATTTTTCTTGTAAACACAGAGTTTTCCATTTCTGACTGTACTCTCAGGAAAAAAAAAAAAGACTTACAGAAAAGAAAACGATGCTTATGGAACCAATGTTTTTCATTAGACACCCTACATGACGACCCTGCCATCCAAGGAACGTGCTCGTGGGCAGAGGCGGCCGAGGGACAGGCTGCTTATGCTGCCTGAAGCTCAGGGGTACTGCTGTGATGGAAAGCATGGATTTGTTTAAATTTACACTATGCAAGGAGAGTTAACATGAAAACAATTTTTTCTGGGTTTGTGATGGTCTATTCGGTCTGTAAAGTGCTGCTAAATCTGCCGAGACTAGTCAGCTAAAACGAGTATTCGAGTGATTCGGGAAGGTTCTTGCCGGCCGTCAGGGTCTGCGCCATCCGCACTGTCAGGACACACTCAGCTGACTGATGGACGTGGCACTGCCCACAAGGCCCTACGCTGCTGTAATGACACGGGGAATTAGTGAGGGGAAGGGACTTAGCAGGGGGGTTGGGGGGGAATCCTAGAGCCTAAGGAATTGCATCATAAAATAAAAATGTTTTAAAAGTTAAAAAAAAAAGGGTATCAGAATGACAGGATCTGTCTTGAAAAAGAAAACCTTAGATACAGCTTTATTTGGCTCATTCATGATCTCCGTAATGGCCTTGAAGATGAGCCGAGTACCTGCAGAGCTCTGCAAGTCATCGTGGGAGACACAAGGTGATTTAGTGTTTTCCAGGAGACCCGAGGGGGGCTGTGCACGGGCCTCACCCACCCAGGCACACCCCCAGAGAAGGCCGGCTGTGCCTGAGCCCGACTCCCCTCAGTGTTGGCAGTGAGGCTAGCGACAGGGCGTGCGTGCCAGAACAAAGCATACTGCCGCTGGTACCCTCTGTCCAATTAAAGTAAAAAAAGGAATGCTACAAAGGCATGTTTTTGGAAATAAGCATAAGGTATAAAATGCTGATAGTGTGGTGTTTTAAACACGTCTTTCAAAAATAATTCTCCCCCTTCAACCAACTTTTTGTAGCATACACCATTTCCTGCCTCAGCTTGATGTTTGCAGTTACAACTCAAAATAAATGAGAAATTATTCTGGGAGGAAAAAGTGCATTATGCACTAGAATTATGATACTATCATCTCTCAGGATGCTTAAAATCACTTTCTAAGCATGTTCCCACTATATAAAAACTAAGCCAGCCTGGAGTCTAGGACGGAAGGAACAGGCGCCCCATGAGGACAGCACGCAGTTACAGACTGGTCCTGCTCCCCGTGGCTCTGCCAGCTCACACATGACGGCTTCGCTGCATCTTTTCCGGACTAACATTGTAAGGCTCCAAGCAGCTTCCTGTCCAACCTCACTTCTGAAAAGACTGGACAACTCAAATATTTTCTGACATCATAGGGGACACATTTCCTCTTCAATACAAAAAAAAACCCCATTTTAAAACAATATCTATATATATACATATATTATTTTACCAATAGAGCTTACTTCTAGCAGCAGTTATGAAATGAAGTGCAGAGAACGCTCTACCAACACACTCGAGGAGCGCCCGTCGAATCCCCACCAGTTCTTCAGAATGTACTCAGGCTAAAGTTCGGCTCGTAAATTTTAAAGTCAACTGTATTTAACATGGCAGTACATGTTCTAATTCTTGCTCCTGTCATGAAAAAACAAAAAACAAAAAAAAAAACCCCAACCCATCACTTCTAGGGAGCAGGTACAATGGCTGACTTGGAGAATTGGTAACGGAAATGGGGTCTGCACGAGCATTCCAAATCCTGACGTTACGAAGCAAAGTCCCCGGGCCCCAGTCCCAAGCCTGAGGAGCTCCTTCCTGTTCTGCCCTTGGGCGCTGCGGGTGGAGCACTAGCACAGCCCTCCGGAGTACTCGTCTTCCTCCTCCTCGGCCGCTGCGGTGCTGACGCCAGCAGGTTTGTCCTGGGGTGTGGCAGGTGACTTCTTCTTGATGCCCCCTCCTGGGACGACCAAGCTCAGCCCCAGCTTGGCATACTGCAACGAGAACACACACCCCTGAGAGCTGAAGGGCCACAAGCCCACCCCACAGCTCAGCATCGGCTTCCTCTTCCCCTCCCCCTCCCCATCAGGGAGGACACAGCACCTCCTCCCCCCCTCCCTATCCCTCTCAGGGAGGACCAGCTCCCCTCCTCTTCCTCCTCCCCCTCCCCATCAAGGAAGACCAGCTCCCCCTCCTCCCCCTCCCCATCAGGGAGGACCAGCTCCCCCTCCTCTTCCTCCTCCCCCTCCTCCCCCTCACCATCAGGGAGGACCAGCTCATCCTCCTCTTCCTCCTCCCCTCCCCCTCCCCATCAAGGAGGACCAGCTCCCCCTCTTCTTCCTCCTCCCCCTCCTCCTCAGGGAGGACCAGCTCCCCCTCTTCTTCCTCCTCTCCCTCACCATCAGGGAGGACCAGCTCCCCCTACCCTTCCCCCTCCCCATCAGGGAGGACACAGCACTCCTCCTCCCCCTCCCCCTCCCTCTCAGGGAGGACCAGCTCCCCCTCCTCCCCCTCACCATCAGGGAGGACCAGCTCCCTCTCCTCTTCCTCCTCCCCCTCCTCTCCCTCACCATCAGGGAGGACCAGTTCCCCCTCCTCTTCCTCCTCCCCCTCCGCATCAAGGAGGACCAGATCCCCCTACCCTTCCTCCTCCCCCTCCCCCTCAGGGAGGACCAGCTCCCCCTCCTCTTCCTCCTCCCCCTCCCCCTCAGGGAGGACACAGCACCTCCCCCTCCTCCTCCCCCAGACTACCACAGAGACAGAAAAGCAGCACAATGGCGCTAGGTGGCAGATGCCTTGTGACCGCAATGTGGCAGCAATACAACTACTAAAAACATCAATTATTGCCACACTGCAGAATCTGAGATAATCTGGATAAACTGAGTGAGGTAACACAGCAGCTATAAAATGTAAAGTTCTATTGAATAAAAGGGCACACCCTAGAGATTTTTTTAAAACATTCAATCTACCAATGTCTATATATGAATTTGTGCAGAAAAAGATGACTTCCATACATTTTTATTGTTAAAAAAAAATCAAAGACCTTAGAACTGCTCTGTTACTCTGATAAGACTCTGAAGTTACGAGAGCAGACTGGTGCTCACAGACGCACTTCAGAAGGAAAATGGGAAGTGACACACTCAGCCACGGCCCCCTGAGGTGCACCAGCTGCATCCCAGGAGCCTTCTCCCAACAGGTGATCCACTGGGTCGGTTCACAGCCTGCACTGACTGTGCGCTGTCCCCAGATCTTCTGAATTATGGAGGCTACTATTTGGTGGGCCTCCTTCAGATGGGGATCCCAAAAGAAACTTATAAACCAAACAGCTTACAGAGAACAAGAGATGGGAGGAGAAACTGAGAAATTAGGCTGAATTAAAGGTTTGCCTGTGGAAGCACTTCAGCCGTGGCGGGGATGCCTGCATCCCATACAGGGCAGCTGGGTTTAATCCCAGGGTGGCCTCCAATCCACCTTCCTGCAAACACTGTCCGTGGGAAGCAGCAGGGACTCAGTCCTTCCCACTACGTGCAAGACACACAATGAGATGCAGGCTCTCCTGGCTTTGGCCTGGCCCAGTCCTGGCTGTTGTAGGCACTGGAAGGGGGAACTAGCCCTGTCTCTGCCCTTCAAATAAAAAAATGAAATACGTATACTGTCAACTAAGTTAGACGGATGCCTGAGTAGATCAAATTACTTAAATCTGCAGGAAGCTCAGGAGAGGGGTCGATCCCTTCGAGGGTATCACTGGATGTGAAAAACATCACACGAGCCCCACTGTAAAACGCTCACATGGAGAACGCGCCCAAGGGCCACTTACGTCATTGTCCATGTACTTGAAGAGCGGTGAGTTGCAGACCTCGGACACCTGATCTTGGTCTTGCTGGTCATACCCTTCAAGAAGCTGCTCGAGGGCGGCGCAGTCTTCACTCCCGTTGAAGCCCGGGATGCTGCAGGAAGCACAAGTCCTTACAAGAATGCTTCTCCACTGGGCAGGATTTCGTGCCCAGCAGAAGGCAGACGTTAGACCGTAAGCCCAGGGTGGGGCGGGTGAGGATGCGGTGCCCAGCTGCAGTGCCCAGGAAGGCCTCCGGAAGGCTCCCGCTCACAGTGTCAGCAGTGCCTAGGCTGGACTGCTCTTTTCATAAACCCCAACGTGGGCATCCCTCATGTTGATATACCTGGGGTGGGCAGTCTGCATTTTCCTTTTTTTTTAAAAAAGGCTTAAAAATTATTCCTTCTCATAGATGTCCCGGAGAGAAAAACTCGGGGAAGAAACGGCCAGTACAAATGGTGCTGTGCCAACCATGGGGAGGGTGGTGGGTGCTGCCAGGAGGGCACCACACAGCTCACACTGCCCCAGCAGCTGGGACCCGCAGCAGCCAGCCTCCTACCTGTAGCTCTCCCTGACACAGCGCTCCGCAGCCACGTAGTCGTTTCGATGCAGATGAACCAAGACCTGAGCGATTGTTTTCTAAAACAAAGAGAGGTGATTACAGTCCAAGGTTTTGTCTACTTAGCCACGTCAGTTTGCTGGAAGTGTTACAAACACCCACAATTGAACCTTCAGAGTCTCAGTCTGTATTCAGTGACACCAATTAATTCTGCAGTAACACAGGACACTGAGAGAAAAATCTCAGACAGATCACCCACTCTAGTGTGCACGGAACAGGGGTGTCCCTGAAACGAAGACTGGCTGCGTGGGCTGGACGCTTGCCCGAGCCTCTGCCACGCTAACACGCTCCCTGCCAGTGCTGCCACCGCCAGTGGGAGGGCCACTCCTGAGGACTGAGTGCCCTTCAAGTATCTATGAAAGGGAATTCAAAAGATAGTTACGCCCCTGAAACTCATCTCACGGCAAAACAGCTCTTCCTAAAGTACGTTCCATTTTGCGGCTCTCCATTCTTTGGGCACCTGTCACAAACCTATCTTCAGAAGTCGACTGGCCCTTCTGTCACCTTTATCATGAGATAATGCTCGCTCATTATCTTATTTCAGGCATTACAATTCCCAGTCCCAAAACTCTGACTTCATTTTGACTGTCTGCATTGAAATACAATTTTCCTCTAAAAACAACAGTTCTTCTCCATGCGTTTTAATGTATTTCTTCCTCCCGGAGCAGTCACACAGCTGTTTCACAGTCTGTTCATTCTGACACCTGGACTGTTCTGGGATTTTCTTTAAGGAGCGGCTCCCATTGCCCTGGCCCTGCATGTGATCTGTGAATGTCACGTGGTTCTCAGCACACAGCCACCACCATCAGGTACAGACAGCAGCTGTCACCGGGGGACGGGGAGCAGGCAAGGTCCTTAGTTCAAATCCTCTGCTATGCTATTCTGGGTCTGGCCCATGTATGCACCCTTTAAGGGGTAGTGTGACACATGGACTGTGGTTTAAATCTCTCTCAAAACTGCACCCTCCTTCGGGCCTTGTCATGCACGCATGGCTGAAGTGTGAAGACGAAGACTGCGTGGGCCACAAGGTGGGGGGCCCCCTTTTCCACCACTCCTTCTCGGCGTTTTCTCCTTACTCTCTCAGCTTCATCCTCTCTGCTCCTCCAGCCCGAGATGAGGCTCCATTTAGAGTTGTACTCACCGAGCCACCACTAACGCAGCAAGTGCACGCAAGTGGAAACAATGGGCCTCTTCCTCCCTTCACTCTGCTAAGCCAGGGTTCCTCCAGAGGGCTGCATTCCTGCGCCTGGGGGATCCTCTCGGCTTGGCCACTCCCTTCCCACAGCGCTTCCTCCCCGCTGCCTCCCAAGGGCCGACTTCCTCCCCAGGGCCGACTGCCTCCCCAGGACCAGGATCGGCTGCCTCCCCAGGACCCGCTGCCTCCCCAGGACCCCAGGGCCCACTGCCTCCCCAGGGCCCACTGCCTCCTCAGTCAGCCTGCACTTCCTTCTCAGCCTGGGGTATTCCTATATTTGATCAACTGGTTTAGTTGTAACCAAGAGACAGGCTGTCATGGGCTGACTCTACCTTGGTCAAAAGTGCAAACCCACCATGTATTATTTTACAGAAATATACAGAGCATTACAGAATCCTATGTTAAGTATTTACAGCATATATGAAACATTATTCAATTAAAAACCAAAAATGAGCACTTTTAAAGAATACCTTATAACAAGTTGGGTAATTCTCAATCTCCTTGTAAATATTTTTTTCTTTCTGAATAGAGATGGCTGCCTCATCAAACCTGAAGACAAAACAGACACGTGAGACAAGGCAGTGTGCACGGCTTCTGGCAGAGGCCAGCTCTGCTGTGGCCCTCCCGTCACAGACACTAGAGAAACAAAGAGGATGGGTGCCGAGTGCCGCCTGCTCCCCTCACCCCTGCCTTTGCTGACTCTCCCTTTGCAGGCCTCACGATGACAGCCAAGGAACTCAGGATTGGGCTAGCCCGCACAGAGAGCCCCACGCACGGCACGGGCCGCCCCACAGGAGCACCTGTCCAGTTCAAGGACGTGCTGGAGACAGTTTCAGAATTCACCACCACGTTTCCTCCCTCCCACATAGAGACCATCCACAGAGCAGCACTTGCTGCCTGCCCAACTCAACACAACCCTCGCTGCACTGCTAGTGTGCAACACGCAACCCTCATTGCACCGCTGGTGTGCAACACGCAATCCTCACTGCACTGCTGGCCTGCAACATGCAATCCTCGCTGCACCGCTGGTGTGCAACACGCAACTCTCACTGCACCGCTGGTGTGCAACACGCAATCCTCACTGCACCACTGGCCTGCAACACGCAACCCTCACTGCACCACTGGCCTGCAACACGCAATCCTTGTTGCACTGCTGGTGTGCAACACGCAATCCTTGCTGCACTACTGGTGTGCAACACGCAATCCTCACTGTACCACTGGTGTGCAACACGCAACTCTCACTGCACCGCTGGTGTGCAACACGCAACCCTCACTGCACCGCTGGTGTGCAACACGCAACTCTCACTGCACCGCTGGCCTGCAACACACAACCCTCACTGCACCGCTGGTGTGCAACACAAAATCCTCACTGCACCGCTGGTGTGCAACACGCAATCCTCGCTGCACTGCTGGTCTGCAACAGTGTATTTTCTATCTACTCTCAATTTCCTTTTACTCTCTTCTTCCAACAGCAAAATACAAAGCCAGGGGAATCACCAAACTTCTCCCTCAAACTCCCCATCCACCTCCTGTGATTCCCATCAAGCCCTCACAGGCTCCCCGCTGCCCTACCCTTACTGTTTGACTCTACTCCAAATTCCAAACTCCCTCAGTAACTTGTAACTGGATGAATCTTCGGCCTGTTCCATTCTGTCATCCCAACAGATGGCCCGAGGTCACAGAAGCAATGACCGAGTGACTTAGCACCAGGAGTCCACACAACCTCACAGCTAAGGAAGACGACGTGCTCTGGTCAAAATCAAAGTTCAATAATGTCATAAAGCTCCACTCCATACAAGGCTTGGCTTATGGTTAATACTGCTATCCACACTGTGAATTAAACTGAAGTTCTGTGGGCTGTGTCTGGCAACTTAATGTGTGCTACAATAAAGCTCATTGGTGAAATGCGTTCTCAAGTTTCAAATCTGACAGACTGTTGGAGCATGGTCGGTTGTGAGCTGTTGTGAGTTGTGCGGAAGTCTGACTGCCCTCACCACCCTCGCCTCCCCAGGTCACTCTATAACCACACCCCGAGTGTGGAGACAACCTCTGAATCTGATGCCACCTCGTGCCTATGACGCCACAGTCATCAGGTGCCTCCGAGTGAGCAAACAGCTTTGTCTGCAGGGCCTGACCTCAGCAGGTGAGTCCTGAAGTCAAATTCTGGAACCAGACAGAGGTGCCGCCACCAGCCTCCTATCAGGAAAAGACTCCCACAGGGCACACACTCAGGAGTGGGAGGCACCTGCTAAACCCAACCGCTCTGCCCGGGAAACGCACAGGCAGCAGGAGCACAGGACCCTAGTGACACAGCTGCCGATCACTCGGGAGTGGGCCTGCAGAGCACCCAGACCTGATGGCAGGCAGAGCCATCGGGCCCCTCAGCTTTGCACAGAGGAACCAGCTACACGACAGCTAGGCTTCTGTCTCACAGAGACCGAGCAGTCATCAGTGAGAGCTGTTCGAAGCTGCTAAGTTTGCGTCAATTTGTTTTAAAAGTTAAAAAAAAAAAAAAACAAAAAAAAAATCCAGTGTGGGGAACACAAGTATCACATGAAATAATTACAGATGCTGTTTACAAAATAAATCAGAATATTCTACAGACATAACGAATGTCTGGATTAGATCACCCTAGCAGGAATCTCAGTATTTTAAGCTGTACATATATTTACCATAAAGCTTAGGTCTGGAACATGATTTATTTCCTTGACAGAAATATAGCATTTCTTCATGCTTTTATCAATGTAAAAAAACAGCCAAGAGAAATATTATGCACTTATATGGGTCCACAGTAAAAAATTTAATCAACTTTGCTTAAAGTCCATGAACTTGGCATATAAAACCCTTTTCAAATATATTCAGGAAATTATGTTAGTTACAATGAGATACAATGTTTTTTACTTTTCCATCAGATAATTCTTAATGCTCCTAACATAATCTATCTGGTTTTGTTGAAGACACAATAAATTATTTTTATTTCCTGTCATTCAAAAGCAGAGTCAGACCCAAACAAAACAAAGCAGACTCTAAGCCCCCAGCGAGCGGATGCCTGCGAGAGACTGAGCCTCGCTCAGCAAGCTTCAACAGATCCCAGGCATGACTCAAACTCTTCCCCTCAACCCCACTACTTCCTGAACCCCAAAACATACTTTCCACTTCCCACAAAACTTGTCAGACTATTCATGATACTCCCAACTAACCTTCCTACCGTCACTGATGCATTAGCAGTTAAACCAGGACAGGACAGCTGCCTGATACAGAAGCCCAGGGACTCTCCCTACTACTCCACACCCACGCCACCCGAGCACACACCTCGTCCACACCCATGTCACACGAGCACACACCTCATCCACACCCACGCCGCCCAAGCACACACCTGGTCCACATCCACGCCACCAGCTCTCTCTGTAAGATGACCTGTCGACTGTGTCCCTCAACTGGTAGAGGCACTTCTCTTTGCTATGTGGGATCTGAGTTCATTGGGAATATACACCATATGCCAGCTCAGGGGTGTCCGTCTTGCATTGAGGGCACTGAAGCCACGACCAGCTTGTTGGAGAGGCCTGGTCTCGAAGGGCACCGAGCCAGGACGGATGTCGCCTACACTCGGAAACACTTCTCCATCACAGGGCACCGAACGCAAAGACAACCAGGAAAGTATAAAACACCAAACAAGCAGTGCCATTTGCCATACTAACATATAAACTAAGGTATTAGGGCTAAATCTTACCATTTCTCATGTAGACAGTGGAGTAATAAAATATAACAAGCATCCAATTTAAAATGCTATGCCATACCCTATGAGTAAGAGGGAACTGTGAATAGCATATACTTATCATCTATTTATTTAGGCTACGAGTGAACTCCAAGCAAATTATAATCACAGTCTACATATAACATTCAGTATCACATAGCTATCTCATTACCTTTTCCTTTACATCAATCATGCATGCTTTTTCCTAGTCTGCACTACTTAAAGTCCTCAAAGAAGTACTAGGTGGCAATGAATTCTTTCATACCACAGGTTCCCAGGAAAACTTTCCAAAATATCCAAAGTCTTCACATTCCTGAATAAATTTAAATCCATTTTCATGCTGTCACACAAATCAAATATGTATGTCCATAAGATCAATTTTTTGCTCAAATACTGGAGAAGATACTACATAAAACCATGTTTTACTAAAGGGAAAAAAAACCCCAACAATATCAAAATGTAAACCGGACCATTTGCTGCCCTGGCCTCATCAGCGTGCAGCGCCTAAGCACGCCCACACACCTGACACGCCTGGCTTCAGCAGGTGGCACTTCCCCCAGCACGGCCTGAGAGGAGCTCCCTGCTCACTTGATGACAGCTGTTTTCGCAAGTCAACACCAGCTAGGGACATGTTCAGAACGCAGTCAATGCCACATGTAAGGATGCCACATGCAGAACGGTCCCTGCTGACCACTCCCGCAGGTCCTGAACGCTCGGACCCTATGCTGCTCCTGCCGACACACCATCTGAGATATCTACAGTTTGGGAACCAAGAGAGAGAAATGTGAAAACCAGGAAAGCTTTAGGCTGGCTGAAGCAGAGCAGACTGCCCCAGGAGCGGTAATGAACTGCTGCCTCTTTCCAGTGACTGCCCGCCCTCCCTGCAGCAGAGCCCCCAGCACGCGGGATGGTAGACAGGCGTGGGGAGCAATGCAGGCCCACCACGAGCTGGGCAAAGGAGAAGAGCCAGAGGCACGCGGAGCTGCCCGCCATCCGCCCAGCTACACTGTCCTGCTCAGCAGAGCCAGCGCCTGGCAGCGCCTCATGGGTCAGTCACTCTGCATCTGGCAGCCACTGGCAGGGATGACTCTAGTGACTGGGCCCAACGTGATAGCATAATGGTTAAAGTCCTCGCCTTGAATGCACCGGAATCCCATACGAGAGCTGGTTTTAATCCCAGCAGCCCTGCTTCCCATCCAGCTCACTGCTTGTGGCCTGGGAAAGCAGTTGAGGGTGGCCCAAAGCCTTGGGTTCCTGCACCTACACGGGAGACCCGGAAGAGCTCCTGGCTCCTGGCTTCGGATCGGCATAGCATCGGCCGTTGCGGCTCACTTGGGGAGTGAATCATCGGGTGGAAGATCTTCCTCTCTGTCCCTCTCTCTATCTGACTTTCCAGTATAAAATAAATAAACCTTTAAAAAAAAACAGCAACAGTGATCACTGCTTTAATCCCTGACACAACACAGCTTGAGTTAGGTTTCAATTCAGTTCTCTCTCTCCAGAATCCCAAGCTCCTAAAGGTGTTCAAGCATTGTTAAATGAGAACTCAGCAAGCAGGATTTTATTATTGACACAAACTGTGAGCATAAACTGCACGTAAAAAAAAAGGAGAATCGCAGCCCACCTTCCCAAGGTCAAACACAGCAAGGAGAACACACACGGGCAACTCCCTCCCAGATGGCACTCTCTGGCTGCCAAGGACCTGTCACCGGGTGAGCGCGTAGGGCATCCCTGCCACTTACCCCACACACAGAGAAAAAGCAACCCTCCCCACGGCCGGCCACCTCTCAGCCCGGCTGACGTGCACCGGTAACGCAATGCACACCGCATTTGCCTGTTCACTTTCAAAACAGCGCATCTTTTTATGCTTTGTGTCTGACACACAGACACACAGGTTGGGTTCTGAAGACATACCTGCGTCCCCGCACCAGCAGCCTTGAGGCTTTTCCTAGTAATTCAACTGCCTGCCGTAAGCGCTCCTCATTCTGAAAGGATCAAAGACAGAGGGTTGCCACTTGCACGCGGGCATCCTTTCATCTCAAGAATCACTCTGGAGAACAGCAGCTGTGGACCACGGTCAGGGGCGCTGAAGGGGCTGGTCCGTTCAGAGAGAACTGGGGAGCAGTGGGGAGCACGAGAGGCTGACAACGCAGCCCTGTCTGCTCCCCATATATTAAGATTCTAAACGTTCTAAGTAATGAAAGAAAGGAAGTCAAACTCGCCTCAAACACGTTAGCCGTCTGCTGGTACAGCTGTACCGCTTTTTCCGGATCCACATTTTCTATAAGCCTGAAACAAAGGAGGTTTGACTTAAATGAGAAATACAAAACTTGTTCTTTGAAGAGCTCTACTGAACAAAACAATAATGGTTTTCATGGGGATGCCCTTGCTTCCAACTAACGGCCCCCTACTCACTTTCCGGCTCTCTCCAAGGCCATGGCCGCCGTGTCGGGGGTACCATTTTCCAGATACATCATGCTGGCTTTTTCAATCAGCTGAACAGCCTCTGGCAGCTTCTGCATTTCCTATGGACACAGAAAGTCCATCAATGCGAGACAGGCAGAGTTCTCCACAAGCAATTCCGGTGAGGATCCATCCGCAGCCGAGCAGCAGCAGTATGAAGCAGGCTCCAGGAATCGGGGTCCCAGCACTGCTGATCAGGCACAAGGAGACTCCTGCAGACCCTGGGTGCTCCCTAACTCCCAGCAGGAAGTCATAGCGAATCCCCAGCACTTCTGGCTCTAAGAGGAATTCTTACCATTAATAGTAACAAGGCAATTATCGTTTCTAAGGAACTGTTAGCAACCTAATGGACACCATCAAATATCAACTCAGTTGTAAGTTTAGCCAGCATGGTTTTAGCTCAGCGGTATATAAGTTTATCATAAACTTGCATTATAGTTAAACACTTCCCAACTAAAAATTTTGATGACTGTCTCACGTTTGCAACAAAACAGCGTTGCAAACAATACTCTTAATGATACATTCGGAGAACTGGGATTCCTTTAACTGGGCCTATCATCACCTATTACTTTCCTTGATTGTTTCCCTGAACATGTCCTGCAATAAACACAGTCACGGAAACAAGCCAGTAAATTAACTTTTTTTAAAAGTCATAGAAATTAAAAAGAAAAGCTTTACTGAAATGCAATAACAAGAGATCCAGGAATCCAGGGCCAGCATAGTGGCACAGAGCCGCCAAATGCGACACCAGCACCACCAGCACCGCACAGGGGCGTCACTCACGTCCTGGCTGCCCCGCCTCCCTTGCAGCTCGCCCAGCCAGCGGCCCGGGCAAAGCAGCAGCAGGTGGCCGAAGCGCCTGCCTCCCTGCGCCCCATCTACGTCCTGACCCGGACAGAGCCCCTGGCTCCTGCCTTTGGCCTGGCCCAGCACTGGCCATTACAAGCCATCTCAGGAGTGACCTAGTGGATCACACCTCTTTCTCTCTCTCTGTTACTCTTCCTAAATAAATCAACAAATCTGAAAGAAAAAGCAATCCAACATTAAGTTTACCACTCCAGAAAATACAAGAACAGAAAGGCAATCGGTTCATTTCAGTTGCTGCTTTGACTCACTGCCATGGAATCCTATGTTCTGCCTTCACCCCACAGGATCCCGATTCTCAGCGTGTTTTCACAGAGTAGAAGTTCGACAGGCAGCAGAAGCCTATTGGCCAAACCTCCCTAGCCCCAAACCACCAGTTGAGTCTGGTTCTCTTTGCTCCCAGTCTTTCATATGACCCACAATTAAGACAATATCCCCACTTAACCATTTTTACTACGTTAAGATGTCCTTCAGTTCTGCTACGCGAGGCGGTACGCCTTACAGTTCTTCCTTTAGCCATACACATCCGGCCCGGGGTCCCCGTGTACAACTCTATTTCCAGGTCCCTCTAACACGTTGCCCTAGGTTCTACTTTGTTCCCCCACTGCCGTGGACGCAGACTGTACCCTGTAGGTCCAGTGAGTGTCACTCTGACGGGCCATCGGCTCACACGAAGGACACTGTTGCGCTTCAATATAAATCCTACGTTAACCACACAGTCCATTTGCCCTCCACACACCAACATCACTGACCTTCAGCATCATGCCGGCCTGCTCATAAGCTCTGCAAAAACAAACAAACGACAAGAATTTCTCTGATGAGGTCTTGAAGACACAAACGAGAACTGCTAATGAAGCTACGGCTGGTGGGGGAACTGATTTCAATAAACTGTTCAGGGACGATGCACCAAGCCAGGCTTGCGTTAGTACACGCCGTCACTGACTGTGGCTTTTGGTTTGGTTTTTATGTATAACGAGAAATGACGCCCTTGAAACATCAGCTATTTGCACTGAAGGGGTTTTATCGAGGCTAGGTGGGTTTTCCAATGGATGCACTGATCACTATGATTTAAAACAAATACCTTCCGCAGAAGCAGTTAAAAGCTCAGTGCTTCTCTTCCACGAGCACAATTAACTATCAGCAAACAAAAGGCTCCTAATGTATTCCCTTTACTTAGGTTACAGGACAAATGGTCCTGAAAAATACACTGGGTGTCATTTAAACCCCATCTACCTTGGCTTTTCAAGGTCGGTTAAATACAGATAAATTAAGCCAATACAAAATAATTTGTTATTTATCGATAATTATAATAATAAAAGTAGTAATTTGCTATTTGTAAGTATGTAACTTTGGAACAACTGACTCAACTACAGGAAAACAGTGATAAAAACACCGTAAAAAGATGAAAATGTGCAGAACTACTTACTTGGCAGCATGGAAAAGACTGAATAGAGGCAGGAAAGTAAAAGTTAAGGGAAAAAAAAGATGAAATTGATAGTTAAACTGCATGGGTTTGAAACGGTTCTCTGTGGATTTAACCATTTTACTACAATGCAAATCGACTGTGGCCATAGTTGCCAATAAGAAACATTTTTTAAGAAGTGCTAACATATGCCAGGAAAAAGCAATATTTGAAACTACTTAGAGGTCTCATCTCAAATACCTACAGGAGAACGTAAATAAATCCACACAGCAGGTGATGCAATTCCAATCCCTGCGCCGTTCACTGGTCAGCACACGCCCACAGACCTCCCGCCCTTCCTCAGAGAAACATGAAGCCGAACTGGAAACTACAGCCCACGTCCACCACCGCCCCGCCAGCTCAGGGAAGAGCTGCCAGCCAAAGGGCACGAGGAAGGCGCCTTCGGAGTTTAAAACTCAACGTTTTTCTGAGCACTGTGTGATTTAAAAGCATTCTACTCCACAGAGCAAATCTATAGCAAGAAGAGATAGCGGGGTGATCTGACAGAGAGAATCTATGTATTTCGTCCCAGAGACTGGGAAGGATACGCCCTGTTGTTCTCGTGGGCAAGAGCCTCCTTCAGGCAGGCGTCTTTGGCTTGCTCAAACTGCTTGGCATTTTTAAAAGCAACAGCTGAAACAGGAGGGAAAAAAAAAAAAAAGATATGTTTAATTCGATCACTGCAAAAACTAGCCAAATGAATCATTACCAAAACCAAGCATTCTAAAATCTACTTAAACACATGGGAAGTTTCACTAAAAAGATATAATCTTGTCTAAAGCAATTTCCTTACAACACTTATGGTTATCAAAAGTTTTAGGGGCCCAGAGTGATGGCCTAGTGGTTAAAGTCCTCGTCTTGAACATGCCGGGATCCCATATGGGCGCCGGTTCTAATCCCGGCAGCCCCACTTCCCATCCAGCTCACTGCTTGTGGCCTGGGAAAGCAGTTGAGGACCATCCAAGTCGTTCGGACCCTGCGCCCACATGGGAGACCTGCAAAAGGCTCCTGACTCCTGGCTTTGGATCAGCTTGGCTCCAGCCATTGTGGCAGCTTGGGGAGTGAACCATCAGATGGAAGATCTTCCTCTCTGTCTCTCCTCCTCTCTGTATATCTACCTTTCCAATAAAAATAAATAAATCTTTTTTTTTTTTAAGTTTTAAAGTCTTTAAGTTAAAAAAAAAAAATCATTGATTACTGGCAACAGATCTGATACTTCCACGTAAATCCATCAACACTCCCAGATAACAAACTCCTTCATCCCAAAGGCAGCATTTCATTTTGCTAGCTTTATGCTTAATAACCGAAAGTGCTTTAGCTTAACTCAAAATTATTTATAAGCTAAGGACCAATAAACACATTAGCTTATAAGAACACTTCTCATTGAACAGCCACTTAAATGCGCAAACGCGTAACTTCCCTACTATCCCAGTGCCAACGATGACGAGACCTTCACAGACTGGAACACAGCCCCAGCAGCCCAAAACCTCACCAAGGAGTGCTCACAGAGAAGTCAAAAGCAGACGGCTTTAAGGAAAGCGTTGTTTCTTTTTTCTTTTCATTTTTTTATTTTATTGTAAAGTCAGATACACAGAGAGGAAGATCTTCCATCTGATGACTCACTTCCCAAATGACCACAACGACAGGTACTGAGCTGATCCAAAGCCAGGAGCCAGGAACCTCCTCCAGGTCTCCCACACGGGTACAGGATCCCAAAGCTTTGGGCCATCCTCGACTGCTTTCTCGGGCCACAGGCAGGGAGCTGGATGGGAAGTGGAGCTGTCGGGATTAGAACCAAAGCCCATATGGGATCCTGGCACTTGCAAGGCAAGGACTTGGGCCACTAGGCTACCATGCTGGGCCTGGAATGTGTTATTTCTTACAAAACACATCCAAAATTCTTCAACAAAATGTTAAAAACAAGCAAAATACAGAAACTGCTTCCATCCCATACATATTTCACACCCAGATTTTTAAAGGATGTATTCTACTGATTAAACATATTTTACAGAAACCTTTAAAGAAAAGAAGCAAAAGAACGCTTTCATTGAAAATCTAACCTGGACTATTTTCAAAAACAAGTTGATGATCTTCCAGGCAAAGAAACCAAGCCTGTTACACTTCCCTCCGAGAAGGCATTTTTTAAATATCAGTTGAAAGGCATCCTTACATAAGCCACAAGCTGTGCGTAAAGCCCATTTGTAGCCTGGACTTGAAAGACTTGCATCTTTAAACAGGAGCTATGAACCTCCCATTGCTCCTTCCAGCCAGAAAACCTGCCCTCAGACTCGTCAGTTTTAACTCCTCCCTGCGTTGGTGAGAAGCTCAAGGTGAAGGTGCCCTGGGCCCCTGCCCACAAGGAGCCCTCTGCCTGGCTAATCGATGCCAGCCACCAGTGCCACGGAAATACAAACACTGCTCAGGGCACTTCAAGCTTGCTCACACTTCACAGCCGGAAAGAGGGCCAGTCACTCCACAACTCAGAATGCCAACTTCAGCAGATTCCCTTTCCGTGTCATATTCAACATCGCCTACATAGAGAGAAATTCACTAAAATATGCACGTAATTTTAATACTCTCTAAATACATCCCAATGTGTCTCAAAGTGAGGCTCATAAAAAAGCATGCAACAGGGCCCGGCGGCATGGCCTAGCAGCTAAAGTCCTCGCCTTGAACGTGCCAGGATCCCATATGGGCACCGGTTCTAATCTCGGCTGCTCCACTTCCCTTCCAGCTCCCTGCCTGTAGCCTGGGAAAGCAGTCGAGGATGGCCCAAAGCTTTGGGACTCTGCATCCATGTGGGAAACCTGGAAGAAGTTTCTGGTTCCCGGCTTTGGATCAGCATAGCACCAGCCGTTGCGCTCACTTGGGGAGTGAATCATCGGACGGAAGATCTTCTTCTCTGTCTCTCCTCCTCTCTGTATATCTGTATATCTGACTTACAAATAAATAAATAAATTAAAAAAAAAAAAGAGCATGCGAGAAACAAAACTTCTAGGTCTGCACAGGATGAGGCTAAGTAAAAAAAAAAAAAAGTAAAGAAAATTTCTTATTTGCTACCAAGCACAACAGAGGACTACAGCAACCCTCAAGGCTGTAGCCCTAGGCACAAAGGATAAAGCCGACAGTGACAAGAGCACCCACGCCACATGCAGGACCCGCAGCTGGCGCCCTGACTCCGCCCCACCCGAGCCCACAGGCAAATGACAAGTGCAGGAAAACGCCACGGCTTGTGCGGAGCGACATACCCTGTATTACACTTTAATACCCTGTATTACACTTTAAGATGAGCTTTACAGATTATTTCAGAGTACACATAAAAGCATCAGAAGTCAAGCTGCAAATACCTGCTTTTCCGTATTCCGAAGCAGCACTGTCGTAGTCTGGCTTCCATTTTAAAAAACTAGTTTTCAGGCTAGAATAAAAGAAAACACATTTAGTGGAAGTCACTAACTACATTTACACAGTATGTAGCTACACTCCTATGTGTATAACTACACTTATAAAAGCTTTCACATATTATGCAGTATGGACATACTCGGGGCTGGCACTGCTGTGCAGCGTATCAAGCCACTGCCTGTTCAGGGCTGTCAGGAGCCATGTACTATAGCCACACTGAAGCCATTTTGAATATAGAACTATGGGCCAGTGGAAAATCCCCGGCTGGCTAGATGCTTGGGAAAGAAGTTATGAAACTAATCACACACTTAGCTTCAATTGTTTCTAGCAACTGTTTTAGAATGTGATTTATGCTGTACCTGCCGGCATCTTGTTATTGATTACCTATGCTATTGTTGATATGTTGGTTACTATTGTTGATATGGTGGCTGCTCAAGAACAATCGGTCTGGAGACCATGGCTTGTGTCCTAGTTTCTCCTTTCCTCCCTGAGCCTTAGTTACTGAAGAGTATAAAAACCCTCAATTAAAATCAATAAACTGACAGCTTGATCAGACATCCTGTCTTGCTGTCCATTCTTCGTGTCTCTTGTCCCCCAATCTCTCCTAGGTGGTTGCGACCCCCGTTGACTGTCCTGCTGGACAGGACACAGGGCATTCCCTACGATTGCAGGTTCGAGTTCTGGCTGTTCCACTTCTGATCCAGCTCTTTGCTAATAAGCCTGGGAAGGCAGCAGATGGCTGAAATACTTGGGTTCCTGTCACACACACGGAACACCCAGCTGGGGTTCCCAAGCTCCTGGCCTCGGCCTGGCCCACTCCGCTCCCTGCAGGCCTGTGGGAAGTAAACCAGAGGATGGAGGATCTTGGTCTCTGCTCTCCCTCAATATCGCTCTGCCTTTCAAATAAATAAATCTTTTTTAAAAAGAAGCCTTCACATTCAAAAGAGATCTTACTCATCTCTCTGTCCAAACTTATTTACAATAAATGCCACCTCCTTTTCCCCTGCTGCCTGTGAAGTTAGGATCTCCAGGGACACAGTGACCCCCACGCAGCAGCACCAGACCTTCTCAGAACTTGCCAGAACCAGAAACCGGCTTCACAGTGGAATCCCAGCACAAACCAAGGGTCGGGATTCAAGGCTGTATAGACCCCGGAGGGAGTGGAGAGAGGGCCAAACCGAGGCCAGCGGCGACGGGTGGGCAGGGAGGAGGAGGATTCAGCAGCAGGAGAGAAGCAGCCTTCCAGGACCACTCACTGCTGGCGGCTGGGGCACCAAACCCCGGGGCAAGCATCAACAACGCCTCACCTGCCTGCCTCACCTGCCCTGCCCTTTCTGCAACAGTTTCTTTCTTTTTGTAAATTTCGAAGTAACTCCAGACTTACAGTTTAAGCTAATTCAACCAGAGTCAAAGTTGGAGGTGGCGAAGAATTGTTGAATGCTTCCTTAAATTCTAAGTTTCAATCCAATTGATGAAACCTTGCTTTTATGGAATGCCCCCAGCTCCACAGGAACCCGACAGCAGTCCAAGTCAAAGCTGGGGGTCCCTGAAAGGGCTCAGGTTACCTGTTATTTCACTACTGCTGGAGGAAGTGCTCCTGAGGCCCAAATTCTGCAATGATGCGCCAATTAACATATTTAATATCTAACATTAGTTTATGCATACACTGCCACAAGACTGAAATCTGTAAGCAATTTTTTCAACTTCTGGAGACTCTTATTGTTCAGAAAGCTAGAATGCTCAAAATGAGGTCTGCCTAATCCAAAAAAAAAACGAAAGAAACCCATACGCAATCAGGCCAAATTCAAATTCTCCACCCCGCCACCACTGGACTCATCACATCCTGCACATTAACTCCACCAAACAAGACGTCACCCCTCAGCTGCTCAACGTGCTAGAGGTCTGAGACCAGCGATGAGGAAAGCCATGCACAGCTTCACTTAGCTGAATGGCTGTAACTGTGAGCGTGCTAAGCATCAGTAAGGAAATTAACACACACACACACACACACACACACACACACACACACACACACCAGCAAAGCCACCTCAGATCAGACTTGGATAGATGCTTTTAGAAATCAGATTATTTGCAGGGAGGGAGACGGCGTGGGTGTGCCAAGACGCAGCTGTGAACCCAGAACTCTACCCCCCCACCCCCGCCACGGTCCCCGCTGGCAGGCAGCTGCCATGGGGCAGAGAGGAGCCAGTCAACCTGGCACGGGATGCCGGCAGCCACACAGCATCTGACGCCTTACACCCAATGCCTGCCTTGATAACAGGGAAACAGACCATCGCTAGAAAATACAGAAAAATCGCATTTTCTTTTCCAAGGCTCCTGGTCCATTTTACCTACCACTACTGAGTAAGCAAAGGTGCAACCCACAGCTCCCTAGCCAGCCCTGCACCGAGCTGGGCCCACGCATCCCTACCTGAAGGCCTCTCCCTCACTCCACTCCCCAGGTTAATCCCAGGAGTCCAGCGTCCCAGCTGAGTCCAGGCGGGTCATGAAGGCCGCTAAAAGTCTCTGAATCCTGCCCCAACACAGGCCGCTGTCATGTCTGCCTAGGTCAGCAGCTCAGAGACCTCACGGCGCTGCCTCTCCCTGCACCCCATCATCCCGACTTGTCCTTCCTCCTTCCTCTCCAAGCATGCACCTGCCCTCCAGCACTCAACCAGCTCGGTGACCTGCAGCTCCTGAGGGAGGACCTACCTGGGGTCACTCCATCATCCCCTCCCCAGGGCCTCGGTGCAGGGTCCCAGCAACAACCCAGTCCCCCACGATCCAATGGGCAGACCCACTGGTAAACTAAGAGCTTTCGGGGGAGGAGGAGTAGGGTGCAGCGCCGCGGTTCCGTAGGTCAAGCCTCCACCTCGCACCTCCAGCCTGGCACCACCCCTTGTGGGTGCCGGCACTTCCCATGCAGCTGGGGAGGTAGCGGGGGTAGGGCCCCTGGGGTCGGCCCGCACCCCACACAGCAGCAGCGGGGAACGGCTCGCGCCCCACACAGCAGCTGCGGGGAACGGCTCGGTACCCCACACAGCAGCGGGGTAGGGCCCTTGGGGTCGGCCTTCATCCCACGCAGCAGCAGTGGGGCAGCACCAAGCCCCCGGGGCCCGCGCACGCGGAGGACGCGGGGCTCCCCAGCCGTGCCCTCAGGAGCCCCTCACTCACTACTTCTCGGCCTTGGCGAGGTGCTCCAGCCCCTCGTTGATCTTCTGCGCCGCCATGTCGGCAGCCGGAAGCGTCGGCGCACGCAGGGACGGCGCTGCGGCTACGGAGGGCCGGAGGGCTCAGCCCGCGCAGGCGGGACGGCGCAGAGCGCTGACGGCGCGGACAGCATGCCCAACCCGCCGCCTGCAGCTCGGGCACCCGGTCGGCCACGAGATCTGAAGCCTGTGCGTGCCGTAGCTGGAATCCCAGTCCTTTAGGTATCCCTTCTGCTAAATCAAAACGGACTATAACCCCGATCGCTGCTGTAGAAGCACTTCCGTGTTTTATCCTGTGGTGAGCTGTTGGCGAGGAATACGTCTGACTCCCATTTCCAGTCCACGGGGAGTTCAGTAGCTCTTCGGTGATTTCTGTTTCCAGCCTTCTGCCAAGCTAAATTAGGAGTGGAGCGATTGCCCCAAAGGATCTGGGTGTTTCCGAGTACCGGCATGGCCATTAGTGAGCTGTGGCAGGCTCAGTTTGGGAAAGGGGACGCGCAGCTTACCCCAGTTGTCTTCCTGAGTCAGGTGCAAGGCTCGCTTGCTTGCTGGGTGACCAGCTCTGCAGAAGGACTTTCTGTTAAAGGCGGCAGTATTGGACACGGGCAAGTCTGTGACTGCCAGGCAACTCTGCCTCTGGATCTATCCATCGTTTCTCAGCTTCCTTCTTTTCTGCCTGAAGCAACTGAGTCCATTTTGACGTGGACAGCGTTCCTATTCCTCCTATCGACTTTTCTTACACCCGGCTCAGCCACGCGTGCCAGGATCACATCCGTGCTGGGGCTGCTCAAGCCCCCCACTTTACACCCCCTGCCATTCCATCCCCTCCTCCTGGGTCTCACGGCACTTAACCAGACCCCGCTGCCTGTCCCTGACTGTCCTTGTCCAGCACACATCCCATGATCTGTCATATGTGTCCTGCAGGATTCTGAGATCCCTGGAAAATCATCAGGAGTCTGAAATCAGCGCTAACGCATAAAGGCAGTTTATTCAGGCCGACCTGGGTCTCCCAGCCGACCCCCAGCCCAGCAGGGCTGGCTGGGAAGGGCAGTCGCAGCCGAGGCTGCAGCAGGAACAGCAGGGCAGAAAAAAAGGGAGCGAGGTTGAACAGCACAGGGTTCTTACACGTTTCAGGTCAAGTCCATACAATGATACAGTCATGATTGGTCAGTTTAACTGTTAACTTTCAAAAAGAATAAGTTGGCAGGCTTCTACTGGTAGGTTTGAAGCAAAAAATGTTCAAAAGGTACAAACTGATGGGCTATAGGGTAATGGGTCTTATCTAACACCAGGGACCTCCTTCCTGAGGCAGGGTCTGCCCACGTGACCTGCCAGGTGTCCTGCCAGGTGTCCTGCCAGGTGTCCTGCCAGGTGTCACATAGACTGTCAGGCCTGGAGTTCACACAGCCCCCAGCCGAGCCATTACGGCAGGAATTACAAAAGCAGAAAACACTTAGATTCTTCATATACTCTGCTATCATCTGAATGGCTGGCCTCTCACGTGTGGAAATTTAAGTCCCCAAAGTCTTCTGTTAGTCATACAACTAGAATAGACACTTAACAGGGAACCGGTGTTTAGAGGTGGGTCCTGCTGGGAAATGATTAGATGTGATGCATTCGTAAGGGTGAAGCTCCCACAACTGGATCCTGACCTTTGTCAGGGAGCAGTGGGGACACAGGCACCCAAGGGTGCTGTCTTTGCACATGATTATCTGTGCCACCTCGAGCCCCTGCCAAGGCCGTCACCACAGACAAGCCACAGGGCATGGCCCATCTTGGTCTGTGAATCTCCAAGACCATGAAGTAGGACAAATCTCTGTTGTAAGGTAGCGTGCTTCAGCTGTGCCACTATAGTGCTGAAACGCTGGCTAGTGGAGAGGTTCCATTTCCACAGTTCTGCTTTCCTCTTTTCTCCTAGCCTGGGAAGCCCGCCCGTCCCTCCACAGCCACCCTCCTACATCAGACTACATCAGAACAGCTCTCTGGAAGCTAGACAACATTCCAATGAATGGGCAAACAAAATAATCGTTGCAAAGATGCACACATCCAACAGACCATTAAAGCTGCTGAGCATCACACTTCCTGGGCACAGGTGGCCTCCCACTCACTGGCTGGTGCTTCACGCCTTCCTTGTCCCAACACCAACACCATCTCACAGTTGGCCTCCTGACACTCACTGCTCGTTTAGCAAGGTACTCACTGCTCCGAGAGCTCTTCCAACGTCCCTGCTACTCCGCCTGCCCAACTACCTGCACCTAGTGGCCAGTACTCTGCAGTGACCTTGCGCCGTTCTTCCTTGTGAAGTGTCATGGACTTGAATTCCCTCCACACGGAAGACTCCTCCCCTGCGGTTGTCTGGCCTTGGCTACCTATTCTGAGGGCAGCAGCACTTCCAGCAGGTGCGAGAACAAGTGTTAGTCCCACTGGACGCCCCCCAGCATCCAGTCCACTAGGACTGAGTGGGCATCCCTTCTGCCACGGGTAACTGATCAGAAACAAGTGGAGGTGCAGATGCGGTGGCCGTGACTTCCAGTTCACCACAGCCCCGGAGTGAGGACCAAGGGCAAGGGGCCCATTGTTTGCAGGACCGCTGTGACTTGAGTATGTCTCCCCAAAGTTCCTGCCTTGGAGACGTAGACCTCAGATTCGCTGGCCAGTGGATTCTGGAAGTGGGGCCTTTGCGAGGTGATCAGCAATAGACAAGGTCATTAAGAATGAGAGCCCCGGAGGGCGTGTGATGGTTCAACAGGCTAGTCTTCCACCTCCAAGCACCAGCATCTCCCATGGGTGCCAGTTTGCATCCTGACTGCTCCACTTCCCATCCAGCTCCCTGTTTGTGGTCTGGGAAAGCAGCAGAGGACAGCCTAAGTCCTTGGGTCTCTGAACTAGTAGGAGACCAAGAGGAGATGCCTGGCTCCTGGCTTCAGAACCTCTCAGTTCTGGCCATCGTGGCCACTTGGGGAGTGAATTCATGGGTAGAGGATCTTTCTGTCTCTCCTTTGCTCTATAAATCTGCCTTTACAATAAAAAGAAATAAATCTTAAAAAAAATAATAAAAGAGGAAGGAAAGCCTGGGCTAGCCGTTGGCCCTGTCCTGCCATGTGGTGCCACAGCACGAGGCGGAGAGCAGAACCAGCAGCCCAGGGAGCCACAAGTCTACACAAGATCTCAGGGCTTGGGTTCTAGCGGCAGAACACATACCGAGACAAACACGTTACAGCTTCAGGAGGAGCTAGACTTCATGATCTCCCAGTACCCTCACGCTCTAGTCATTAGGGATCTGCACCTGCCCTACCCAAACTTGGCCTACGTCCAGGGACACCACTGTTGAACAGAGGATGTAGTGCCTGCCCCCAAATGTTCTATGCGGGACCCAACATTTGCCCGAATCTTGTTCCAACATCAGCAGAGAAAGGACGAAAATGAAGGAACCCATGGCGTCTGCTTCCCTTGCCTGCAGAAGCTATGTCACGCACACATGACGTGCCGCACACTTCTTGTAGCAGTGGAGCGGATGGGATAGTAAAAGATGACGCCCATGGTCCACTCTCTTCCTTCCCCCACTTTCTTCTCACAGTAAGATCGAAGGGGGAACTGGAGACGGCTGGGTGGAACCATGGTAGACCGTGTTGTGCCATTGTCCAAACCACACCTGACGGCACAAATCAAGAGCAGGTGTCCCAGGAAGGTGGTCGCACCAGCCACTCCCTTAGGCAGGGCACAAGTTGACACTGGGCCTTCCATCAGGGTCTCCCAGGCCCTGGATCCTCCCCCATGCTCAGGCTGGCCACCACCCTCACAAAGCCCAGGGAGTTCATGCTTTCCCGTAATTCCATATAATCCTCTTCTGTCTGTCCCCTTCATAAACCTGTCTGTGCCAAGTGTAGGCTGCTGTGCGGAAGCAAATGGGTGGGGTCTGCCTCTCTCAGCTGCATGTGTGTGCCGTGCAGTTAGGGGTCCTTGTCATGCCTGGGGTGAGTGGGATGAGGAGGCTTGAGTTGGGTACACCGGCTCCAGCTGTTGCAACCCAGAATCCATAAATAGAAGGCAGTGGTGCCCCTCGATTGAGTTTTTCTTCATTTTAAAAATTGCTGGTATGTCAACAGTATTATTGATCCCCCCACAGCCCCAAATATTCTGCTACCTTACATGTCAGATAACACTTCTAAGACTCGGCCTAGGAGTATAGCCATGAAGCATCAAATCATGGCTCAGGGGAAATATTTCCCCAGTTAAAAAAAAAAAGAAAAAAGAAAAAACACACAAATTCACAAATGCATTGTGGAATTAATCATGTTAACATTTAACAGGCTCCTCTCAGTGCAGCAAGAGTTTAGAAAAATGGTTCTTGGTTTTTACTGGGATAAAATGAATGGAAGCCATTAAATCCCTATCTTTTTTTTATTAAATATTAATGAATACATTTTGTTTTGTTTTGTTTGTTTTAAAGTGCTTTGAGGCCTGGCAGGATGGCTCAATGTATAAATCCTTACCTTATTAGCACTGGGATCCTGTGTGGATGCCGGTTTGTGTCCTAATTGCTCCACTTCCCATCCAGCGCTCTGCCTGTGGCCTGGAAAAGCAGTAGAAGATGGCCCAAAGCCTTGGGACCCTATGTCCATGTGGGAGACCCAGAAGAAGCTCCTGGCTCCTGGCTTCAGATGGGCTCAGCTCTGGCCATTGCGGCCGCTTGGGGAATGAACCAGCGGTTGGAAGATCTTTCTCTCTGCCACTCTTTCTCTCTGTAAATTTGATCTACATTTCTAATAAAGCTAAATAAATCTTTAAAAAAAAAAAAACGCCCCGGATCTCTATGAATTCTTTCTCCAATTCATATGCGATATGCCAGCTCACGCACTCTATCAGGAAACTTACACTCTCATATATGACCTGGCCGGTGGGCATTTATCCTCCTGGTTAAGGTGCCAGCTGGGACGTACTCGGCCCTTATCGAAGTACCTGCATTGGACTCCCAGCTTTGGTGCTTGGCTGTAGCCCCAGCTGGAGGCTGCTTGGGGCATTCGGGGGATGAGCCTGTGGGTTGGAGCACTCAGTCCCTCTGCCTCTCAAATAAATAAGGAAATAAAAATTAAGCAAACCACCACCACCAACAAAAACAAACAAACAACCCAAAGTCCTCGTGTTGTAGTTTGATTGCCAATGCTGTGAAGTTGAGAGGCAGACAGACCTGTAGAGTTGATGAGGTCGCGCCCGATCTCGTCTGATCTCGGAAGCTAAGCAGGGTCGGGCCTGGTTAGTACTTGGATGGGAGACCGCCTGGGAATACCGGGTGCTGTAGGCTTTTGCCCCCAGCCCATGCCCGCTCCCTCCTTTTCCTGCCAGCCTGCCTGCCCGCCCCGCTCGCCCACCCAGCCCCAGCCCACACCCCCGACCAGCTCGGAACCCCGGCACACCACCAGCGCCCGGCCTGCTTGCCCTGCCACCTGCTGCTACCCTGCCTGCCTACCTGCTCTGGCCTGCCCAGCTTCCCTTCCCTTCCCCTGCCTGCTGCTGCTGCTGCTGCTCTCCCAGCGCTCCGCCACACGCCTCCCACGCCCCATGCAACCCAGGGGCCCGCCGCCACCGCCGCCTGCAACGGTGTCCACCCCGAGGCCCCACACACACTAGCCAGCGCCCCAGCCCGCCCTACCCTGCACAGCCACCTGCCACACACACACACACAGCCGCCCAGCCAACCTCTTCTGCCAAGCACGCACACACTCACGCCACGCCACGCCACCATCTGCCCTCGGCCCGCAGCCTCCCTGGCCACCTGCCCACACCCACCTGCCCACACCCACACCCACACCCACACCCCGGAATCGGGCCCCTCCAGGGCACACAGCGCCCGCAGCCAGCCCCCAACAGCACCAACAGCAGCACCACCTCGCCAGCCCAGGCTCGCCACTGCGCAGGGCCCGCCTGCACGCACACTCAGTGGTCCTGTGCCAGGCCTGGGGAGAACCTTGCCTGCACGCCACCTGCCAGAGCCCACCCGAGGCACCCCCTCCCCCACCCACCCGGCCGGCCGGCAACCCTCCCCCGGCCCCCGCAGACACACCCCCACCGCAGACACCCGCCGCAGCAGTCCCGCCCGTGGGTGTAGGGGATGCCCAGGCGCCCCACTGTGGCGTGGGCAAACCTGCCCTGTGGACCGAAATCCCTCCTGTGCCTCGAAGCCTGTGGGTGGTGTAGGACTGAGTGCGTGCCTGCTGCCTGCGTGCTGGCCAGCGAGTGGGGTCCCTGCGTGCTGGCCTGTGCGTGCGTGTGTGCATCAGTCGGTGGGTGAGGGTGACCCCGTGCGCTGGAGTGGGCCGTGCGGCGCGGCGCGGCGCGGCGACCCCGGTGCCCGGTCCCGACCCGTGGTGGTGCCCAGCGTGGCTGATTGCTTGCTTGCTTGCTTGCTTGCTTGGTGGGAGTGAGGGTGGCTGTGGGGGAAGGGGTGGGGGTGGGAGAGGGGTGGGATGGGGAGCGGGGAGCGTCCCCGGGGCCCCCAGGTCTCCACGGGCGGGGCCCGCCGGGGCTGGGTGTCTGGGACCCCGTGGGTGCGGGCGGGCGGGCGGGCATGCGGGCGTGTGCCAGCTGCCGGGGCTCC
Source organism: Ochotona curzoniae (assembly GCF_017591425.1). Lineage (NCBI taxonomy): Eukaryota > Metazoa > Chordata > Mammalia > Lagomorpha > Ochotonidae > Ochotona > Ochotona curzoniae. The sequence continues at coordinate 1,013,592 of NW_024465746.1, forward strand.
CAGCGTCGTGCCCAGCCGTAGGAGGGCAGGGCGCAGCAGTGTGAGGCGCCCCCTGGAAGCCCGGCCGCGAAGGCCACCCCTCCAGCCCTCTCCGGCGGCGGTGCCTCCTCCCCAGCTGCGGGAGGCGGGAGGGACGAGGAGAATGCCGGGGTGCGGGGGGTGCGCGGTGAGGCGCCCTGGCTGCGGGCAGGGGGAGGCGGCCTGGGAAGAGAGCTGGAGTGTCCTGGGGGCCGCTGAAGCAGGAGGTGGGCCGGTGTTGGCCTGGCGCTGCGGGCAGGGGCGGCAGCAGGTGCAGCAGCAGCTGCAGCAGCAGCAGCAGCAGCAGCAGCAGCAGGGGTGGAGGGCGGGCTTGGGCGGGCGGTGGGGCAGGGCAGGGCAGGGCAGGGCAGGGCAGGGCAGGGCAGGGCAGGGCAGCGCGGAGGGCGGGCAGGGGCGGCAGCAGGCTGAAGAGCGGCTGTGAGGCGGCGTGTGTCGTCTACGGCCATACCACCCTGAACGCGCCCGATCTCGTCTGATCTCGGAAGCTAAGCAGGGTCGGGCCTGGTTAGTACTTGGATGGGAGGTCATGGAGACGAAAGACAGCATTTCCGACAGGAGTGCTAAAGCCAGGGGGCTGTAACGGAACAAGTCTGTCCCGCCCATCTACCTCGCCTTTCTATCACCCAGCTCCAGGCCCCCACCAGCGACCTTATCTGCACCCAACAGGAACCTCCATTGCCTGTGAACTGCCGAGTCTCAAGCAGCCCACCTCATAGCAACAGGAAGCAGGCGGGGCCAGCCGGACCCACCATCCCTGGGCTGCTTCAGGAAGGACTCCTGGGGCGCCCCCTGAGGTCGATTTGCTTGGTCCTTCTGGCCCTTATACTTCACAGATCCTTCGCTCTTAGTCCTGTTATTTATTTATTTATTTTCATTTACTTATTGGAATGACTGGTTCACTCCCCAAATAGCTGCAATGGCCAGCACTGGGCCAGGCTGAAGCCAGGAGCCAGGAGCTTCGTCCAGGTCTTCCCTAAGGAGGCAGAGGTCTGAGGACTCAGATCATCTTCTACTGCTTTACAGGCGTGGCAACAGAGCAGGATCAAAGACAGAACAGGCAGGATTCAAGGCAGCGCTCCAACTGGTGATGGCTTAACCCTCGTTTCTTCTCATTTCCAAAGGAATTCCAGAAACAGAGCAACAGAGTAGGAAAAGAGAGAAAGGTCACTCCCGCCATGCTCACCCTCTCACGCAAGGACAGCCTCTCCCTGTGTCGGTACTATAGCACAGCCACCGGTGTCCCCAGAGCTGTCGCTACCCCTGTGGAGAGGAGGTGGCGCAGGTGATGCCTAGGGTGAACTGGTACCCAATCCTGCAGCCCTCCTGGAGGCCACTGGCTGCCACCCGCACTGGGCCCTAACGCCCTGGGAGCCGTTTCCCTGCCACTCTGTGGAGTGTTTTAGAAGCACTCATTATTGCTTCCATTTCCACAGAGGAATTTTTTTTTAAAGCATCTTTAAATTTACTTGGAAGACCTCAAGAACCAGTCAACTAGCCAACCAGCAGAAGACCATGTATACACTGATTCACTCCCCAAGTGCCTACAACAGCCCAGGCTGGGCTGGGCCAAACTCAGCAGCCTGGAATTCCATCTAGATCTCCCACGTGGGTGGCAGGGTCTTACATCCTTGGGCCCTCTTATGTTGTGCATTAACAGGAAGCTGAAAATGGCAGCAGAGCCTGGACATGAACCCGGGCCCTCTCCTGTGGGCATGCCAAGCACGCTTTACTGCTTATACCAAATATCCACCTCACATGTACAGAGACTGTGGCTCCAGGAAGCTAAGTACCTGACCTGGACTCACACAGCCCGTAAACGGGGAGACGGAGACTCGAACCAGAACTGCCTGGCTCTAGATCTGTCCTTGGCCCACTGTGAAACAGTGACCCCTGTGTTGTTTCGTAACAACTCACGCTGCATCTCGCTGCTTTGCATTGACCAACGATTGCAAAAGACAAGCATTGTCGAGTGCTTCATTACAGACCTTGTTTGAAACTTGGAGTTGAAAAATGATGCTTGAATTGGGTGCAACTAAAGGAGGTTATCAAGTGTCTGAGAAACAGCCATAGCGGATGCAACCAACCACCTACCTAGCCAGTTGACACCCTCTTTCCCAGTCCTTCCTCCCATGCTGTAGTCTTGCCTTTCCCCATGGCGACCACATGGTGAAGCCACTTGCACATGTGTCTTGGGGAGCCGCTGGCATCCCACCAAAAGGGATCACTGCTATTTGGGATCCTGCAACCAGAATGTGGCCACGCTTTGCAGGCCTGATGTTGCCTTCCACTTGAAGGGGTCACTCCCTGTGCTGCACGCGCACATGAGCAGTGCAGCCCAAGGACACTGGCGCTGCAAAGAGCTGAAGGTTAGAAGCACTTGACTACAAATGTTTTCGCTACCCTCCCCCAAAGAGGCAAATACTATATGTATGCTTTTAAATGTATATATTTGTGAGATCCAGGATGACAGATCGCTCCTATCTGCTGCTTCGCTCTCCATAATGGCCTCAGTGACTGGGGCTGGCCCAGCCGAAACCAGGAGCTACCATCTCCATCCTGGTTTCCCACATGTGCCAGGTCCGTGGGCCACCACATGCTGCCTTCCCAGGCGCATTCGTTGGGATCTGGATGGAAAGTGGGACGGACAGAACTTCAGCTGGTGCTCACTATGGCCGAGAGCCTTGCAAGCAGTGTTTCGACCAGCTGTTGTACCCATTTCCTTGAGTCATCCTCTCCAAGGGTTTGCAAGTGTGGAATCTGGAGCAAAAGGTGGGACTTGCAGGCTGACACTTCCATACGGGGTCATGGGCACCTTAATTTGCTAAGGCTAAATGACTACCCTGAATATAATTGTTAGAAAGATTTGAAAATAGAACTTACTTTTCTAGTTACCTTGGGATAGAAGATAAAATTAACTGCTGGATGAGCTTATCAAATCCTGTGTGCACGCCATTGAATAACTTGCGGGCAACCGTGTTCGCAGCTGCCATACGGTAGGGAGGGTGAGCATGGAGGATTGTTCCACTGGGTGGCGCCGTTGGCCCGCAGCTGTGCAGGGAGCCCGCCAAGGAGATTTCCGTGTCGCCCACAAACCAGACAAGGCCTTGCAAATTGGTTGAAGGGGTGGGGGGAACTCCTGTTCCCTCCAGCCTTCAGCCCAATCAGAGATGAAAGAAGACAGTTTTTAGCCTGGCAAGTAAGAAAACAAACAAGTGCTTGAAATGGATAAGTTTTTTCCTTTCAAATGTGTTTTCGCAAAGGGTTTTTCTGCCCTGAAAAACAAAATACTAAAATAGCACGTTGTGTTTTCATTTATAAATCCTTCTCAAGAGGAAATCTAATAACAACAAAGGGTTCCCACTGGAGCGCAGCTTAGTTCATAATGTAAATAGACCACAGTGGTCCTCGGGGGAGGAAGCCGACCAAGCCAGGTACTTTGCATTTAGACGTGTGATTTTATTCCCTTGTATTTTTTTCCCCTCTTCTTTTACCTTGAATAACCTCTAACAACTGAAGAGGAGTTTCTGCAGCCATCACTGGATAGGGCCCTTTCAGTTAGTGACATTAAAAAAAATAGCAGACATCAGGATTTGCTGTACTTTGCTCTAAATCCTATCAGAAAGTGGGTGGGCCCTAAGCAAGTTTGATCTCATTGCAGCAGGTGTTTGCCCTGTATGGGCGAGGCTGAGGGCCATGAGGCTTCTTGCAGACCCTCCCGCCGTGTGTCTGCTCTGGTTGACAGCCTGCTGGACTCCTCGGGGCACCTCTCTCCTTTCCTGCTGTAGCAGGTTGAAGGTTCAAGGTGATGGGCAAGGCTGACACACCTCCCAGGGACAAATGGCGGCTGTGCCCGCTCCCCTGGACTCCAGGGGAGGTGTGGCTCCAAACAACAGAACCCGGAGGAGCTGGTGTCGGGTGGGCATCCGACCCATGACTCCTCCTCTCCATGCCGAGACAGAAACATCAGCTCTTGGAATGCTCCCCCCCCCCATCTTGGTCCATCTGCCCCCAGGTCGGTTCATAGCAGGTGAAACCCTAAGCTGCCCACATCAGGAGTGTTGTGGGGAGAGAAGGCTGCCTGGACACGCATCACGTGCAGCCCCAGCCACCAGAGCCATCGCTGGGGCAGAAGAGGACTCCCCTGGAGAGTTCCTCTCGGCTCTCCAAGATAAAGTAACACAGTGTTCTAAAGCCACTGATCTCTGGGCTGGTTTACTCAGCACCAAACCCCGCGCTCCAGCAGCTGCTGTCAATATTTACAAACAGGAGGCTCGGAGGCCCTTAGCCGGGGACTGGCACGCAAGGCATGCCCAGTGGGCAGCAGCCATCAGCGTGCCTCTTGCTTCTAGCCATTTCCCAGCAGACAGCCGCCTAAGCCGGAGACTCCTCTCCGAGTCCACAGGCGCTGAAATCCCCCCCAGCTGTCTGGCGTGGGAGTCCGCGGGCCTGGCCACCACAAATCCTGCCCAGCCTTGGAAAGTCACGTGTGCAAGAGTCCGTAAGCCTGGCCAGGGCTGGCACAGCCATCAACTCGTGGGCTCCCGTGAGTGAGGCGTGCCGCCCCTGCATTCCAGGGACGAGGCTGGGCACGCGTTGTCCCAGCCCCTGTGCAAGCAAACCCAAACACAGCTGGCCCCAGGGAGGCCTGGTGGCCTGGGAGATCTGCAGATGGAGCTGCTGATCAGGCTTCACTGACGAGGGGGAGCTGGGAACTTGCCAGCCAGGCTGGGACGCTCCAGAGCATTCCCTCAAATGACCTTATCTTTGGGGTGTAGAAATGTTGGTGGGAGACACACCTGGGCCCCTGGAGGCAGTGGTGATCTTAGGCAGTCAAGTGACATGCGATGGATGTGTAGGAATCAGCACAATTCACCTCCCCAGGGCAGGCTCCAGCCCCTTCCCCCACATTCCTGCTGCTGCTGGAAGCTTCCCTGGCCTTCTGGTCGACCTGCTCCTAGCTGCTAGTCAGCGGCCCCCAGCGGCACCAGTATCATCCTTTGGCTCCTTCCTCCCTCTTGTGTGTGTCCTTCCCGCGGATGCGCCCTGCCCCTTGCCGCTACGTTGGATGGCTCCGGTGAGGAGGGATGCTTTGGGAAGAGGGGCGCCAAGCTGGAAGGGAAGTAGGGAACTTTGCTTAAGGACTTCCGGTTCTCAGTTGGCCTCTGGTCGAACCTGGGAATCCTGACATCAACCTCTGCAGAACCTGGACAGGCGATTTTGGAACTGTTTGCCTACACGGCTGCCAACTCAGCGGAAGTAAGCGAGGAAGATTCAGCCAAGGCTCCCCTGGGTCCTTGGGAAGCAGATCCTCATCTGGGGTCTCCCAGGGGGACAGCTTGGCCCATGCACTGGTGCCCAGGACCCAGGCACTGTGCTCTCCCCACGGGCCTCGCTACCTGGGGAAGTTCATACCCTGCGCAGCTCCATTGCCCCTCCCTGGCTTCCTGCCACCCATCAGGCACTTTTCAGGACAAAGAAGTGAGCAAGGCGAGCTGGAAGTTTCCATCTGGGTGCTGCCACCCAGGAGCACAGTGCTCTCCCGAGGAGACCCCACCCTGACCAGGACTTGGGCTGCCTTGCCCTGTCCACTTCTTAGTTCTGCATAGAGAGGAAGCAGCAGTGTTTTCGGCAGGCACGTCTCTGCCACTTCCAACTCCAGAGACACAGGCCAGCCCTAGTGCCGACCACAGCGTAACTCCCCTTTCTCAGTGTTAACCCTGAAGCCCGGGACTGAAGCTGTAATTTAGGAGAGCATTCACCAGCAGGCGACTTCTCATTTAGACGACAGCCTTTGCTATTCAAAGCAGGCTTTCCAGGCCATTGCTTTGCTGCGTTATAATCTTCTATTGCTCCTTTAGCAGAATAAAATGTACGGAAGTGGCAGAATTCTGAAACGTTGACACTGCCTTGTCAATGATCAAGACGCTTGGGCTGTGGTTGGAGTCGGTGGCATCAGGCTTGGACCGGCTGCATACAGAGCAGTGTGGACACTCTCCTGGCCAGAGTGGGCAAAGACCCAGGAAGGCATGTATGTGCTGTCTGCAGCTGCTTTGATGGGCTTGTTCTTGAAGCAGCAAGGAGAGAAGCCGGAGGTGTGCTTGCTGCTTGCTGAGTCCATCCCTGGCCCAGACAGGATTCTTCCACCTGCCTTCCTGATGCTAAAGGAAGTGTCATCCGTTTTCACAAAGGAGTTTTAAATATTATTAGACTTGTTTATACATAGATATTTTTAAAGATTTATTTATTTTTATTACAAAGTCAGATATACAGAGAGGAGAGACAGAGAGGAAGATCTTCCGTCAAATGATTCACTCCCCAAGTGAGAGCAACGGTTGGTGCTGTGCCGATCCGAAGCCAGGAGCCAGGAACCTCCAAAGCACTGGGCCATCCTCGACTGCTTTCCCAGGCCACAAGCAGGGAGCTGGATGGGAAGTGGAGCTGCTGGGATCAGAACCGGCGCCCATATGGGATCCTGGCATGTTCAAGGCAAGGACTTTAGCCGCTAGGCCACGCCGCCGGGCCCAAGACTTGTTTTTTTATATTAAGAAGAAAGTCTACAACAGTTGCCCTAAGAGTTCCCAGAAAATAAAATCAAGACTTCTTGGTGATAAAAAAAAAAAAAAAAAAAAAAAAAAAACAACTGTGAAAGCCATGCATACAATGGATCTTCCACAAATTCAAGAATAAACTATCTATTATTAAAGAAAAACATGGATGTAGTTAATATAAACTTGAACATTTGAGAACAAATTACTCTGTAATTTGTCTGTCTCTTTCTCTGTTTAAATTATTTCTTTGAAAGGCAGAGAGAGAGAGAGAGAGAGAGAGAGAGAGAGAGAGAGAATCTTCAGCCGGGACTGGGTAGAGCCAAATCCATGATCCTGAAACTCCGACCACATCGCTCACGTAGGTGTTAGGGGATTTGCACCATCGTGTGCTGCTTTGCCAGGCACACCAGCAGGAAGCTAGATCGAAAGTGGAACAGCCAGGACTCAAACGAGCATGCTGATACATGAAGCTAATGTGAGCTCAACTCAGCACACCGTAACACTGGCCTGTCAGGATTGTTCTTGAGTCAGAAGTTCTGCTAATTGTATTACCATAGCTATAATGAAACCTGCGTACTCTTTATTCACACTGTGTAATAGTCTGTAAACTTAAATTCTTTCTAGAATTCTTTTTTTTTTTTTTAAAGATATTAAGAGACAGGCAGAATCAGAGATGGAGAAAGATTGACCATCTGTGTAGGCTTACTCCCCAAAGGCCTGCAGTGGCCAGGGCTGGGACAGGTCAACGCCTAGAACCAGGAATTCAATCCAGGTCTCCCACATGGGAGCCAAGAACTCAGTCACTTCCACCACTACCTGCTGCCTCATTAGCAGGAAGCTGGAGCTAGTGGTTGGAAATGGAAAGGGTTTGATATCCTTGGATGCTCTCCCAGAAGCTGCCCCCAGAGCGGTTTTTAAGGAGCCCTGGCTTCATGGCTGGAAGAGGAAGCCAACGGCCACAGGTACCATCCACCGACTTATCCGGAGCTTGTGGTTGAGCCAAAGGTGTCTCTTACACAAGGGACTGTGTTTCTGAAAGGGCCAGCACGGGGTGAATCAGCTGTGGTCCCTTTCCTGGAGGATCTTATTTCTTAATCAAGCGATGCATGGCAAATACCACTCTCCAAAGTTAGAAATAAGGAGAGGGCTGGCAGGGTGATGGGGCCTGTTAGGCGTGAAGCATGAGTGCTTTGAGCGAGATGTGCTGTGTGTAGTCTCAGCACGGGAAACATGTGGAAGATAAAGCTCTAAGGGAAGACTTGGGGCTGGTAGCAAGCTCCCCGACACTGGGCCCCTGGTGTCCACACAGCCACCTGCTCCTGTGGTGGGGATGTGACTCTGCGAGCCTCTGGCCCAGGACTTCCCACAGCCAACCTGCAGTGTGACGGAAAACAGTGAGGCTTGGGTGGTACGCCATGGCTGGCATCACCAGTCCTGGGCAGCTTGAGGGTTAATAATGAGAGCTGGACTCGGCCAACTCCGGCATTTCCAGATCAGAAGGCTGTTTGCTGTCTCAGCATCATCTATCTCTTCTTCCTTTCTGAGGTTTGAGGTGACTTTTCTGGTTGGTTCCTTTTTCTTGTTCAAATGTTTGGCTTGTACAAAACAGTATGCGTATGTGGAGCACACTGTGGTGTTTCCCTTCGCACTCCGTAATCTTGCATAGATGAACCAAGGAAATGCTTACAGGGGAAGGGGATTGAGGGAGGGAGACCACGAGATGAACTCCGTCTGCTTAGGCTTGACCCTTGCGCGGTGGGCGAAGGCTTCTAGGGTTTTCACAGCGACAGCGCTGCAAAGCAAAGAGCAGAGGCAGCTGGGCTGGGTGTGGCAGGAGGGCTCCTGCGACAGTTGTGCTTCCGCTTCTGCTGGCCTGATACTGTGGGGACATGGAGGAGGCTGCTCCAGTGCAGCCGGGGGCCACCGCTGACGCCCATGCAGGAAGGGAAGCTGCTCGTGAGGCAAGCGAATGTACTCGCACAAACATGCACACAGACATACCTAGACGTGCACGCAGAGACCCATGTACACTGTACGCGGTGCACACACACACACATAATCTCATACATGTGCAGAAAGGCACACGCACAGTCACACAGGCTTAGACACACACAGACACAGATTCACACTCCCACACAGAAGCACTGTGCATGTCCGTGTGTGTGCACCGCGTGTGCACTGTTAGGCGGACTCGCACACACTCAGAGAGAAACACATACACAGAAACATGCACACACACAACTAGAGAGACACACGCAGAAGCGCACACACTCGAATACACACAAATACTAGATACACACAGAACATGCACACACACACACACACACAGCCCTCTTGGGGAGTGCAACAGGAAAGCTGGCCTTGATTGAGGACTTGAAACAACCCTGCACGAGAAGAGGAAAAGCTGGAGTAGAGGAAACTAGAGACAGGGTCCAGGGGGGTGGGAGTGCCACGTCCCGAGGGCAACTGGTCTGTGACCCCATGGCCAGTGCTTCTGCAGGGTCCCAGGCGGGGTGGGAGTGCCACGACCCGAGGGGCAACTGGTCTGTGACCCCCACGGCCAGTGCTTCTGCAGGGTCCCAGGCGGGGTGGCGTGGCACCTCCCAAGGGGGCCTGGTCTGTGACCCCATGGCCAACCTCAGTGCTTCTGCAGGGTCCTAGGCAGGGTGGGGGTGGGTGCCACCTCCTAAGGGCACCTGGTCTGCAACTCAGTTCTTCTGCTTAATGCAATGCCCTGAGATCTGCTGGTCCCTAACAGGACCACACCAGTGCAATCTGCTTTGCAGTTCAGGGGCAGAATACACACACACAGGAAGGGTTCAGAAAAGAAGGGCCTCTCTCCTCCCTGCCACCTTGGGAGTGAGCTGGCATGCAGGTGGGAGCCGCTCACATGGCTGAACCTCAGAAGCCAGGGATAGTCAGAAAGCGGGGGGCTTCAGCACAGTTCAGGGGAAGAGACCTAGGAAAAATGCCTGTAGTCCCTCTCCCGTGGTCCACCCAAGAACAGCTCGGGGTGGTTCTGGCCCTCGCAGTGGTCCCAGCCCTTGTGTCCACAGGTGCCACCTCTACACAAACTGTGGCTCAAAAACATTCAGAAAGAAGGACATGGCACCGACGCTGGACAGACACAGCCTGTCTTGTTTGCTACTGGTCCCTACATAATATGACGTAACAACCACCTTCACACATTTGCATCACATGAGATATCTTAGGTAACCTAGAGATAATTGGAAGTCTACAGAGGATATGCGAAGGTTCTATGCGAACCTTACAGCATTTCTTGGAGGGAATTGAACATCTGTAAGTTTTGGAACCGATTCCTCAGGGATCTGGAGTGGACATCGAGTAAGATGTCCCATAGAATGCCTATTCCATACCAGCTCCACGCCAGTTCCAGTTTCCTGCCAATACGTTCCTTGGGATGCGGCACTGATGGCCAAGCTGTCACCTACGTGGAGACCATCTTCAGCCAAGCCCAGTTTTCACCCCATGGCTACGGGCATCGGAGGAGGTGAACCAGCAGGTAAAAGATCTCTCCTGCTCCATCTGCCTTTCTACGTCTCAAATATAATTGAAGAAGACAATTGTAAAAAAAAGAAAGGATCCCGATGCACAGATTATGCAACAACTATTTCTATCAATTTCTATGAAGAGTTAGAGTTTTAAACTTGGATAGGATTTTTTTAAATCCTCACCAGAATGTACTCCCTGCTGGCGGACAGGTCCTTGAGGGCATTTATTGACAACTAATTATAGCGTACCATGGTCGCATGACCTCTGTGAAGGCCGAGAAGTAAAGCCCTTTGAAGGGAGGGAGGCGTCACGGTTACAATCTGGGCAAGCAAGAGGCTTGCTCCATCAGTCTGTCTTGCATTAGCACATAATAACATCTCACTTTAATAGGAAATGCCTTCAGTTGATTTTCTTAATTAGATTTCACTGAGGGATGGAAGTCACAGTTCTCTCCGCCAAGCCCTGGGACGGAGGAGAACACTTGAAGTGAAGGCAGTAATTCAACATGAGAGCTACACACTTCAAAGATAGCCCCAAATGAGAGAATCATGCTTCCTCAAGATGGTTGGACCAGTGGACGCTAATTTCAGTTGGGCTCAAAACTGTCAATTTAGCAGCAAACATCCATACTTACATGAAATGTGTGACAGACTAGAGTCCCTATTCTATTGCCTAAAATGCACACAAGGGTTTCCAGGGCAGTAAGTCACCTTCAGAGGCGATATGGCATCTGGGATTTGACTGGAAACGACAGGCTGTGCTGAGAATAAACAAGTGGCGGATTCTTTACTGAAAAAGTCCCTTCTCCCACCACCAAAGAAATCTTTGCCTGTCAGATGGAGTTGCTCTTTTTTCCTGAGCAATTAGTTTGTCCGGGTTGCACGTGATCCCAAGTCCTGTTGTCACTTCAGCTGCTGGAGAGCCTGGACATTCGCCACGTCATACCTCTGGCTCTGCCTGGGGTTTCGCGTTGGATATTCCAAGGCCACATCTGGAGCCTGCCTACCCAGATGCTCTCAGCTGTTTTCATATACTATTTGGTCTTGCTCAGTTGTAGGTATTTCCGTAAGCTGCCTTGAATCATTTCTGAAATGCAGTGGGACACGGATAAGTAAATAAGGTAATGCTGATTGCAAACAAAAACTCAGGCATTTAGCCTGCAATCGACACTCATGTAGCTAGTTCCAAACCAGGGCTGCAGATCAACCATTTCAAAGTGCAAACAATGAAACACTTGGGAAAAGCAAAAATAGAAGTGTGTGACCCACGCCCATGCTCTGCATCCAGCTATTCACTATCAGGCCAAGGTGGTGTTCCCCGCTACATGCTCCTTCCAAAAGATGACCAAGTCTCAGCACTCCTTCACCCTTTCTGGAAGCAAAACTTGGTTGTCCGGGCTCCAATGAGTCTCATTTCCAAAGAGGGTGTGTGTATGTGTGTGTGTGTGTGTGTGTGTGTGTGTGTGTTATTTTATTGATTTGAAAGGCAGAATTACAAAGAGACAGAGAAAGAGAGACCACCTCTATCCACTGGCTCACTCCCAAACAGCCACTACCAGGCCTGGACCAGGTTGAAGCCAGTAGCCAGGAGCCTCTTCTGGGTCTCCCATGTAGCTCAAGCACTTGGGCCATCTTCTTCTGCTTTCTCGGGTGCATTGGCAGGTGACTGCATCAGAAGGGGAGCAGCTAGGACTTGAACTGGTGTCCATGAGGAATGCTGGTGTAGCAGACAGAAGCTTGACGCCACAGTCGCCCAATGACTCTGTTGATTATAACCTAGCTTCTTACCTTGCAGGAGAACCTGGCTCTTCCATTGCCATGGATCATCTTATATGAGCTTTGTAAGCACGGAGTTTGTCAAAAGTAAAACACTTTAGTAAGAATCATGATGTAGGGCCGGTGTGGTGGCCCAGCGGCTACAGTCCTTGCTTTGAATGCACCGGGATGCCTTATGGACATCGGTTCTAATCCCAACAGCCCCGCTTCCCATCCAGCTCCCTGCTTGTGGCCTGAGAAAGCTGTCGAGGACTGCCCAAAGCCTTGGGTTCCTGCATTCATGTGGGAGACCTAGAAGAGGCTCCTGGCTGCCGGCTTCGGATCAGCTCAGCACCAGCTGTTGCAGTCACTTGGGGAGTGAATCATTGGGTGGAAGATCTTCTTCTCTGTCTCTCCTCCTCTCTCTCTATATATGACTTTGTAATAAAAATAATTTTTTTAAAAAAGTATCTGTTGTTTTGTGAATTATTTACGGTATATGTCACGGATAATAGGCACCAGGGATTCAACCCTGGTGTTGCATAGGAGTAGCTTCTTGGAAAACACAGCAATTATTTCTTTAAGGAAATATTTGGATTGTCTCTGGCTATTATACTAATAGTCTCTTGCATCCTTATATTTCCAGATGTGTCACATCAAAGACAACTTTAGTTTCTGAATCTCTCAGGACATGGATTCCAAAAATGAATGTAGGTCTGAGGCTAAAATTGTAGCCTTGCCTTCAATAGAGTTGGTTTGGAATAGAGGGATCGGCAGCCCATGTAATCTGACATTTTAGTCAACTTTTTTTTAGAGAAATGTTAAAAGCTCCAACCGTGGCTTGACCAAAGAAGCATGAATGAGACGATGACGTCATTCACTGTGGGGCAAGTGGACCAGGGAAAGAGTGAAGAAATGTGGGAGTTAAAATTTTACACAGTAGGGCCCGGCGCAGTGGCACAGTGGTTAAGGTCCTCGCCTTGCACACCCAGGATCCCATAGGGACGCCGGTTCTATCCTGGCAGCCCCGCTTCCCTTCTAGCTCCCTGCCTGTTGCCCGGGAAAGCAGTCGAGGACAGCCCAAAGCTTTGGGACCCTGCACCCCCGTAGGAGACCCGGAAGAGGTTCCTGGCTTCGGATCGGCATAGCATCAGCCGTTGCGCTCACTTGGGGAGTGAATCATCGGACGGAAGATCTTCCTCTCTGTCTCTCCTCTCTGTATATCCGCCTTTCCAATAATAAAATTAAAAAAATAACTCTTTAAAAAAAATTTTTACACAGTAGATTCAGGAAGGATATTTATCGGGCAGCTTCCCAAGTGAAAGAAAAATCAGGCTGACTCCACTCCAACTAGGGTCATGGGTGGCAGCAGGCCAATTCCTGCTCCGGGAGAAGGCGGCTTGCAGAGTTGAGCAACACTGTCAGAGGTGCTCAGGCTGACGCTGACGACAGGTGTCAGCACAAGGGGAGGAGGCTCTGCGTCAGGGCCGGGCAAGACTAGATAAAGGTTTCCTTGATACAAAATCCTATTACAGCACATTGCTGGTTTGTTTTGTTCGTTTGAACAGAAATGGAGGGTCTGGCGTGGTAGCCTTGTGGCTAAAGTCCTTGCCTTGCATGCACTGGAATCCCATATGGTGCATGTCCTGGCTGCTCCACTTCCCATCTACTGGTGGCCTGGGAAAGTAGTCAAGGACAGCCCAAAGCCTTGGGCCCTGCACCCACATGGGAGACCTGGAAGAGACTCCTGGCTCCTGGCTTCGGATCAGTTCAGCTCCAGCCACTATGGCCACTTGAGGAATGAACCAGCAGATGGAAGTTCATTCTTTCTGACTCTCCTTCTCTCTGTAAATCTGCCTTTCCAATACAAACAAATAAATAATTTTAAAATTAAGATTTATTAGAAAGAGAGAGAAGTGGAAAGTTTCAGAGAGGCTTGGGGAGATAGCGAGAAAAAGAGACGTTTCATCCACCAACTTACGGCCCAGTTGTCTGCAAAGCCAGTTCAGGCTGGTGCAGGTGGAAGCCAGGACCCCTCCCACACGGACTGCAGAGGTCTAAGCACTCGGAGCCATCTCCCACTGCATTCGCAGGCACTAGATGGGAAATAGACCAGCCAGGACTCGATCCAGTGGTCTAATGTGGGGTGCTTGCATCACAGCAGTGGCTTGACGCACTGCACTACAATGTTATCTTACATAGAAGAAGGGTTTAGCCTCATTGGTGGGTTTACTTGATGCTGACTGAGAGAAAAGTAGTGAAGAACTACCATAGAGGATGCTTGAGCTTCAGAGTAACTGAGTTAAGACACACTGCTGCAGTTCAGGTGTTAAACGTGCCCCAAAGGCCCATGAGTTATGGGTCGGGTCGCTGGGGTAGTGCTTTGAGAGACAGTGGAAAGCTCTAGGTGGTGGGACCAAGGGGGCGGTCCTTCAATCATGGGAGTGCTTTTGGACAGTCATTTTAGTGTGACCTCTCGAGTTCCTGCAGCAGATGGCTACGGGAGCCCGAGCCTGGGCCCACACACACACTCACTCTCTCTCTCTCTTCCCCATTTGCAAGTGGTCCTCTCTCTGCACGTATATGCCACCACGGGTCAAGGTCTGCTCCCTAGAGCCAAAGCCCACTTGGAACTTCCAAAACAACGAACTAAACAAAACTGTACTCTGTACCAGTCAGCTGCTCTGGATACTTCCTGACAGTAACAAGCAAACTGACAGATGGCATGTACTGCCATGCCTTAGCATGACCTTCAATGAAATAAGGCTGGACCAACTAATTACACAGGGAAAGTAATTACATAAAGAAACTAATCACAACTAATTAGATAAAGATAGGGTACTTGCAAGGACAAGCTGGTGAATCCCTTGCGGACTTGTGTCTTACAAGATTGTGTGTGCATAAGCAGTGTTTTTATTTTTACCATGGTGTCTGGTATTAAGGTTGTAGGGGCAGGGATATGAAGGCATAGTGGTAGCCCATATGTGCCAAAGATAATCTGGCAATCACAGCAAACTGATGTTTCACTTTTTTAAAAAAAGATTTATTTACTTGAATTGGAAAGACAGATTTACAGGGAGAAGGAGAGACAGAAAGATCTTCCAACTGCTGGTTCATTGCCCAAGTAACTGCAACAGCTGGTGCTGAGCTGATGCAAAACCAGGAACCAGGAGCTTCTTCTGGGTCTCCCATGCAGGTGCAGGGTCCCAAGGCTTTGAGCCGTCCTCCACTGCTTTCCCAGGGCACAGGCAGGAAGCTGGATGGGAAGTGGAGCAGCCGGGACAGAAACCAGAGCCCATAGAGGATTCTGCCACATGCAAGGTGAGGATTCAACCACTGAACCATCACACCAGGCCCTGAGGTTTCACTTCGAAGTCTTTTCCAAGGAATTCAACATGTTACACAGTATTAGTCCCTAGTTTTCTGTTCATAAACGGTAGTCTTCCAAACAAATTCTCAAGTTTATTAGAACACTACCTCTCTCCACTGAAACAACGTTTAGGCGGTCAAAACCTGTAAGAATAAACATTTTAAGTGAATCCAATATCTAAAACTAAAGTTTACAACAGCAATGAGAACGATTGAAGAGCAAGCTGAAATTCTGGAACAGCTACCGATGACAGTTTGATGTCTCAGCTCACGACCCTGCACTCAGCATGGCATCACTTGCGAATACCAGCATTTGTGGTTACTGAGCCAAGGTAGCAGGTGAGCCTCGTTCTTGCAGGATTGTGCTTACAAACACTGGCTTATCTGGCAGCTTCCACGGGGACTGGCCAATGAGGCCAACTTGGTCTGTCCCACTTTCAGGCTTTCCCTGGATTGAGCAGCTTCCCAGGCAACATTTTCCAAAAGCAATCATAGGTAAATACTCCAACATTAGCCACCAAACAGTCAGCAATCACACCAAAAGGCTGGGGAATGAGGAGACCAGGAAGGCAGCTATACAGGGCAATAAAGGTTGGAAAAACTTCCATGAATACCAAAGAATCTGAAAGGGATAAGGACCGGTTAGGGTTAGGGTTAGGGTTAGGGTTGGGGTTGGAGTTAGGTCTAGGGTTAGGGCTAGGGTTAGGGTTGAAGTTAGGGTTAGGGTTAAGGTTAGTGTGGGGGATAAAAAGTGCTAGACACTTTCTAAGTAGAAGCTACACTTTCAGTTAATCGCTGGGCTTTTGTCTTCGAAGGAAAAGAAGACTGGTGCAGAGTTGTAGCCAGTTACTTGTTGAATGAGCATCTCAACAAAGAAAAGATCATCTACTAACACAGAAGAGAACTATTAAAAACGTAACCCTAGGCATTAAACATGTGTCAGAGAAAACCTTTGTCCACAACTAAGCTAATGGAGCAGACACCTCAGTGACCACATGCAATAACAAGAAAATTTAAATGTTACAAAAATAATCTGGGGACTTGGCTAAACCAGCTCTGCTTATCTGCCGCATTCAGCAATAAAAATACATGAAGGGGGTAGGGAGTAAACTTCATTTTCAGAGCTGTTACATTATAATACTCATCATCAAATATGCAACAGAAGTATGAATTATGCAGAGACGCAAGAAAGCAGGACCCATCCTCAAGCAGGAGAAGTGGGAACTATATAAAGGAAAACCAGACAATGCAATTACTAGACAAAGATTTGAATCTCAGAAAGCTCAAGTAATCTAGGAAATTATATTTCACCAAATGGAGATTATAAGCGAAGTACCGAAACAGCACAAGGGTACAACATAGACCTTCTGGAGCTGAGAAACACAGGAGCCAATGAACTTGAAAATCAATGAACTTGAAAGTAGATTAGCTGAAATGATCCACTATGAGGAGGAGAAACAAACAAAAACCACAGAAAAAGATGAGTATAGCAAGAGACGCAGTTGGGCACCGGGGCTGGAATCCTGGTCCACTCTCAGCTCCGGTTTCTTAGGAAGCAGCAAGTGGTAAGGGAAGCCCTTAGGTCCCGGCTACCCGCATGCAGATTCGAGTTGAATTCCCGACTTGAAGAGGCTTTTTTTTTTTTTTTAAGATTTATTTATTTATTGGAAAGTCAGATATACAGAGAGGAGGAGAGACAGAGAGGAAGATCTTCCGTCCGATGTTCACTCCCCAAGTGAGCGCAACGGCCAATGCTACGCTGATCCAAAGCCAGGATCCAGGAACTTCTTCCGGGCATTCCACATGGATGCAGGTTTCCCAAAGCTTTGGGCTGTCCTCGACTGCTTTCCCAGGCCACAAGCAGGGAGCTGGATGGGAAGTGGAGCTGCCAAGATTAGAACCAGCGCCCAGACGGGATCCTGGCGCGTTCAAGGTGAGGACTTTAGCCGCAAGGTCATGCCGCCAGGCCCTCGAAGAGGCTTTTGCCTGGACCAGCCACAGCTGGAGAGCAAGCCAGGGATGGGCTATCAGCAGGTGCTAGATGGATGGTAGCTAGGTAGGTAGACAGGTAATTCACTTCTCAAAGAAATTATTTATTTAAATGTCAACTAGTAATAGAAAGGAAATTCATTCAAAAGATAGCATTCTACCCAGCGGTTAAAAAACAATATTATATACCTTACATCATAAATAAGACACAAATGTCTATTTTTGTCGCTTATAGTTGACTTTTTACAGAATCTACTTAATAAGCAAGCAAAATGAATATGAAACATCCACTTGAAAAGAAAAAATCATTCACAAATGACATGATCTATTTATATAAATACTGATGAATTCTTACAAAAATGTTAGAGCTAATCAGTGAGTCCAGTGAATTGCAGGACACAAAAAACACACAATAATCATTTATACTTCTGTATGTGAGCAATGACCAATCTGAAAAGTACACGGAGGAAGCAGCTGCATTTCCAACAGCATTTAAGAGTCCAACATAGTTGGGAATAAACTCAACCCAAAAGATATAAGAATCAAACACGGGAAGCTACAGAATGTTGTAGAAAGAAATTAGAGTAGACCTAAATAGTTGGCAAGACATTCCCAGATCAGAAAACTTCATGTTCAGAGTACAACACTATCCAAAATAATCTAGATATTCAATGTGATCCCTACCAAGCAGCAGTAGTTTTTCTTGCATAAATGGGAAAAGTTACCATGAAGATCATGTGTGTCGACAGGGCGTCCAAAGTACCCAAATCAATATTGAAGAAAAAGAAGAAGAAAGAGGAGGAAGGGGAGGAGGAAGAGAGGAAAGTCAGAGGGAACTCTACAAAGCTAAAAGAATGGTAGGATATACCACAGACAAGGGTGTTGTGTGTGTTGCACTATAATGAAGATTCCAGAAAGAAATCCATGCTTCTATTGCTACTTGGTTTTAATACCTGGTGCCAACATGATTCGATGGGAAAGAGCATTCTTTCCCACAAACAGTGCTGGAATGTCTGGATAGCTACACAAAACAGGACTATCAGACCCCAACCTCACATCAAACACAAAAATCAACCTAAGAAAGATCAGAGACTAACTTAAAACCATGAAAAGACAAGGGCCTCTCTGCATGACCTTGAATTTGGCAATACTTGTTTTTTTTTTTTTGCATAAAATACAAGTGCAAATAATAAGAGAAAAAAAAAAAAACAAAAACGGACCAGTTAGGCTTCCTCAAAAGGACACAGTGAGTAAAGGGAACAGACTCAATGAGAGAAAATATGTATATGTGATATGGACTCAAGACTCAGACTGCGTAAAGAACACTTACAACTCAACGGAAGACAAAAGAACCAATTTTTTTTTAATCATCAGAAACTTTTGAAGAAGTATTTCCCTCAAGACAATAAAATGGCCAAAAAAAGCCCATAAAAGGATGCTCAGTATTGCTGCTCAAGAAACTACTGCGAATCAGAATCACATTGAGCCACCATTTGATCTCACTAGAATGGTTATAACTTCAAACATGAAAATGACGAGTGTTAAGGAGGAAGTAGAGAACTGGAAACATACACCGCTGATGAGGGTGCGAAAGATGCCCTTGTTTTGTTTTGTTTTTAAAAGCATTGAAAGCTCTTCATGAACAAAATTCAGATCGACCCTGCAGAAACTTGTGTGCAAGCGTTCAGCACCAGTTGTGGCATTCTCAAGCTGGAAAGAACCCACTTGCCGCTCAACTGACAAACGTGTAAGTAAAACGTGGTCATCCGCACAGTGGGGGACTCTTCAGGCATAACCAGGAATTAAAAGTACTGGTGCAGGCACAGCGTGGATGAATCTCGAAAACACTGAGCTAAGAAAAGGAGCCACAACTTAGTGCAGGTTTCCATTCCGATGAAATGTCTAGAATAAGCAAAACCGTAGAGATAGAAAGTTGACCAATGGGTGCCAAGGGTCAGGGCTAGGGAGTGGGAGCGCTTGCTTCAAGCACGCAGGTTCCTTTTGGCATGCTGACAGAATTCTAGAACTAGAGGTTGCTGACGTCAGAATGGAGTTATGAATACCGCATACTCTTAGTGTAACGATTTTGTAACTATTGTCTTTATCTGTAACCGTGTCGACTTTTCCCAGAAATGAGTAACTACTACAAAAATGCAGGGGTAACACCTTTTCTTGCCTGGCTATTGTTTGTTTTACTTTATTACCAATACTCAGTTGCAGTCACTTGAATGCTGGAGTGTCTGTTAAATCGCTCTGCCCCAGTGCTTAAATTGCTCTTACCCCAGTGCTTCTTTTAATACGATCAATATGGTAATTCCCAATGTAGAATTCTTCCTGGGGAAGTGGCAACAAGCCAAAAAGGGGTTCACATCATCTTCTACTCCCTTTCTCTCATTTCTTGGGCACCTACTGTATACCATGCACACACATGCTTTCTAATATTTCTAACAATTCTTTAAGATAGACTCATGGAATGCGGAGGAATCGTTGCTCATGGAGAAATCCAAAGTGAGAATGTCACGGGGCCGCAATCGTGTGCGGTGAGTCAGGCCGTTACCCGCGACAGGCATCCCACATCGGATGCTGGTTGGAATGCCAGCATTTCTGTTTCTGACCCAGCCCTCTTCCAGTGCTCCCAGGGAACGCAGTGGGAGCGAGCTCAATTGCCCACACTCCTGCAACCCACATAAGACATCAGGCAGGAGTTCCTGACTTTGACCAGTCATTTTTGAGGAACGAACCAGCAGATGGGTGCTCTGTCTTTTCTCTCTCTCTCTGTCATTCTTTCAAATAAGACCATAAATCTTTACATAGATAAATAAAAGTGAGAATAACATAAGTAGGGATCCAAACACACCTTGAATATTTTATTTCAATTAAAAATGGTATGTTCCTGAGCCCGGCACAGTAGCCTAGTGGCCAAGGTGCTCACCTTGCGTGCCTGGGTTTGCATATGGGACCCGGTTCTGATGCTGGCAGCCCCACTTCCCATCCAGTTCCCTGCTTGTGGCCTGGGAAAGCAGTTGAGAATGGCCCAAAGTCTTGAGACCCTGTACCCACATGGGAGACCTGGAAGAGACTCTGGGATCCTGGCTTTAGATTGGCGCAGTTTTGGCAGTTGTGGCCGCTGAGGGAGTGAATCACGGGACAGAAGATCTTCCCTGTGTCTCTCCTCTCTGTATATTTGACTTTCCAATAAACATGAAATAAATCTTTTTTAAAAAAATATGATTTGGGCCCGGCGCGGTGGTGCAAGTGGTTAAAGGTCCTCGCCTTGCACGCCCGGGATCCCATATGGACGCCGGTTCTAATCCCGGCAGCCCCGCTTCCCTTCCAGCTCCCTGCCTGTGGCCCGAGAAGGCAGTTGAGGACGGCCCAAAGCCTTGGGACCCTGCACCCGCGTAGGAGACCCGGAAGAGACTCCTGGCTTCGGATCGGCATAGTATCGGCCCGTTGCGCTCACTTGGGGAGTGAATCATCGGACGGAAGATCTTCCTCTCTGTCTCTCCTCTCTGTATATCCGCCTTTCCAATAAAAAAAATAATAAAAATAAATCTTTAAAAAAATATGATTTTTTAAATCCCTTATCCATTAGTCTTAAAATGGATCAGGGCCTTTGGCCACAGAGAAAGCGATTTTTTGCCCATAATTTACTTGTAATGCACAGCCTATCACTTCTAGTTGAATTTCTTTAATGTGAAGTGAGAGTTTAGAGACACTTGCAAAATCAGGTGTTCGCATTTCACATCTTTATGTTCCTCTATTTCATATCTGCCTAACATCTGGGGAGGGGCGGGTATCTTTAGCGACTTTCCAAGATGTTTGTCTTGGGTGTCATAGACACAAGAACTTTTAACACATGCGCACTGAGAGAGAGCTCTTCCATCTGCTGATTCACCCCTCCGACCGCACTCCTCCAGGGCTGAGCCAGGCCAAAGTCAGGACACAGGGGCTTCCTCCGGGTCCCTAATGTGGATACCAGGGGCCCAGACATTTGGCCATCCTCTGTCGCTGTTCCCAAGCCACCAGCAAGGGGCAGGATAGGAAGTGGGACAGCCAGAACACAAACCGGTACCCATATGCAATGCTGGTGTTACAGGCAGTGGGGTTTACTGGCTATGCCACAGCGCTGATCCCAGGTAACTCTTTTTAAAACTGTTTCGTGATGATTTAATAAGTAATGGCGGGAGGGGAAATGGGAATGAAGAAGGGGCAAGGGAAGGCAGAATCCCTATACCTACCAAACCGTATCATGGAAAATAATAAAAATCATTTTTTAAAAATTGAGTAATCAATAAGGTACTCTTTACTTTTTAAAATAAAAATCCAACTTTTACATGATGATATAGTTACAGCTAAGAGAAGAGCAAGCAGAACAAGCCGGGGGATGAAATCCACCTAGTGTGAACAGGCCGAGAAGTTGGCTAGGAGCAGCAGCAAAGGCACAGGTGCCTAGGACTGGGGTCGCGCCTCTCCCTCTGCAGTGGGCACACAGATTGCCCCCTACAGGTCATGCCGGAGTGCAGGCCCCGATGGCGCAGGGCTGGGGCTGAGCCTTTGAACTCAACTCCCAAGGGTTAGGATAGTGTTGGGGTGCCAAGAGCAGGTCCCGTGCATCCCCCAGTCTGTCCGTTCACCCAGGAGGCTGGACCCGCAGCTGTATCGGGAATGTTGTTACTGTCTTGCTTTGCGGTTCTCTTAGATGAGTGAGGAGACGGAAGCCTGAGGAGCTGGGAGACAGACACAAGCGAGTGAGTGAAAGGCATTCTTGTCCCACCTGTCTAAAACAGAACTGCGTGCCTGCAAGGGCTGAAGGCAACAGACAGCAGCTCTGCCTAGCCCGTACAGAGGAGACAGCAAAGGAGAGGCGGGAGCTGGGCTTTTCGCAAGCCATGGGAGGGATCCGTTAGAGGGGAGAGACCTCACGTTCCCTTTGCCATTCTTTGTTTTGCCACAAGAACGTCATTCTTTTGCAGTTTCTTCGTTTCTAATTATTATTATTTTTTTTTAAATCACCACTCCTTTTCTTTAACGTTCTGGCATTTTTCAAAGCCAACTGAAACTGGAACATTAACTTATCAACTCCCTGCCATCTGGAAAAATGATCAGTAATGAGACACAAATGAAAAATTGGGCACAGTGCAGTAATATTAATGCCCACCTCATTCCCTAGGAGAAAGACTGTTCCAGAAATAGAAGGCATTGTTATTATGATTTTTCTAACCAGGCTGATCATTTGAATTCACAGTCACTGCTTTATTATGCTGAAAATGGCATATGACTTATTTGAGTCTTTGGCTCAACGTACACTTTGATATTTTATTTATTGATGCAAACATGTACTGGCCTTTCAAGTTTGTTATCTCTCCTTTCAATTGAATTTTTCAAAGTATTAAGAACCCAGCTCCTCGGTACTGTCTACACAGTGTGAATTTGGCAGGGGATCCTGAAGTGTGATTCAGTGGCCCTGGGTGTTTCCTGCCATTGAGTTTCAAGCTAATAAGGAAATGCAGAGGTTGGCTAGAATTCGCCGTGAATACCGTAGACAGACATTTGTGCTGGAACACACTCAAAGAAGGTTCTTTGGAGAATGTATTTCATCGTACCAGGGACTTTTGTTTTCTTGGCTATTGAAGCAGTTGGTATTTGGAAACCAGAGCTACTTCTCATCTTTGATCAAATCTTTCATGAAATTTGAACTCCCATGTTTATGGAATGGATCTGTGACATCGTTAAGTGGTTTCCATAGTAAAAAAAAAAAAAAAGAAAGAAAAAAGTAATAGTCAAGAAAGATAATACAAAAGGTGATATGTTTGGGGGACAAAGTTATTTGCAAGTCTTTAGCCACTTGCTAAAAAAATGGACTTAATTGGCTTTATGTTACCGAGTTATAGGGGTACCTTATATAAATTGGTTATTAACCCCTTTTCAGACATTTGCTTTGTAAGTACTTTCCCCATTCTACACTTTGCCTTTCACTCTAATTGTTTTTCTTGCTATGCAGAAACTTCGTTGGATGTAACTAACCTTTGCTTGTTTATTTTTGTTTTGGTTGACTTCTTTTGGTGTCAGATCCATGAAATCACTACCAAGATTTCAGAGGTTCTGCTCGTATTTTCTGTCATGAACTTTACAGCTGTAGGTCTTAGCAGTCCCGTAGTGACTCCATTCCTGTCGTTGACTGTGGTGCAGTGGGCTAAGCAGCCACTTGTGACACGGATATCCCATTTCTGGATGTTCCTTCTATCCAGCCCCCTTGCTAACGTCTCTGAGAAAGCAGCAGAGGTGGACCAACGCCTCGTGCCCCAGTGGCCTAGGTTGGACACACTATCGGAGTTCCAGGTCCCCCTGGCGTCCCCTTGGCCTAGCCCTAGCAACTGCAGTTATTTGGGGAGTGACCAGCATCTGCCTTTCAAATAAATAGCTGTATTTTAAAAAAATGAATCTGCATGTATTCAAAATCATAATGACTCAAGAAATCTTCTATGGAAAGATTCGTAAGAAACAGAGGCAAGTGGAAAATAGCCTGGGATAAAACTATGAAATCTGATCTGAATAAATAGTCCTATTCGTAACAGAAGGGAGAGTGACGTTTGCGTCACAGGGAAGCCAGCCAGTCCTGCTTCCTGCTTCGTCTCTCTTCTCCTCTGTCATCCAGCCCTCCTGTCCACTAGCTCCTGCCTGCTGATGAAGTATGTCATGTGTGAGAGCTGACCTGGGGGGCCATGTACCCAAAGATCACAACTGGTGAAGAAAGATTTTTCTGCTTATAAAAAGAAACACCTGCGCTAGAAAGGCAGGCATTGGAGTGGACACCCTGGGCACACCAAGGCATCGTTTGTGCATGAGTCAAGCTCATACTGACTCTTTCTCTCTAAAAATCAAAGAGAGACATTCAAAGCCAAAAAGCACATCACCAGAAGGAGGAATTCAAGGTTATTTACGGCAGTGCCAAAATTCAGGAAATTCAGCGGAGGCTGGGGCAGTCATATTTTCCTGGGCCTGAGGGAGCAGGGAGGAAGTGGTTTCTGTAATCCAGACAGGGTGGTTGTTTGGATAGCACTGCTTGAGACCAGCTCCCCACAGTGACAGAGCAGGTGGAGAGCCAGGGGAGTCCCTCAGCCCTCTGCTCCTGTTACCTGCCTATAACCCCAGTCACTGAGTGCAAGTGAAGGCAAGGGAGCCCTGGCTGTCTTTGTACGGAGGAGGAGGAGGATGGAAAGCAGAGTGAGGAACCCGGGGAGGGATGGAAGGTGTCTTCCGCTGCACAACTGACAGTGGGGGGCTCCTCTAGAACTTGCCTCTGCATGGCTCCTGTTCGTTTTGGCCTCTTCTTGAACCCTTCCTTTGAACAATGAAGACAAGCAGAGACATGGAGGGTCCTGAGAAGTTCACAGAAAATGCATACTCTGGAAACAAAAAATGCATGGATTTCAAACTGTTTTTGTGCATTGAAATAAGCTTACCTTTGCCTTCCATTTCCCCATGAACTTTTTTTGCACTTCCATCATATAACTGAAGTGACCGACCCGTGCTGGGGCTGACCTCCTCTTGGATGGAGGCAAGTACAAGCATCAAGGGATGTTAACAGCATCCAGGAGAGTGGCTGCACAAGGGGTGATGCTACTAATCATGGGCAGATTTTGCCTATGGGGTGTGCTAAGCTGGGGCCAAGGTGGAAGTAATACACTAAAACAGCTCACTAAATTATTCTGGTGGCTGAGAGAAAGATTCTGGGCGCGCACATACACAACCCCCAGAAGACCCCTCACCCTTTCAAAATTAAGAATTCTTTTCATTTTTGATGTTTTTAAGAATAGTTGATTAGGGTGATAGCATCAAGAGCTACAGGAAGATGGGTGAAACCATTATTTCCACATTTTCTTTTTTTTTTTCTTCCTGTATCTGGGGGGAGAGGAGAGAGATAAGGAGAAAAGCCACAGCTAGACACCCAACTGCCTCTGGATCCTGGGATGGAGGACAGCCACCCAACATCACTCCAAGGTCCCCAGTATGGGGCATGCTCTGAGGGTCCTGCTCAAGAGTTCAAAAATTCTGATTTACTGCCAATTTCGTCACTCCAAGCATGACAAAATCTCTCCAGAATCTACTGGTTGACATAGTCTACCTTAGAGTCTCCATTTGCCCAGATATCCACTGCCAACACTTGGCTGGGGTAGTTAATCAGTTTGTTCTGTCCTCTGTCATGGTACCAGGTGTCCTGTGCAGGCTCCAATGTATTGCCATTTCCTCCATGTGCACCTGGATTTGCTGTCCACTGCTCTGTCTAAGCTACTGACGAGGCCCAGCTCTGACACACGCACTCCACAGTCAGACCGTGGAAGCTGCAATTCTCTCCATGGTTGAGGTTCTGAGCCCAGTGATTCAAGGGGGGGGGGGGAATCCCCAAAGAAACTTTATCTGAGTTGATCCCAGACCTGATTTTTGTGTGTGCTTGCCAATACAGGGTCTGGCACAGTCTGTTACCCCAATCGGCTTATGCACATGCTGGTGGTTGCAATTGCTGGGTCAGTTCTGTCTCCAGCCCTGTCTTTTACACAAACAAACAGGTGTTGCAGCCCATCTCAATCTTGCCTACCACATACTCAGCCCTCATGCTAAGCAGTGGGAGCTACAAACCTACTTGGAGTGACCTGGAATAACCCCAACCAGGCCCGCCCCACTGCACTGGTTCCTATGATTACCAGTATGTACAGCAGACTGGTCCAGTCGGTCCCACATCCCACTCAGCTCTCATACATGTTAATGGGTATTGAAACTTAGTTCACTCCAACCAGCCACATTATCCAGCTAAAACACATGCTGCTGGGTGCCACTCTCTATCTAGCCATGCCTGCCCCAGCCCTGGATCTCATGCTCACCAGTCAGAGTGGCAACCTAAGAGGGAAGTGTTCACTCTTTCCCACTCTTGGATCTTGTACTCTTCAGGTGGTTCTGCAGTTTAACTTGATACAATTAGTTTCCAGCATCTGCCAGAAGATGCTGCTACAAAACCCAACCAGCCCTCACCCACTCTGGCTTTATGCATGCACTAGTAGGAACAGTCAACCAAACCTGACTCTTTCCCTTGATCCAACTCACACAAAGCCAGCAGGTGTTGTAGCTCTTCCTGGCATGACCTACCCCCATCCCAGCTCTTGCACTTACCACTGCGAGTGGTAGTCCAGCAGGAGGCCCCACGCAGCCCTTCTACTGGTTTCACTTCCGTCCTCCCCAGGTTTTACATGTGCTGGTTGGGTGCTGCGGCCCAGTCTGGCCTGGCCTGCCTCATCTCAGCATTTGCTAGTGGGTGCTGTAGCCCGACCAAGCCTGGCCCACCCCTCACGCTGGTGTGGGCTCCAGCCTAACCTAGTTCAGTCAGCCCCCAGTCCTGGCCCTCATGTGAACTGGCTTGTGTTGGGCCCAACCTGGCCTGACCCACACTCCATTCTGGTGCTCGGATTCACCAGCAGGTGATGTGAGCATTCCTGCTAGGATAGAAGGTGGATTAAGTAAGGCTGGTTCATGGACCCACCAGTTTGCACAGATCTGGCATTGGAAGAGGTTCTGATGGAGGAGCTTGGGACACTCCTCTGTTGGGACACAGTCCCTGCAGGTGAGCGCAGGAACCACCCTATAGGGCAGCCCAGGTCATGTCTGATAATGGTACCCACCGGCATATGTTTGGATCAGATTGGGGGTGGACCAGGCTAAACCAGTTCATATCACCCTTACCTTCCACCACACTCTGCTTCTCAGGGTTTCATTGGGTGCAACAAATATGTTCCTGTCTTGACTAGAGATGTTTATCAAATATTTGTCAGTAGAAATGGACGCATCTGGTGCGTGGTCCTGCATCCGGGACCTATCGTGCAGCCCCTTGCCCTCACCAGCCTGGGCTCCTTGGACCAAAGATCTGGAAGAAAAGTCATCTTCGGGCTGGTTCAGAAGCTGAGGGTTGTTTGTGTCCAAGGATGCCTGAAGGTTGAAATTATTCCTGTATCTATGGACAGAAGTGCATTGCTTGTTCTGCTTGGATGCAGGTTGCCTCCCCTTGTGGATCAAGGGAATTAGGACTGGTGAGTCACACCATCAAAGCTGAAAGCAGAAACTGAGCCCTACCGATTGAGTTTTTCAGAGGTACATGGAGGGAGAAGCAGAGATCTTCTCTCTGCTGATTCACTCTGCAAATGGCTGCAGCGGCCACAGCGTGGCCAGGCAGAAACCTGGAATTCATCCACATCTCCGTTTCAGGGACTCACACTCTTGAACCATCTTCCTCTGTTTTCTCAGGCGTGTTAACAGGGAACTGGATCAGAAGTGGAGCAGCAGGACTTGAACCAATTCCCACGTGGAGTGCTGGGGTTGCATGCAGTCGCTTAACTTACTCTGCCACGATGCTGGCCCTTTTGCCCTGCTAATTTCTACTTGATTTTTCCCCAATCCAGGCAAAAGACCACAAAGGCCTTAAAGAAAAACATGTTAGTCTGTAGCAAGTTAGGGTGAGCACATGGCAAAAACATAGCTAGATTTTTCAGTGAGTATGAAAAACTGTAAGGTGACATGCCAGGTAGTTGTGCAAATTAAACAAGATCATGGCTAACACCACCCACTTGGTGTGCCTGCAAGACATAGCTGCTGCTATGGTGGACAAAGCCAGCTGAGCCGTGTGACCCTTGAAAGACGAGGAGCTACACAAAGGCTCTCTGGCCTCCCAGCCCTCAACCTCAAGGAGCTGCACTTCTGTCCTAACATGAGGTGAACAGCACCTTCCAGGCTAACCTAGAGCTGGTTGAAGTTGCCAAGAAATGTGAGCTTGGGCCCGGCATGGCAGCCTAACGGTTAAAGTCCTCACCTTGCACGCATGGGGATCCAATATGGGCATCTGTTCTAATTCTGGCAGCCTCGCTTCCTATCCAACGCACTGCTTGTGATCTGGGAAAGCAGCCGAGGACAGCCCGAAGCCTTGGGACCCTGCACCTGTGTAGGAGACTCAGAAGAGCTCCTGGCTTCGGATCAGCTCAGCTCCGGCTGTTGCGGCTTCTTGGGGAGTGAATCATCAGATGGAAAATCTTTCTCTCCATCTCTCTTCCTCTCTATGTATCTGATTTCACAATAAAATTAAATAAATCTTAAAAGATTTGTGAGCTCCACTTGCTAACCTGGCTTGAGCAAACATGTTAACAATAGGTGAGATTTCATGGGCAATGTGATCTGGAACATGTAGTAGAAAAGAACTGCTTTATGTGTTGGGGGGATAAATGCTGACTGTAACTGACAAACAGCCTCATACGCAAAGTGAATAAAGGCCTAACCTGCAGGCGAGTACCTGCTGCTTCTCTCCCTCCATAAACGGCAGAGAATTCCATAAAAATAGCACTGCTTTGCAGGCGGCGCTCTTGATCTGCTCTGTTCTCATTCGATGTTAAGAAAACAAAGCATCCCATAACCGTCTCTCAAGCCGCACACAGACACTGAAGGCAAACCAAGGCTGTGTTTTACTGTGGCGCTTTTACTGCCACATCCTGCAAGGTAAGAATATTGGAGGGCTGTCCTGGAGCAGTTCTGTCTGACAGATGGCTTACCTGATCTTACCCCCAGTAAGTTGTGTGCTACTAATACCAGTGATCTTCGACAAGTCACTGGAACGGATGTTACGAAAAATGACACGGGGTTTGCAATTTTTTTTGGCACCAAAATAAATGTATCTTTTCATTCTATTCTCCCATAAACTTTCTGAAAATTGCTCCCACATAATGTGATGTATTCTTTTCTTAGAAGCCACAGGGAAGTTTTCAGAGTCTTCAGGACTTTTAATAGTGCCTCACTGGGGCAGGTGTTTGGTCTGGCAACTGGGACACTGCCTGGATTCCGAGTCCCTATTCTTCTAAGCCAGCTGCCTGCTGCTGTGCACCTCAGGAAGCAGCAGTGATAGCTCAAGTGCTTGGTTCTCTATCACCCTTGTGGTCCCTACCCAGACCCAATGGACGTAGGCCTCTGGAAACATAGCAGCAGGTGGAAGAGTGATATCTTTCTCTGCCTTTCAAATAATCATAGTCATAACCTTTAAAAATAAGTGTTCTACTTGGCACCTGTGAATCCAAGCTATTATGACACTAATTGGCTATTTGCCTATAAGTGTTGTGGAATCCACATATAACACAGTTTCATTTCCCAAATCAGTTTATGGCTGAACTTGAAGACACAACAGACAGCCATTTTCTGACTGTGGAGATGGATGCCAGGACAGATGTATCTCCCTGGCCCTAGCCAGTGAGAGCCTCAGCCACTGTCGTCAAGAGACAGCAAGCCAACCTGTGTGTCGGCTCTCTTCTTGCTTGGCCTCAGAAGCCTGAAGTCCTTGAAAACAGCAAGCCTGACTTCCCAGAGGTGCCTCTTGGGCCTTCAGTTCCACTGGAGAGAAATGAAGAGGCTGGAGCAAGTCCTCCGAGGTTGGCCGAGGTGACAGAGCGGTTGCCTGGATGCTGGCTCACCCCTTCGAGGACACACCGCCCACTCTGTCTCCTGGCCAGGCTGGACCTGGGTCAGTGTGAGCCCTGGGGATGAGCCCTGAGGTCATCATTCCCGGGTTCCGTTTTCTCTCTCTCTTTCTTCTTTTAAAGATGTATTTATTTTTATTGAAAAGTCAGATTTACAGAAAGAAGAAGAGACAAAGATCTTCCATCCACTGGTTCATTCCTCAAGTGGCCACAACGGCCAGAGCTGAGCCTGTTCAAAGCCAGGAGCCACGAACTTCTTCTGGGTCTCCCACGCAGGTGCAGGGTCCCAAGGCCCTGGGCCGTCCTCTGGTCCACTTCCCAGACCACAGCTGGATAGGAAGTGGAGCAGTTGGGACATGAACCAGCATCCACGTGGGATCCCAGCGCGTGCAAGGAAAGGACTTTAGCTTCTAGGTTACTGCACTGGGCCCCCTGATTCTGTTTCTAAGGATGGCATTGCTCCTGCCTGTTGAAACAGCAGGGACAGGAGACTGCAAGCTAGCAGGGGTCCATTTGTTTATTCACAGAGGATCTGGCAAGTCAGCAACATTCTTGGGTCCTGGGAGGGATTTGGAGCACTCAGTTTTCAGGATACATGATTCTCTGATGCGCTTTCTCATAGCATGAGCAACACTTAGCCAAATGGCCCCGACTTGTTCCTGATGCAGACCCAACCTCAGGATTCAGACTGCCGGAGCTTGAACCCCCAAGAAGTCCATAGAGGCTGGAGCAGGCTGGGGATGGTCTTGCGACAGAGTGAACCCTTTCTCTCTCCCTACACCCTCCCTGCTTTTCTTTCCTTAGGGGGCAGTATCCTGCAATGTTTATTAGCTGCCATGTTGGTTTCTATACCCCATTGCCATGTAGCCGCATAATGAACCACTTGAACCACTTTCCCAGGGAGGGGCATGTCCCATGGCTGCAATGCCATCTTCCAGAGAATTCACCATGTCTGTCATAATGGCTCCACCAAGACTGCCAAGGGCTGCCAGCCCTCCTCTAACAGGAGGACCTCAGGGCCAGCCAGATCTCCAGCCTCCCTAAGGTCAGGCAAGGGCAGAATGGCATCCAGCCACTACCTAAGGCTCCAAAACATGGTGGGCAGCAACCGGGAAAAGCCAATGGGAGACCTGACTGCTCAGTGCCCCCCTCAAATCTCCTGGGCTGCACAGCTCTCACTTGCAGACCCTGGCAGATGTGTGGGGTGTGGGGGTCCTCAGACCCTGCAGGGTTCTTGGGTGACCAAGTAGAGGGCAGTGAAGTGCCATGGTCTCTTGTGCCTGCAGACAGGGTGTCCCGTGGAGTACTGGTGGGTAGTTTTTGTCTGTTGGCATGCCAGTGAGGTGCCTAGGGTTCACAGGCAGCACCCAGAGACACACCACTGTAACCCCAGCAGGTGTCGGCTGAAAATTCTTCAGCCAAGAGCCTTGCCATAACCATGTCAGATTAAAAGATTAACTTGCAAGTTTTTAATGCCATTTTCCATGCTTCTTCCTGAGTAGTGGTCATTGCGTGCAGTTGGGGATGCTTCAGCTGCCGGGCTGGGTGCTGGCACTCTTCAGAGCCCATGGCTGCCAGCTCTCTTTCCCTTGCTTCTGGGTCATGCGGGCCTGGCTGAGTGGTGGCAACCTCTTAACAGAGGGGCTGTCATTGCACCACGCTGCTGGGTAAAACATTTACTGCCACATACCCCACACAGCCACCTGGCAGTGTGCACACACCCAGCACCATGTCCACACACATGGGAAAACAGGATACACACCTGTGGGGCTCTGGCTTCTCCTTGCACCCCACTTCCGGAGTCTCCCATGGTTTTGGCTCTCCTCCACCCTAACTCTGGAGTCATGTACCCATCCGCTCTCTCCTCCACTCCAGTTTTGTGTAGCTCTCTTGAAATGTAACACTTCCATCTGCCCGCCTCTTAACACTTTGTGTTCAATTACTCAAACTCTTTCTGATGGGTTAGGGAGCACCCACCAAAGATACCACAGGCATGCAATGAAATGGCCCAGTAATAGGAAAGCAAACAAACTGGGTGGACCAGTGCAGGATCAGTGCAGGACCAGTGCAGCACACACCATCTGTTCCCAGCAGAGCTGGCAGATTACGGAGTGCCACTTTGGTTATCACGAAAGTTTTCACTGATGACAAGTCTTACATTCCAAATGTCAAATGGAACATACTCTGGCCTGGCAGCCTCTGCACCAGGTGCCCTTCCTGTTACCCCAGTGGGCTGCTGCAAGCGTGGCTGTGAGAGGGTTGCCAAGAGGTCACAGGCCCTGGGTACAATGTGGTCACGATCCCCTTTCCCTGTTGTTTGAATACACCCAGGAGGAGAGCTGGCTTGTCAGGTTGGATCCCCTGGCCATCGGTTCTGTGCTGGGTACAGCTGGGATTCCAAGAATTTCCTTTGTTCAAAGTCCAGCTTGTACTCCTATTTTACCAATGCCCGAAGAACTTGCTGTTGCCGGAGATCAAGTTCCACAGTGTGGCAGTGTTGGGGCGTGAGGTCAGGTGGGAAGTGTTTGGGGTCTGGGGGGGAAATAAGGCCTTCCCCAGAGAAGTGACTTCTGGCTGCCCTGGATTAACTACCACTCCCGGAACAGGCTGTTACAAAGCAAGGTCACCCGTGATGACTTTCCCCCCTCCTCACCTGCCCACTTCCTGCCCTTGGCTCTCGGCAGGCGTGGACACAGCACGTGGCCCTCACCAGCCGCAGCCGTTGGATCCTGGGCTTCCCTGCCTCCACTGCCACGAGCCTGAAGCAGCCTCTGTTCTTTCTGTTGACAGAGTCTTCGGTATTCTGGCAGAGCAAGAGCACAGACTCTTACCTCCCCACAGCAGCTCAGAGTGGGACTGCCTGCCAGGCACTCCGGGCAGTTTGGGCAGCTGTGGAGTGCACCCGATGCCTATGCTGAGCTTGCTCAATGCCTGTGCTTGTTAATACCTTCTTGAGGTGGTAGCTCGGTCTTGAGTTAGTTTCTGAACCTCAAACCTGCATTTGAGTCTTAGGGAATGTTTGCTGTTTCTTAATGATGACAGGAAGTCACACAGCAGAGGCTCAACAGGGGACTCATTTCAATCTATCTTTAGAAATTGTGATATAGTTATATCATCATAGGCATCAATCTAAGCATATCAATGATGTACGAATAAATCTTGCGTCAAATTATCTTGTGTCAAAATGGTATAATCATGAGCTTCATGTCAGCATGAGGACATATCTCCATACACACACACACACACAGTGAAATGTGAATAGCTATGTGTTTGGATATGTGTGTGTACAGAGGAAGGCATCTGACCCAGGGTTCAAATGTGACCCACACTGGAATATGCGGATCTGACACTCGGCTCCAGCTTTGGCCCCAGCCCGGTCTCAGACGCTGTGAGCTCACGTGTATGTGTGTGTTTGTGCGCCTCAAATAAATGAAAAAGATGTTAGAAACATTTCTTTAAAGTCCAAACACTTATCAGGGTAAGCGGCAGTGGACGGAGTGCTTCATTCTATCATGAGTTTTCTGCTCACTCACTGGGAGGTGTATTTAGCAGGGAACAATTTTCTACATGAAGTTGGTATAACTTTCCAAGACAATTTCCGTGTTCTTTAGTCCCTCAGATAAGACATATTTTGTGACATATTTCAAAACACCTTCTTTATTAAACTGGGCAGACATTAAGTTAGCATTTTCATTTGGAATAAATCCCTCAGTATGCACCACCACTTAAAAGACAATCTAAAGTTAGAGCCCTTTGGTACTCCATGCCCCGTTGTAACTCACAGCACTGAAGGCCACAGTGTTCTGTCACATGGGTTCTGAAGTGCAAGGGCACTCTGAGCCCGGGGGCCGGTCTCCAAGTTTGCTTTCATTTTCTCCAAGGCTTTCATGTACTCACCACTTCCTGCCCTGATTCTGTTAGCAATGACCTTGGGTATTTAGACAGCACCATTCAAAATAATCCAAAGGAAGGGACAGCCAGAACTGCTGCCCCTCTGAGGCCTTCTAAGAGAGGCACGCTTTGTACAAGAGGCAAGCCTACCATTCACTGTAAGAGCAGGGTCAAGTCCACAACCAGAGGGAGACCAAGTTAGGCTGGCCTGCCCAGCGATGCGGTGACTCGGTCCAAGGCCTCATCTGTGGGTGCCGCTGGTATCCTCTGGAATGAGCCCACCGTACCCTCCATGGCAGGCAGCTACAGAGACACTCGGGCTCCGTCTCCATGCGCTCATTTTTGAAGGTGGCAGAGGTGCTGGGATATGAGGCAGATATAGGGCCTTCCAGGAGGACCACTCTTGTCTGTGCGGCCACGGAACTGCTTCTGTTTTGTTTCCCACTGAGGGGGGAAGCCAGCAGCACGCATTCTTCTGCAACACCAGAAGCCAGCACGCGAGTAAGGCGTCTCCCCTCAGCAAGTGAAAGCTACTGATGTAAAGACAGTGTAAATTACCTTGAAGCGCCCGTCAGGGACACTCAGCCAGAGAGCTCAGAGGGCCTCCTGCCTTGCATGAAGGCTGCGGGAACCCTTGCTTTGTCTTTGCCTATGTACATATCTACACACGCGCCTCTGTGGGTTCAAGGTGTGCTGCTTAGAGCCGGCCCTGCCTCGCATTTCAGTACGTACAACTCAGCATGCCAGTCTCAAGGCAGGACAGGAAGCGGCCACCGAACAACGGCAGAAGAAGTTATAGCTGGAGATGTGTTTCTTCTAAGTTCAACTCAGAAAAATAATAATAATTAAGAGGGAGGGAAAAAAAAAAACAATAGGGCCCGGCGCTCACCTTTCTGCTCCCTCCACCAATCGCTAGCCTGGGACTCCCTGCAGTCTTAAAGTGCAATTACTGTGGTGAAGTCGCTCAGGCTGGATGGGGTTCAAAGCAGAAACTTCAAACGCGCAGGGAGGGAGGGCGAGGAATGACAGCTCTCCAGTACTCAAGTGCATCAAAAATAATCAAGGTCCTTTGTGTTTATAAGAAAACTGGTGACTTGTAAGGAATCCGGCTTTGCAAAAACAGAACTCTCTAAACACTTCTATCGGAGGATGTCGCAATGTAACAGAGTCAGGAGGCAGGCAAGGGCAGCGAGCAGCAGGGGCCTGGCTTTCCTCCCGGGCGCCTGGCCATACTGGTGGCCTCGACCATCCTCTGTCAGGTCTTCAGCTCTGGGCAAGGATGAGGCACACTGGACCAGGGGCATCTGGTAGGATGTGGCCCTCTTCTCTGGCCGGTCCGGACTGGACCCATCGCTGGGTCTCTGGCCGTTGAACAACAGATAGCGGCCTCTGGCGTCCTGCTCCATTTTGAAGATCTCATACTCTGTGTGAGGTAGCTTGATGCCCAGGGCCACACAACCGTTGGTATGCGTCACGTCCTGCTGGATGCCCACCTGCCAGGAGCCCTCGGCCCCACACTCATTCCCATTGAAGACATTGAGGAGTGAGGCTGTGGCTGCGTCCATGGGGGTGACCTTCATGTGATTCACTGCAGGGGAGAGAGGAGAATCCTGTGACTTCCTGGAGGAGGCAGGCACAAGGCCCACACCACCGGCAGCAAACGCTACACACATCCTCCCTCGACATCAGGCTCTCTTCTCAAAACACAAGCGGACCCACCCCACCCCGACTGCAGGAAGCCAAAAAGCATTCACAGCTGGGAAGCGTTCAACACACTGATGTTAACAGCAATCACACCAAATGCAGTCTGGCCCCCATGTGGGTGAGGTCCCCTTCTGAGGATTCAACCGACAAGTCAGAAAAAGAGAAGAAAAAAAGTCAACATATAAACATCGGGTTTGTCCTGAACACAGGCTTGACTGAGTAAAGGATGCAGTGAGCCCTGATCTACACAGCCTTTCCCTTGAATTGGGTGTTGCAAGCCATCCAGGGGCCATGTGAACCATAAACATGGGGCAGGCATTTGGCCCAGCAGTGCTGGGATGCCTAATGGGTCTGCATCCCAGAGCTACTCTGCATCCCAGCATCCTGCTAACGCATACCTTGGGATGCTACAGGGGTAGCTCAAGCAGTAAGGGCCTGTTATTTAAGAGGGCAACGCAGACGGAGTTACCAAGTCCCAGAGTCAGCCTTGCCCTGCCCTAGCCCCAGCCCCAGCCCCAGCTACCGTGATCATCTAGGGAATCATTCAACAGATGTGAGATCTGTCTCTGTCTCTACCTCTCTGTCCTTTTGCATTTCAAATAAATAAGAGCTTTTCAAAAAGTCTACCGGATGCATGCAAACACAACGCCATGTTATGAAGGGACTTAGATTTGGATTTGCTAAAGGGATCCTGGAAAATCAATTCCCTACAGATGGAGAGACAACACTACCTGCAGCTTCTACATTTGGGCCAGTAAAATCCTCTAAACATCACTATCTTAAAATTCTCCTTGGAGATGTCTCCTGGCTTGAGAAGAATATGACAGAGCCACTGTGGAATAGTGAATTATCTGGCACCCTGACGGTGTATCCACAGGCCACATGTGGGAATCCAAGCTGAGTCAGGCTGCAGCTGCTGGTGCCTGTGGGTGGACCTGAGATGAAGCGCTCCCTCCATACGGGCTGTCTTGGGTGACACTGGTTCTTGTGCAGAGAGAACGGTGTAACCAGAGCCAGACATATGCTTTCATGATGAGCTTTCCAAAGCTTTGGTGCTACATGCATGCCCACAGCAGTGGGCGTTCTCACAAGCTTGACACAGGCCCATAAATCAGGCAGCCGATGTATGTTAGCGCTGCAAATAGGAAAAATGTGAGCCGGCAATGGAAACCCCACAGCCCTGGCTTTGGAGGGGACTCCCAGGAGGCAACATTCCATCACTAACACACTGAGCTTGGGCTGGAGTCAGGTCACAACTGTTCTCCCTTAGTCAAGGTCACTGGAGGCCGGGTGCTCTGAGCAAGCCATCCTGCCTAAAAGTGGGGGACGGGGAGGGTGAGGGGCTGGAGAACTCATCTGTTATAGAAATGCCTCCCATTCACTGGGCTGAACCACAAAATGCTATCCCAGCATCCCGTCATGCCAGGGGCTGATAGCACTTTACAAAGATGAAAATAAGACGAACACCTCACTGCTATAAACAGTGACCTCAAGACCTGCATGGGGGAACCTGGTACAATGGTTCTTCCCTCGCTGCCTGAGTGGGGGGATCAACACTCAACTGGCACCTTTCTCAAGGCAATTCCATCTGTAGACTTGCAACAGCCTGTCACTGCAGGGCAAGTTCAGGGCAGCACACCGCAGCTCTGAGCATCCAAAGGACAAGCCGGGGGCAGGCAGGCAAGTGTGACGGCATCAGACGGCATGTCAGGATCTGCCACACATGGAAGCACGCAGACACGGGATTTTATGCACAGAAACATCCTCCTTGGACCCTGGTCAACCCAGGCATGAGTGTGCAACTGTGTGGACCCCGCTGCAGCCAGGCTTGTGGGCGGAGGTCAAGCTCAAGCACGGGGTCCTGTTCTGAGCAGGCAGTGATGATCCTCCTCCCTCCTCTCCAGCAGCCCAAGCAGATCAGAGGTCCCACATCCCTTGAGCTCTGCCTCAACCATCACGTTGCAGAACTGCTCCTGAGCTATTATGCTAGACTCCTACCTTTGAACACAAACTCGGTGCCTCCCATGACCCTGGAGGAGAGTACTCCACGGCTGTAGCGGCCCCGGGCGTAGATGGTGAAGGTGGGGTGCTTGCAGACGGGGTCTGAGTAGTGGTAGTAGTGGCCCTCCCAGGTGTTGTTGTTGTCGTGGAAGATGAAGTGGCGGGTGAGGAAGAGGACCTCGGGTCGCACCTCGCAACGCTGGCTCACCCACTCCCCGTGCAGGCCGATGGTCAGCTCAGCTTTTGGGGGCAGGATGGGCGGGTGGTGCTCGTCGGAGCGGTAGATGATGCGGCAGGCTATGCAGGCATGGTCGTGGTTCTGCAAACACACAAGCACGATGCCCTCAGATAGCGGCGTGACTCTGCACTTGGGCTGCCTTCCACAAGGGGTGACACGGATGCAGGGACCCGACACCCAGGTCACCTTCACCTAGAACCTGGGTGGCCAGCAGGCAGCTGAGCTGTGTCCCGGTGCACAGACGGGAGGGCAAGAGGTATGCATGTGCGCCATGTCCCCACTACAGGGCACACATGGGTGCTGACAGCACATCCCCACCCGAGAACCGCAGCGGAGACAGAAGCCCTGAATCACTCAGTGGATGTGCTGCCTGCCTGCATTCAGAGAGGAAAAAACCCAGCCACACCTGACACCCCCTGGAATGCATACTTTGAAACATGCATCAAAGAAGGGTTGCCTGGGTTGCTTCAAGGATGAGGAGAACCTGCTGGTGGGAGTGTAAATGGGGAAGCCGACAGAAGGAAATCTTGCAGTTCCTCAAAAACCAGACAAAGCTCGCCCAGCTCGCGTGGCAATTCCGATCATGGCCCTGGTCCCCCAAGGCCTGGGCACAGGGTTTCACACAGGTATTTGCATACCCATGTTTATAACAGCATTATTCACAGTAGACAAAAGGCGGAAGCAACCCGAGTGTCCATGGACAGATGAAAGGGTAAACAAGACATGGTCTGTATATACAATGGAGTCTGAATCAGCCTTAGACAGGAAGGAAACTGACCCACCTTCCAGCATGGATGAACCGCACAGACTCCGTGCTAGACCAAACAGACTAGTCAGAAAAGGCCCCACCACAGGTGACTGCCCTTACACAGGGCACCCAGAGGACTCAAAACCCCAGGGAGGGAAGTGGAGATGGAGAGCGTGAGCGGCTAGCCAGGGCCAGAGGGGAGGGTGAGGGAGGACCAGGAGCTCCATGATGATCAAGTCCTCCTGGGCAGAGGTGGAGGAGCTGCACAGCAACATGGATTGTGTTTCATGTCAGCGAGCTGCACACCTGGTTGTATGCTGGGTGTTCCACCATGACCCACCTGGACACGTTCAAGGGCGAATCCCAAAGGCTGTGCTTGAAGGGTGCTCTCCAGTGAGGGCAGGATCCCTTTCCAAGGACAAGAAAAGCAGGGGCCCCCTGGGAGGCATCCACATGGGGCCATCTACTTGGGAGCCACCAGCGTTCCTGTGTCCCTAGCTCCCAGCAAGTTAATTCATATACCAGAGCAGTGTGTATTTTGGGAGGTGCCCCTGTCTTCAGAACCAGTCCAGGGACAAGGATGCAACAGCAATGCCAGCTCTCTCCAGAGGGTCTTCATGGCTGACAGAGGAAGCCTGGGTCTGAGAGTGGGCAGCACTGGACAGCTGAACACAGCACTGTTACCCTAAGGTCTGACTCCCAGCTTGAAACATCTAAACCCCAGAGCTGCCTTTACGGGGAACATGGAGCTGACTTTCTGCCACCCTCCTCCCATGGGGGCTGACAAGACACTGCCCACTAAAGGCACAGGCTGTGGCTTGACACTCAGGTGGACACTCAGCCCCAGGACCCTGGGATCTCCCACCTAGGATTGGTCTCAGATCTGCAGACATGACCGGCACAGAGTCATGCTGGCCCAGCACGTGTCTGTTCTCCAGCTCCTGACTGCTCAAACTGCGAGTTCACTCTACACCCGGATCTCTACCCGCCTGGCCATGGCTGTCTTTGGATAAGACATTTGGCTTTCTCTGGGGAATGGGGAGGTGGTAGTAGGGTGGGGAGTGGGCTTCCTAGATGCCCTAGGCCAGGGCCTCCACAGAAAACTGCATAGTCAGTGGCAGGTGCTGATCCGAGTGCCAGCTGAGCTCAGGCTTGCCATCTTGGAGAGTATGTTTCCTCGACTTGGGTTGTAGCCAGCAGATGGTGAGCTGCAGTGATGAAGAGAGATGAAGGCCGAGCCCTCCTCAGCTTGGCATGCAGGTGCTTTCTGCCACTCCTGGGGACACAGGAGAAGTGGGCCTGCCCTGTGGTCAGCTCTGGTGAGCACTGGAGAGAGCTGAGCACTTGCACTTAACCCAGGAAGGTCCTGCTTTGACACACAGTGAAGAAAGATGGCTCTGGCCAGCTTGGGCGGGCCAGGGCTAAGCCCCACGGCTTCACACCTCGTGACCTTGGGCATCTTATTAATTTCTTTCCATCACCCACTTCCTCAGTTTGAACAATGGCCATCATTATACTACTTGCGTAACTGCTGTAAGCAAAGGCACAGTAAATGGTTTCCATTTCAATCCCATGGTATAAAGACTAAAGCAATGGCCTTTCTCTTACGGAAAGGGGCCTCTGCCTTTGCATAGTGACTCTGATTTGCGTAGGGCAGGTTGCAAAAGGTGTGTGATGCCTGGGGCACACTCCTGCATGCAATGGGCAACTCCAGAAGTGCCAGGACCATCATCATCAAAACCTACCTGCTGCCCTAACTTCTGGGTCTCACCTGTACACATACAGACTCCACAGCAGCCCACACCCTAGGTTCAAACCGTTTAGATGCCACACACGAGGTGGTGGTGTTCTTGTGCGGAGTTCTGCTGACAAACACGTCTAGGCTGTGTAGGGCCCAGCATCACCCCCCTCCACACTACACTCCCCGCCCCACTTGCCAACCACCAGTTGGTACCACCTGCAGGCGGACACATCCTGCAAACACAGAGCAGCCCCCAGGAGCACATACCTGGTCAAGGTAAGAGGTGTGGAGGCATCTGGGGAGTGAACCAGCATATGGAAGCTCACTCCCTCTCTCTGTACCTTTATCAAATAAATAGGTCAGTCTTGCCAGAGGCAGGACTGTGGAGCCAGGGGTCTCCAAGGCGCCCGGGAGGTGTTACCAATGTGTGTCACTCCCATGAGGAGATCTGCAGAAAGTGATGCTCGCTCACCACCCCACCTGCTCCTGGGAAGGTCCTGAAAGACCTGCCTGGGCTACCCTGTTCACTCTCAGCAGCCCTGATCTCCACTTCCCTCCTGTACCAGGCTCCACAACCAGGTCTGCCCTCTGTCAGCCAGAAACCTACAAACATCAAACTGTGACTACTTTGTTTCTGGTCTTCCTGAGGGGGATCAGCATTGTACACCGCAGTCTGAGCCTTGGCTGCTCTGCTTCTGGTCCAGCTCCTTGCTGATCAAGGCATCTAGCAAAGCAGCACAAGATGGCTGGAGTACTTGGGCTCCTGCCACCAACACATGGCACCCCTGGATGGAGTTTGAAGCTCCATCCCTTCCTTTTTAAGGCCGATCACCTTGCACAGTCCTTGTGTGTGGTATACTGTAATCCATTCTTCGGGCAGTGGACACTTGGCTGGCTTGCTCCTGTCAGCTATCATGCATGGTGCTGCTGGGAACCACACATGTACAGAAATGCCTAACTTCCTGCTTTCCATTCTTTGGGGTATAGAGCCCCAAAGAGAAATAGGTCAGATCCACGGTGACTCTGCAGTTAATTTTTCAAGGAATTGCCATACTCTTCTTTTATAGAGATGTACCACTTTATAGCACCACCAGCGAAGCCCCAGCGTTCCAGGCTTTCTATCCCTTGAGTTGGTATTTTTTATTTCTTTCAGCAAATGCATTCAAACGTGTGACTCAATACTTCCATGTGATTTGTATTCACATCTCCCCGATGATGAGTGGGATGAGTGCCCTTTCATGGACACACTGGCCAACTGTGTATCTTTACAGAAATGTCTGTTCAAGCCCTTCAGCTTTCTTCTTTTTTTTTTAATTTGGCTCTTGACCAGTTAGTTACTTGTTTTAAACTTTTTAGAAAACTTGTTGAAGGGGCAGAGAAACCAGAGACAGCTCAAGTCTTTAGCCCATTCCTCAAATGCCTGCAGTGTTTGGTACCAGACCAAGCTGGGAGCTAGGGATTCCATCTAGGTTTCCCACATGGGTGTCAAGAACCCAACTAATTGAGCTAAGCTTAGGGATCAGTTAAGGGTTAGGGTTAGATTTATGGCAAGGATTAGAGTTGGGTAAGGTTTAGAATTAGAGTAGGAGTTAGGTTTTGGGTTTGGGTTGTGGTTACAATAGGGTTTGGATTAGTGTCACAACCAGCATTAGGTTTAAAAGTAGAGTTAAGGCTTGGATTAGGTTTAGGGTTAGAGCTAGGGTTAGGGTTGAGGTCAGGGCTAATTTTGGTCTAGGGTTACAGCCAGGTTTAGGGTTAGAGATACTGTTAGTTTTCAAGCTAGGTTACTTAAGATTAGGTTTAGGAGCAAGGCTAGCATTCCAGACCAACATCAGAGCAAGGGTTCGGACCATTGTTGCTGCCTCACAGGTCTGTACCAGCAGGAATCTGGAATCAGGAGCTAGATCCAGGGATCAAACTCCGGCCTTCCGGTGTGGGACATGGACATCCTATGGGCATTTTAACTCCCGGGCCAAACACTCCCCCAAACTAACTGAAACTTCTCTTTAGCTACTATGAAGACATCAGAGCTGCTCCTTGAAAAGTGGTTTTCCTGGCCTCCTTGTGGACCCTGTTAACAGGGACCAGTGTCATACAGGGGGCCTTCTGTTGTTCCACGGGAAGGCTTGAAGATCATTTGTGGCCTAATTTCACAATCTTGGCTTACGTGAAAATTCAATAGCTCTACAGAAAGGTCTAGAAGGACTAAAACCATCAAGCCCATGCAAGAGGTCTTCCAAAAATGCACAGAAAATGCAGATTATGATAAACATTAAGAAGGAACCTCAAAATCCTCTGCATCAAAATAAGCTCATCTGTGAATCCCATACTGTCCATGAACTTCTCCAAGGGTCCAGCTATATTTCTTTGACTCTGTGATGACTTTTGAATGACACGCTTTTCCAGAAGCGTAGGCTGCATGTGGAGGTTTTTACACACAAACAGTGATGTGTACCATGAGAAATAATTTGCCCACGAAGTGACTTGTTTGCTGTGTTTCTGAGCCACATTCTGGTGCAGGAGTCTCATTTGAGGATCATCCTTTCCCAGGCTCACCGACTTGGCTCCTGCCCCTCACCACTTCCCCAAACCTTCGAAAGGGCTATTTAAAGTAGGAATCCGAACAGATGATTTGAAGGTTAAAGCCCAGAGACCAGTGAGTGCTTCCTTGTTGCTATTCTTTATAGCAGCTATTAAAAGCTTTAAAGTCAAAAGAGGGAGGGGAGGGAAAATGATCTTTAGACAATGAATCCTAGAAAAAAGGGCAACTTGGACGTCAAGCCTACCGTTCAATTGAGTGCTAACCCTCAGGGCTTCTTCGTGCTCAGCAGTCCTGTGCCAGCGGGGGGGGGGGGGGGGGGGGAGGGGCAGGGCCGGGACATCACCTCTGCACCTGCCCCATTCCCAGGTTACAGCCTATATCTGCAGGAGATCAGCTTGTGTGGGCTGCCAGCGCATCCAGTGCAGACACGGTGCAGTCTCCCAAGGAGACCATGGGGACACTTTCCTGAGAGGGGACTGAGAGGAAACTACTTGGCTCAGATGACTTTCCAAACCAAAAGGAGCAGGAGGACCCTCATCCGGGGTCAGGGCTTGCTGAGTATCCTTCCGCCCAGGGGCCTCTCAGCTGGGGTCCTGCTGCTCCAACAAGGGCTCCGGCCCCTGTGGCTTTGGACCACTGGTTCTCCCCTTTCTGCAAGCTGGCTTGTCAACATCTGCTGACAGTGTCCACTTGTTTCCACAGTCTCCCCAGAATGGAAGAAATGACTTGTCAGGATCTTGCCATGAATAGATTAACTAGAAGAAGCCCGGATGAGACACACATCTTCAAAAGCAGCATTTCCAGGGCTGGATGTTTTGTTTAGAAGAGGAGGAAAAATGGAACAAGATGACAGAGACTGTTTTTCCTAGGGTTTTGTTCCATGGGATAAACAACGCATTCATGCTTCTATGACGGACACTGATTAAATGTCTGCTATAAATAACACTGCATATATCAGGGATCTTTACCAAGCCTACGGCAATGTGTATCATAAAAAAAAAATAAGCCTGAGTTTCAGACTTTTGTGCACCAAAACAGACTTATCCTTTACAAGTTTATCTATCTATCATCTATCTATCTATCTATCTATCTATCTATCTATCTATCTATCTATCTATCTATCTATCTATCTACCTGTCTTCTATTCCTTTTATTTGTGTGAAAGGCAGAGATTTCCCATCTACTAGTCTGCTCCCAAATGCCTCCAACAGCTACAGGCAGGAGTCCCAGAACCCAATCCAGCTCACTGCGGTAAGTGGCAGGGACTCAAGCACTTGAGCTGCCCACTGCTTCCCGGGGTGTTCCAGAACAGGGTCCTGGAGCAGCAGCAGCAGCCAGGACTAGGCCCAGGCATTGGAGGTGGGGTGTGTGAGCCCTACACCATGGCTTAACTGCTGTACAAAAATACCCTCTCCCAGAGCTTTAATTTTAATCCCAACTTTGGATGTCCCCTGCTCCATCCTTCCCAGAAATTCTCCACCACATTGTACAACATTCCTTCAGGCCAAGGCCATGGCTTTCTCCATC
Organism: Ochotona curzoniae; assembly: GCF_017591425.1. Lineage (NCBI taxonomy): Eukaryota > Metazoa > Chordata > Mammalia > Lagomorpha > Ochotonidae > Ochotona > Ochotona curzoniae. The sequence continues at coordinate 1,057,696 of NW_024465746.1, forward strand.
CACACTCCCCGTCCTGCTGTCCAGGACAGAGCCAGGCATGCTCCCAGTGGATGCACTGTGTGGCAGCAGCTGTTGGCGGGCATTTCAAAAGGAACAGAGCTGACAGCATTTGCTGCAGATTGGGGGGCCAACGCACCTTGTGGGAAGGGCCGCGCCAGGTGCTTTCCAGGTGCTTGGGAATCTTTGCTAGCCCAAATGGATCATAATGAAAGCGACTATCTGTGGCCACACAGGGTATGTCCCTTTACTGTAGCTCTGGGCATAGACTGCAGGGCTAGCTGTCCACCTGTTGCAATGAGCTGATCGTTGTGTCCCTTGGAATGCACAGGCTGGAGCCTTGACCTTCACTGGGAGGGTATCTGCAGGTGCCGCCTTGAGGAGGTTGATGAAATTGGAGCCCTTATGAATAGGATTAGTGTCCTTATGAACAGCCTGTGCATGTGCAGGCCTCTCTTGCTGTAGTCTCACCATGTAAGCGTGCTTGGAAACATCAGTATCTACAGTCTAAGGGCAGTCCCACTAGCAACTCCCCCTGTCCCTGCCCCCACCAGCGTCTCCTGCTCCTAGTCACTAGAACAGAGATGAGTCAAGGCCTGGGGGCTCCTCTCCAGCAGCCCTGCTGCACCCCAGCACTGCTCCTGGCAGGTGCATCAGACAGCGGCACACGCATATAGCAATGCACTGGCCCAGAAGCCCAGTCGCCCCTGCAGGTGGTGCTGCTGAGAGAACCTCCCATCGGGAATACTGCCCAGCAACCCTCAACCTTGAATGTACAACCATCCATGATGGGGTCTGGCCCAGGAGCATGGGGGAAGGTAGCATGACAGGTGATTGGTTCATCCTTGGGTCTGCAGAGGCAAACTGAACACTTGCCTGCTTCCTGCAGCCAAGGCATGCAGGTGGACCCTTGGGAGTGATACGGTCTACTTCTCTAAGTGGCATTTCTAAGCTTAGAGTCTAGGACATGGCCTTATATGAACCTTGCTTGTTTTAGAAAACATCAACAGTCCCAAAGGGTGATTTTGCCTTTGCCAGACCCGTGGCTATAAGCACCCACTGTAATCAAAATGGCTCTGGGGAACAGTTACAAACCGTTTCTTCCACTTCTTTGCGTTTTAGTCCATTTAAATAATTAAAGCAGACTAATTGTAATCATTAAATTAAGTCTGCGGTAATTCCTGAAGTCCCTGTGGCTTGGCCCCTCCCCCTCCCGCTCTGTCTCCACCCTGTTCAGCTCACTTCCCCATGTAGTAGGGACTTAAGACATACTTCTTAAATGGCTAATTTCCTGCTGCCCGGGCTTGAATTTGTCCCCGGAGTTTTCTTGCCTTTTAAGGCATGAAATGTTTACCAGTTTCATTGTCCTGAACAACATATCTTTCCTGGTCTGCTAACTCCTTTCAGAGAGCACCCTGGCATGATCTGTTGAGATCCTTTGTCATGGACAAACAGAACGAGTGGCTTCTGCACCCAGGGGAGATGCCAAGAGCCTTGCGGGACAGTCATCATGTGACTCCCCCTCACGAGTAGCGCTTTCACAGCCCAGATGTGCATCCAACCCAGTCACCAGCTCCCTGCTCCCACATCCAGTGAGGCACGGTTTCCTCATGGTGTCACCCTGTGTCAGAGACCGTATCCTGCACCTGTTAGGTCCCGATGCTGTCCTCTCTGCTCCTTCCCCTCCTCCATCTGCAAATTCCTCTCCCTCCCCTACACCAGCACAAGGAGTAGGGGCATGGAATTCTCCCACAAGCACCTGGTTCCTTCCAAGTTCCAGCCATCCCCAACCTCCTCTCACACGGGAGCCAAGCCAGGAGCATGCTCGGTGACAGCCATTCCTACCATACAGCCTTGACTCCTGCCCCTACCCATGAGGGCACCAGGGGTGGCTGCACTCTGGAATGGCTCTGGAAAGCAGCTGACCTCCAGTGCACCTGCTGGATCCCAGCCCAGACGCTCCTCTGAACTCAAAAGTGACAGCAAGCACACCAGGAGCCTCTTCTTCCCTTTCTGAAACCCTGCCACATCCCTTCCTTCCACATCATCAGCACACAGGGATGGGAGCCTTAGGAAACGTGACCTGGGGAAAGCTCCCTCTGACGGCCTTGTGCTTCAATCAGTGCAATATTCCATCTGCTCATGTGCCTAATTCTAAGGCATGGGAGTCTTCCTGCCTTGGCCATGCTCACCATCTGATGCCATCCCATGCTGGCTGCTGGGCTCCAAGACCTGAGGGCACGGCTGCTCTGCTGCTAGACACGATGGGCCCAGCAGCATCGTGTGGGGCTTGACTTTTCTCCATGAAGAACAGCCAGCTGCAACCCAAGAGGGCCTTGCCTGTGCGCCTGGATGTGCAAACACGATTTACTTGCAGGGGGACTCCAACGTCACGGCAGACTAGCACACGGCTTAGAAAAACAAGTCAATCTGAAGTTTCTATTTTTACATAGTGTCCTGTTTCCAGAGGGGCTGAGACTCATGGTTTCAAACTTAATTCAGCATTTAAACTAATTTTCAACCAAGTCTCTACGGACCCGCAATTAGGGAAGTGGATGAGTTCAAAGGTGGAGGCTCGAGCCCTCCCTGACCTGGGCAGGTTTGCACAGGCTTTGAACGGCGTCCTCCACACTCCTGACCATCCCGTGCCAGGCGGCCACAGCTGCTGGTGGAGACAACCTGCTGTCACAGTCAGCCCTCCCACCGTGGGGTCACAGCAGCCAGGGCTCTGGGGTGCCCAGCTTCGGGAAAGACACAGGCGGCCAGGGCCATTCACTGCTTCTCTTAGCTGTCCTGGGGAAGGATCTGAAAACTTCCTGAGGGCTCTGCTGTGCACTGCAGGCCAAGAGGTACAACTGCAAGGATAACATGAGAAGAATGAGCCCTTTCACTTCCCACCACCATACCGTCCCAGCTGGGCAGCTGCGGCCATCCCAGGGCACACGGCAGCCAGGCTCCGGACGCTGCAGCCCCCTCCCAGGGGCCATCCAACTCCGTGGGCAGCCGCCGCTTTCTGCAGGGCCTCGGAGCCCTGCTGTTGGTGACAACGTTCAGCTGCTGTGGAATCACAGCACGAGCTACGGAAGGGAGGACGAGACCCCTCCCCCAAGTCCTGCACACCATTTCCAGAAACACCTCATTCCCCTGCCTGCTCGCCTGTCCTCCTCCATTCAGTTGTATGCAAACAGAATTGTGTTCTGTATGCTTTGCAGCCCTCTGTCCTAAATAGCATCTAAGGTTCTCTAGGTTCTAGAATGTGGGAGCCAGGTCTAACAGACCCTGTTAAGAATCTGGCTCAGTGTTCCCACCACTGCCCCAACAGTGTAGGGAGGAGAAAAAGGGAGGAAGTGTTTTATAGCCAGGCTCATAAAACACTTTGATGTCCCCTGGTCAGCAGTCTGTCCTCTTCCTCCCGGCATGAGCCACAGGCCAGGCAGCAGGGAAGCCAGACAGCATTCCGGACGTGAACCCCCCTCGGCGCGTATGTGGTTCCCATTTTACAGGAATCAAAGACTCTGACTCTAAGACTTGGAAAAGTACCAGTGCCCAGGGCAGCAGAGGGTGGAGGAGCAGAGTCTGGGGTTGGCCATCACTTCCCAAGTCCATGTTCCTGCCAGTTGATCCAGACGGTGTTAAAGACAACAAAAATAAACTCTTCAGCTTTTATGATTGGGAAAAGTCCCAGAAGATCCACCGTACAGCAGCCATCCTCAATTTCCTGATGAGTTTTAATCATTTCCACTTTGAATTCACTTGCCCTTGGCGAAACACACACGTGGGTGCTCTCCCAACAGACAGGCCCCGGCTAGTGAGAGGCACTGACCACAAGGTAGGGTCTCCCAGGGTCACAGGCCACCAGCAGGAGAGGCCTGGTAGGCCCCTGCTGAGCGAGCCACCCGGCAGGAAGAACACGAGTGAGTTGAAGGGCAAAAGGAGAGAGGTAAGGAAAGAAAGTGAGGTGTAGCATGCTAAGCCCCTGATTGCATGCTGTCATCCCACAGGTGTGCAAGTTCAAGTCCCGGCTGCTCCACTTCTGATCCAGCTCTCTGTTAATGACCTGGGAAATGAGCAGAGTACAACCCAAGAGTTGGGCCCCCTGTGCTCACATGGCAGCCCCAGAAGATGATCCTGGCTCCAGATTGGCCAGGTTCCTGCCATTGCAGCCATCTAGGGGAGTGAATCAACATACAGAAGATCTCTCTGTCTCTCCTCTTTCTGTAACTCTGACTTTCAAATAAAAACAAAATTTCTAAAATGAAAAATTGTAAAGAAAGTTACTGATGCTTCCCCTCTCCTACCACCCCCGCCCTGCCAGTGCCAACATGAGTAGTTCCAGGATGTGGTTAAGAGCTTGCATATCCTAACATATTGGTCACTCAATACCATGTCAATTAACTTCACGATGTTGTAAATTGTTGCTGAAGTTGTGTGGTGGCTTTTCATTAGAGGGGATGGTGCTCTGCCAGCTCTACTTTCGGACCGGGGATGGTTTCCCAATGAAACTGTTGAATATGTCCGGACAATGAGATGCTGGACTCTCTGCATGGTCCATGCCCACAATGAAGGAATCATGACTGGTTATGATCTGTACTAACAATATGGCGGAATTCAGTATGGGAGGAGGGTTTGGGGAGGGGTCCAGGGAATCCCAGAGCCTATGAAACTGTATCATAAAATGAAATAATAATAATAAAAATAGAAAGTTATCGATGCTTCCCCTTTCCTACCACCCCTGCCCTGCCGGTGCTAACGTGAGCTTATGAGACCAGAGAGTCTATACGCAAGTGAGGAAACCAACCCTGAACCCAGCTGAGTGGCAACTACCAGCTTCAGGGGCAGTTAGCTCAGAGGCAGGCCCTGACTGCAGCCCCATGGGCTCTGTGGCTGCACCTGCTTCCCCCAGGAGCAAGCCAGCAGCCCTGCTTCCCGGCTACTCCACTGTTCTCATTTGCATCTCCAATGACAAAAGAAGGGCAAGGAACGCGAAGGCCTCAGCCTGCTTAGCTGCTCACCACAAAGGTTCAAAGTGAGATGGGCTCCTGTGAGGTTACCCGTGACCAGAGATCACTTGGACTCAGAGGAAAACATGTACACGATGAAAATTCATCTGTCCCCGCTCTCTCTCTAACTGCAGGTTTTGAGAGAAGTGCTCTGTAGCCACGGTGTTCAATGCTACCATTATCCAGGCAAGGGAGGTCCCAGCGTGGAAGTGAAGAATACCCATGACTCCTATGCCATGTCCCCAAGAGCTTCAATAACACCCGGCCCAGAACACACACTCTGGTCCAGGCACCACCCAGGGGAGCGGATTCTCCTCAAGGTCATTGCTGGAGAAGCCGCCGGCTGCAAGGACACAGCTGGCTCCCAGGCAGCAGCAGCACCCTCCCCTGCCCTAACTCACCCCTGCTTCTTCAGCACCTTGGAAACACCAAGGCGCAAGACAGCAGACCTGGCACCCAGCCTATGTTGTAACCAAATGCAGGGGCACTGTGGGCTGGGTTGGCAAGCCATTCCAGGGCAGCTGAGCGGCCCTGGGGCTCAGGCAGGGGTCCCTTTTGGGCTTCACCTTGCACCTGGGAAGGCAGCCCCCCTGAGAGGCATCCAGAGGGGGCATCCTGTCAGCACCCTTTCTCAGTGGTCACAAAGAACGGGATGCTGAGCAGGTGCCGCCAGAGGAGGTTTTCCATGATCTTCCTGCTGGCTACCAGGGAGCTCAGAGAGCTTCCGAGCAAGGCGAGTGTTAGGAGATGAATACGACACTGAATTCAGATGCAGCTCTGTAGCTGGACAACCTGGGATGCAAAGAGCTCCCCCTGCCAGCCAATCACAGTGGTAGGGAAGATGTCCAATAGAAATCACATGGTCCCCTCCAGGCGGCCAATGCCCCTCGCTGCCTGGGATGGCACAAGGTTACCTATGTTTGGGTTACCTATGCACATGAGTTCTTGGCTTCACGGAGGAAGATGCTTCATGGATTCCTGGTGTATCCCAAGAAAAACACCCCCAGGTTTGACTTGTTTCTTGCCCTCCCCACACCTTCCTAATGCTTCCAGTGACTGCCCACACTGGGTACAATGGAAAGGACACGGGATCAAGAGCAGAGAGGTTTGGGGTCAAGTTCTCTCCTGAAACTCACTTACCCTGTGACCTTGAAGCTGCACCCACAAGGGACAGCATGTCGGACTTTGTGAGAGTGTTGTGGACATGCAGCAAATTGCGTCTGCCCCTGCCATGCTCATTGCCCACACCCTCCCTCAGGGCTGGGGTCTGTGTCTGGTCTTTCACAAGTGCGGCTTACAGCACCACCATTTGTCCTTTCTGCTTCCCTCCTAGAATCCTGCAAGAGGTGCCTAGGATGCTAGAGCTGAAGGAATCTTTCCTCGAACAGCCCCACTTTGAAAAGGAAAATTACCAGCCTCACATTCCAAAGCGAGCAGGAAGCCGACCTGGGTCTCCAGCTGCATACAAGTCCTCCCATGTCCCCAGCCTTCCATTCTTTCTCTCCCGGGGTCCCTGAGCCCCCCAAAGAGAACGCCCTCATGAAGGGTAAACTGCTTTTATAGAATACACAGAGTGTGGCAAGGCTCTGCGGGCAGCCCCTGGAATGGTACCTTAGCATTCTGCAGCGGAGGCTGGTAACTGGAGGGCCGGTAGAACATCCGCTGGGCAGCGTCGGTGTGAATGTCTCCCAGGAAGAGCTCCTCCACCAGGTGGTCGAGGTTGTGGTGAAGGTACTGCTTCTCCACGCGGACCAGCTGCAGCTCGTGCATGGCAAAGTTCACGGCCCTCGTACACTCACAGCCATTCTCCTCTCGCCACAGGTCGTAGGCCACGTCCTGCACCCAGGGGTCCCCGGAAGCCAGGAAACCTGGGCATGTGTGGTTCACCCGCTGGCTGAGCTGCTCGGCCACTGCCTCCGAATGGCAGATGACCTGGACACTGTGCAGCTGGTAATCGGCTTCCGTGCCTCCGCGGATGATCCAGGATGCCTGGCGGAGACGGATCTTGCCCCGGATGATGAGGGTGTAGGTGGGGTTGGTGCACCTGTTGCTGCCGTAGTAGAACTGGTAGGCCTGGAAGGTGTTGTTGTGGTAGAACCTGTATGACCTTGTGATGAACTCTGGGCCTGACCTGACTTCACAGCTGGGAAAGGAAGGCAAGACCTCGTGAGTCCAACAGCACTTGCAAGAGGCTCAGTATCTTGTTGTGGAATTACAGTAGTGACAACAAAGGCCTGTTGCAGCCCACACTCTGCCCTGAGCCCGCTGTATGCAGCAGCAAGTTACTGAACCTTTCCAGCAGCCAGGGAGCTAGGTGTGGTTGGCACTGGTAGCTTACAAATGGGGAAACCGAAGCACAAAGTTAGGGGACATTGTTCAATGTCACATAACCAGGGCCTGACCATGAATCCAAGGCATGTGTTTCCAGAAGATGCTCCTAAATTACTCTATCCCGCGAAGTCTTTCTGGGCCTAACACCAGCAGCAATTTGTTTGTGAAAGCAAGAAGGATGCTGACCCAGGGCCCTTCTGCTGACTTCCTGAGCGCTTTGCTTAGAAGAGGCACATGTCAGAGGACTACCTCCCGACATGGAATCTTGTCACTTTCTGTCCATTCAAGATGAATTCTCCCTCTAGCAGTAAAGGGGACAGGGCAACTGGAAAAAGGAAAGCCGGCACAGTGAAGGAAAAGAGATTCTTTTGGTTCGCACTGGGCAACGAGACAATGTCCTTCTCTGGGCATTACGGAAAGGCTGGGTCCCTGTCCGAGAACCGGCAGACAACACCAAGCAAGTGCATGGGCGTTGGCTCAAGGACCTTCCATGGCCAGTTCACGCACATGCAGCTTCGCCTGCCCTGCAGAGGGCGCTGTGCTGGTCCTGACAGCACCATCTGAAGACTCCATCCCTGCTTCTGTCACAAGGCTCAGCTCATCACCTCTGGCCTTGCAAGTCTGCTCGCATCTACAACTTTTAACAGAGAATGTGGGCAGTGCTAAGTCAAGCAGCCAGGCTGGAACGCCAAACCCAGTGGCTCTCAAAATCAGCAATATTTAAATGTTCTAGCCAGTGGGTAGATTTTGTTAGTCAATCCCAACTTAGAAGCAGAAACCCTTGCCATCTAAAGTGTCAGTTGCAGCCCAGCACCCCTGGGTGAAACAGCATGAGAGGACCTCAAAAACTCACGCAAAGGATTGTGAAAAGACTGCATGGATTTCAAAGACTTTAGCATCAAAGCATACTAATGTTTGGGTTCTATTTTCCCAGAATTTTTGAAAGTATCCTCATTTACACAAAACATCTATAAAAGCATCTGGCAAGCCATCAATTTCTGTTCAATAAGATGAGAAATAATTTTAAAAAATACATCACAGTAAGAGAATTGATGCAAGCAACATATCCTCTCCATCATATCAACACACTCCCTTTTCAGGGGGAAAAAACGAAAACTCTGAATTTTCCTCATCTTGGGAGATTTTTTTTTTTCTCTTCTCCATCATTCATTTGATTCCCCTGCAGGCTCCCTGGGGACCACTACCCGTACCCCAAGCACAATGCGAAGGACCACGTGATTAGACCCCCACCATCAGTCTGCTTAATTCGCAACAATTTAATGGGTGGGGAAAGAAAGGGAAAAAAAAAATCGTAGATCTGTCTCTTGGTTATTTCTAAAAGCTCTAATGGGAGATAAGCCAGAGCTCAAACTGAGACAAATCTCAGCTTCCCAGCGCAGAAAAAGAATCCAAGAGGTAGGCCCTGGCTGGTGGAGGTAGCTTTCAGCTTGCTCTCAGAACTCGGCAGTCATATATTAAGTTACGGGAATATGGCTAGAATATTCAGGCCCTAAGAGGCTTGCAAGTCATGTTTCAGCATGGGTGAAACACAGACTCTTCGTTTCACTTGCTAATGGTTTCTTTTTATACACTAGTGGACCTGAGGAGTTGAGTAAACAAGGATCTTTTCACTCGTATCCTGTGGCCAGCAGTCACGTACAATATAATCTCTGCTCTGGCACGAGACTGCTGGAATACTGGCTCGGTTCTTCTTGGCTAAACAGAATTCCAAAGAGCAAATGAGGATCCTACACCACTGTGGATGACCTCGAGTTTCCCAAGAGGACCTTCCCTCTTGCAGCCCGGTCCCTCCAGGGCCCTTCGTCCTTACCCCGTGGAGACCCAGTGGCCCTCGATGGTGGGCGGCATCTGTACCGTGATGCGTGCGCCATTGTGGAGGTGCTTGAGCATGTGATGGCACTGCGATTCCTTGAAAGCCCTCCAGGCGCTCTTCTCCAAGGACCTAGGATGCGATCTGCTGTCTGGGTGCAGGAGGGCAGAACCCTCTCCCAGCCCTGAAAAAGGTTAAGCATCAAGTTAGCCCAAAGGAGACCCAGCAACAGCCGTGGAGGCATGACCACCGCGTCTGCAGCAGGCAGTGGCTGCAGGTGGCAGAAGCATGCTCCCTCAACAATGCTCGTCCCCTGTCTACATCCTTGCAGGATTCCCGTTCCGAAGTGTCAAGGGGGGATCGGAGATCATTTCCTGATTGGGAAAAATGAGGTGCCTAGATGCAACGAAGGTGGCCTGTTTGACGCCACCAAGGTAACTTCTGGCCAACCAGAGTTGGAGTCCACGCATCTATGAAATAGCATCTAGGGGACTAATTGCACAGGGTGGAAGGCACTGCAATGGAGGCTGCACAAGAGAGAAATGGACCTGTTCTAGAGTCCTTAGAGAGGAGATGGGGTTGAGGCAGAGGTGAGAAGAGATGGTCAAAAGGGTGGATACATGAGCAGCCTCTGTGAAAACACAACCTGGGTGGAGATGGAAGGAGAAAGACACAGGTGACAGCCTGGAAACTTGCAGTTGGGATGTGTTCCCAGGCCTGGCTCCCACCTGCTCACATCACGTTAGCATCTCCAGGTATCAAATGGGTGCCCTGGCTGTGGTCTGAGACTGTCTCCCGAAGGATCTCATGTGCAAACTTGGTCCCAGAGCAGCAACAGCAAGAGGTGGTGGGGTCCTAGTGGGAGGCCGTTAGGCTGTCGGGGGCACTGCCCTGGGAAGAGGCTAAGGAAGGTTAAAGAAGATCTTATGAGCCCATGGATAGTTCTCAGAGGGAGGTGTTGTCAGAGAACAAGCCTGGCTCGCTGCAGCCTCTCTGACTTCCAGCCTCCTCCTGCACATGCCCTCTTGCCACCCACTGTGCGCTGGTGCAACTTGTGGGGGCTCAGGGAGCAATGGCCAGAGCTGGCACCTTCTAAGTGGAGAGCTAAGCAACCCCTTGTGTTTTATAAAGTATTTCATGACAGTAATGGAAAATGGACTCATGGAGCCCTCAAAAGAGCTGTTCACCATCACATGGACGAGGTGTGAGCCAGCCTCTACCATAGGGAAAAGGCGGCTCTTTCCCTCCAGTTATCTTCCAGGTGCAGCCTCTCACCACCACAAAGCGAGAGACAAGTCCAACACCCAATAGAGGGCTTTTAATTAAGAACATTTACAAGGAAAGTTCACATTCCCATGTCTCTAGGGCAAAGGACCAAGTTTATCCTCAGTACAAATAGTTTAGGTTGGCGGAAAGTCACCCATGCAGAACTATCCCTGGCCTAATAAAGCAAAGCAAACAAATGGAGTTCGAATGTGAAATCTCACTGCCAACCTCCGAGGTTCTCTCCTGGACATGTCAGCTACCTTCAGGGTATCCCTTCTGTGACTGTGTTAACAAAAAAGGTACTAGTCAGACGAACCTTCAGACATCAAATCAAAATGCAAGCAAAACAAAGAAAATGTACCTGTTAGAATGTCACTTATGAGGGGGCAATTACACAGATCTTAATCTACACTTGAGTATCTTCATAGGCAATCATAGTTTAGGAGAGATCAGCTGAAATGAAGTTAGACCGAGTCATTCACAGCAGGGTCATGAGCACCTGTCAGGATACACACAAACCTGCAGGCCGATAGCAATCCAGACATCTGCAGAATAGCCAGCGCTGCCAACAGGTGGCCGAGCATTCAGAGAGCTTCTGCAGTTACTTGTGCCATGAAGGGCATCGAGCAAAGACACAAGGAGTAAAATATAATCAGCTCCAGGAAAATCAGAAGACACCTGGCATCCACGAACGGTTGTGCTATGTTTGTTAAACACCATCTCACCATCAGCGTTGTTAGTCAAGTCCAGAAACCCTGGCTTTAGCTGGAAGGAGGGGAACTCTACACAGAAGCCATCTTGTCTGGTGCTGTCATTAGTCATACTGCTGGTTAGTTATGAGGCAAGGGCTTCCTCTCCTGTGGCCTGGGTTTCCACAGATGGGGACCTTTCCATGAGAGTGAAATTGCTGGATCCCCTCCCCAGATGGAGTGGATTCTGCTGTGGAGGGCAAACCAAGATTGATCGACTTGGCTGTTTCGCTTTCTGGTCTCAAAACTAGCCTGTTTACAAAACACGGGCATTTTAATGAGCTCCCCCACGCAGGAAGGATGCTGCCCCTTCATGTGTCCACCAGTGGCACTGAGCCAAGGAGGGACCTGAGAAACTGTGCTGGAAGCAGTAGCTCTCCACAGACTCCGTTCTGCAGGAGTACTTAGCTCTGTTCCGAGGTCTGAGTCCTCATTGAAGACCTGCATTGATCTCTGTTGAGTTGCGGACTAGAGCAGAGGAGAGAAGGGTACTGTCCAACATCACTTCTAGCAACCTCAATAGCTGTGATTACTTTGAACATTGCCAAAGGTCCCTGTCAGGCAATCAAGAAATAAAACAATAGTTCAGCCTTTGTGGAAAGCACTACAGAGGTTTCTCAATCAATGAAAATCAGAACTACCCCCCATGATCCAACAATCCTGTCACAAGGGTTTATACACAGAGGAAATGAAAGCATTTTGTTGGGGCCAACACAGTGGCATAACAGGTTAATCTTTTGCCTGTGGTGCTGACATCACACATGAGTGCTGGTTTGATTCCTGGCTGCTCCACTTCTGCTCCAGCTCCTTGCTTACGACCTAGAGAAGCAGCAAAGGATGGCCCAGGTCCTTGGGCTCCTACACCCACGTGGGAGACCTGGAAAGAAGCTCCGGGCTCCTGACTTCTGATCGCCTCAGCTCTGCCTGTTGTGGCCATTTAAGGAGTAAACCAGCAGATGGAAGCTCCTTCTGTAAGTCTGCTTTTCAAATAAAGACAAATCAATCTTTTTGTTAAAAAAAAAAACAGTATGTGTAAGAGATATGTGGACTCCCATGCTCAGGTTAATACAGTTCCCAGCAGTTCAGAAATGAAAGCAAGCCTAGTGTCTATCAACTGACGCACGGCAGCAGAGAATGTGGCACACACACACACACACACGGAATACTGCTCAGCCACACGAGCACGAAACTGCCATCTGGGGTCACACGGGTGGGAGATGAGTCAGGCACAGAATGACAAAATATTACACCATCTCACTTGAATGTGACATTTCTGCAGGCTGACCTATAGGAACGAAGAACAGGGCACTGGTTCCCAGAGGCTGGGACTCGTAAGGGGTGAGAAAATGTTGGCCACCATGTCCTAGGTTACAAGAAGCTAAGAGAAACAAGCTCTGCTGTCCCACTGCACAGAAGTGGGGGGACTACTGATAAAAAAAAACTGGAAGAAAGGATTTTTTTCCTGTTTTAACCACAAAGAAGGGATGAAATTTTAAAGAGACAGATATGGTTACCTGGATTTGGAGACTGCACAATGTACACCTCCAGTGAAACATCTCAAATAGCCCATAGATACATACATTTTCTATGCACCAACTGAAAATCGAAACAAACAAAAAAACACATACAGTATAACCCGCTATCTGGTGCATCGGTGGTGGGACAAGTTATCATGTAGCTGAACTTAAAATAGATTGTAACTAAAGGCACAAAGTTCTGGGAACCAGGGAAGATTCTGCCTGAAACAGGAGCCTGCACATTCAGGAGATGCCACCATGTCACTACCAACCAAGCTATGCTCTACAATTTCATCTGCAAGTCCCTGAACATGCTACAGTGCTTTCCCCGAAAGATAATAAGAGGCGGAAGCAAAATATAGTCGAAACTCTATCTGCCACTGAAGGGTTGCATCAAAGCCAAGACCCTGTCATTATTTTATTGCCAGCAACAAGTCACTTGTGTTCCAACAGTGACACAGTGTCTTCACCAAGCTGCCTGTGACTCGCAGCACCCCTAGGTGGCTCTGACATCTCTTTGACCTATTCAAAAGGATGTGGTCCTTTCTCCTGCCGGCCACAGCACCATTGCATACATGACAGATCCTCTGCTGGCTGTGCACATAGCTCAGTAACAAAACACAAACACAGCCCCAGCTTTCCCCGGGTCTCCTGCCCTCCAAGGCATTTATGATGACTGTGTGGACAGAATAGGGGATTGGGGTTATTCTTCCTGTGGCAAATATTGGCTTCATCCAGGATCCAATGAACACTTCCCTGCTCTGTTACAAACCCTGCCTTTCACAGTGATGTCAGAGCTCGGAGAGTAATTTTTCAGCGTGCTACGGAGGGAATCCCAGGCATATATATTCAAACATTTCTTCTCCATTTTCAAATGTTGCCAGTGTGCAACTGAACTCAGGATCCGATACCCAGGATGCATGTAAAGAGAGCAATGTGAGGACAACACAAGTGTCTGTGTGCAGGTGCACCCAGAGGCAAGGTCCCCCCTCCTGACTGGGTCAGCAGGCACTGCGACTTCCTTAGGCTGTGAGATGAAGTCATGTTACCTGATGTCTTTAATGCAAAGTGGCGAGGTTTGCAATCAACCAAATAGACCACTAGTACTGTGACCTCTAACAAATTACTACTATGCTGTAAACTCTGCAAACTTCGATCCACTCATCTGTAATGAGACATAAGAGCATCCGTAACATCAGTATATCAAGTGCCTTTCAATCAATGTTAGCAGTTATTAATCATTATGAATAATGATCAGGCTTTGAAACAACATTGTGGGGGCCAGTGCCATGGCCTTGCGGCTAAAGTCCTCGCCTTGAACGTGCCAGGATACCATATGGGCGCCGGTTCTAACCCCGGCAGCTCCACTTCCCATCCAGCTCCCTGCTTGTGGCCTGGGAAAGCAGTCAAAGATGGCCCAAAGCTTTGGGATCCTGCACCCATGTGGGTTACTTGGAAGAAGTTCCTGGATCCTGGCTTCGGATCGGCATAGCATCGGCCGTTGCTCTCACTTGGGGAGTGAATCATCAGATGGAAGATCTTCCTCTCTGTCTCTCCTCCTCTCTGTATATCTGACTTTCCAATAAATAAATAAATCTTTCAAAAAAAAAAGAATTAAAAAAAAGAAAAGAAAAGAAACCACATTGTGAAAGGCCCTTCAAATTCACAGAGCAGTAACACAGCAGCCCATGTCACTCCCGCAGCCAGGCCCAGCTGAGCAGAAACAAGTGCTCCGAGCAAGGACACTGGGAGTACCAGGCAATACTTTAGGCTGATAGAGGAGGTGGGACCCAAGGCACCCAGGCCCTGGGGACATCGGGGAGTTCTACTCCACTCACAAAACACCTCATGTATGTCAGGCACCAGAAGCATAAGGAAAAGTTAACCTAAGTTTTTTGACCTAGTGGCTTTGAAGGTCTCATTTGCCCATCTGCCTGGGTGTCGAGGAATAAGGTTAAACATGATGGAGGAGGTCTCTGGGGAGGAAGTTGGAGTTGCAAGGCCCAGGAAGAGGGTGTGGTGGTTTGCATTTGCATGGGTCATTCATTCACTCAGGAGTCACCCCACGAAGGGATCCTCCTGTGCTGCTTTTTAACCAGTGGTGGCAAAACTGAAATGCAGGAGCTACCGATAAGCAGGTCTCCCTGCAAAGCAAGGTGCCTACAACAGATCTCCATGTTTACATCTGCTCCTGTTTGACAGTAAGCAAAATTCAGGAACTTGGCAAGGCTATCATGCCAGCAAGAGCGTCCTGGCATGTGGGCAGAGGTGAGCTCCAGTCAGCAAGCTCACCGTGGGCATGCCAGGGGCCCGATGCAGGGCAAACTGTGTTTTCAAGGTGGGAGCATGGGTTTGGCATTTATTTCCTTTTTATCTTTTCCCTTCAAAATAACCACCACCTAAATTACTCTTTGGGACCAAAATTGAGTGAGTCAAGTGAAAGGAGCCGCTGTGAGAGGGGAGAAGCTGTCTCCACAGTCTCTGGTCAACCATGACAAGTGGTCTCCAGCGTTTACTTAGCTGGTCAGATGTGGAAAATGTGGATGACCTTTGTATGAGGACTACTTCTATCAAATGGCTGGGAATGAAAAAGTCATTTGAAGCACCAATTTCAAGTGCAGGAGCAGCCAAGTGTAACAGCTACAACCTTACACCCCACAGCTTCCTTCTCAAGAAGTAGCCCTGTTGTGCCTCCCAGCAGACCAACCTCAGACTTTTGGTCAACCAGGGGCCCCTGCTGTTGGCTGCATTGTTAACTCCAAACTTGGGACTGGAAATAGCAAGTCATTCATTTCATTCAATCTGTAGGACTTCAAGCTGGCAGCTACAAATATCACACTCCCAGGAGGCAGCTGGGCTAGAAAGCTGGCTGCACGCGGGCTTGGAGAAGACTCATGTATGCAGAGGTGGTGAGCTCTAAGCTCTTTGCTTCATGGACAGGAATCCTTGCTTTGTACACTGAACAGAAATGGTGTAGGCAGAGAACATAGCACATTAAAATACAGGGTGGTGGGAGTGAGAGTCCTGCAGAAAGACCTGGAAAGGGCTTGGGAGAAGTGAGAGGAAGGGCAGGACCAGGGGCAGAAGGGGGACAGAGCCATGGTCAAGGTGCTGTATGTACATGTGCATCCCCAGAAGGTGGAGAGGTGAGAGTACCAATTTGGGAAGATGACTTTCCATGTGTTGGAGCGATGCTGGGGGGCAGTGGCGGGGGTGGGGCAGACTGGAAGCAGGAAGATCTACAAAAATCTACTGGAATACTTCATCTTGTATTGTTCTTTGAATAAACAGCAGATGGGAACATAGGCTCTTGTAGTCTTGGAAAGGCACTGCCATCTTTTGCATCTTGTGGTGTTACGGGGTGTAGCCAGTGACAGCCAGCACCCAATGACAGTGGACAAACGAAATGTGGCTGCGTCCCCTACCCTCTGTCCTGAAGGTAGGTTCTAACATCAACGGGAGTGTTAATTCCATCCTCAGCCATTTGCCCACCTCCCCCATCCTAAATTAGCCAGGATATTGGAAGTTCAATTAGTCCAGGTGTTTTCAGCTACAAGCCCAGTTCCTGTTCCTGCCCATCCGAAGAACACTAATCAACTCCTTAACTCACAACACTTAGGTATTCGCTCCTGCCCACCTGTGACTCACCTATCAACTGAGAGGGGATGGTATTGCATTGTTGTAACCACTCCCCTCACAAGCCCGTTTAAAGGGCCCTTGAAGCAGGGGCTCGCTCTCTTTCTGGTCAGGTGCTTCTGTTACTCTGGCGCTTGGACTCTTGGATGACCCAAGACAGAAGATCCCCTGACCATGGTCCCCGTGTACTGTTTAGATGGGACAATGGATATAGCAATGCTGTTTCTGGTTTGTGTACTATAAGGAGTTCCAGGAGAGGTGAGGCCTAGCAGTGATGGAATGTGGGCAGAGAAGCCAGGGAAAGATGAATGTCTGCAGCTTTGTAAGTGTGTCCCAGTTACTCGTTGCACGTCTCTTAGGATAACTTACATTGCTGGGGAAGCTGGGACATAGGTCTTCAGCTTAACGGATGGACTGCAGGGTAATGACCATTTGTTCCTCTTGGGGTTATGTTTGATCGGACTGTGATTGGTACTTGTGCTTTGTTGTTTCTAGTGTGCTCTATTATCACCAAGCTTGATTAATAAAGACTCCTTAATAAACCTTAGACATATCTGTTGTGATCTTGCTCGCACCCTGTAACAGTGGGGCAACCTGAAAAGTTAGGCTTTCCAAACAGTTGAGGACAGGAGTTGTGGAGCTCTCCCACAACCAACACTGGAGTGCTTGGCTTCTAGTTCCAGCTGCTCCGCCTTCCACGCCATCTCCCTGCTGTGTGTCCTGGGAGTCCACACAAGACAGTCCAGTACGTGGGCCTGGCGTGGGAGACCAGGGCCACTCTGGATGTCTGCCTCCAGCCAGGCCCTGATTGGCTGTTCGAGGCATTTGGGAAGTGAACAAGCAGGTAGGAAATCTTCCTTTCTTTTTTCTCCTTCCTTTTTCTTTTACTCTTTGACTCTTGCTTTTCCAGTAGGCAGAAAAATAGGTAAACATTTGAAAAACTAAGAAAGGAAGGGAAAGGGAAGGGCAGGAAGGAATGAGGAAGGAAGCGAGCAAGTTACACAAGTTTAGCACTACATCTGAAAATAGCAGACTGTTGTATATTTCAGATTGCACTCATCAATCATTCCGGTGCTTAGTAACGCAGAACTCACGGATGGCAGCTAATAACAATAATAGTTTCTGTCTGGGTACACCTAGTATTTATAATAATATATGTGCTTATTATATATAATAATCATTTTTAAAACCATCCACTTAATTTGTGTAATTGGAAGTGCTGGTTAACCACAATATCAGGTTGCTGAAGCTTTTGTCGCTGTTATGCTGGAGGCAGCTGACACCAAGGTCTTTCTCTTGATGACGTAGCACTTCAAGAGGCTCGGGTCATTCTGGGGAACCTCTGTGCCCGCAGGTGGGCGCTGCAGACAGTGGGCTATTGGGATGAAGACGTAACTCACCTGTGTAGGACACCAAGGGTCCCTCCACTGCCACACTCACAAAGCAAGAGTGAGGAAGCCTTGGGTGTGAGCGGACGTGAAGAGAATACCAGCATTTTGATTAACAAAGGATTCTGGCTGTATTGGTTCATCGAGAAATCTAGGAAACGGTGTTTCCATTCAGTATGACTTTACTGTGAACTAATGTAGGCAAGAGACTCTCCAACTAAACCAACCGCATGGGAGATTCCAGTCTTTCCGACGGCTTCGCGGATGCCATCTGGCATGCGCCTCTCATTTTTTCTGTATAAACTAAGAATTATGGATCACTGCTAATGTTGGAGTAAGGCTTGACCATTTACAAGCCTATCATCTCATTTGCACAAGCACTGCTGACTATACAAGTAGACACTCTTCAATGGAAACACATCAACCGTCGGTGGCTGGTAGCAACCCAAGGCACAATTCTGTCACAGCTCTGTCCCCACCAGGAGAAGTCTGCACAGGTTACCAGATGACACTGCTACAAACCGGTCTCCATCATCAGAAGCTCCACGGCCTGGGCCCAGACAAAATCATTATGGTAATGGGGGTCATTTCTTTCAAGGGGATGTGGGAGGAACAAAAAGTGGATTCTGGAAGGAAATTGCTCACCTGCTGCAAGCAAATTGCATCCTATGGGCTTTGAGGTATAATTTATAGATTACCACTTCCAGAGCATTAAATGAGATCCTGGAGCTCTGATGGGCCTATTCATGTGGTGTGTGTGTGTGTGTGTGTGTGTGTGTGTGTGTGTGTGACAGTGAGTTATTCCTAAGGTAATAAATTATGCCACAACAATAACCCCAAGTGACTGTACAAAAATCTTAACTATAATCATAACCACAATGGGCCACTGTTCAGAGAGTAAAAATTCCCAATGAAATCAATAAAAACCAGATTGCCCTGAACAAAAGGAAGCAGCAGGGTGACCATTTGCGCAGAGGTTTATGCATCAAATAAAAAACTTCTGTGTCCAGGTTAAACTGTTGATAGCGTTTGATTTGATTAGATTATACACTCAGCTGTTCTGGGCGTGGTTTTTATAGGAAACAAGTCGAGTGGCACTCATTGACAGCAGGTCCCTCCTAAACTGGCAGCGGGCGCAGCTGGGAAGCCCAGCCCTCCTGCAGCAAGTCAGGGAAACAAGAGAGGCTGTGCCTGCTCACCCTCTGAGAGCCAGCACTCATTCATTCATTCATTCATTCATTCATTCCTGCAACAGAGGAGGGCTTATCACATGCTGGGTTCTTCTCTCAGATAAAATACTGTTGGCATCTGAAATGAAGCCTGAAAGGGGAAACGGTTTCCAAGCTCCTGCCTTGTCGACAGTATTTTTTTTTAAAAAAAAAAATCTAAAGTATCCAGGTTGGTATACTCCATAAATCCTCATACACTTATTAAGATCGAGAAATCAAAAGCTGCAGATCATCTTGCATGGAATGAAATGTAAAATCCATTGTGAGGGCAATGGTGATATTCAAGCACACCTGGAATAACCAATCTTTGGTCAATCTTTGCACCCTAATGCTGTAAACAAAAAAGTTTAATTTAAAAGGATCTCATATAAGTACAATGTCAAAATGCAAATAATAGTTGCTTCTGGGATGAAGGTTCTGCTGGTTCTTAAGTGTTCTGCGTGTCTCAGTGGTTTATATATAAGGCACCATCTGCACTCCCAACAATCAAAAAAGTCCTCAAGTTAGAACTAGTGCGATACATAAAATGGGGCTGATTAGATTAAATGCAGATAATTACTTAGCCATGAAATTGCCCTGTCCAATTAAAGAAGCAGTCATTACTGTAAATGGGGACTTTGAAGTGGGTGCTGGTGGATAAACTCCAGCACAAAGTTTTCCACGATGGGAATAAAAGTGTGCAGGTACCACTCTCAACACGAGTTGGCTACTGTCTGCGGCCCACACCTACCAGGTTCTTGGTGTTTTTATTTTCAGGTTTTTTTTTTAAGAGTGTGATGCACAAAAGCAGAGAGCTGCTTTCACCAATCTGTAAACCCCCCCCATATTTAAAAGTATTTTCCCTTCATGAGAAATATAATGAAAGCAAGATCTCAAAGTCCTGGCTCCATTTAACTTGAATCGAAAGCAAGTTACTCTTCCATGCCATCTCCTTCCATGTACCCGGGTTGACATTCAGCCTGACTGCAGAGCCTGCACGCTGGGGCTGCAGCTGGCTACCGCTGCCACACCTGCCGTGCTCAGCACAGTCCAGTGTGGGTTGTGTAAGCGCATGCGCATGTGCAGACCCACCCGTGTCTGCCTCTCATCAGGAGAACATCCATCTCAGCCGTGGGCCAGCCCCCCAGCCATGGGCTCCCCGATCCACTTCCTGTAGACACACTCCCGGAACTGAGGGAGAAGGGAGAAATTCCTCTCCAGGCACAGCCCCAAGAAGCAGTGGCTCTCAAGCCAGCACGTGACAGGCCCTTACACCCGATGGTGTTGAATGGCACACCGAGAAAATGAAAGTGGCAAACGCTTACAGGACTAAGTGTAGGTGTGTGCTACACGCCTTCTCAGACTTAAGACACCTTCTTGCGCCATCGAGCCAGACTTCAGCATCATTGAGAAAGCGGAGCCATTGACCCACAGGTATAAAAGCTGGACACGGAAGGAAGCGACTGTTGGGTGACAGTCACAGATCGTTTTCATGCAGGTTTTGCTGGAAGCACTCCAAAGCTAGACGTGGAGGCGACAGCAGACCTGCCCCGCCAGGAATGCTTTCAGTCCATGCTGTGGACAACACTCACAATGGCATTTTCTATTTCTAGACTTATACGCTGTAGGCTTCACTTTGATTGATTATATCAAGTTGTCATCAGGCCGTGCCTAAACGGGAGATAATTCCCCAGCCATATCGCCCGCCTATTTTTAGTTCTTTCCTCATCGAACACAGCTATTACAGAACTCTTCAGCTGCACGTTCAAAGCAGGTCAATGCATTTAACGTGAAGATATTTAACACCTGTATGAGAGCCCCTCCCCCACTGTGTACAATCCAGTCATCCCCCTCACGCCCCCCAGATCCCAGCTGCCTTTATGACTTAGAAGGAAGAAGGTAAAAGGAAGGCAAGGTTTTTTTTTCGGGGGGGGGGGGGAAGCGGGTACCTAAACCATCTTGAGTAAAATGGGTTATTTCAAAGACTTCTTACAAGTTCCCTCACTTTATGGGAATCTATATAGTTCTTAAAAGCCCTGACTAAGTAAACTCGAGCGAAGGGGGGCAGAGCAGAATGACTCTTCAACCTCTTGCAAGATGCAATGAGTTCTGCACAACAAATAGTTCTGGGGGAATTGAACACCCTTTCCAGCATCAGCCCCAAGCCTTCCGGTATCAAAAGGAGCTGGCCTTTCGCTCTGCACTCAAGCACCACTTACCGTGGTTACCTCATGCTAATCCATGTTTCGGGAGCAGAGTGATTTTAGACCCTGACATTTGAAACTTTTGTGGCTTTTCATCTAAGCAGAGCAAGCAGCCCGAGTGGACATCGTCCAGCTGCATACCACATGCAACAAGGGTTTATTTGGATTAAGAAACGCAATTGTTCCAGGAGAGAAATAAAATTGACATGTATACTTTTATGCCATCACATTTTGAACTTGGGTCTTGAGCTACATTTGTAGTTTTATACATATTAAAAAAAAACAGCAAAAATAAACAATGGGCTCGAGTCTTGCCAGAGCCTAATTTAGTCACTGATAGGATTTAGGGTGATTTATGACTCGTAATGAATTGAAACACAAGTAGCCAAAGAAACAGAATCAAGAATGGATCCTGCCCATTAATGGCACGCATAGCGTGCACACACAGGACTGTCACGATGATGCCACAGCCTGGCTCCATGGCACAAGAAGTCACCCATCAATGACATCTGACACCCATCGCGTTAAGGTTTGTCAAGGGTACCTTGCCAACCAAGGAACTTTCATTGTTAACCTCTTACATTCTCTGAGACTTAGTAAGAGGCAGGCGGGACCCTGACGAACAAAATCAAATGTCTAAAGCCATTCTAAGATTTCAGGTGATTTCCTTCAGACTTCGGACTTTTTTTTTCAGACGATCCAGCTCCATCGGTTGCTGCAGAATTTTGACATCCCTTAGAACTCTAACTGCTGAGCAGCACATAGCAACATCACCCTTGAGGGGTGAGCAAACCAGGGCGGAGAGGCGGGAAGGGCCCGTGCTTCTCTGGCTTGTTCTTCTCCCAAGTTTGGCAAACCTTCCATCAACCCCAAAGCTCTGCACCTTGACCAGCTACTGCTTTATCTGCTGTGTCCAACAGCCCTCGCCACATCTTAGCACATTTCATCTCGAAATCACTAACTTCCACAGGGCTCCCGCCATGCCACCCAATCCCACCTTGCCAGCATCCTGTTTTCCTTCTTTCTTTTTTCTTGCATTCTCACACACACCTGGGCACAGCGTCTCACTCTGCGGGGCTCCCCCCATAGCCCTGTCAGTCACTGCCTGTCCCTCCTCCCCGCCGTGCCTGGTTCCAGTACTGCTGGTTCCAGGAAGACCCCTCAGTCCCTAAAGGGCTGTTACTACAGAGTTCAGACTCCAAGTTGGGAATTCTTAGCTACACTAGCATCTCCACAAGCATCGCTGGCCACCTACTCTGAGGATGCCAGTGTGGACTGGCGCTATTGACAGCCCCTCCTCTGCACAGGGAGCAATGCCCCACAGTGCCAGGCCAGGTGGCATCTTTGAGATAGCTTTTTCAGTTCAAAAGGCAGCAGCAACTTTATGCCACAAAAATTAGTGTGCTTCTGCCAAATTTTCCAGCAATTTTTTTTTTTAATCTTAGAGTCCTCCGACAACATCCGTCTCTTCCTGCATTATTTTTTTTTAAAGGGGACGTTTTCTCGTTTCATCTCTCTCTACTCGTGTGTGTGGCAGCTGCTGTTTGATCTGCTCATCGGCTCTGATCTGTTTCATGTTTCAGCCAAAGATTAAAACTGCTCTGTAATTCTAAGCAGATGGGTCCAGGAGTGCAACCCTATCATTATACCTTCTCTCTTCTGCCCTCGATCGGCATAGCCTTCCATCGGGACTTTTTCAAACACTAGGAGCTCCGTGGAGCTCCGGGTACCCCGTGGTAAAGCGGCAGGTCTGGCCCAGCAGACACTTCCCAAGGCCGGGCAAGCTCTGTGAGCCGCCCATCCGGGCAGGACTACAAAGCGAGCACAGAGCAAGCAGCAGCAGCCCCGGAATGGGGGATGGGGATAACTTGCCCCTTCCACCCCCAAGCCTGTTTCTTGATTCTCCTGCGTGGGGGTTGTTTTGAAAACAGCCTAATTTTCTGTCTGATCTCCAAAGAAGTCGGTGGATGTTTCTGAAAGAGTACCAAGACATCACTCTGTTGTTACGTCAAGTGTGGGGCTACTGGGGACAGTCTGCCCACGGCACCTGCATTGGTAGGAATGATGTGTTCTGCCAGGCCCCTCGTTCTCCACCGCAGCCTGCCAGGAAACCTGCCTCGGCCACCCCGGCGCAATTGTGTGTTACTTTCCCCAGTGCGCCAGGAATGGGGAGGTGGTGGCAAGGAGCTGTGTTCGGTTGAATCTCAAGAGGCTAATTTTAGGCATCACAACTTGGCTACTTGGGGTCCCCCAGAACCTAACAGCCGCCCTTCACCAGGGAGACTCGCTGAGTCTACACCTGGGTCCCCTCCTCCCTCCAGGGCAGGCGCACAGCCAGATGCTCTCGCACCCCTAAACCATCAAAGTTTCTCTTTGCAGTCTCGTAAAAGGGCGGACCGCATCAAGCGCCGGCAGCACTCAACTCTGAAACAGGATCGGGCTGCCCGGATTACACGACAGGCTGCAGTCTGAGAAGCCCGGGGAGTACAGCAGGAAAAGTTTTCCCTCGGACTCCAGGCTGCGGAGTCTAAGATCAAAGGCGTCTGTGTGAGCGAGCTCAGCGCCCTCCCAGAAAGCGCGCCCCGGCAGCAAAACAGCTCTAGGCGCCGCCGGGCACTGGGGCCCCGCGCCAGTTCCCTCTCGCAAGGCTCAACAGGAGGGCGCAGGGCACTCTCGGACCCGCCGAGGGGGCAGTGTAGGATGCGCTGCCATCCTCCCCGGTTCCCCGGGCGGGGACCACCCTCTCACTCCTGCCCGGGCGCAGCGAGCCTTCCAAGGGCAAACTCACCATGCAGCAAGAGGGCCGGGAACAGGTATCTGAACAGGAGGCGGCACGGCCAGGACATCTCCAAGTCTCCTAGGGGCGCGCCCGCTCGCCGCGCTCGGAAGCCGTCCCCGGGCAGCCCCGCGGCCCGCGCGCACTGCTCTCCGCTTCGGGCCGAGCCGGGCGAACTCCTGGGCGCTGGACGCGTGCAGAGGACGCAGTGTCTCGGCCGCAGCCCGTGGGGCGACCGGGCCAGGCCCGGGGCCTCAGGAGGCGGCGGCAGCGGGGGCGGCCGCCGATCGCCCCATGCCCGGTGGGCACGGCGCGGGGCTGCGAGGCGCGCGCTCGCTCGGCGCCGTCGGCCCGACGGGGTCCGCGCCCTGCCGGCGTCCGCGTTGGCGTCGCGGCCTCTCGGTGAGCCTCCCCGGCCTCTCCGCTCCCGGCCGCCGCGCGCGCCGCTCCGAGCTGCAGTGGCCGCCACCGGCGCCGCAGCTGCAGCGTCTCTTCATATTTCCCGAGAGCCGCCGGCGGGCGGCCGGGCCGCGGCTGGGAGGAGGGGCCGGGGGAGGGGTCGGGCGGCGACGCCGCGCCACCGCCCCCGGGCCGCCGGCTAGCGAGCGAGCGAGCGGGGGCGCACACTTGAAAGGGCCGGGCCGACGGGGCTCCGCCTCCCGCCCCTCGCCTGCCTCCAGGCGCTCTATCCTCACTCTGGCTCTGCGCCCCTGCCCTCCCACCCCCCCAGTTCTCCTCCTCCTCCCTGCCCGCTCCGTGCCAGCTTCCTCCGGAGAGGGGCATCCTGTCCCCTCTCCCATCAGCAGAGAAAAACTCTGCCCTTCGGCCCTCCTGCCTCCCACCAATTCTCCTCCTGCCCCCCCGTGCAAGGTCTCCAGTGTGCCTGTGGAGTTGGGGGGCACGCGTTAGCAAGTGCATGGAGGAGAGGGGACGAGCTGAGAGCGGGGATTCTTGGAGGATCTCCCGGCAGCGGGGATGTTGTGGCCCTGGTCGCTATCCCGGGTGCAGAGCCTCCCTGAGCTGCACGATCCCTCCTGCCTCTGGGGAGCACGGGGCGCCAGGTGGCAGCCCCAGCCTGTGGAGGGCGTGGGTTCTCCTTCCATCTCCGGCTCAGCAAGCAAGTGGCTTGTTGGAACACGGGCATGGTGGAGGCCGGGGGCGCGGGAATCTCATGAGAGGTTTTTCCATGTCAGGCTGGGGCGGGTGTCTGTGCTCCTCACTGGGTGCTGAGTTTAGCCTTTGTTGGGCGCTGGCCGATTGACGCCCTGTATCACAGAGTCCTTTAAAGATCCCGAAGGCCCGAGCTGTTGCTGCTGCCTGCTGCACACCGCCTGGCAGGTTGCTGGGCTCCAGAACCTGGGAGGTCGCCCCTGCAGGGGGTCGGTCCGCCTGCTTCTCCCTCACCGGAGGCAGCCTGCTCTCTTAACAGCAGACAGGACCGCCAGTGGGGGAACACTTCCAGGCTTCCCTGTGCCAGTGTTGTGGTAAATCAACCATTTTCTCTAGATGTCTGTCTTGAGAGCGCTCTGCCCCGGTGCTTAAGGCACTAATTCGGCTCCTTGTAACTTCCAAAGCTAAGTGGGACCTTAGCGGGGAGGCATCATACAACGTATGCAAATGCGCAAGACAGCTTCCACTTGCCAGCCCCACGCCCTGGCAGGAAGGTCAGGGGCCCTGGGGTGATGCTGCTGTTTGAAGTCTTCCTCTGTCACCACCCGTTGTTTTGCATGGTTCACACCTGAGATCGTGGTCTGTACCAGCTGCTGAGCTCCCACACACATTGTAAAGACTAGCCTGCCGCTGTTTGCAAACCTTGCAGGTATGCGAGTTCCTGGGTGGGCAAAGAGGAAGGCCCGCCAGAGGGGAGCAGTGCGTGCCCCGGTGGCGTTTCGGGTCAGTTTCTCTGTGCAGAGACCTGGGAAACAGATCTTTCCAGAATTTTAAAACAAGAGCTTGGAGTTCTTCATGTGTGCCAGGCCCTTGGAAGTGATTAGAGCTGTGTCCTTGGCTGCTGAAGCCACTGGCCTTGTTCTCCAACACCACATGCGAGGCAGCGTTTCATTTTTCTATCACTTCATCATTTGATGTGTTTGAATCTATCGGGGACTATTTGAAACAAGCAAATAACCCAAGAGGCGGGGGGCACGGTGTCTTTTTATATAAGCAATTTGGTGGCTAATCATTGAAAAAGTCAAAGCCATTCATCACACAATAGCAGACCAATTAGGTCATGTATCTGCTTGACTATCTGATTCTGCTATTTAAGTAAAAAAGAATGAAACAAACAAACCAGCTGTAATTTGGTGTCATTTTTGCAGTTGTTTCATTTTTTTTCCCCCTTTCCAACTGGTTTTACTGGGGTGGTACAAACACAGCGGGAATGATGTCAGCGCTGTGAAATTTGTTTTGCCAGTTTATTTTCCACACACAGTGTCCCAGACGTCAGTGCTGGACCCTCAACTTGCCCCAGAAATGTTCCTGTGGAACTCTGCCGTCTGAGGATGTCTTGTTTGTCCACCTCCAAGGCTCATTGTGTGCATGTGGTTTTTTGACACGGGCCCTTAGGACACCTGTCTGTAATGATGAAGAATGAAACACGTGCACACTCACTCACATACAATATGATCTAAATTTGTTTTCTGGTCCTGGAGGAATAAGTGATTAGAGTTGTGGGATTGGGAAGCTAATGAAGCATAGTGAATGGAGCTCAGGATCTGGACCCCCCTGGAAAAAAAAAATACAGGAATTTCCCAAATAACTTGGAAGGACCCCAACCTAGAGACTGAGCACACACAGCTCAAGATCCCCAGTTTTGGAATATTCAAAGTTCTTTACAAACATTTTGTGCTGATGGGGAGGGAGAAGCTCAAAGAAACCAAGAGTCCCGGGACACAGCAGCAGCTTGCAGGACCGAAACAGCCAGCAGCACAGGTTCCCAGAACACCATGGGCCTCCTACAAGCCTTGTGATTGGCTTGGTCTGGGGAGTTCCGAGTCAAGCACCAAGGTCCTGGGACACTTGTGTTGGGCTTCTGGAACTGCTGTGACCATAGGGCTTGGCTTTCTCACAAGGCTCTCTCTGAAGTTGTAAGAAACACAGAGAGTTCACTGTCCTGTTCTCCTAGAAGGATGACCCTCTCCCTTAAAACCACACCACAGCTTGGTTTTGTAATGAATCCTTGGTTAAAAAAAAAAAAATGGACTTGACGTTTTGCCTCGTGCAGGCCACATGAAATTTCAGATATTCTGAGCCTTTTAGTTCTCGAAGGCCATGATATTTCCAGGAAGGGTCAGAGTAATGAAAACCTGCTATTGCTGACTGTATTCCACAGTGACTTTGGTTGAAAGCACTTTACGACCTCCGTGACCCCAGAGGACAGTAAATGTCCTCAGGAACAGACTTTTCTCAAAACACACTGGTGTTAGTGACAGGCCCGTGACATCAGGCTGAATTCCTGCAGACTGGCAGCCTCTGAAGTCCGGGGATGGCGGGGTCTCCTCTGCCCTTCAGCACCCGAGCCCCTGTTTCCAGTCTTCCAGCCACAGCCAGATTTCCATCCATGGTCAAGACATGCACCTCGGAGAAGACTCTCTGGCTTCCTTGGAGGTAGAGCGTGTCATGTCAACTTGAGGAGCCTTGAGAGGGAGAGATTCATGAACTAAAGAGCTGTGCGTCTTACTGTGAGTTACAACAGGCTCTGTTCTGAAAAGATGTGGTTCAGATGTGCTTCTTAGCACATCACACGCCGGTGAGCTTCAGAATGAAGTGTTGCATTCCATTTTCTACTCCTGGTACCCATCAGAGAGAAAAAATGATGTGTTTGTAAGCGGACCACTCCTTCCTGTCTCCACTGCTTCGCTTGGTCATTGCTGCAGCGTGCCTGTATCCTTGATGGAATACCATCCCCATATGTAAAATCATGTAAACATTGGAGCAGGTGCAAACAGGCTGTCCGGGCTTCGTCTTCCATTCACTCACGAGTCTGGGGGCTGCTGATGGGCAGGCTGAGAAGAGCGATCGTGGGAAGCAGATGTGAGACCACTCAGGGCCAGGCAGAGTGAAGGACCTCAGGACCTTTCTATCTGTATCTACCTGGGACTCCTAGAATATTCTTTGTTGTTGGTTCGTGGTCTTGCCTACCCAGCATCTTTCTTTATCTGCTCAATTAGATGACTTGCCTCTTTGAAGGAACTAAGAGGACTGTTTTATGTTTGTGTTCCCCCAGCCCACCCCCACACACCTTCTCAAGGCCTTCGTTAATGAGCACCTGCTGGACTGGTACATGAGGTGGGATAAGATCAGACCACCCACAGAGAGGCCACATCCCCAGAACCCCCTAGGCCCACCGCTCCAGGAACACAAGGCAACACCTACGAAGCTTCTCGGCCCACAGCTCCAGCAACAGCGAGACATAAGAATGTGGCTGTTCTCGGGCCTGGCGCAGTGGTGCAAGTGGTTAAGGTCCTCGCCTTGCACGCCCGGGATCCCATAGGGACACCGGTTCTAATCCCGGCAGCCCCGCTTCCCATCTAGCTCCCTGCCTGTGACCCAGTAAAGCAGTCGAGGACGGCTCAAGGCTTTGGGACCCTGCACCTGCGTGGGAGACCCAGAAGAGGCTCCTGGCTTCGGATCGGCATAGTATCGGCCGTTGTGCTCACTTGGGGAGTGAATCATCGGATGGAAGATCTTCCTCTCTGTCTCTCTCTGTATATCTGCCTTTCCAATAATAAAAAAATAAATAAATAAAAAGAATGTGGCCGTTCTCTGTCCATCTGCCCGTGGGTACTAGGACAAATGGAGCAGTGCTCACCCATGGGAGAGATGAGAAGAGGACCATTCTGGCAGTCTTGAGAAAGAATCAAGTCACTGGGCTGCTGCTTCTGAGCTATGTGACCTCAGGCAACTTGCTTGTCCAGGCTGTGCCCAGCCTCCTTAAAACTAGGGCTAGTAGAGGCACATGCCTACACATATAAGCACATGCGAAAAAGTGCCTCAGTGATCATGAGGTTAGACCAGACAATAATAACCCCCAACAACGATTACCCCTGGGGGGGGGGTAACAATCGATTTATTTAACAGTGTATATGCGAGAAACTTACATATTATGACTTGTGGCCTTCCAAAGGGACCTAGTTCTTAAACAGCTGTCAACACACTCATGGTGGTGGACAATTAGGAAAAACAAAATGTTGTAAAAGTCTTCTTGGGGAGAAGTAAGGAAATAGGGGGTGAGAAACACCGTACCAGATTGTGAGACTGGTCCTCTTACAATTAATCATGTATCAAACACGTATACGTTTTATTTCAATTCACTGGAAAATGTTTTGATACCATGAAACCACATTTCTTTTCCTTCCGCTGTGTGGAGTAGCAGCCTACCCTCCGGTGACATCACGGTAACGTCACATTGGATGTCTGCTTGAGTAGTTTCAGTTATTCCTGGCATCTCTTTGCAGGTGAGGCAACTGAGCCCCACACGAGTGAGTGCACCTGCTGGGCATCAGGGCTGGGGAGCGGTGTGCCCAGCTCAGCCAGGTGTTTCTTCCAGTTCTAGGGTTGTGCTTCTCATAAGAAAGTTTAGGTGTGCTTGGAGAGAGTCAAGCTAGAGTAGAAATGATACAGGGCTGCTTTTGGCAGTCGGAAAAAAAAAAAAAGCCCACTGTTTTCTGTATCAAATACCCAAACATCTGAGGTTTTGGTAACCCATGAGATAGGCAGGTGAAGCAGACGGTCTCGAAGTTACACCCGCAGTATGGGGACTGACCTGGCACAGTGTGAGTGTCTGTGGCAGAGCTTTCTTGGGTGTCTGTGGAGATGTGGACCATACAGGAATGGCTGCACACATTTCCTCAAGATTATCAAAGAGAGTTGAGCCATATGAAACAGTGCTGCGGGCCACTGTGTTTCAATATCATTACCAAGTGCATAGTGATACCTGATCTCCAGACCTGTGGGACACTTTGTG
Source organism: Ochotona curzoniae (assembly GCF_017591425.1). Classification (NCBI taxonomy): domain Eukaryota; kingdom Metazoa; phylum Chordata; class Mammalia; order Lagomorpha; family Ochotonidae; genus Ochotona; species Ochotona curzoniae. The sequence goes on from NW_024465746.1 coordinate 1,087,564, forward strand.
GAGTTCCAGAGACTTTTGAACACAGGCCTCTGCATCTGAAAGCTTTTGGGGGAAACCAGGAGGACAGTGCATGCTTTGGGGGAAGCCAGGAGGACAGTGCAAGCTTTGGGGGAAGCCAGGAGGACAGTGCAAGCTTTTCTGACATGGAGACGTGAACACAGCTCAGACAGATTGACAATGCATTTCCAGGCACTGAGAAGAACTTCAACCTACAGAAGCACATCAGGCCCTACGTTTGCCTCTGCTCTTAGTTCTTCACACTGACCACCGACACTCTGTTCTTGGTATGCTTACCCAGAGAGCAAGAGGGCAGTCTGCACACAGGAGCACTGAAAATGCACCATTCAGTGTATACAGTCAGGGGGACCTTCCATGATTACACAGCTTATTTTCTCACCCTTTGGATGGATGTAAGCTTTTTGTCATAAGATTCCCTTTTATTAGACAGACAGGTTTACAGAGAGAAGAGACAGAGAGAAAGGTTTTCCATCTGCTGGTTACCCCCCCAAGTGGCTGCAATGGTCAGAGCTGAGCCAATTCGAAACCAGGAGCTAGAGCTTCATTCGGGTCTCCCACATGGGTGTAGGGTCCCAAGGCTTTGGGCTGTCCTTGACTGCTCTCCCAGGCCATAGGCAGGGAGCTGGATGGGAAGTGGAGCAGCCGGGATACAAGCTGGATCCCGGTGCATGCCAGATGGAGGATTTAGCCACAGAGCCATTGCACTGGGCCCAGGATAGGCTTTCTTAAGCTCTTAGTCCTTGCCCCACATTAGTCTTTGTCCACAGATTCTCAGTTAGATGAACGCATGTGTTGGACACATACAAGTCAGAGGAAAGACAGCAATAGAAGAGAGAGTCAACAGGTTGAAACTGGGTCAAGTTCACTGACCAGGCTCTTAGGCGTTTTGTAGAACAAGAGATGAGCTGAAGCAAGACAAACTCACCCAGGATAGGTTGAAAGGCCAGATCACACCAGCTGTCTGATCTCACATCAGTGGGGACAGCCACTGAGGGGAATAACCTCGCAGTGATGGCCATGCAGAAGGCTGAGCTCAGATGCCATTGGATGTGGTGTGGTGTCTGCAGAAGCTGCAGGGACACAGCTGGTCACACCATAGAGGGGCGTGCAGTGCACTTCCTTCATTCTGAAATTTAAGCGGTATCAAGCAACTCTGGCCATCAACAGAAACCAATACAACCAATGCCATGACAGTGCTCTTCCATGTGGGAAGGGAAAGTCTGCCCTGTGATGACACCAAAGCACCCCGGGCTCAGCCAGGGAGTTAACAGAAATGTGGACACAAAGTCCCCTTGTGTCACAGTGCTGGGAGCTGGGGCTGGACTCCAGGTCTGCCTATGCCTCCTTATTTTCTTTCTTAGAATAATTACCAATTGGGGAAGCAGAGCTCTCACGAGGCTTTATGTGTGTTTCCTAAACTTTTTATTTATTTATTTCAAAGTCAGAGAGAGAAAGGCAGAGACAGAGACAACAAGACAGATCTTTCATCGGATGATTCACTTCTTAACATCATGAGCTGGACCAGAGCAAAATCAGGATCTCAGAACTCAAGTCCAGGTCTCCCAGCAGGTGTCAGGGACCCCAACATTCAGTCCATCATCTGCTGCCTCCCGGGGTGTGCATGAACAGGAAGCTGAAATTGGATGCACAGTTGGGACTTGAATCCAAGCACTCCGATATGGGGTCGGGCATCCCAACGAACACCTGAACCACTGCACTAAACTCCTTCCCCTTTGTGTTAAACCAATTGTATCTTGGATTTCCCATGAAATGTGTACAGTGAATTCTCCATATTCCTGAGTTTCATATCCATAATACAACCAGCCTGGAAATACACAATATATGTCATTGCTCCCTAAGCAGTACAGTGTAACAGCTATTTCCACAGTGTTTACCTTGTGTCGGGTGTTTAAGCAAGTCCATGGTGTCAGCCCAGACTATAAGATTTTTAACATTGTAAACCAAGCAACTCCATTTTATCTGTGGTGTTCATGATGTTTCGTTTTTGTTATTGTAGCTTGGTGGCTCTCTCCTTGACTTTCTGCCCCCTGTGCGGTGGGGTGAAGGTAAGCTGAGGGGAGAACCACTGCAGAGGAGTTAAGCTGTGTTGTAGATGAAGCCTGGATGGTCAGGGGAGAGTTGGTCCAAGGGAGAAATGAGGGGCTACGTTCCTTCACACACTGTGCTTATCCCTGTCTTTCAGGTTCTTTGATGTAAGATGAAGTATGGAGCACATGTTGGAAATAAGGTCAAGACATTCCCAGCCTAAACTGAATTGAGCCTTGTGCCAATTAACTATTTGATGCTAATTTATTAATTTATTCACTAATCAATTTAGCATCAATTGCATGAAAGCCACCAGGACTGATAAACTTCATGACTTTGACAATTTTAAGAGAGATAACCCATTATATTTTACTGAAGCACTAACTCTTAAACTTTGTTTAACATTTTTATTTATTCAAGAGACAGATCAGGAGAGAGAGAGAGACAGAGAGACAGAGAGACAGAGAGAGAGCAGTGGATCCCGATGCCTGCACAGCTAGGATGGAGCCAGGCTGAGCCCGGGATCCAAGGACTCAATCCAGCCAGGTCTCCCACCTGGACAGCCAGGCTTCAGCTGCTCTAGCCATCACCTGTGCCTCTCAGAGTGTACACCTGTAGCAAGCTGGGCCTTGTACCCAGGCACTTGGATACAGGATTCCAGCATCCCAGAAGGCATCTTAACTTCTGTGCCAGCTGCCTGCCCCAGGTTTAAAGTCTAGAGCCAGACATTTGTGCAAGATTTTGCATTGAAAAACCCGCTTTAGTCCCCTCCCACACATGCAGACACACACATACACACCTCCCTTCCGTAGGGAAACGCCCTGGTCACAGAACCCCATCACTGTGGGAACCTGAGCCCTATGGGGTACTAGAGTGGGGTGTCATGAAGCGCTTTCCAGAAAGAAGTAGTTACTGCAACCACCACGGCAACAGGTCCATCCGAGTGTCCAGCTCTAAGATTTTAAATCTGCCCATTCAGTAATAAGCACATCCATGCAGGTACTCCGCTCTACCTGATACTGATCTGAGATTGAGTGTGTTGGAAAAGAGACTTCTACATAGCCATAAGTGAAATCCTATTGCCATAGAACACTTTGAAGCTAAGTATTAGCTCTCTCTGACAAGCCAAAGAACAGAAAACAACATTTGATAATTTAAAAAAATATATGTATTATAGAACAATCTTTAAAGCTATCATGCACAGAAAGCCAAATATAGAAAGACATTTAACATCTTTTTTTCCTTTTTCAACAGGTATGTATTGAGACCAAGTCTTATTTCTGCATCCATGCACCTATATTCTTTTTTATTATTATTATTAATTGTATTGCATTATGTGACACAGTGTTATGGGCACTGGGATTCCCCTCACCTCTCCCCGAACCCTCTCCCAATGGTGGATTTCTCCACCTTGTTGCATTACCACAGTTCAAATTCAGTTGTGGTTCTTTCATTGGAAATATTTACCAAGCATAAAGTCCAGTGTCTTATTATCCTAGTGGGTCAACGATTTCTTGGTGAGACCATCTCTGGTCTGAAGGTAAGTCCAGCTAAGCTTCATCCCAAATGATTAAAGGCCTCGATATGCCCTTAACAGCCATTTACAACCTGATGGCATCAATTGACATGACATTGATTAATAGTATGTTGATGGGAAGATGTGGTTTCTTAACTACATCCTGTGACTTCTTCATAGACATTTCAATTTTGGTTTGTATTCAACCTGTTTCCATATGGTTATCGGTTTAGGTACAATACATTTTTTTTTTTTTTATTTAGGATGGGTGTGCAGAGAAATTCCCAATACCCCAGTGAGGCATTACTAATCTTTGTGTCCCACCTAGTAAGGCCTGTTTGGGTCCACGCTGGGCGTTTCCTGTCTGATTCTAAGCTTTCCCTGTTGTTGTCTGTCCATTCTAGATTTTATGTTTGTTTGTTTGTTTTAAGGGGTTACTGGAGCGATCCTAATGGTCACCGAGAGGGAGGGTGGGGACCCAGAGCCAGAGCCAGGCTAGGACCAGAGAGAGCTCGCCTCCTTATTCCCAGAGGGAGTTTATTATTCTTCTGTTTCTGCAGATCGCTCAGGGCTCCTGGCCATCGTTCCGATGGTGCTGGTTTCTGCACTGCAGAGTTTGGACTTCTACCATCCCCTGTGGAGGCTCCAGATGGGGGTGGGTGACCTCAGAGTTCTTGGCCTCCGAAGGCACTCCTATTCCCCGCATACGCCTATATTCTTTTTTTTTTTCCCCATTGGAAAGGCAGATATACAGAGAGGAGAGACAGAGAGGAAGATCTTCCGTCCGATGATTCACTCCCCAAGTGAGCACAACGCCGATACTATGCCGATCCAAGCCAGGAGCCTCTTCCTGGTCTCCCGCGCGGGTGCAGGGTCCCAAAGCTTTGGGCCGTCCTCTACTGCTTTCCCGGGTCACAGGCAGGGAGCTGGAAGGGAAGCGGGGCTGCTGGGATAGAACCGGAATCCCGTATGGGATCCCGGGCGTGCAAGGCGAGGACCTTAACCACTGCGCCACGGCGTCGGGCCCCGCCTATATTCTTGAAAATGAATGTCTCGCCCATGACGAGTGTAGTCCAGTATGTGAGGGAAGTGCTGGTGGCAGCTGCATGCCTCGTGTGAAAACCAGTGACCTTCCAAAATTCCCTGTGAGAACCTACGAGGTTCCATCCAGGACCTTTCTGCACACGTGGGATGCAGTATGGAGACCCACAGTGACACACCGGAGAATGCCTTTTGACTTTCTCAATCGCGAGGCATCATTGCTTGTGGTTAGCAGGGCAGACCTCAGAGGCTATGTGGACTGCATTGAATCCTGGCTCTACTGCCGACCATCTGGGAGCCCCGGTGCAAATCGGGGTGCTAACAGTGCTGAGGGCCACTTCTCAGACCTGGTGTCAGGGGGTTCGCGGTGCGGGTCTAGGAAACAGTACACAGTATGTCATGGCAGGGTGGATTCAAGGGCTGTTACTCAGCTTTCTTCCTTTTAATTCCTCCTAGAACCTGGGCTACCTGGTGCAACTATTGCTGGAACCTCAGAGCCTCCCCTGTCCACGTCAAGTCGTTCAGTAAATATGTACTGGACACCCACTTTTCAGACACTGTTTACACAACTGTACCAGCAGTTTCCTTAGAAAAGCCAAGGCGAGCATCACAATTCTGAAGGGGCTCTTCTCCCTGGAGCTGCCATGCCTCGGCTTTGCTAGGCCTACTGTTCATCTCCTTGGGTTCTTTTCTTTGCCTCAGCTTCTCAAAATATATGCGAGTGTCCTCCTGGCATCTTGCCTTTTTCCTTAACTAAACAGAAATTGATCTCATAGACTCATGGGGGAATATTAATTGTACATTCTAATGTGTGAGCCTTCATCTAAGTTCTTGCATTTAGGCTGCAGAGGAAGCCCTGAGCGACAGCAGACCCAACAAAGTGGAATTGCACAACGCCGGTAATGTGGCACCTTCTAGAATAACCCCACGATGCCATGTATCTCACCCTTCCCTACTGCGGGTACCGGGATAGGAGGCTGCTTACCCCTCCTCCCAGAGGCAGGAGAAGCAGGGAGGGTTCCAGTCTCGGCTCAGCTTTGTTTATGTTGCGCTTTGGCGATTTCTCTCTTACATTTGCTTTACAGCGCTGGTCCCTTTATTTATTATTTTTAGCTGGGGTGGAGAATTTGGTAACCCGGTGTTGTCTTTTGGTTCTGTTCTAACTTGTAGATGTTTCTAGTTCTATTCTGTTTTCCATCTTACGTAATATAGATCCAGGATCTCAATTATCTGAGCTGCTAATCAGGTTGCAAAACCTTTTCCTTTCCCACGTGAAAGGAAAGAGGAAGAGGGGGCTCATTACAGGCAGTCACCTAACACGAGTGGGTATTTCTAAAAACTCATGAAACGTGCAACTAACTGGTAAGTTTATAGTGGTACAAACTGTTTGAAATCCAAGCATAGTTTGTTTTTTTTTTTTTTTTGTCATAGTACCCAGCTTTATAAGCGTTGCAGACTTTTCATATACATGGATTTAATTTTTTTTGCATCAAAATTAGCTTCTATTTTATTCCATTTTCCATGATGTTTTTAAAAGTACCGTTATATTTAAGTACATTTTCAAAGTTTTTCTTTCCTTGCTTCTCTTATATTATTGTCCCTCCCCCACTCTCCCATTTATTCTCTCCCTTTTCCTTCTCCCTCTTTTCCCATTATTTTTGGCCAACAATCATATCTTTTGTAAGGTATTATTGGAGAGCATTTCTCTTACAGGGCAATAGCTAAAGACTCCTCTTAACTTTCCACTCTGCACTTTGCTCTAATTTTCTTATTTTCCATTCCCTGGTGTCGGTTTCTCCAACATCAGCAAGCTGGGATCTGAGAGTCCTGGAGCCTGTCCCTTCCTGGCCCACGGCCTCACCCTGAGGCTTTTTGCAGTAACTGGGCCATTGATGCACTCAAGAGCTGGCCAGTATGCCCAGGATGCCATCATGGAAGATGCTGATGGCCCTTCACAGGCTCCAGGGACTCAACGAAGTGGGAAGAAGCTAAAAACGCCAGCAAGTGCCACTCTGTGTCACGGTGGACTTTGGAGACTCAAGACGGGTCATGCTGGTCTCAAGACAGGTCGAAGTGCTGAGAAAAGATGCAGCAGCTCTCTGCTGGAGGAGGTGTGGCCCAAGACCTAAGCAAATTATTCTAATGTTTCAGGATTACCTAGGGAAAAGATACCTAGTCTATCATTACATGTGAGCCGTTGGTCTCTTAAATGTCAGTGGTAACAAGTTTATTCATAACTCATTATGCAAATTAGTGTAGCTAGTTTAACTCAAGAAGTAAACAGAACACACTTTGCCAGCCCACTCGGGATGACTCCCTTCACTGTGGAAGGAGGTGTGCCAGTCCTGCAGGTAGAAGCAAGACATTTTCTTACCAAGCTTCCCCAAACGATTTTCCTATTTTGCTATTCCGTTTAGGCCTAAAATTCTTTGAAGCTAAAATAAGTAGAAAACAAACAGCAAATGCATCTCGGGTAGTGCTAAGCCCAATGACTTTCTAAAAGTCACGGAATGCAAAGAAAAGTTTCTCTTAGTCCTATGGAGAGGGGCACTGCCCGTGTTTCTATAAAATGTTCCCTTTGTTTTCTTTGAAAGTAGAGCAGCTTTTTCTAGATCCACGCAAATGTGGCATCACCAATCCCACTAGCTTCATTCCAAGTGGAGACAGAAATGGTTGTGCAAAGCAGAAATGAGATGGTTCAGTTTTAACTGGTTTGTTTTGGGAGGTTGCAATTTAGCTCACAGTTCAGAGACAACAAAGAATGCCAAAAAGAAAACCTGAATTTATACACAGGCAAAGAAAACTAATAATAATGTTAAATTCTGTCTTATTATCCAAATAAAGCCATTTTTAAGTGTCTGTGAAGCGATCAAGGTGTGTGTGTGTTTGGTGTCTGCTTCATACAATTATAAAATGTATGCTTTAATATGGATAAACTGGAAGCCAGAGATAATGGCAGCAGTCAGTTTATCATTGTCTTCGAGCATTTTAACAAACATTCACAGAAAGAAGCAAAATCTGAAAACCGTAAAGTGCCAGGACCAACGCTTTCTGTGTATAAAGCGTGGATGGTGTCACTAGATTAGACAGCATAGCTTTGTCAAGTTCAAACAAAGCACCTGTCTAAGAAGACAGGTGTGAGGAGTGGTGTTACCTGGGCCGTGTGCATTCAAGGAGCATCCGATGCAGTGACTCCATGATGGCTTGGCCCAGCCTCAACAAAGCCGGCAGAAGACACACTGAATTATGTCCCACTAGCCTGGTGGGGACAGACAGGACCAAGGCAGGGAGGCAGCCGGTCAGCGACTGGGGAGGATGCCAAGCTAGTTTCTTTATGACAGGGTGCCGGCTTCCAAGACAGGGTGTTGCCGTGGGCTCCTTGGAGAGAGCACCGCACGGTAGAACAGTTTGTATTCTTTCCCTTCAAGCCACAGATTCCAACATGTTTCATACAATTGCTCACTTTTTTTTTCCACTGACACTGTAGCTCATAGCCATGTGGTGTGACATGAATTGGCCACTGTGACAGACATTTATTTCTCTCCCTGGGCCTCGAACAGCAGACGGTTGGATGTTTAGCTTGAAACATTCTCCCTCTACGAATGTCAGCTCATGTTGGATCGGATGGTAAGAGCTGGGCTCGAAATGATCTGTTCATTTGCATGTATGTTGCGGGGGTGGGGGAGGGGAAAGAGCAGAGCTGCAGTATTTCTCCCATCACAAGGAAGGATTCTGGTCCCCAACAGGCTTCGTCTCAGATGGCCACGACTCAGCTCCACCGTGAATCGGAGTATAGCAGGTGCCAGGTGGGAGCGTTCCTGGAGGTAAAGCTGCAGTGACTCACTGTGGCCAATTTAAGGACAGAGCACAGGACTGGTCAAACGCACGACCAGACAGTGCAGATGACCCCAAGAACTCCACCTAGAAGGGGCCCGGGGACAGTCGCAGAATGGATGCAGCTGTGCCTGCTGTCCCCACCCCCACCCAAAGAGGCTCCTGGAATAACCTTTATCTTCTGACTAAAAGTTTCTGATCCACACAGAGGGTTTAGATTGGCAGCGCATGTGATGCAGGAGTCGCCCCAAGCCGGCCAAGAGAGGTGGGCATTTGCAGCTTCTGTATGGAAAGTGGGTTCCACACGAATCCCTTGAACCTTAGAGTTCTCCTTCTGGGACTGGCCTTGTTCTTCTGAGCAGCCCTGAGGAACCTGGAGCTCCATGGCTTGGGCATCCTGTCTCAAACAAGAATCTAGCTGAGGGTGGATCATAGAATATGGGGCTCCTGAGCCGGGGAACGAGCCGAGGACAAAAGCAAAAGGCAGGGAAGGCTGTGAGGCTCAGCTACTGCAGTGTGAGCCCCGATGGGAGCGGGGGTAGGGGGATGTGTGCTGAGCCACCTCACATGATGCTCAGGTGACACCTGCCTTCTTACCAGTCTGCTGTGTGAGAACTCACGTTCTGCCCCTGTGTCTTGGGGTGCTTGAAATGGCTCAAGCTACCTGTGCTGTGGCCCTGTGGAAGCTGTCCGCTCCTGTCGCTGGAGCTCTGGAGTTGGTTGATCCTCATCCCTCAGAGCCGTGGGCCAAGAAGCAACAGCACTCAAGGACAGCTGGGCTCCTGGACTCGGGATGCAACACAAGATCACCTAGATCTCCTGCCTACACCTGCCAGGTTCTCCGAATGTCAGAAGGAGGTACTGGTTGACTCCTAGAAGACAACTAGGAGTTGACAGGGGAAAGACAAATTGGGCACAGGAAATAGAGTCTCCGGATGGTAGCCGAGAGGTCAACTAAGAGAGTTGATTGAAGTCATCAGCTCTTTGTACTTGCCATTGGAGAAGGTGCATCCGGGTCACTGTGAGATCAGGTCAAGGTGTCCTGTTCACTGTCATGGGCTGCAGCCTGGACTCTGAATTTCAACCCTGTGCTCTGATGAGAGCAGGGTGGCTCCTTATGCACTGCCCGTGGCTCAGGCGGCTGACTCGTAGTTAAGCCGCAGCAGCAGAGTTCATAGAAAACCATCAAAGCTGCTTCTACTGCCAGGTCTCTTTGTAGGAGCAGACACAGTGGGCAGCGTCCTCTCTGGGCATATTTTACATTGTCCTTTGTGGTTGTGCTCCTGGTACCTCTCCCCTGCCCACAGTTTGGAGACAGGATGCTAAGAACAGCTGGGGAGAGCAGGAAGGATGCTCTTCCAGCATCGCTGAAGGGCAGGAAAAAACGCTACAAGTTCTACGTATTGAAACTCGTAGGTTCTAAATAAGAACGTGTGAGGATTTCCCAGTGTTTCATGTGTGGGTTGGCGCTCCACCTCATTGGATTTGCAAAGTGACAGGCCAGTGAGCTTCATACACAATCATTTGATAATGGCCCTGCCAAGGCAACTGCAGGTAGCATTTGAAATTCAGTAAATCTGTAGCAGGCTTTTATTTAGTTTAGTAGTTGTGTGTGGCTTACCAATGAGAACTACCCAAAGGCTGATTCACAGAAACAAGATTTCCCCAGCCCCACATCAACTGACTAACGAGGCAGCCACCCTCTTCGCTGTCCCCACCCATTCAGCCCATAGCAGGTGGCATGTCATGTACCTAGGATGTCACCCATGGCTTTTTGTCACAGGTAAGCACATGAAATGGGAAGTACTGACAACATCTTGTAATAACATGGAACTCTTTTGTACCACGCTGGGGATGATTCCAACCTTAAGGTTAAGTGTTTGGGAGAGTGGTCTGCCATACAAATAAGTAGCAATTTTTTTCTTCTTCTTAAGAGGCAATGTATTTCAACAAACCCTGACCTTTATTGAAACAAGTGCATCTCATTGGAAAGCTGCCTAGCAGGAATGGTTTGAGGAGATGGTGATGGGAGAGGGCTATGCTCATCAAGAAGCCATTGCAGTTATTTATTGTAATATTCTCAAGGCAAAGGTGACTTAAACAAGCAGTGAATAAAGAAGAAACTTGTTTTCAAAAGAAATTCACCGTGGAGACAAATGGAAGATAGATGTTATCAATCATTTCAATCGTGATATGATTGTGTTACCAAAGTAACATAAACCCCTCTAGGATTCCAACTCCAAGAATATCGAGAGAGAAAATTTTCTACAATGTCCAATTTAATGTCAAGACACTAGAGGGCAAAACCTGATACGTTAGCAAAGAAATGGACCCATATAAAAACCTCGAGTGACACATGGAAACGGATGTCTTTAAAGCAAGTCTCTGTGGAAACTACCAATAAACGGGATTGAAAATAAATGCTCTGACCTGGGCCTGCAAGCTAACATGGTTCCTTCCATACAGAGTCACGTGGCCTGCGTCATTTTTAATTTTTTTATTTATTTCATGTGAAAGGCCCTCTTTAGTCACCAGAGCTAAGAACCAAGAGAAATTGAACTTAGAGCCAGACATTTGTGTCCGTCAAAAAGTAAAAGGGTTTTCAAGCTGTTCAGCAGAAGAGAGCCAATCTTGGTGAAAATAAATAAATAAATAAAAAGGCCCGTACCATGGACTTTTGAAGACATTGCCCAGCTCATCTCTATCATCTCATTCTTTTCTCCTCTTAAGGACGTGGTCGGGGTTTTCCTTAGGCAATAGGACACCATGCTCCCACATGTAAGGCAACCTCAATCCAAGGAACTGGCTCTGTCCCTGCAGATAAAGCAGGTGGAAGCTGACCCCTCCAAGAGGTGGGAGGGGGGCTTCCTTGGGCCAGGTAGGGAGATGACTGACATTTGCTCATTTTGTGTCTGAAATACAGAGTTAGAAAGTATTGACACAGAAAGATTGTGCAATGATACACGCTGAATTATTTTCAATTAGCTGCGTGACTTTTGAATCTTACCCTAGTAAGAATGGATCGATAGAACTAGCATCGAATTTGGTATTATCGATCGTAAAGGAAGCTGCGGCCTGTTCTACTTCCCATTTGTCTTAAATGACTTGGTGTTAGCCTCCAATTTTGATAAATTTCAAGCTAACTAGAGAATATAAAGGTATTTTTTTCCTCAAGTGCTTTCACAAGCGATATGCTGTACAAGTGGAAACTTGGGGAATATTTATGCCACACTCACTGTTTCTTGCAGAGACATATATGGTCAGTGAAATCTAATTCTTTTAACTCCTTATGGTTATCATTTTCTTGAATTTTGGTGATGGAATCCTGTGGACATAGCAATTTGGGGGTGTTGGGTCTGTTGCTTTATTTACTTGTGATTGATCTGTGTCGTGTCACCTCCCACCATTTTCTCGGTTATCATCATTGCAAGATCTGTACACTCCTCACACAGTTTATGTCTGAACAGAGCCAAATTGGATGATCCTGAAATATTTCTTCTATTCAAATGTGAGGTGTAAAGTTAAGCAAAAGGAGCCAGCGTGGTGGCATAACAGACCAATCCTCCCTATGCAGTATCAGCATTCCATTTGAGTGCCGGTTTGTGTTCTGGCTGCTCCATTTTCACCCAGCTCCCTGATTATGGCCTGAGAAAGTAACGGGGGATGCCTAAGTTCTTGGGACCCTGCACCCACTTGGAAGAACAAGAATGCAGCTCCTAGCTTCAGATCGGCTCAGCTCCAGCTGTTGCGGCCATTTGGAGAAGGAACCAACAGATGAAAGTTCTCTCTCTCTCTCAATCTCTCTCTCTTTGTGCTCTGTAAATCTGCCTTTCAAACAAATGATAAAAAAATCTTAAAAAAAAAAGTAAAGTCATGTTTTAATACAGGTAATATCTATAAGCAAAATAGAACAATGATTAAAACATCCTATTTATCAAGTGTCTGTAATGACTCGCCACTGTTCTAATAATACACAAATAAGCTCATCATAAGCATTACATTATCTTTAATATCATGATTAGATCTGAATTACTTTTGGCCTACACAACAGAGTGGGACAACTCAGCTACTTCAGCAAATCTGATCCACGAAGCATGCCCAACAGAACAGGTTTGCATCAAAAACTCAAGCAGCAGTAAGTCACGACTTGACGTTAACCTTCCTTAGTTTTTCAAGGCATTACCTTAAAAATGGCTTACGGAAGTTAGACCCTAAAATCCCTGATTCCTCAGAGATCGCAGGCTGTGGTGTGGGACTTGCTTCATAAGGGACAGCGGGGAAGCCTGTCCTTGATGGCTAGCAGGTGTGTGTTCCTGCTTCCAGCCCTTCCAGAACACTCGCATTTGTCTAAGGGGGGCCATGAGCCTCCTGCATCAGAATCCATTTGTCAGATGTTCAGGACATGGAACTGGTCTGTTACAGCTCGGGTATGTGATGTGGTCAGATCCCACATCTTTTTCTTCCAGGCTTGGGAAATGGCAATTAGTTGTTTTAGGTTTTCTCCTAATAATTTACTTTAAAAATTTCCCAATTGTATGGTCTTCCGAGACAATACATGTATCTGAAATGTCACATGTGGTTTACTGAAAACAATTATGTTGCTTCATTGCAAGTTTTTTTTTTAAACTTTTTTTCCCATTAGTTTCACTGACTTAAAATGCCAAGTCAAATTGCTAGAAAAAAAAATAGTCAAATTATATTCACATGAACAATAACAAGTTAACTCAGAAGACAGACCTATTTGTTCAACCATGACACATAAATACCAACATGCACACATAGGGATTCACATACATGTGCATGTTTAGATCTCTATCTTCAGACACCAAATGGCAATCATAAACTTTGAAGATTATAAAACAAAAAGAAAACCCTGAAGGACGAGAAAGCTTTGAAATAGCCTGTACACCATGTGAAATGCATTTAGGTTTTTCAAAGCGAACCGACGGCTTTCAATTTCAGCAGAAGTAAATTGCTGTCATTATTAACAGCAGACATGTGGCAGTGTTTTTTAATTGAGACCAAAAGTGTGGATCCTTCCCGGCACAAAGACAGCACAAAGTCCGAAGCTGTAGCATGTGCCAAAGCATGTTGAGACCCACAGAGTCTTCAGTTTTCCTTTTTGATGCTCAACGATTCAGTGGGCAGTGTTGGAGTTCAAGGAATGGGAGAGTTTGAAAACTAGTGAGCGTCCTTAGGGCAGGAAACTGAAGGCAGATGAGATGTGTGAGTTGGAAGCAGAGTTCACCCAAGGCTGCCTGTGGCACCTGTTCTTTTTCATCTTCAGATGTGCTTTGTCCCAGCATCACACCTTTTCTCTCCAGTGGGTCTTGACCCAGGAAACCGAGTGCAGCTTCACCAATCTGGCCCCTTCACAAACGAGCAAAGGAAACTTCCGTGGTTCTACAACTGTAGACAAAAGTTACCTGGAAAGCAACAGAAGGGGACAGTTCTAACTTCAAAGCATGTGCAGTCAGATGGCTAGAAGGTGGGGCCAGCGAGGAGGCACGGTGGGAGATGATGGCCAGAACAGGAGCGGGGTGTGGAGGGGAACCAGCAGTCTTGCTGACGGGAGGCCCCTGGCCCCGGGGAGGGTCCCTTCTCCTCCATGCATGGTTCTCACACTCGTATCCAAAGCTTCCAGGGGGCTCTTGAAACACGGAGTGCTGGGCTTACCTCCAGAGCTCCTGATATGCTTGATTTGGAGGTAGTTTCTAGCAACTTCCCCTGCATGTAGATCCTGTTGGGTGGAAGTCTATTTTTTTTTCCTGGATATGCTTGACTGAATTTTGGAGCAAGAGGGGGAAAAAAAAGACAGAAGGAGAATGGGAGGTTGGTATCGTGGTACAGTGAATTAAGCTGCCACTTGCAACGCTGATAACTCATACTGGGGTGTAGGTTCGAGACCTGGTTCCTCTGCTCTCAAGCCAGCTCCCTAAGAATGTCTCTGGAAAGGCAGTGGAAGGTTTCCTGAGTGCTAGGGCTTCTGCCACTCATGTGGGAGACCTGATCTTGGCTTTGGCCTGGCCCCAGTCCCTGCTAATTACCAATGAATGGAAAATCCCTCTGATATTTGGCCTTTCAAATCAATCCATCAATCAATTTTAAAAGAGAGATATCCTTCTAGACTGATAAAATGTTAAGGAGTAGCCCAGCTATAAGCAATTCCTGGTTGCCTTATGTCTAGGTGAGTGTCACATTGCTGGGAGAAAAACAGCCAATAGCTGATAGGCATTCTGGGCCTGATCAATACCACGTCTGTGTTAGCTATACCAGGGTGACAACATAGTTGCCTATTCTATTTTTTCATAAAGATATTTGGGGAGCTCCAAGAGTGAGGGTAGGGGGCAGGAACACTGGGATAGGACTTGGCGCCCTGGCCTCCATGCACACCACGGGCTGCTGCATTGTGGACTCACTGTGGATTGCCTGGGGAGGAGGGACCTGGGGCCATAGAGTATGGCCCACCGAGGGCATGTTTGATAAGTAAGGAATGACCTCTGGGGACTTCCATGGACCAGGCCACTGCACACGCAGCTAGGTGAGGGAGCTGAGATGGGATGGTTTCCTGAGCAGAAACTGGATGGCGTGTCTGGAATACGTGAGCTGGATTGTGTAGCATTGCCCACTGCCCACCAGTGCATGCAAAAGCTGAAGGAGAGGGACATTCCTGGTAGGGCTGAATCACAGTATCCACCTGTGAGTGTTGGGGCAGGAGGTGAACCACGTCAGACTGGGCCAATGCACCCATGGGAACACAAGATAATTGAATCTGAGAGCAGAGTGGGCAATATGTGGGTTCGTTCCTGTGGGACTATAGCACCTGTCGGTTCTTACTTGAGAATTGGGGTTGGTGGCAGGCTTGCCTGGACTGGACTGTAGCACCCGCTAGTAAAGAGCTGGGACTGAGGGTGGGCTGCACCTGGCCAGACTGCAGCATCCACTGGTAAGTGCCAAGACTGGAGGTGGCCAATGCCAGGCTGAATAGAAGCACCAGCCAGTACATAGAAGAGCAGGGGCTGGGAGCTGACCTGGTAGGGGAACTGTGGGGGATTCCCTTGCTAGGCTGCAGCTCCCTCCGGTGCTCATGAGAGCCAGAATGGGTGTGGGCTTATTGGGCTAGGCTGCAGAACCCACTGGATCACCTGAGACACAGAGCTGCATGTGGGCCTGGTAAGGAAACTTTGGGAACTTCCTTGCTTGGCTGCTGCTTCCACTGGTGAGTGTGAAAATTGGGACTGGGGACAGGCCAGGCTGAGCTAGGCTGCTCCACCCTCTAGCATGCATGAAAGCCATGATCGGTGCCGGCCAGCTGGGCTAGGCCAAGTGACAGGACTGGGTATGGGCCACATCAGAGCACCACATCTCCCTCTGGAGGCACAAGATGCAGAACTGGGAACATTCCTTGCAGGGGAACTTGTGGACAAGCTGGCAGCACTTATTGGCATACATGAGAGGTTGGGCTGAGATGAGCTGTAGCAGTCATAGGTGTACATGTGAGTCAAATGGAATATGAGCTGGGCCAGGCTTGGCTGCAACAGAGGCCGGAAGAGAGCTGTTGAGGGTTATTAGGGGTGGCCCCAACTAGGCTGTAGCACCTGCTGGTATGCATGAAGGCAGGATCTATGGTGGGCTGGCTGGGCTGGGCTGGGCTGGGCTGGGCTGCAACACCTGTCAGTTTGTGTGAGAGGCGGGGCTGGATTAAAATTATCCAGGTAGCTATATCCACCAGTGTTTATGGTGGCTGGTGCAGAGAACAGACTGAACCTGGCCCTGCACTGGCTGGCACACAGAGGAATGAAGTCTGAGCTCACTCCAAGTGAAGTTTCTTAGGAGACTTCCTGACTAGATCACTGGATTAAGACCCTGGCCACAGGGAAAATCACAGAATGTGTGGTCTAATCTTGGAGCATGTGTAGTGGAACTGGGTCTTGGTTGCTGATGGCTGTCTAGTGGCCAACATGCCCAGATACATACAGGCCACATAATGGCCAGCTCCTCTAGGGCAGCAGGGGACATCAACTGCCTCATCAGAAGATGGAAAGCAGAACAGGTTGGACAGTTCTCCTGGCCAAGCTTTGCAGCATGCTCTGGGTCTGTGGATGCTCTAAGGTAGACTTTGTAAACCAACAGACCTTGGTACAATATCTCAGAACTATAAAACCACTCAAATAACATCCTCAGATCATTCTTCCTCTCACTGGGGTCTCTGGGTCATCATCGAATGGCTGTCCCCCATCCCCAGGTGCTGTTGTAGTTTGACAGCAAGAAGTGGCTTCCTCTCCTGCCTCCCCTCTGAACAGGAGGGAACAAAACTGAAACATTTATCCCACCCACCTTCCCCCATACCTAAACTTCCCCACCCTAATTAGGGGCCCACCCTAATTAGGGGCATGCATCGCTTTCAGTTCTGTAAATATATTTAAAGGAAAATAAGGGATTGGAAGAAAAAGAACACATGACTCAAACCAGGACAGTAAAAGCTGGCACATGCAGACATACAGAATAGCAGAATGATGTGGCTTGACTGGTGACTCTCCCTGTGCCAAACCAAGGGTCTTTGAGCATTGCTGAAAAAGCACAGGAGTCACACGGATCTTCAGCAGAGGAAAACCCTAGGGAGTTGTATGTTTTGGGAATCTGGGTATGACAGTTCCATGGATGAACCATGGGAAGACAAGGAGGCTCGGACATGGAGGAATCCTGAGACAGGACAGCAGGCATGGCCACAAGCTGGGATAGATGTGTGGGGTCAGGAGAGAAAGAGGAAAAGCACAATGAGGCACAGAGTTCACCTAGCTTGGTAACCTATGAGAGAGCTTGGATGTTGGAAAGAAGTAGGATGGCTCAAGGTATATGATCTGAAACTGAGCAGGTGGTACCCACCAACGGTGCACAACTTCATGGCAAGGGAGCCAAGCCCCTGGAAGTTTGTGGTCCGTCAGGGGCAGGTCAGGGAGTAGAGGAGCTGGACTAGGCTGCCCAACAGCACATACGGCTGAGCCACTCAATCTGACCTCTTTCACCCACTCACGACCACTATTTCTGTGGCGCTTTTGCAGCGTGTGGGCTCCTGGGCAGGTACAGTGTTACAACGGTGGTCCTCAGTGGATGACAGGGAGTTGGTTCCAGCAGCATTGCTCAGAACATCCCTAGTCCTCCATCATGCCTCTTTGCAGAGCAAGAACATCCTTTCTCAGGTCTGGTTCATGGCTCTTAGTTCTACCCTTTGCACATCCCTGTTTTTCTTTCTTTTTTTTTTTTTCCCTGGCTTTTGTTCTGATTTTTGTATGAGTGAGACAGTGTATGCTTGGCCTTTGTCAGTCTCTGGGTGTATGCAAAAGTGACTAACATAGGTTTTTCTATTAATTTCTATCGCTCAAAATTAATCCCTTCTTCACTCTTGGCCCACTGATTAATGGTGCTGCTGATGCAATCTTTGTGAGCACTGTTGACACAGAGGGAGTGTATCAAGGCCGCCTGAGGAGTAACGTCTAGCAAACGTCATTACTAATTGGAAATAAATCCCAGGTTTCAGTGTGAGTCAGCTAATTCGATGGAGCTCAGGGCAACTTACGCTATTTGCCCTGTAAACATAGCCAAAAAGACTTTTTGCCTTTGGCCAGAGTTACTCAGTTTAAAATTCCAAAATGGGTGGAGATTTTGGAAATGATTATATCCCTAGAGTGACCAGCATGGATGTAGCTGCTCACCCTGCTTATCTGCTTGTTCTCTGGGTGTGCCTTTGTCATTGGCTCATAGGGTTTGTTTTGTTTTGTTTTGTTTTGTTTTGTTTTGTTTTGTTTTTGGCCAGACCAGCTAGATATGGGGGGAACTGAGGTGTGAAGTTAAGCTTGGGGATTCACCACCCCTCTTTATACACTTTCCCCAAGGTTATGGTTTTGCTGTTCCAATGGTCCCAGGCTACATACGCAATCTCATGTAAACCAGTCCATCTTAGATCGGGCCAAGTACCCCAACCTCATCACTTCACTTCTCACGTGATAACATGATCCGTTGAGACTGTCATGTGAACCGGGGCCTTTCCTAAGCATAGGAAAGCAGCTCTTACTCACAGGACACCTACCTCAAGTGACACCATTTGAACCCTGTTTTCTTAGTACATTTTCCTTGGTTTTTGGTTGACTTTGCTTCTTGGGTACACTGTGCTGGTTTCAGTCTTTGAGCTCTTTCTGTTGCTTTTCCATGGCCAGTTTTAGTTTTTCTATACCATAGTCTCCCTCCCTTTCCCCCTCCTTCTGTGCTCCAGGCCTCTGACTGCCTACTGACCCTGGACAGGACTTTCTCGCTCAGTGTAGGTATCATTTCTCCTTTGTCTCCCAACGATAACAGGTTGGAAGGGGATCTGACCAATGAGCTCACATCAACAGCACCATAAGTCGATCACCTGAAGGACTGAGGATGTGTCTTTCATAGCACTCAGAAGAAAGTAACACCTCCCTTGTGTGTTGTGTCTGTGGGAGATCAAATTAGAATGGCGATTGGTGTCCACAGCCCTCTCCCTCCCATGCACCAGATTCACAGCTCTCCAAGACCAAGTTATTTTAAGAATGATTACTTTATTCTTCTATCAAAAATGACTCATAATTATAAAATGAAGTAATGGAGAAAACACATATAAAGAGGAAAAATCAGCATAAGCCTCATCATGAAGAATAAAGTATCATTAGCATTATCTGAACACATTTTCAGCCATTTTTTCAAAGATTCATATATGTATTTGAAGGTCAGAATTACAGAGAGAGAGAGAGAGAGAGACAGAGCGTTCTTCCCTTTATTCAGTCTCCAGATGACCACAGTGGCCAGTGTTGAGCCAGGAGCCAGGAACTTCACCTGGGTGTTGCACATGGTTGACAGGAGGAAAGCCCAAACACCTGGGACATGTTCTGCTCCTTTCCCTCGGTGCATCAGCAAGGAGCTGGATGGAAAGTGGAGCAGCTGGGACATGAACAGGTGCCCAAATGTGAGCCCATGTTGCAGGAGGTAGCTTGACCTGCTACACTACAATGTCAACCCCTTTCAGCCAACCAATTTTCCAAGATGCCAAAAAAAAAAAAAAAAGCATTTCATAGACTTGAAATAACCCTGAAATTCAGTGTTAGGTAAAAATAATAATATGGCCTGATTTTTAAAATATTGAGTAGAAACTTAAAAATAAAAGCTTTTCAGGACTTCAAATCATGATTTTTTTTCCCCCACTACAAAATAGCCTTTTTTTTTTTTTCAAGTAGTTACTCTTTTCAATTCCAGATGGGACAGATTCACTCCTATACTGAAAAAGAGAGGACATCTTGGTTCTTTCACACTTTTCCCAGCCCACTTTCATCAAGTTTTATGGCATCCATTTAATTTTGCAGCCATAGGGTGTTCCGCCTTGGTTATTCGTAAATGAATGCTTCCTTGCTGTGAGTTCTGTTTCTGTGACTATTCTATTGCCTGTTTCTTTATTTCGATTTATCACTTGGTTGGCTGGGTTTCATTCTTAAATGCCTGAAAGGAAAACTTGGCTCAATAGCAAATTCTTGGATCATTTTCCTTTAAAGTGTTGTAAATATCACTTGTGCGTCTTGCAGGATGGAAGGTGCGTCCTCAGTTTCTCCATGGAAACCTGGTAAGCTCGATCCCATCAAGCTTTGCCAGAAGGACTCCAGGATGATGTGCTTCTCAAGTTTCTTCATGTTTGGACCTTCTGACCTGTTGTCTTGGTATTTGCGTGACATCCTGGTTGGGTGTAACATTCTTGGATCAGATTTCCTTTCCCTTATAACATTACTCCGACGTCCTCTGGCTGAGACTCTTATTGTGGACATTCCGAGGTCAGCCAACTAAGCTGCAGGAGCCGCTCTGTTTTGTTTGCCTGGAGAATTCTGGAAGGCCAATAGCAACCAGGACATCCACCGTTATCATCACAGAGCTGTCTCTAGGATTTGGAAGGGCCCTTCTGGCTGCACTCAGCAAGGGTTTGTCCTTGCTTCTCGCGTACCCTTCAATACTTTCAGGATCTTGCCTGCTGGCTTTCTATCCTTAAGGACACTAACTTTACACCTGTTAAGCTCCCCTTGGTGTGAGGGATTTGTTCTTGTGTTTTACATGGACTCGTTGACTCCATTACCTATTTTCTTTCCTGCTCTTTTCAGTCTATGTATGGGTTCTACAATGGCATTCTTTCGATGCTCAATTTATTTCTTGGCTCTACTGTTTATTTCAATCTACTATCTCCCCCCCCCAACACACACAATTCTATTTTGCCTATGGTTTATGGAGTTTTTAATGGTAGACAAGTGATTTTTATATGCGGAAAGGATTACTTATGAATTAGCTGGCTTAAAATGAATAATTGGCTAATTTTGTTAGAGTTCAAATTTAAACACAAATTTCATTGTTTTAATCTATAAATGCAAATTTGACATAACGAATCTTAAAGCTTGAATCACTTTATCTCCATGTTCATTTTTGAATGTGCAGGTAGTTATACACTTGCATATCCAATCATGTGGTGTAGTTTTGCTTTCTAGGGCGGACTAAGATTTGTGTTAGACCAATGACTGTAGGCATCAGGACACTTTCTATCAAACAGGGATTAAAACCTGGGATACTGGGGTTAGGTACCACACACTTTCAGATTGGCTCTAGGTGACTGAACAGATCAGGTGCAAGTATGCAGGATGTAGCCTGCCTATGGCATCTTAAAGAAGGCATCACAGGAACTGGGATGCAGCCAGGACTCTGCCAAGAAATGGCCCCAGAAAGGATGTGCACCACGCTGGAAGGATGCTTGTACCAGTTGCTCTGTCTAGCATGGTTGCATTGACTTATCCATGCAGAAGGACAGCTCTGAATTTACCATCTTTTTCTCAAAAAGTGGACACCTGTTTGTACTTTGTTCAAAGGCACCCTACTGAGGTTAGGGGTTAGCTCAGTAGCTCAGTTAGGCATGACTGTGCTCCACCTTTCTGATCACCACTGTCGGAGGAGAAGACAAGCTCAATGTCTCATATTAGGGGAGGGATAATTTTCAAAGCCAGCCTACCCCATGTCCAGCGTTGATGTTTGTAGTTCTATTCTTCTCCAGGTGCTAATGTGGACAGAAAGAATTCTGCACTAAGCTCACACAGCTGCAAATTTCTTTTGTGACATGTTAGGTTGTTTGCTCTCTCCACTTCATTCTTGGATTCTGCATTATTTTACATTTTTCTTGGCCAGATCTAAGTTACATTATATTAGCAAATGTTCCCAGAATCCTAGAGTACACAGCACTGGGGAAGTTTCATTTCTTTCTTCAGATGCATTCCAATTCCCTGTATCTCCTAAGCTAAATCTTTTTATTGAGTTCTTTGTCATGCAATGCTTCTCTTAACAAATATCTAGCAAAAAAAAAATAGCTATTTTTATTGGAAAATCAAATTTACAGAGAGAGGAGAGACAGAAAAAAAAAAAAAAGAATTTCCATCCACTGGTTCACTCCCCAAGTGGCTGCAAAGGCCAGAGCTGAGCTGATCTGAAGCCAGGAATCAGGAGTCTCTTCCAAGTCTCCCACATGGGTACAGGGTCCCAAGGTTTTGGGACGTCCTTGACTGCTTTTCCCAGGCCATAGGCAGGGAGCTGGATGGGAAGTGGAGCTGCTGGGATGTGAATTGGTGCCCCATATGGGATCCTGGTACATGCATGCAAGGCATGAACTTGAGCCACTAGGTTATCATGCCAGGCCTGATGTAATGCTTCTTTTTCCCACCACCTCCTTCCTTCCATTATTTCGTTCTTGGAGATGTGTATGCTACATAAGAAGAGGGTTCATCTTCTTTGGATTAGTGGACTGGTTAGACACACAGGACAGAAAGGACTGGGCACCTGTGTCCCAAAGGCATCCTTGATATGAAGACAGAGGCAGAGGGCAGAACGCTTTCTCTCAGAGATCTCTGTATTTGGTTCCTGCAGAGGAACATCTCACCCAACTCAGCCTTCATTTTTTCCTTCTTATAACTTCATGCAAGGATAAATGTTTCCCAGATCTATTCCCTGAAGGGGCACAATGTGCTTATGTCCTCATTAATATGACAAAATCGCACATGCAGAGACCACTTGCCGAGTCAGCGAAGGGAAGCACTCTGAGATGCGTGACTGTCCGCTATGGCCACCACCCCGAGAGAAGATCCTCATCAAGGTATCTGCCATGAGGACAGATGCAGCTTGCATTTGTGGTCTGTCTGCACAGAACGCATTGTAATTGTGCACAGAAGTGGCTATTAGTGTTAGGGCTGCCTAACACGGGCGGCCTCTGTCCCCATTCTCCTGGCTGCAAAACGTAATCATTGGCATCAACGCTTCCCAATTTGGAAAGAAAGTGTGTCTAATATAAGACGCTCAATCCTGTACTTTCTGAGCATCTGAGGGGTTCATTGTTTGAGACACAGGAGCGGTGGGGCCATCAGCATCAGAGGGCAGCTTCCAGGAGGCCTGTGGCCCAGCTATCGTTATGTTTTGTTGACCTACATTCTCATCAATTTGATATTTGGAAAGAAGAATCATTTCAGCTTCTTAAGCTGGTGCTTGTTAGGTCTGTGTTTGTAAAGGTATGTTGCATTTGCAGCTCATTTTCAGGCTACAATCCAAAAACAAAAGAGGTCAGAGAAATCGCAGCTGTAATGGTTTGGTTAAGTGCCTGGCCCGACATTGCCGTGAGTTCATGTGTTTGCAAACCTCGAAGTTGGGTGTGAGGAGTTCTGGTAGAGATTGCAACTGAGGAAGGAAGAAATCCAAAGAACAGTGTGAAGCAAGCTGGTGTGGAAAGGCTGCCAAGACAGGTCCTTCCAACGGCGTCAAAGCTCAAACACACCAGTCCATTCACCGTGCACTGCCTCGGAAGCTGATCTTGCTGGAACATTTATGAATGCTGAACTTGTGTGTTCATGTGTGGGTTTTCCGATCAAGAGTAGGTCGCTCCCTGGCCCGTGTGGTTGTGCCTGTGGTTGCCTGTGTGCTTCCGGATCTCGAGTGGAATGGGCTGTTTCACGAGGCTCAAGGACAAGGCTTGGGTTGCCCCATTGCCCACTATCTTCCCCCTTGCATCATGTACCCATGGAGTTATCTCTGAGCATCTTGGGGCTGAGAAGCTTACATTTCTCTAAAACGAAACTTTAATTTGAGGTTTGCCCCAAATCTGACCTTCGTGTTCCCCTCTTCCTAGAAGCAAAACAAGTGAATACAACACTCTCATTTCACTACTCAGCAGAGCTCCTTTATCATGGGGTGTTTTGAGATTAAAAAAAAATAATAAAATATTAGGAGTCTGACTAGTGTTTTTCTTTTCCAGAAAATTAAGGACTGATTGTGTGCTGGGCAACTTGACAGCCCTTGGAATAAGGCCACCAAGGAGGATTTAAAGCAAGATTAAAGTTAAGATCCAGTGGCCATCCTCCTTAGCAGGGCTGGTTTGGGTGGTTACAAGGCTCTGGAAAAAAAAAATGTCTGTAGCTACTCATTTCTTTCTGCAAAATTTTATCCAAAAAAGATATTTAAAAATCATAGGTCTAAATGAGGTAGAGTAATTTGTCAATAAAGACTTAGTACGATGACTTCACAGTTAAGTCCTTACCTTGCTGGTGTCACAATCCCATACGGGAACTGGTTCATGTCCCAATTGCTACACTTTCCACAAAACTCCCTGCTTGTGGCCTGGGAAAGCAGCAGACGATGGTCCAAAGCCATGGGACCCTGAACCCATGTGGGAGACCCTGAAGAAGCTCCTGGCTCCTGGCATCAGGTTGGCTCAACTCTAGCCTTTGCAGCCATTTGGGAAGTAAACTAGCAGATGAAAGTTCTTTCTCTTTCTCCTTTCTGTAATACTGATATACTTTTTCAATAAAAATAAATAAATCTTAAAAAAAAAAAAAAAGAAAAAGACTTATAACCATGGGGAGAGAAGAGAGATGTGGCTGTGTTTGGCTACCATACAGTCAGTGATTGCAGAGTCTCTTCATATTCTTTATTGCTAAGGGCAATAATTCTTGTCCAAGGTCATACCTCATGGGGAAAAGGGAGCCAGGCTATCCTCCCTCGCCATGCCAACAACGCTCACACCTGTTTGTAATGAAAGAGTGGAGGCCTTTCCATCTCTGCAGCTCTTGAAGCTGTAACCTACACCTGCTGCCATGAATACTGGTTTCCACTGATGCTTTCAAAATATTGCTGTTTTGCTGGTGCAAACTGCTAACTCCCAGAATACTCAGAGTATTCAGAGCAGCACAAACAAAGCCTGAGTTATATACAGTAAGGCTGGAACACAGACAGAAGGGCTGGCACTTGCATTTGCACATTAGCTGTGATCCAATAATTGGGGTTACTCTTTAGAGTACATCAGCACAATTCTGGTGGCCAGATCCCCCCAAATTCAGCTGTGCTGTGTCAGGCTGCTCCAGAACTTGCCAGGCCAGACGGCAGTTCCTGAGCACTCTGGGGCACATGCAGGTGGAAGGGTGAGATGAGGGTGGTCAGGGAGACTGTTGGAAGAATGGATCCCCAAACAGGGCCTCTTGCTGGGCCAATGAGCAATACTGTTCCTTTGCTACTCTTCCGTCACCATATCCCAGAGGTAAAGACTGGGTGAGCCCCAGGGCGCATCAAAAAATGCTGAGAAAGACTGACTGTGGTGTTCTAAGTCTGTAAGATTGTGCTCACTTGTAACAGTGGGCAGATGATGCAAATCATTTGCTTTTCGATGGAAACTGGCAACAGCATGAACAAGCAGTCAATCCTAAATCTGCAAAATGCATAGCAGCAAGTTCACCCAAAAGTGGATTACAAAGACTTACAACAAAAACAGCATCTATACCAGACTGCACATGGTCTTTTCTGTTGTGATTGCTCACTGAACAATAGTATATCTTTAACATTTTGGGGGTATTAAAAACCTAATATATAGGAAAGGATTGCATAGGTGTATGCAATTGACTTATCATTCTATAGAAGGGATTTGAGTATCTTTGGATTTTGGTATCTTCAAGGAATCAAGAGAGGCAGAGAACATGAGGTGTATGAGGCACAACACATTGCTGTACAGTAAACTTTTAAAAATCTTTTCAATATATTTGAAAGAGAGAGAGAAAACAAAACATCGCTTCCCCATATGCTGATTTTCTTCCAGCCCATGATAGCTGGAGTCAGACCAGGCTGAAACCAGGAGTCTCACACTATCTGGTCTCCCACATGTGTATCATAGAGTCACCCACTTGAGCTGCCACCTGCCACTGCCCAGGCCTCATGTTAGCAGAAAGCCAGATAGGAGGTCAAGTATGCAGGAATTGAACCAAGCACTCCAAGAGAGGATGCTGAGCGCCAACATATCAACTGCTATTCCAAACATCTGCTGGTCTGATAAACTTTCAGCAGGGGTACACCATAAATGAAAGTACAGCAGTATAAATCCATAGGCCAGTATCATAGGTGTTTGCTGTCATTATCAAGTACATGCGTGCACCAGCATCACCACATGAGGGGTATGAGAAATGTGCCACACTACCAGTAATCCAGCTGGGGCCTCCCTTAGCAACAGGGATTTTTCAGCTCTGTTATCATCTTGTGGGACCACTGTCAGGTTTGTAGCTCATCACTGACCAACACTTTGTTCCATGGCACCTGTCTTTCCAGGTTTAAATTCACTTCTATTTTTGAATGAAAATCTTTTTACCATCACTCTTTGGAAAAGAAAACTGGTGGTGAGGGGGTCGGGGGCACTGCAATGTCATTATCAGGCCAATCTGCTTGTGGTGCTGGCGTCCCATTTAGACTCTAGTTCATGTCCTGGCATCTTCATCTTGATCCAGTTGGGGGGGTAGCAGAGAATGGATCAAGTTCTTGGACACTTGTTACCATGCGGGACGTCTAGCAGAAGCTCCTGACTTCAGATCGGCTCAGCTCTGGCTGTTGTGTGCCAGTGGACCTCTCACTCTCTTTCTTCCTCCCCCGCCCCTGCCCCATATCTGTCTGTCAATTAAACATGAATGGATCTTTTAAACAGAGAAAAGAGCAGTGGGCTAGGAGTCAGAAGACTTACATGAGGTAGATGCTGTATAGCACATGTTCCAGATTTCTGCCATCCCAAGATGCTGTAAATCAAAAGTCCCATGGGAAAAGGATTGAAAAGAGTTGGTGAAGGCAAGTTTGTCAGAGATAGGAAAGCAGCAATTGTTCCATGAAATCAGTCATCTTGCGCCCCTGTAAAAGCAGTTGTCCTTGGAGATGACTGCCATGGTCCTAGAGTCAGTGCTGGGCACAGAGCAGCCTCTGTGAAGGGGCATCCATCCCACTGGAGTGTGGGATGTGAATTGTGGCTCACGTGATCATTTGTGCATTGTGGGGTGTGAGAAGTGAGAGGGACAGCTGACTGTCCAGCAAAGGACCTATGACAGGGCAGCAGCACATTGGAACACTTGGATCAGTTGGACACCATTCGGGGCAATGGCACACCCAGCCACTTTCCAAGCACAAGACCACAGACGACCAAGGCCCTTTCCCATAACACAGATCCACAGTAGGCACTGCACTGTTCGTATCTTTGCTTGCAAAGTTTCCACTGCTTTAGATGTGGCTCTTGCCCAGCTCATCATAAACTTGCTGAACCTCACGGTCTGGTTCTCACACACTGGACTTTGAAAATTTTGTTGGAGAATGGAGTTCAAACACAGAGGTATTTCAATCTGTAAGTTTTTGAAATTCATGCATAGTTTTTGCATAAATACATTTTTTCTATGAACTTTAAAAAAAGTTTTTTTATATGCGCAATTGCTGTGAATACACTCTAACATAATCTTTACCCTTACTACAGATGTGATTCCCTACCCTATCCTATCCTGTCCTACACAGCCTGGCCTTCAAAAGGCTCACATTAACTATATCCCTATGTTTCAGGAATTCCTCTTAGTTTTACTACTTGCCCTTATAGGTAGAGTTCTGCTTGTGTCTGACTTCTTCAGTTCCAACTCTTGCTTGGGAGGACTCCCCAGCCTTTGATTTGGGATTCTCTGTAAGTGTTCTTGTGCCCAGTTCCCTTGACTCCAAGCATCACAACCCAGGGGCAAGTTCTCCCTAAACTCCCCCACCCAGTCTTGGCATGCAGACTCCACCCTCCTCTGCTCAGGTGCTGCGCCCCAGGTGCTTGCTGTGTGGGAGGAAGGATGAGACGGTGAGCGACAAAGCTCTTGGCTGAAGAACTGGCAATGCAGCCCGGGCTCCCTGGGTTGGTTGCAAAGACGCTCTGTAGCTCCAAACACAAAGACTCATTTTCTAGGCTCCTACAGGTGCTCAGCAGTCAAGGATAGAGGTGACAGCCCCTCCGAATGGCTGGGTGAGCCGAGTGCTGATTTTTTATCTGAGCTCTATTCATTGCTCTTACTAATTTGGGAATGTTCACACTGTCTATCTGCCTTGATTTGCTTTTCCCTTGGGAGGGCCTCCATTCCCAGTTTCTTGTAATGTTTCATGCACTAGAAGTAGCTCTTCCCTGTCACTGTGTACCTACTGAACAAACCAGGCACAGAGGCCTGAAGCCTCTTTCCCAACCTGCCCATCGTGAGTATGCATGTGTATGAAGCCTGGCATTTCTTGCTCCTTGCCTTAAATTCATGTTCATAAGAGAGAAAAAGCAGGGTCCACTTCCCTTTTCTGAATAAAATATCCTTCCTTCAAGTTCCAGGGGTCACCTTGGACATCATTTTGGATGGGTTGTGCTCTGAGAGATGCGAACACCCCAGGACACATCTAAGCCTAGATGTGTAAACTTAGGTGATGTGGGTCGGTCACCCAACACAGCCTCTTACTGCAGTGAGGAGATGCAGTGAACATAGGGCACATGTGGCTGCTGCCAGTGACGCTCAGCAAACTGCCTGCCATGGGCACATGTAGGGTACGCCACAGAATAAACATGAAAATTATAGTGTAGTAGATATAGAAACTGGTAATGTTTATCTGTGATCACTAAGCATTATGAGCTGTATGTAATGGGAAGTGTTATACTTTTATACACTTGGCAATAATACCATAGGTGTGCCTACACTGGCATCACCACAGACATCTGAGTCGTGTGTTTCCTGCCCCTGTAACGATGCACAGCTCATCACTAGGCAACAGGGATTTTTCAGCTACGTGAAAATCTGATGAGACCCTCGTCGTGTGTGGTGTGTGGTCCACTGCAACTGGCTGTGGCAAGAACTAATGAGTATATCCAAGTCCGGTGTGCATCTAGCTGTGTTTTTGACCATTGATCTCTCTTTGGGAATTATTTTCTCATGGAATGTTTTTCCTCTTCATCTAAGAGCTTAAATCTGAGCAGGTTATTGTCTTCCAAACAAATGTAAACAAATAATCACACCATCATGCTAAGGGATCCAGTCTCTAGAGCAAAATGTTTTTTGTTTGTCTGGTTTTTTATTCTGCAGCACAGTGTTTTATGCATTCAGATTTTCATATATAACCCACTGCCTGGCAGAAGGTCAGCCTTTCAGGAGAACCTTCTCTCGGGTTGGTCTTGCAGACCAATCAGACCCTGTCAGTGTTCGGAGCCTGCCAATCAGTTGCCAACTGCTGAGAACTGTTCAGGTTTTAAACACTATGGACCACAACTCATCAGATTTCCCACTCTTGGTCATGCTGCAAAGCTGTAGCCTCGGGTCAGGCAAGAATCGGGCGTCAGCAGCCAGTTCTGCACTGGTTGTTGGATGCTAGCAAGGCACGTCTTCAGGCCTGTGTTCCTTCTGCTGCAAGTTAAAGGGAAGCACTACAGTTGGTATTTTTGAAGGACAAGTTTTTAAACTATCAGCAGATTATGAAATCAGTTTAGGGAGTTAGACCTGCCTCTTGAATGGTAGAGAAGAATGGAACAGAAAGAAAAGGTAGGCGATGTTACACCCTGCAGGGGATGCTGTAAGGAGCAAGTCATATAATATGAGACTCTCGGGCCCGGCGGCGTGGCCTAGCGGCTAAAGTCCTCGCCTTGAACGTGCCAGGATCCCATATGGGTGCCGGTTCTAATCCCGGCTGCTCCACTTCCCATCCAGCTCCCTGCTTGTGGCCTGGGAAAGCAGTCGAGGATGGCCCAAAGCTTTGGGACCCTGTACCCCTGTGGGAGATACCCGGAAGAAGTTCCTGGCTCCTGGCTTCGGATCGACATAGCATCGGCCATTGCGGTTACTTGGGGAGTAAATCATCGGATGGAAGATCTTCCTCTCTGTCTCTCCTCCTCTCTGTATATCTGACTTTCCAATAAATAAATAAATCTTAAAAAAATATATGAGACTCTCATTTCAGTTAGGAGTACGTGCATACATTTGGTTGTGGTATAAACATGACTTCTCCTCTTGGATGATAAGGGTTTAATAAAGTGCTGGATTTGACAGACAATTCCAGGTTTCCTTTCAGCTTTGATGGTATGTTTAATGACAAGTGGAGATAAGAACGTGACGCTTGCCTTGGTTATGAATAAAAAGGACTGAGGTACTGCTTCGATTCCCCAATTTGCATAGTGATCCAGGGAATGGGGCACACCGTTGTCATAGAAGCATGCTCTGCTTTTTAAACATCAACAGAATTGGATATTGAGAAGGAAACCCTAAAGAAGAGAAGACGTTCACGTTAAGACAAAAACAATTCATATTAGGGCAAAAACACTGTCTATTTGATTGTGTCCTTTAACTGTATTTTTGGGGGTGGGGAAAGGAAAGAGTTTGCTTCAAAAAGTTGGCATGTCTTTTTAAGTTCTGGGTTCAAATGGTCATTTATCTTATGCAGCCCAACTTGAAAGATAAGTTCCTGCTGGGCCAGGACGATATCAACATGCAGATTCCACATTCCTACATGCTGACAGATAAGATTTTGAGTGTGACATGCACTGTAACATTGGGAGAAATGGCCGTAATGTTCTAGAGACTGATCCATTCTTCAAAAACAAGTCATTGAATACATTCTATGCTACTATCCTGAGCACCGTGAATGCAACTGAGGCCACCTTCGTAGGAAATAGACAATGACAATAGAAAATGGCATGCAGTAGTAAGTGCAAGGAAGAAAATCAGGGCTTCATTTTAGTGTGAATGGTTGAGACTGGCATCTTCAGTGGACCAACACTGTGGCTAGCTCTGAGAAGCCAGGACAGCTACTATTTGAAGGTCATGAAGGATGCTCTAGTAAGAGTTGGTGAAATCAAGAGCATTTGCAGGCCAGGGGATAGCTAGTGAGGTCTCCAAGATGAGAGATGCTTGGAGAATTGGAGAGAAAGAAGGATGACCTGTGTGCTGGGCTGTAAGACAGGGAGGAGCCACAATCCGGGCTGTCAGGTACAGGCAGGCGACATCACGTAGGACTCTGTGATTCAGGGAAACTCAGGATTGGCCTCTAAGTGTGAAACAAGAGCTAAGCAGGCTTCTGTGAGGGGGGCAGGAGAAGATAACTGTTGACAAGATGACTGGCTGCTGGCTGACTGGAGGAGTCACGGGGGAGCAGGCAGGCCAGTTGGACTCTGTTGTGTACCATCAGAAGGAACCCTTGCAGCAACAGGGAGCGCAACTGCTCTGGATTCCCGGTTGTCAGAGCTGAGTGCTGCCTCCCTGGCTGGGTGGAGGATGCAGCTCTTGCCAACTGCATTCAGTTTTTGTGCTGCAACTCTAGGCTGATCCATTTTTTTGCAAAGAAAGTGGCCATGGCCCGCTGCCTTGGGATAATTCCAATGATCTAGCTGTGCAGAATCACCTTGAAGAGAACTTGAGCTGGTTGAGTGCATGGATTCCCAAGCAAAGGGAAAGTCACCCTGTCCACCACCAGCAGACTGCTTCAGCTCAGCCGAAGCCCAGAAGGGCCTGAGGCAATTGTGCACAGAGGCCAGCCCTAGCAGAGCAGCTGATGGAGTCTTTACAGGGAATTCCCAAGATCAAAACAGCCGTTCGTACTTGAAAGAGTTGCTTTGGTGCCATTTCCAAGATCTTCTGAAAGCTCCGGAATGCCACAAGCATCAAAGAGCCTGTTTGCCCTATTTGAAAAATAAGTATCATCATTCCTTCAGGCATGAGAGGGCACAGAATGTTCTGGAAATTTCCAGATAAAAGATCTCTCAGGGTCAGGACTCATCAAGTCATGCGGGCTACCACAAAAAGAGGCTCAAAGATAAACACGCACATCAAAAGGTCTTTGTCACAACCTGGCCCATGGCATTCAGTTCTGTGCTGGCCCGAGTCATGCTTGGTGGCAACTGACTGAGAAAGACACTCCAGCCTTGGGTTTGGTGAATGAAGGCAGAAGCTCCGTGAATCTCTGTGTGCTGCTCTGCAGAATATTGGCAGGAAGGGGACCAGTAGATGGTTCTGAACTCCCCAATGCCACATGTTTTCCTGATCTGCAGGTGAGCAACCTTGCCCTTTTAGGTTCTGCAGGAGCATTATACGGGTGTCAAGGTCATGAACAGCCAATCAGGTCATCTTGAACCAAAAGCTACGGAAAGAATCCTCAACCTGTCTTATCATAGAGCAGCAGGCACGAGGTAAGATTCCCTGGGGTTGGAACTTGACTGAAGTGCTTTCCATTCTACACATTTGTTTACTCCAATTCAACGGCCACCTTCCACCTTAGCCCAGGGGCTCTCACACAAGCAAGGTTTAGCCTCGCTTTAGCCAAGATCATCAGGCATCGGTGTCCTTCCCACATGGCAGCACCTGGCAGGCAATGGGATGGAAAATTATGTAAAGAATGTGATGGCCCTAAGTCTGAACACAGAAGGGTTGGGAGGTTGGCACGGACCTGCTGGGGCTTGACTTGAGGCAGCAGAGGAGCTGTAAAGGGCTGGCAGACTTTCTGCCTCCTCGCTGGGATTGCCTCTCCCTGGCCAGGGAACATGTGTTTGTGGAGGACATGTGCGCACAGCTCGTCATGCAATGACAAGATCAAGACAGTCGGGCTGGTTTCCTGCTGGACCATAGACACAGCGGTGGTAATTGTGGGAGGGATGGAGAGGGAGCCCCTAGACCAAGACAACTGATCCCCCTCTTGGCCTGCTCCTGTACACCTGTGAAACCAGATTAGAAGGACACACTTCAACATGTCCAGGGAGAGATGAAAAGACTGCTCTGTAAGAGGATCTGGCTTGTATGAGAGGAAACATGGTTTGCAAACATTTGAAAATACTGGTAAAGGAATATGAAGGTGAAATCCATTTCCTATCTCTCTATTTAGTAATTGAACTGAGAAGTGGAAACATCAAAGACTAGTTTCTACTCAGTATTTCTTAGGAATAGAACAGTGAAGGGAGAGTTGGAACCTGCAGTCAAAATACCCTGAGTGCAAACCCCAGCTCATGATTAAGCAGCTCTGTGACTTTAGGGAAAGTCTACGACTTCCTGGGGCTCTTTCCTCGTGTATAGCACACATGTTCAGCAGCTGTCTCTTCCTTCTCAGCAAATACTTGTCATAGGCTGGGTATTCCATGCACAACCAGAGTGACACACACACACTACACGTGTGTATGTGTGTGTGGGGGGGCTGGAATGGTGGAGATGATGGAATTATTCCTGCAATTCACATTCTGGTGGAAAAGAATCAATCATTATTATGTCCAATTTAAGTACAATATAGCCAGCAAGTATAATTAAAACAATACAGCAGGTTAAGGACAGAAGATTGCTTGGGGTGTGGTTTTAACATGTTGGCAGGTGAAGTCTCAGTTCTGCCGATCAGCGCCATAGCCACCTGCAGCTCCAGCATTCCAGGTGGGTGCTGGTTTGTGTCAGCTGCTCCACTTGTGATCCAGCCTACAGTTTATAAACTGGAAAGGCAGTGGAGGATGGATTAGGTCCTTGGGCCCCTGCATTCACTTGGGAGACCTCCTAGAAGAAGCTCCTGGCCCCTGGCATTGCATCAGCTCAGCTCTGGCCATTATGATCATCTGGGGAGTGAACCAGTAGATGGAGGATCTTTCTTTCTGTCTATCCTCTCCTTCTCTCTGTAACTCTGACTTTCAAACAATAACAAAATAAATATTTTTTTAATCTCTATTTTTAAAAGGTTTTAAGCGGACGTGGCACGAAGTCTCAATGTATTTTAAGTCTTCTCCTTGCAAGTGCTGGGATCTTATACGGGCATTGGTTCATGTCCCGGCTGCTCCATTTCCCATCCAGCTCCCTGATAATGGCCTGGGAAAACGGTAAAGGACGGCCCAAAGCCTTGGGACCTTGCACTTGTGTGAGAGACCGAGAAGAAGCTCCTGGCTCCTGGCTTCAGATCAGCTCAGCTCCAGCCATTGAAGCCATTTGAGGAGTGAAGCAGAAGCCTTTTCTATGTCTCTCTGCCTTTCCAATAAAATAAACAAATCTAAAAAAATGTTTTTAATGAAAAATTATTCATGTAAAACATCAACACACAGCAAATAACTGTCCGTTTCCCTACCCTACAAAATAGTACCATGCCTGCAGAGAGCAATCCCCAGCCCTTTCAGATGCTACTCTTGCTGCTTGCCGAAACAGGCAAGCTACTCCTCTGGTCATCGAAGTGTTAAGCTGAGGAGTAAATGAGCCCCTGCGTGCTTGGAGTGCTTGGAGCATGCAAAGCAAGTGCCTGGGTGTGGATTCTTCCTGATTGAGAGGACTCTCTCTCCTTATCCCTGTTGTGAGCCCTGAAAATGATCCCCTTTCATGGAGGGCGAGAATGCAGAATGAGCCAAAGGGACACATTGTCCTGTGTCTTGTCCTGACACCCAGGGACTCCCGGGCATCAAGCTGGCCAGGAGCTGGTATTTTCAACATCTGAGAGGTCCCCTGAGAACAGAGATGATGACAGGAGGGCCGTCTTGCTGGGAATGCTGGAAGGATAATCTCTTAAAGCTGGTCACAAGCCGGGACTTATTGCTCTGATGGATGATGGTGACTAAGGGGTAGGCGAGTGGGAGAGGCATTTGTGGAGAAGGAGAGGCACTCCGACAAGGAGTCCCGGTTGCTATATTGCATGGATCAAAATAGTTACCCAAATCCTTCTCACTATCTGTCAGTTTCTTGTTTGGTTTCATGTAAGTTTCAGTGAGAGAGAATTAGGCCAAGTGGCCCAGGGTACCATGTCTGCTCCCTGCTCCAGCCTCTGTCGTCTGCACCAGTGAGGCCTGAGAACGACATAGGACTTCGAACTCTTTCTCCGCACAGATCATACAGGGATCCAAAGAAGGAACATGGCTCTAGGGTGAAAGCAGATTCAAATGACAAGAGGACAGCATGCTTCACTCTGCTGGTGCCCCTTAGAGCCACAACATTCCCAACACGGGAGCGTCCCAGAGCTGCTGCGGTCACACTACTGCTAACAGGCAGTGACACCCATTTCCACTCGGGATTCCAGGCCACGTGCATGTCCTTGCAGGGAACCAGGATGGCAGAGGACCAGAGCCAATAGTAAAAGAGCTTTATCATGGGGTGTTGGTTCATGTAGTATGGAGACTGAGCAGTCCTAAGGTGAGCACCTGTGAGTAGAAGACTCGGGATGCTGGGTGAGATGGATGCTGTGGGCGCCAGTGTGAGTGTGAAGGTCCTAGCACCAAGAAGTACACCGAGGCAGGAGAAGATCAAAGGGTCAGTTCAAGGTCTTACAGGGCTAACTTGGACTTCTTGGTGCTCTTCGTCTACTCAGGCCCTCTGTGGTTTCCATGAGGCCCACTCACACTGGGGAGGATGGCTGCTTTACTCAGTCTACAAACTCTGGCACTTCTGGAAATGCCCTCACAGGCACATCTAGAAACTGTGCTTACCCAGCTAGCTAGGCATCCTTTAACCCAGTCATGGGACGCATGGAATTCACCACTGCAGTCTTTGCTGAACCCTCACGATGACCCTCCAAGTTCCATGCCATGATTTCCCCCATGTCCAGAGGAGGAAGCTGGAATGTGAAAAGGATGATCCATTTGCTCAAATCTAGGTAGCCAGAAATCAGGAAAGTGGAAATTGAACTGTGAGCCATAGCCCACATTTTGCCGACTTTGTAACATATTGACTTTTACATTTTTGCTTGTTTGTTTTATTTATGGAAAAGAGAGAAAGAAGATAGGTAGATAGATAGATACACAGAGAGAGTCAGCTAGGTAGGAAAACTTGCCATCAGGTGACGGCTCCCCAAATGCCGGAAGCAGCCAGGGGTGGGCCAGGCTAGAGCTGAGAGTGAGGAACTCAGAGTATTCCATATGGATGGCAGGAATCCAGGTACTTGAGCCATCTCCTGCTCCCTCCCGAGGTGTGGGTGATCAGGAACTTGGACCTGCGAACAAAGCCTTTGTCTATGGGATGCAGGCATTTTAGCCATATGGCCAGACACTCACCCTTATTCGCTTTTAAGCATATAGAAGTGGCATCATGGCAATGTGGCCCTTGGGTGATGAAGTTTCATCACCCCCGTTGAGGTGACAGGCTGGGACTTGCAGGAGCCTGCCCTTGATGAGTACATTGCATACGTAAGAGTCACTGTGGGTCTCAAAGGCAGAACAGGGACATGGCTAGGGAAGGGGGCAGGTAGAGAGTCCCAGTCTTGCTCTTACCATCACCCAGGATTTAAGCACATTCTGGTTTCCCTCCTAGCCCCTCTGGAGATGAGAGATAGAATCCCTCAGAGGACTGGAAGATCTTATGTTTCCCAGGAGTTGAATGGATCTTTAAACATAGGGCACTGCCGAAGCCTCCCACAGCAGCGCTCCCGCCCTGGCTCCCAGGGGTGCTCGCAGCATAGCACTTGGCCAGTTTTCATGCTTGGGATGTCTTCTACCCCTCGGCTCCCCCGGAGAAGGGCCAGGACCTGCAGCGCAGCCCCTAGCGCCATGGGTTAGAGACCCTCCTGGGCTTCTCAGGGTTTTTCTTCCCCAGCGAATGGGTTTCCGGCATGCACACTTCCTGATTTCTTTTGCTGTTACTCCATCAGGAGGCAACCCCAACTGGAGTCTTTTTCCAACTCTCCTCCCTTGGTACTGAAGTTTGCAAAGACAGAAAAGGTGTCTTGTGAGGTTTAAATTTTAAGTGAGGTATGACACTGCACATATTGACAGCAAACAATATTAAAACCCCATACGTGTGTACCACATGTAGGGATCAAAATCAGGCCTTTCCATCTCTGAGCTCTGCTCGCTGCTGCATTGGGAAGCTTTGGTTGCGTCTAGCTCTTCTGAAGTAGACCATAAGTTCCTGTACACTGCAGTTCTCTGTGCTATGAAGCTTCACAATGAACTCCTAATACATAACTGCATGACAATTTCATTTTTGTTACTTATTGTTTTTCCTTCTTCCCTTCCCATTCTCTAGTGACCATAACTCTACTCCTTTGTTCATTGCAATCTGCATTTTCAGGTCCCACAAATGAACGACAAAAGGCAGTATTTCTCTCTCTGTGCCTGCCTTATTTCACTCAGCGGATTGTCCTTCACTTTCATCCATGTTACCACGGATGTCAGGATTCCGTTCTTTTGTATGACCAAATCATATTCCAGTAGTCACCTTTTCTGAAGGCTTCTTTTTATTTTTATTTTACTTGAAAAACAGAGTTGTAGAAGGAAGCAGAGACATTAAAAGAAGTCTTCCATTACTGGTTCACCCTCCAAATCGCCACAATGCTCAGAGCTGAACTGATCTGGAGTTGGGAGCCAGGAGTTTCTTCAGGTCTCCCGCGTGGGTCCAGGACTCCAAGGGGTTGAACCAAGGACTCCACTGCTTTTCCAGGCTGTAACCAGTGCTGCATGAGAAGTGGAGCAATTGGGACGCAAACCAGTGCCCTGGGATGCTGGTGGTACAGGTGAAGGATTAGCTTATCACACCAGGGCACTGGTCTCCTATACCACATTTCCTTCATTCATCCATCTGCTGTTAGACTCTTCATCTGACTCCATAACTTGGCTCTTTTGAGCAGTGTGGCAATACACATGCCATCTCTTTGATGTGCCAGCTTTGAATTCTTTGGGTGTGTACCCAGAAGTGGGATTGCTGTGTCATTTGGTAGCTCTGTTCTCAGTTTTTCCAGGAACTTCTGTACTATCTATGATGGCTTCAACAATTTCACAGTCCCAACAACAGTGTGTGAAAGTGTCCCCAAACTTGCTTTCTTTCTGCTGAAAATGACACCTCCTGTCCACCTCTGAATTTAATAGACAGTATAAATTGTCTATTAAATTATATGTTGCTCAACCCTCCCCCCCCACGCCTTTCACCCCCCCCCCCCCCGCCGCAAGGATACAAAGACAAAAGAACAGCGGTAACTCTTTGCACTCCTGAGTCACCTGTGGCCACTCATGGGCCAGGTGATGAGGAATTGTGAGCAACCTCTTGTTGCTGAGAGTATCTCTAGGCCATAGCTCGCAGCAGAGACCTCCATCCCATTGCAACCGCGAAGAACTGAGTTCTGCTGCCCATCTGAATGAGCTGGGGAGATGACCAGAAGCCGGGAGTGGGAACCGGGCTCTGTGCCTGCCTCCCACACCGACTGCCACCCTGGTAAACCCTGCGCTGAGGACCCGGGCAGCCACACCCAGCCTGCTGCTCAGCTGAACCGTGAGACCACAAGTGAGTTCATTTGTAAGCCACATGTTCATGGTTAACTGTTTCCCAGCGATACTGTCACGGAAGGAAAAAGAAGCCTTCATATCACACAGACACAACCTTCGAGTTCCCTTGAGGGACATTGTTGTTGTCCCTTAGAAAGTGAATGCAAACAGCTCTAGTCATTGGAGATGTTCCCTCTGACCTGCACAATACTGATTTCCTTCCTTGGAAAGAAATTGCAGCCGCATGAAGGTGTGGATACTTGTCCCCAACAAGTTTCATATTCCATGGAAAATGAGACATGAGAAAGAAAACCAAAGGGCTTGATCATTAGAACCATCTTCTAAGCCATGCTGTAGGGTGGAGATTTCTACACACTTGTTAAAATTGAACTCATGTAATCAAGGTTACTAGGGACCAAGAATAATCACTGAACTCTATTTTCATCTGTTCCATGTTCTATGAATGCCCAGATCTGCATTCTTATAAGCTACCTATTCTTCTTTATTAATTAATGTTATTTCACAGACAAACGTTATTGCACATTTCATTATAATTCAAAGCAGTGTGACTGATGAGCATGGATTCTGCATTGTAAAATGTGGGGCCAAGTGTTGGATCTGCTTTCTAACAGCTGCGATCTTCCTAAGCCAGTAACTTAACAGCTCTGAGCTCTCTTTCTTGAGCGGCAAAAGGCAGGCTCACTACCAACCAATTTAAGGAGTGGTAAATGTCAAATTCCATGTGCATCTCACATAGCTCCAGCCTTGTGGACTGGCAGGAACTCTGCAAACTTTGATTTTAGCTTCCCTCTTTCTCAGAAGATTTCAAACACTCAAATTAGGTCAGAACCATTTGAGTCTGACAAGTGCTGTTAGTCTGGAGTTCCGAGGCAGTCTAGTAGCTTCCTGTATATTCTGCAGGGTGTCTTGAGCTGCCTATTGTGTGTGCTCCTCTCCAGTCTTGCAGTCAGCGGGCAGGGGAAGGATGCCTGATGCTGGACAGCCTCTCCTATGCCGCATGTTGGAGACATTCGGCCACCCTTTGCAGACCCTCCAAGTGCTGCATGCCCTCTGGGGAAGCAGTCCAGGTGACAAATGTCCTTGTGGCCCCACGCTCGCTCCTGACGGTCTTCAGCACCTATGAAAGCTGCTTTATCACTAGACTTGTCCATCAACCTTGAGCCCTGGTCAGCTGGTTGGTCAGATCACATGGCCAGTGTAGGCCATGACCAGAATGATCTCACCATCTCTGCATGAGTCTCCAGGCATTCACACTTGAGATTGCGCACCTGCCATTCCATACCTGATTCCTACCACAGGGGAGCTGTCTCCTAACGCTTCATGTTTTCTCTGTTGATATAGGTAACTACCTCACTCTGGGGCCATACTTGCTGTTGTGTTTCTGGTGCCTAAGGAACAATCATTGCGACAGACAGGGGAGAATTAAACTGGTATGACTTAATATTGTTTATTTATTATAGAAGTGCTTTTTCTTGTTTAAAAAATTATTTATTTTATGATACAAATCCATAGGCTCTGGGTTTTACTCTCCCTACCCCAAGCTCTTCCCTTCACTGACTTCCCCTATATTACCACAGAAGTATAGTCCTTCAGCAACAGCCACAAGCCAGTCATTCTGCCATTTAAGTGTATCCTGACATTGTAGGTACGGACAATGGTGAAAAGTCCAGCATTCTATTGTCAATATATATTGAACAGTTTCATTAGAAGTCCGTCTTTGATTTGGAAGTAGAGAAGCATACTGCATTGTATCTTCACATCTCAATATGGTAGTCTATTTTACAGTTCCTTTTGATGACTATATGTACATACGTGTTTACTTATATATGTTTTTTTTCTTTTCATGAAGGTTGCCTGATATCAGAGAAAACATGATATTTGTCCTTTGGGATTGGCTTCTTTCACTGAGCGTGATGATTTCTAGTTGAGACTATCTTGTTGCAAGTGGTAGAACTTCATTCTTTTTAATGGCTGAGTAGTATTCCATGGAGGAGATGTACCACAGTTTCTTAATTCATTCCTCTTTTGACTGGCATCTGGGTTGTGTCCGTGTCTTTGCTACTGTAGATTGTGATGCTATAAATATAGGAGTACAGGTCACTTTCTCATACACACATTATATGAGTACAAATATCTGTGCAAATGTTAACCCAATCCTTAGAAGATAATGAAAGGTAGGTTTTCCTATTATTCTTATCCTTTAGATAATAAAAACAAAGACACAAACAAGTTAAGTTACCCATAGTCACACAGCAAGTAAGAGGAACCCATCTTCAAAGCCAGATGCTCTGGCTCTTAGGTTCACACTCCTACCCAGCATACCACGCTCACTGATGCTGCCCTGGTTCTCTCCTTAAGTGAGTCAATTCTTCCTAGGTTGGGCTCTAGGAATTCAACATTATTTCAAGCTACTCGAGGGGCATGCCTGTGATGAGGCATAGCTCCTTTTGCAAGCAGACACCTCCTCTTACTTGCTTCACTACTTCACCCAATGCATTAACACCTAATCGTGGCCTTGAAGTTCCACTCTTTCATTGCTTGGAATTCTCAAGATTTACCTTCATGCAAGTCGCTTGGATGATTTTTAAGCTGCACTTCTTTCTTTCTTTAAGACTTATTTATTTGAAAGCCAAAGTTGCAAAGAGAGAGAGAGAAAGAGGGAGAATTTTCATCTGCTGGTTTACTCTCCAAATGGTCACATTGGGCAGTCCTGGCCCAGAACAAACTCAGGAGCAAGAAGCTTCATTGGGATTCCCAAATGGGTGTCAGGGGCCCACATGCCTGGGCCATCTTCCCCTTTTTTCCTAAGCCGTTAGCAGGAAGAGGAGCAGCTGAGACCTGACTTGGCATCCAAACGGGATACCGACATTCCAGACGGCAGTTTAAGCTGTTGTGCCACAACACTGGCTCTTTAAGCAGACGTTCATTTTCCTCTACATTTTCATGAGGCATTTAATTTTTTCCCTTAGACTGTTTCTGTGGAGGGGTGTTTGGAATGATAAGTTCTCAGCGAGAGCACTTAATATTGAACCAGTGTACATTGCCTATAAATGTCAAACCAGGTTGTACTGTCATGGAAAATTATTCACAAACCTACTGATGCTGGGTTTCATCCTTTTGATATGCTCTTTTCTGGCCAGCTTTACAATGATACCTTAGGGTTGTTTCAGATTGAATTTCCTTTATTGGTGATGATACTGTTAGTATGCACTTCTAAACTGGATGGCAATTTTACTCTGAGTTCATTTCTGTGTATGCTCATGTCAAGCATACCACCATGGGACTATAAAACACGAATCCATATGGTTACACGGGCCTTACTCCCTAGAACGCTGTGCCACCAGGTTCTGACAATGCAAGTTGTGGACTGTAGGATACAGCAGTGCTGAAGCAACACTGGTGTTCTATTTTGTGAGCGCTCAATGTGTATCTGTTCATTGATCGACTTACAGGGCGTTCTCTACCACTGTGAAGTGTGTGGCAGCAGCTCCTTGCACCTGTTGAAAAGAAAGCGTGTCATGTGACACACAACAGAGGAGACAGCAAAAGGGAGCATGGGGCAAGCGAAGATGTTGGCAAGGCAATCTTGGCATATGGCTGCAGTCCAAAGGTGCCCGTGAATGCTTGAACTCGGGCTCTGCGTTCGCTTTGCCAACCATGGAGCATACTATCTGAAAGTACTAGCAAGTCAGAAGAAGGCACCTAGCTGGGGCATTTCCAAAGTCCTCAGTGGCAGGATCCAGTAGGGCATCACTCCTCTCCCCCACTGGGGGGTGGGGTTCCTGCTGCATGATGCTGGCAGTGGAGCGAGAGGTTCCTCCTGCTTCCTCTGAGGGAGAGAGAGAGAGAGGAAGCAGCAAATGTACCTCCTAAAGCCAGACTCAGGCTAATGGGGCAACTTCTTGCTTGAATGCGGTCAAGGTAATAATGAAAGCCCATCTGGCTGGAGCAGACATCTGCACAGGTGTGGGATGATGACCAAACCCTCCCAGCTGCTCTGTTAAGATCTCAGCCAACACCTCCTAGCCAGGTCAACAGATGTTTCTGTGCAGCCCTCTTAATAATGGCCCTGGGAAACAAGAATGAACTCACAACGAAATGACTGAGCGTCTCCGACATGGTTGGGAGACACTCCAGCGGCAGCACGATGGGCTTGTGAAAGTTCACGAAAGACACAATGGTGAGACTGGAGGGAAGAACAGAAAGGAGGGGAGGGGTCGGGGAGGGGGGAGGGAGACCCCAGTGCCAACTAAACTATATCAAAAAACAATAAAAGAAGAATTTTTAAAAACGCACCCTCTCTCCTGCCCTTGGGTAGGGAATTTGCTTTCTGCACCATGAAAGCAAATTGCCATGTCTCCTGAGTGGCCGACAAGGGGAACATGCTGGTTCCTTCTCTCCACGCAATGGTCACACATTGCAGGAACAGTATGAAGGGAAGGCATCCTCCCAGCTCAGAGACAAATCTCACTTCCCGATGAGAGGCGAAGCATTTCAGGAGTCACTCTTCTTTCTTATTTATTTCTTTTGAATGCATTTCTGGAAGAGAATGCATTCTTTGTGTTTTTTTCATTTGAGATGCAGACAAAGAGAATGCCCGCCTTCTGGTTCACTACTCAAGTGCTCCTGCTGGCTGGAGTTGGACCAAGGGCCAGCACCTGGACACACAATCCAGGTCTCCCACGTGGGTGGCAGGAATCCAAGCCTTTGAACTGCTACTGCTGCTTTCAAGGGTCTGCGTTAGCACAAAGTTGGAACCAGGAGCTGGCGATGCAACTAGAGCCAGGTCCCCCTGATGTGGGGCGTGGATATATCAACTGCTATGTGAAATGCTGGTCTTTTAGGAGTCAATTTCTAAAGCTTTCAAACAGTGGCTATGGATTCGCACACAGATTTAAGCCTTTTCAAAGGCTGATACCTGTCCTGCGTTGACAGGTAAATCCGAGGGCAGGCCTTTTCCTGCCCATGGCGAGGTCTCAGTCCAAAAGTCAAATGTTATGTAAGGGAGTTGGATACCCTTCTGGAGCACCTCACTGCCTTGGAGGTGCCATACTCAGACAGCTTGTTCTCATTTAACTGCCTTTTGGTAGACAGCAATATTCCAAAAATCTGGTTTTGTGACCAAGACACAAAAGCTTGAGAGCTGTGGAAAACATTCATCAAATGAAATCTTAGCCTTGCCCCATCTTAGAAAGTTTTTGAACTATTTTAGAAAATACTGTAAAAGCCACTAAACACACATTGAATGCAGTGCTTGGCTCCTTGTCACAACCGCTTTCATGTTGGACTTCTTTGTTCATCAATAATTATTTACTCGTCATTTTAATTTCAAAGTTCTTCACCATGAATTAATCATTGATCATGGATTTGAAGAACATAACGAATCCATCTAAAGGGTGAAGTTATTTTATGACTTCCAGATGCAAGCAGCTGTGATGAAAACTAGGCAAACAGATGGGCTCTGGGACCTGAAACCCTCTTACTCATGTGACAAGGACTCAGGGCTCTGCTCTGTCAGGATCCAGTAAGGCAGTCCTCCTCGCTCTCGCTGATGTCCTGAACTGGACCAGAACCACAAAACCACTCAACCTCAGTGTCATCAAGTTCTCTATCCAAATCTGATGGTCAAAACAACACAAGGAATTTCCACCCAACTCCAGTGAGATTAACCTGCACTTG
The DNA here is from genome assembly GCF_017591425.1 of Ochotona curzoniae. NCBI lineage: Eukaryota > Metazoa > Chordata > Mammalia > Lagomorpha > Ochotonidae > Ochotona > Ochotona curzoniae. The sequence continues at coordinate 1,131,264 of NW_024465746.1, forward strand.
GAAACCTTACTAACTACACCTACTGGTGTGGATGTGGGGAGAAAGGCAACCTTCCTACTGATGGTAGGAGTGTAGGCTAATACAGCCACTATGGAAGACAGTATGGAGAGTGCTAAGACAATTAAAAATTAACCTACCTTACTTCTGAGAATATATCCGAAGGAAATGGAGTCTGCATGTGAGAAAGTGACCTATGATCCTTTATTCACAGCAGTGCAAACTACAATGCGAAGACATGGGGAACAACCCAGGTGTCCATCAAAAGAGGAATGGATAAAAAAAAATTATACATCTACTCTATGGAATACTACTTAGCCGTTAAAAAGAATGAAATTCTACCATTTATAGCAAAGTGATCCCAACTGGAGACCATTATGCTCAGTTTAATAAGCCAATCCCCAAAGGACAAATATAATATTTTCTCTGATATAAGGCAGCCTTTATGTGAAATAAAAATTAAAAATTATAGAGAAACATACATTTACATGTATTCATCTTGAGGAAATGTATAATAGAGATTAACATCCTGAGAGTGAAATACATACAATGAAACCATTAAATATATATTGATAATAGAATGCTGGACTTTCCATCATTGTCTTATAACTACAAAGTTAGGATACACTGAAATAGCAGAAGGATGGACTTGTGGCTGTTACTGAAGGACTGTACTATCATAATAATACAAGGGAAATCAATGGGGGAAAGAAGAAATGAGGCAGGTGGAAGGGGAAATCTCTGAGCTTATGGAACTATATCATGAAACATCACAACTTAAAAACGAATGGTTTTTCCCAGTTGTTACATTCACAAGCTAAGTGAGGTAAGGGGACGCTAGTAACTGGACATGGTTCTAGAGTCAGGGTTCAAGTGCAAAGCCTTCATTCTCCCACTGTGCCCCTAGAGGGGGAGCTGAGATGAGTGGTGAATGTCACACCTTGATGGGGTGTGAGTCTCGTGAGCCATGTTCCTCTCTTTGACTCCTGCCAGCTTTTGACATCAATGTCTCCCCCTGGTCAGCGTTCAGTCTTATCAATGCCCTGTATTTCCGGTGGTCCTGAATCTGCAAACACACAGACAAGCTGGCACTGATTAGACCCAGTCCCTGAGGAGCAGGTGGCGCTCATCAGCTTGTTCACCTCCGATGTTTGGCACAAAGGCTTGGAGAAAGAGAAGGCTGGACTTTTCTCTAATAATCTGTTTATGCACATTCTGATTTTTTAAGAGAGAGAGAAAGAAAAGAACAAGAAAGCTGTAATACCCACTGGTTCACTCCTCAAATGCCTGAATAGCCGAGACGGGGCCTGGCTGAAGCCAATCCCAGGTGCCCACGCAGGCCATCCTGGAGCTGTCCTGTTTGCCTTCTAGGATGTGTGTAGCAGGGAGCAGAGCAGCCAGGACTTGAACCAGGCACTCCGCTGTGCGGTGCTGCGATCCGATGCCTGTCTTGATTTACTTTTTGCCTGGTGTATAATCCTTGCACGTAGTTATGGGATACAGTATAAGTCGTTGCGTGCATTGAACAGCAATCAAATCAAGACAACTGGCACCTCTACCTCTTTGACTGTTATCATTTCCGTGTGCCGGGGCCCTTCACGCTTCTGGAGTTAGTTTCAGACATGAAACAAGTTGTGTTACAGAGCATGCGGACTCACTCCTCCAGCTCACTGCATGTGGGTGCTAGCTGTCCACACGGGTGGCAGAGAGGCTGGGCTGGGCTTCCAGGCCCTGGCTGAACACATGCTCTACCCACTTGGGACAGACCAAGACTGACTACAGGGTGGCAGGATTCACGGCCACTGCCCAGGGGCAGCTCCGAGGGTTAGAATAAGATGATGTGCTTTTATTTAAAGGCCTCCTCAGAAACCGCAGGCAGACGATACAGATTTTATTTCTACTAAGCCCAAGTACTTTGGAGTTCCTGGGGTGGAAGGCGCACTTGTTCCTGTTCTTCTAGGATGGGTCGTCTTGTTATCAGAGGGTGGGCGGGGTGCTGGTTCCCACCTTCAAGCCCCACTTGCAGACCCCATAGGCGACCGGGTGGCGCCCCCCCACCCATTCAAACGTCTCCTGTGTCACATGTCACGTGTTGCAGCTGCTCTTTCTCTGCCTGCCCATGTAATACCAAGGGGAAAAAAAAAAGAGAGAAGCCTTTTTGTGAGCTTGGGGTGGGGGCAGGGCCTGGCCCTGCAGATCCCCCTGCATGGATGCAAAGCTGGCCTGAGGTTGCCAGGGAGCTCTTTCAGCCCCGGGTGGGAATTAAGGAGCTCAGGGCAGGAGCTTATTCCCCATTTATGGCGGGTTCAAGTGGGACAATGGGACTGTGTGGCAAGGGATTACTCAGCCAGCCACCAACGCTTCAGGACCTTTTAATCAGAAAATCAAAATTGTATATCCAAGAAGCCCTCGGTCAGAGGGAGATCTAACACTAGAAGGAAAAAATTCTTTCCCCTCTACTCCGAATGGCAAGGCTTTTGCAAATGGGGAGATCATGGCTGAGGCTTTGGCTCTTCCCCAGCCTTTTCAGAATCCCCTTCCTCTGACCCTGGAAGCTTCAGTCTCATCGAGAGCAGTGGTGGGTGCTGCCTCCACACTGGTGCAGGTCTGGGACACCGGTGTGGAAATCAGGTGGCTGATTCAGCCTCGGAGGCAGGTGGGAGCCACTGAGTGCTGAGGGTGGGGCTGGGACCATCGATTCGCTCCACGTATGTGTTGGTCCCTTTGAAAGATTAGTCACAAAGGTTCACTTTATTCACCTGTTCATTTCTAGCCAGTTTGATTGTTTTTGATTCAATAGATTTGTCCTTTGGGGAAGCCAGCCTATCAGTACCGTTACAAACAATGAGATAGTTTACACATAGGTTGTTCCACAAAGATCATGTAAAAACAAAACTCAAAGATACATTCATTTTGGTGCAAAAAATGTTGAGATCCACATGTAATTTTTTTCATGGTACTTATTTTTCCACGAAACTTTTCAGCTCTCCTTATATGTATTGATTGCAAAACTGGTTTTTGCATTAAAGTAAGCTTATTTCTTTGTAAAGATTTATTTTATTTTCATTACAAAGTCAGATATACAGAGAGGAAGAGAGACAGAAAGGAAGATCCTCCGACCAACGATTCACTCCCCAAGTGAGCGCAACGGCCAGTGCTGCGCCGATCCGAAGCCAGGAGCCTGGAGCTCTCCCGGGTCTCCCACGCGGGTGCAGGATCCCAAAGCTTTGGGCCGTCCTCGACTGCTTTCCCAGGCCACAGGCAGGGAGCTAGATGGGAAGTGGAGCTGCCGGGATTAGAACCGGTGCCCATATGGGATCCCGGCACGTTCAAGGCAAGGACTTTAGCTGCTAGGCCACAGGACCTGGCCCGGTAAGCTTATTTCTTAATTCCATTTGTCACAAATGTTTTGAAATACACGCAGACCCATATCGACCAAACATACACATATACATACACACACGTAGGTTCAGCATCCCTACTCCCCAAACCTGCGATGCTCCAAAGTGAAGCTTTTTGAGCATCAACATGATGCCATAAAACAGACAAAGCCACAGGTCACAGGGAAAACGCAGGTGCACTAACGAATAGTACATAGAAGTATCTTCAGGTTATGTGTAAAAGCAGTATATGAAACATAAAGGAATTTTGTGTGTAAGACTTGACTCCCACCCCTAAGATATTTTATACAAAATATTTTTAACTTAAAAAAAACTTGAGAGCATCAACCATTTCCAGCTCCAAAGCATTTTGAATGAAGGATATTCTTAAACCCCTGTCCTAAACATATCTATCATTCCTTGAATAAGAGGTGCTCAAGCATTTCAGGAAAGGAGTCTGTATATATAATTTCTCAAATGTATTCCAAAGCCAAGAGTCAAATCTTACTAATTGATCAGCACCCACGGAGCTATTCCAATTCCCATTTTAGAAGACCCGAGTGAGGTTTTCTGGGTCAGGATAGGTTCAATCTCAGCAGAGACAAGTCGCTGACATTTTCAGAACGCTCCACGTATACCGGCAGGTGCATTGCTGCGCGTAAGTGCGCGTTACTGACAGCGCCAGCGTGCATCCTCTGCAGCGCTGCAGGCCTCTCCCCTCGCCGGGGCTGAGCAGTGGCTCGAGGAGGGCAGAAGGAGCCTGTGTCACAGACGCGCAGAAGCTGGCCTCTAAAGGCAGTCAAGTGGCTGGTCTCTTCCTTTGAATAACGGTCCTCTGAGTCCCTCCCTGGGGTATTGGGGAGACATGGCCAAAGGACCCCTGTGCACAGTCTGCCTGATAACCAGGGAGGATACATTTTCTTCATCAGCTCATGACTGCGATACGGGGTCCCTCAGGAATTGCTGTAGCTATGCCCTGAAGCCATCATCTACGATTCTGCTGCCCCAGCTGAAGGCTGGTCCGTTATCAGGAAGAGAACGCCACCGGGGACTGTGTCGTCTGCCCCTGTCACCGCATGTGGCTGTGCCAGCCATGCCTGAGGAGCTGGTGAGGGGGTTAAACAGGCCAGGAGCCAGTGACTCCCGCGGACAGCATCCACACAGCTGCTGTCGGGGGCGGTGGCGGAGACGGCCACATGACTTCGACCGATGGTCGTATCCTGTTCTACAGGCACCAAGCCCTCTCGCTGCCCTTGCTCAGCCGACTACATCTAGGGAAAAAGAGCGAGGCAAATGGGGGCTGACTCCATTCGTCACAAAAGGAAATAAACTTAGACTGTTTCAGTGACTTGCAACAAGACAGAAGCTCCCCGTGACGGGGATGGAGTTCAAATCCAGCGGTCCTCCTCGGGTTCTGCTGATCTTTTCACAATAGGCCCTTGGCCCCCGAACCCAAAACACCACAATGGCGCAACACCGTTGTGTCTCATGAAACAAGCCACTTGTTCGAATAAAAGGGCAAGCACATAGCAATAAGCCAATCTAACTTACTCCAAGAGCTGTCCAAACTGAGACAAACCTGTGTCACAAAGGGGAAAGCTGCTGTGCCCTCCCCGCCCTTCCCTCTTCTGCCCACCAGGGTAGCTGCAGGTGACCCATGATGACAACTCTGCTTAGCATACCCTCACACCGGCTCTGAGCTCTCCGGGCAGTACCCCAAGCAACGATTTCTACTGTTTGGAGTTATTCCAAAAAAAATTGGCAAATCCATTTTAATATTTTAAAAATATTTTCAAATTTTCTTTTTTTTTTTTGCAGCACACTAATAAGGTTTCAATAACCCCAAAATGTGAAAAATTAAAATTAAAATCTGCTTCCTCCCATCCTCTAGCCTCAACAGCTTTTTCTTCTACCCAATAAATGCAAAATGAACAAGTCACCATAATTATTGGTTTCTTGTGTACCCTGTCAGAGAAAGGAAATGACTATCTCACTGGTAGAAGCAGTTCAACAGAGGCGCACAGCTGTGTCGGTCCTCGGTTTGTTTGAAAGTGGAACACATCTGAGATGGCAGGACCCCAAGTCCCAGGAGTTGGGGGCTGAGGCTTTGTAGTTCGCAGTTCAGTGCCAAGGCAAGCAGTCTGGAGCTTGTCCTGCAGGCAGTGAACAACACCGAGTAATGAGGAGAGGGTCTGTACTGTGATGTGCGCTGCTGTGCACCTGGGTAGAACATGCAACCTCGTATTCACAAGAAGCACAAGAAAGAGGGATCAGCCACTGGGATGGGCGGCTGGCCCAGAGGTGTCAGGGTGCTGGTGGAGGCACCTACCTCACGCATCAAAGTGCCTGGACCTGAGGCCTGGCTCCACTTCCAGCACCACCTACCTGCTAATGTGCATCCCAGGTGTCCCTGTCACCTCTGCTGGAAGACTGGAATGAGTCACCAGCTTGCAGCTTCAGCCTGGCCCACCCCCAACCATGGAGGGTATTAGGAATAGAAACAAGTGAATGGAAGCCCTCTCCTGTCTGTCTCTCTTTCTGACTCCTTCCTTGCAAATGTAATTATTTTTAAAATACTAACCTGAAAAATAGCTCAAGTTGCATAGCCTCTTGGTTCACATCCTGGTTTTTGAGCCCCTCTCCTGGGGCTGGCTTTGGTCCTCTCTTATCTGGCCCACACTCTTGAGCTTGTGCTGTGTCTGACACTTCTGGGAGTCATCCCCAGGGAGGGGGCACAGACATCTGTCAACCCCAACTTGGAACCAGTGGAAGGGCAAGGAAGCTGACTCTGAGGCTCTTTTCTTCCCCAAACTGCCACACTAGAGAGAAGTAGGCAGGCATATTGCACCCTAGGAAAACCAATGTTTCCAGGGCTCAATATTTTCATTTCCTGCTTGTTCTTAACTTGAAGTGGATACAGTCCAAAATTCTTTGATATATCCTATTTTCATAGATATTCAAAGCATGTCATCAAGAAAATAAGTGGATATACTTGGCATATTTCAGATCTAAATATAAATCGCTTTGCGGTTAGCTATGGCTTCGTCTCTGTTACATACCTCTTGGTCACATAAAGATCCCAAATCAACACATGCTCTTGCCTTTTTCCAACGAACAGGGTGTGGGGTGCAGGTTGGGGTGCCCTACGCTGTTTTGGAAACCATACAGTTACCCACAGTGGGGGAATGTTCTGGCTTCAGAGAATTACATGTGAAAGTATCTTATAGGCTTGACTCTTCATGGAATGCACCAACTTTGTGAGACTTCAACTTGCAAGTGAAAATGAAAAGTTTTATTTGCCAACAATCTAAGATCAGAGAAGTCAATTCCATGTGATCAAATTAGAAGGAAAGAAAGAGGAGGCAGGGCCATGCAAAGTCACGTGGACCGTTCTGTTCCATATCTGAGCATTCTTGGGTGTGAACAGGTGTGTGTGTGTGTGTGTGTGTGTGTGTGTGTGTGTGTGTGTGTTTCTGATTCAAGACCCACAGAGCAGAGAGCTGGGGTCTCATGCCCTGTGCCAGGGTCGCCCTTCCCTGACCATTCTTTCTCTCTTTGTCCTCAGGAGACAGATGGGCTCCACACTCTCGCTTTGCCAGAGGTCATTGTGTTGCTTCCCGGGGATTCTCAGCGCCCCAACTCCTTCTGGCTTTCACAGCTGATCGCAAGGACTCCCTGGGTAGATGAGTCTGTGGGAAATTGGCCTTCAATATTAAAATAATGAATAGGCCTTAATGTGATTCTAAAAAGCCATTCAACCAGGAGAAGTTGGCTTAGATGCAAGAGCCAGTTTCCAGTGAGTTCTCGTTTGCATGGTGTCTGCCAACTGCATTTTCTTAGGCATACAAATTCGGTGGCTTGCCCAATAATTAAATTTAAGCAATTGTATTAAAAATGATCCCTTTGTTAGTTTTTAGGTATTTATTCCATAGCAGGCAAACAATCACCAGGCTTTCTGTCCTTCAAGTTAACAGATGAAAACGAAATCAAGGGCAGACCTAGTCCATCATGGTGTCAGCCCTTGAAAACAATATGCGAATGGCAGCTCGCAGAAGGCAGAAGACCTTGCAAACATGGCACACGGTCCTCAGGGAGGCTCAGAGACTTAGCCAACAACACTGCTTCCCAGAGGCCAAAACCATCTTGGAATGATTGAGTTTCCCACGACTCCATCGCAGCAAGTGCCTTTCATATGAGTCACACACCCATAGCTCGGGCGTGCAGTGTACATGGCTACAAAAGAGTCAGCTAGGCGGGAACCCCCAGCCCGTACTCTCCTTGCAAATGTTTTATTCTTAGCACAGTGCTCTTTGGTGTGCAGTACCCATGGTGCTGAGGTACACAGTAGTAGAAGGGCAGAGAGTCATGTCTGGGAAGAAGCTGCAGCCCCCTCCTGCCTCTGGGTGTCTCTTGCATCCCTGTTCCCAGGAGCTTCCCCCTCCCCCAGCCGGGTGTGCGTGCCTGTCTCCTTTTACCCTCAAGGTCTTTCTTCTTTCCTTTGTTATTATTTTTAAAACAAAAACACATTCAGACACCCAAGTACTCACTATGAAAGACCAACAAAAAAAAAAGTTAGCAGTCACTTTGTTCTGGATCTAATTAAATGAAATATGTGGACGATTATAAACTTGCATCCATCTTTGAAACTCAAAGCAACTTGCTCACCTCCTCTCTGGAGAGCCACTGTGCCTTACTTGGTGAGTGTTCCTCTAGTTTCCCATGTCAATTGCATTTACATTTATAAACATTATACAGTATAGTTCTCTGTCCAGATCATCTATAGAATCATGCCAGAAGAACAACTTTGTGGTTTAAAACTCAGAGTCATATTTTCAAAATCCATTTCTTCTCATTCACAAAATCAACACGCAGCTAATTTTTGAAATTTGATCACTATTTTTCATATGTGAGCTAGTTCCTTATTAAAAAGCTAATTGTATAAATTTACAATTCTGCAATTATATCTATCTGGCATTTACCATGCTTTTCATTGAGACATCACTTACTGGTTACACTTGTGCAAAGTTAGGAATTCATAATAAAAATGTCTTGTGCTTATTTTCATTTCACCTTTGCAACAAATATTGTGGACACACCCTCAACCTCTGTCTGAAGCCCCTAATTCCTGTATGGTTCTGTGCAAGTGCCCCCTCCCCCATCTCATTTTCCTCACCTGATGGGTCAAGCTTTGTGAGCAAAGGTTGATTCTGTTGGCTAACCATTTGCAGTGATGACACTAACCAAGACAACACTAACCATGCCACCTCTGTTACTGAGAGGCTGCTGTATCTTACTCCATATTCTTGAGAAATCATAGACTCCGGTTCAACCTTCAAATCTTAGCCAACTGCAAAATAACCCCTGGCAGCTCAGAGAATTGTGTTTTTAACTAAGAAGGTGTGATGAGCAGCACAGCAAATGAGGCTGCACACTTCCAGATAGATGGGAAACTCAAACCCGAGACCAGAAAACTCCTTCCCACGGTCATCTTTTAAGTTGAGGATAAAGATGTAATGAAATTGCCCTGCCCTCCATTCATGCTTCATTCCCATGATGGATTCTCTCTGTCTTATCACTGGCAAGGAGCAGGAGCAGAGAGGATGTGCTGAGCTGCTAAATCCTCAATGAATGAAACAAATCAAATCACGGTCAATCATCTGTGATTACCATCAGGACATTCTGGTGAAACCAATCTATCGCTTGCTCAGCTGTGATAAAAAACCCAAGAGAAAAACTTCCCAAATTCAAGGAGGTGGTTGGGAAGGGTTATTTGACAAAATAACATATCAAAAAATTGAACATCTGAAGGGAGCCCCCAAAAGTAAAGACATCTAATCTTTGACAAAAGAATAGAAAACGACCCAGGGAGGAAAGAAGGTCTCTCCAATAAATGCTGTTGGGACAATTGGATAGTAGCCTGCAGGACTAAGAAACAAGATCCCCACCTCTCACCACACATACCAAAAAGATGAGAAATCCACAGGGTTGAAATACCAACTGGTGTCCATTTTTTGAAGATTTTTCCAAGGATTGTGGACCAATCATTCTTTTCCAATTTAAACAGTTTTTCAGATTTCTTTCCTAGTACCTCCTCATCTATATCCTACAAATCTTGGTAAGTTATATTGTCATTTAAACTCAACTCAATGAATCCCCCTAACTTTCTTTCCCTGTAATTTCCTACTAAATGTATGGATTATTTAGAAGTGTATTGTTTACTTTCTGAGTGGCAACATTCCTACTATTTTTCTGCTATGATTTTCTAGTATTTGCTGAGCTCTGTATGATTTCAGTTACACCTATCTGCTAAAGTTTGATTTATGTCCCAGGATGTTGTGTATCTTTTTTTTATTTTTTATTTTTTAATCATCATTTTATGATACAGTTCCAGGAGATCCTGGGATTTCCCTTATCCCCTCCCCAATTCCCTTCCCCACACCGAGTTTCCCTATATTATTACTATAGTATAAACGGTCATACACAGTCATATGTCCATCACTGCGGGCATGGACAATGACAGAGTCCAGCATCCTATTGTCAAGATCTAGTAAACAGTTTCATTGGGAGTCCATCTTTGTCTAGAAGTAGAGATACATACTGCCTTGTATCCTCACATCCGGATTATGTCAGTCTCCATGACACAGTTACTATATATCCCCTTAAATGAAAAACCAGAATACAAAATCAACAACAGGAAGAAAGAAGAAATCAATGTTGTTTACCTCGCTAAGTCTTGGTAAGTCTGTGAGTATTTGAGAAGAACATGTATTCTGCTTTTTCTGGATGAATTGTTTTACAAATGTGGCTTGTGCCTCTTCAATACCATTGCTGTGCTGTTCAAAATCCGCTGTGATTTACTATGTAGTAGTTTGTTTGTTTTTATTGGAAAGTCAGTTTTACAGGGAGAAGGAGGGTAAGACTGTCGGTTCGGTGACTCACTCCCAGGTGGCCACAACGACCAGAGCTGAGCCAATCCATAGCCAGGAGCTTCTTCCAGGTCTTCCACACGAGTACAGAGTCCAAAGGCTTTGGGCCATCTTGTGCTGCTTTTCCAGTGTGCAGGCAGAGAGCTGGAAGGGAGGTGGAGCAGCCGGGACATGAACAGGCACCCCTACGGGATCCTGGCGTGTGCAAGGTGAGGGCTTTCGCCACTAGGCTAGCGTGCCCATTTCTCCCTTTAGTTCTATCAGTTTTTGCTTCCCTTCTTTTGTGGCTCTGTGGTTCAGTGCAGTAACATTCAAGATTATGAGATCTTGGGGAATGACATGTTCTACATTCTGTAATGTTCTCTGCACCTGCTAACTTTCCTTACTCTGAAGCATGCTTTATTTGATTTCTGAGAACTCTTGATTTTTATTAATTGCTTGCAGTCTTTATCTTTCTCTATCCTTTTATTATCTATCTACCTAGTCATATATTATTCCAATAGAAAAAAATCTTTTTCTGCAGCATATAGTTGAAACACTTCAAAAAATGCATGGTCACAATTTATAACTCTTAACTATTATGTTTAAGCTATTTGCATTTATTGTAATTACTGATTGTGAAGACTAAAATCTGCCATTTTATTTTATCCTTTTTAAAAATGTCCTTTAGGGCCTGGCGCAGTGGCGCAGTGGTTAAGGTCCTAGCCTTGCATGCCCGGGATCCCATATGGGCGCTGGTTCTAATCCCGGCAGCCCCGCTTCCTTTCCAGCTCGCTGCCTGTGGCCCGGGGAAAGCAGTCGAGGACGGCCCAAAGCTTTGGAACCCTGCACCCGCGTGGGAGACCCGGAAGAAGTTCCTGGCTTCGGACCGGCATCGTATCGGCTGCTGCGCTCACTTGGGGAGTGAATCATTGGACGGAAGATCTTCCTCTCTGTCTCTCCTCTCTGTGTATCCGCCTTTCCAATAAAAAAATAATAAAAATAAATCTTTAAAAAAATGTCCTTTATTATTTCTATTTGTTCCCTAACTGTGGGTTATTTAAATCTCTTTTTAGAATTGTTTTTCATTTGTGTATGGCTTTTAGTGGTTTCTCTAAGGATTTATCACAGATAAATAGCTTATTAGTCTATTGATTTGGATGTTTTTACTAACTTGAGTGCCATGCAAAAGCCCACGCCCTTTTACTCTCCTTTGTTGTAATTGCTTGAATATCCTGTGAACAGCGAGAACCACAACCTTCTGCTTCAGATTCAAGCCTGACTTACAACACTCCGAAGCAGAAAGTACAGCTGTATCTGCTTTGACTTTTTCCACGACCCTCCCTTCTTCCGATTGTCTCCAGTCCAAGATCCCTTGCATAATTTCCTTTCAGTTTTAAGAATTTTAATCAGCCATTCTTCAAGATAAGCCAACTGGTGGCAAATTCTCTTGCGTTTTCTTCATCTGGGACTCTACTGATTGCCCCTTCACTCCCAATGGCTACTTCCCTTGGGTATAAGATTTGAGGTCGACGGCTGTATTTCCTAAGCACTTGAAAAACCTGTGCCACCTCTTCTGGCTTCTGCAGCTTCTGATAAGAAATCTATCATTCCGATGAGCTCTCCCACAGGCAAAGTGTTTGCCTTGTACTTGCAAGCTGTTTTCCTTACGTTTAGATTTCAGAAGGTTGATGATGACGTGTTTGGGCAATGGTTTATTTGGTTTTGGATTGTGGCGGGTTCACATAGCTTCTTGAATCTTCAGGTTTAAGACTTTTGCCCAATTTGCGAAAGTTTTCGTTCATCTTTGCACGGTTTTTCTGCCTCCTCGGACTCCTCTGGCATAAACATTCAACCTTTTGTTTAGTATTATAAATCTCTGTAACTTTGCTTGTTTTATTTTTTCAGAACAAAAACTTTTTCCTGTTGTCAGCCTTGGGTGATTTGTATTGTTCTGTCTTTATTGTCTATTTTTTATCCTATCAAGATTTCTGCTGAACTCCTTCAGTTTTTAATTCCAATTATTATAAACTGCAGTTCTAAAATGTCCACGTTTCTCTTCTTTATTTCTCTGTATTTCTTGTATTCCTTTACAGAGACTGAACTATGTCTGAAATAAATCAGACATGTCCATAAGTGTCTATTGAAGCATTTTCATCACAGCTACTGTAAAACCAATGTTAGATATTTTCAACACCAGTTATCATATCCGTGTTGGCATCTGTTAATTTTCTTTCTTCGTTCAACTTTAGCCTGTCCTATTGGATGTTAGATTTCAAATTGTTATCCTAGGTGTGTGAACGTTCTCTTATAAGAGTCTTCATCTTATTTTAATCTCTTGTTATAGCAAGATGCAGATATATTATGCTTTATGTGCATTAAAATGATACATTATTTTATGTTATTATTGTCATTCATTTTATTTCTACATATAAGTCTGCATAACATTGTGAATTTTTTTGCTTTACCTGTTTTGCTATCAAAGACAGTAAATGTTTTTGAATATTTTTGCATTTATTTTTATGATACCCATCACACTGTATCCATTCAAATTTCCATCTGCTATTTCTTAAATTTTGTTCAATATTTTTGATTTTTGTTTGTCTAAAAAATCTTTTTTATTTTTTTTCCCTTTCTTTTTTTTATTGTTATTAACATTGTATTATGTGATATAATTTTATAGGCACTGGGGATTCCCCCCACCCTAAAAAATCTTTTTTAAAGACAGAGTCCCAAAGAAAAGGAGAGACAGAATGGGTGAATTTATTTGCAATAATTTCTAAAAAATAGTTTTTACAGAAATGGATTCTGGGCTGAGTGATTTTTCCTTCAATATTTTAAAGAGATAGAAGCTAGTTGCACATCTGCTCTTCTTTTCCAGTGGATTGCAGTTTTCTTTATTTCCTGGATATTTTTCAAAATTCTTCTTTTTCTCTCTGATCATCTCAGTTTGATTATCATGAACCCAAGTTGATGTCCCTTTTTATTTGTTATGTCTCTGTTTCACTGAGCTGCTGTCACTTCTCTTCTAATTAATTAATTCATTTTATTTTTAAAGATTATTTATTTTTAATTTTGCTTCTTTTTATTATTATCATTTTATGATACAGTTCCATATGCCATGGGATTTCCCTTATCTTCTCCCTGATTCCCTCTGCCATCACTGTCCATCATTACAGGCATGGAAAATGGCAGAGTCCAGCATCCTATTGTCAAGATACAGTAAACAGTTTCATTGGCAGTCCATCTTTGTCTGGAAGTAGAGATGCATACTGCATTTGTATCCTCACATTTGGATATAATTTAGTTTGTAAGTTTTTAAAGTTTATTTTTAAAGGTTTTATCTACATATTTGAGAGTCTGATTGTACAGAGAGGAGAGAGAGAGAGATGGATCTTCCATCTACTGGCTCATTCTAAAATAGCCATAATTACCAAATCAGCAAATGACCAAAATAGCCAAGGCTGGACCAAGCTGAAGCTAGGAGCTTTCGTCAGGATCTCCCACATGGATGGCAGGGTCCAAGTCCTTTGGTCATCTTTTGCTGCCTTCAAAGACCATTAACAGGGAGTTCAGTTGGAAGTGGAGTCGTTGGAATACATCTCATATGGCGTGTTGGCACAGGATTTACCTGCTAGCCACAATGCAGCCAGGAAGATTTTTAGTTTTTCACAGATTCAATATAGTCATAGATACAAGTCTAAGAGTATGCTGTTTTGTTTATTCTTTAGCTTATGAGATATTTTAAAGAAAAATCTATTGTGTTTATTTAAAAGGCAAAAAGAAGAGACAGGTCTTCCATCCACTGTAACAATCTTAATCTATGATTTGACAAAGAGGAAATGAAGATGAGCAAAACTATATTTGCAGCAATACTGGTAGAGGAAGTTTTGTTGTTGTAAATTTTAGCTCCTACATTCAGGGAAGAACATGTGGCATTTGTTTTTGTCTCATTCAGTATGGTATATCCCAATTGCATCCATTTTGTTGTTAATAGTAGAAATTCATTCTTTTTCACGGCAAACTGATATTCCATCATGTATATATACCACATTTTGTTTATTCATTCATGTGATAATGAATACCTTGATTGATTCCATATTTTGGCTTCTTAAATCTGTTGTTTATTGATTCTCAATAGTTTAAACAAATTTTCATCCATTGTCTCTTCAAATAGTTCTTTTGGTCATTGCTCTGTCTCTCTCTTCCTTCCCCCATTCTCCTGATATACAACTAGTTGTATAAACTTTTTGTCCCATCATGCTTGTATAATTTGCAGTACTGTTTTTCTCCTTCTGCTTCTTTTTGTATAATTTCCATCTATCTTTAAAAAAAAAAAAGATTTATTTATTGGAAAGTCAGATGTACAGAGAGGAAGATCTTTCATCCGATGATTTACTCCCCAAGTGAGTGCAACGGCTGATGCTATGCCAATCCGAAGCCAGGATCCAGAAACTTCTTCTGGGTCTCTCACATGGGTGCAGGGTCCCAAAGCTTTGGGCCGTCCTCGACTGCTTTCCCGGGCCACAAGCAGGGAACTAGATAGGAAGTAGAGCAGGTGGGACATCAACTGGCACCCATAGAGGATCCCAGTAGTTGCAAGACAAAGATTTAACCACTAGGTCATCATGCTGGGCCCAAAAAACTAATATTTTTAGCTGATCAAATACCAACCAGAGGATATTTCTTAAAGTTACATGCTCCTTGTATTCATAGAAATACCTTTAAAGCATCTGGAATTAATAGATAATGAATACAATCTGTTAAATGTTCCTTTTAATTCAATTTCACAGACCATTTTCTGAATAAATGAAGAGTTAATCATGATCTTGGATAGAATGACCAATTTTTAATGATATCAGTTTTCTCCACATTGTTCCATAATTTCAAAATAACCTCAATCAAATATCAGACATATTTGTAAGGCTCTTGGTAAATTTATCCTGAAATTTATATGGAATCATATTCTAGTGTCTAATGGTCTGTGCAAATTAGATCAACTTTTCAAAAGAGGAACATGAAGTTGGATGTCATTTGCAAAGCTATCAAAACAATGAAAACAGCATGTATGTGGCAGGAACCAACAAACGGGCCAATGGTGTGGTCAAGGGCCTCGGACAAGATCGCTTTGCATACAGGAATTTCATAGATGATCAATGGAGAATTACAGAGAGGCGTGCATTATGTACTGATAAGCCAGTTCTCCCAGCGAGGTGGGGAAGGCCCCACGGCTTCAGGCACTGACTTATTTCCACAGGATAAGTATCTCACCACGCCTATTTCAAACGATCCACAATTTTCCAGCCAGCTTACACACGCCTTCGTTGAACCAGTTGGCTCTTGTTGCCTGACACAGGCTGCTGTAACACCTCCCTGAGTCACTTTCTTTTCTTTTTTCCCTTTTCTCCCTTTCAACCAATGATTCCTTTAAAACATTTTTTTAGTAACACATTTATTCAGAACTTATACATTTCCGAGTGGCTTTTCCTGGAGACAGATGCACTGGATTCTTATTCTACATCATTACAAATGTGTGTGTGTGTCAAATTGGCCCTGTTCTTCCTGGCTTGAACAAATGCAATCCCACGTAAAAAGTGGGTCCTGAGCCAGGGCTGCAATGTTCCTCCCCATGGGGAATTTTGACCACTGTGGACTAAGGAAGATGAGATGTGGGGGCGGTGATGTACACGTTCTCCCTCCTTTAGCCATCTGTAGAAGATCCCAAATAAATCATGTCTCAGCAGCCCAAGCAGGGGAAGTGCCCATTGCCTGGGGACGCACTTACCGCGAGGCTCAGGGGTTCTCCTGCTGCAAAGTATGCACCTCTGTGTGGGTTTTCCCTTTCCTTCTGTTAGTCCTTGTTTTTTCCCCTAGACTCACCTCCACATTTGTACCTCCCAAGGAGTTTGTCTGTCCTTGCCCCAGCTCTGCTTTCTGGAGAAACTCCTCAAACAGATAAGTTGTCTCAAGAAGAGCGAGGCTGAGCCCACAGGGCTGTGGATGCAATCATTCTTTTGTGAAACCAATAGTTTAAACTCCTTCCACTCCCGTCCCTCGTGTGCTATTCCCAGCTCTCCAAGTTCCTCTTCACCCTGAGGTGATGGACAGCAAGTGGAGTTTCCAGTGATTGACAGCACAACCACTGACTTGTTATTGCACAAACCAATCCTAGTTTCTCTAGGCACCTTCCCACTCCAGCCCTGAGACGAGCAAATGGGGACATTTTAAGAACTGACCTTTAAGAAGACTATTTAAATGAGATTCAAGAGACAAGATGTTCCTTATTTGATGATGACTAAATATGTGTGTTCTGGGTAAATTGCTGGACTCTTTACTTTTCCATCTTTAAAACTAAACAAATAGTCCTTTCCTGGACACATCACAGAATCATAACTCAGGAAGCTGCAAGTGCCACCTCTGACATAAGAAGCAGAAGAGAGCAACAGGAATGGGTAACCTTGAGACGTGACTGGAGAGAGAGGAAGGAAGAGGATGGAGCTGGTAAGTCTGAACTCGGAGATTTGTTCTTGCTGTTGAAGGAAGAAGGGAGAATCTTCTGTGCATACAAAGGCAGTGGGACATGTGTGCTAGGGTGACTGCAAGGTATTTGACAGATGAGAGGTATCCATCAGTTGAAAGCTCAACTTGATTCCAAAGGTTGTTTTTAAAGGTGAGGAGAGAGCACCTAATGTACATGTGAGTTAGTGCTGGCAGTGCTAGGAGGCCTGATGTCCCTGGATTCTGATTAGCAGCTGAGTGTCCAGGACCTCAGCAAGACTGGAAGAATCTGCAGGACAGCATTGAAGCAAAAAAAAAAAAAAAAGTTTTAATTATTTTTATTGGAAAGTCAGATTTACAGAGAGAAGGAGATTCAGACAGAAAGATCTTCCATCCACTGATTCACACTCCAAGTAGCCACAATGGCCAGAGCTGAGATGATTTGAAGCCAGGAGCTTCTTTGGGGTTCCTGTGCATGTATGGATCCCAAGGCATTGGGAAGTCCATTACTGCTTTCCCAGGACACAAGCAGAGAGCTGGATGGGAAGCAGGACCATTGGGACACAAACTGGCACCCATATGTCATTCTGGCTGATGCAAGGTGAGAATTTAGCTACTGACCCATCGTACTGAGGCCTAAAGCAAAAATTTGGGGATCTCCCAACTGAATCACTGGACTCAGAAACCCATTGATGAAGAGAATTTAGGTTCCATGGTCTGACCTTGGAGCACATGTGTCAGAGCTGAGCCTCCTCAGTGGACAGCATATCCAGATGCACATGAAGGATGTGGCATTACATCAGAGCCTGTAGAGGACACCTGGTTCCATGACAGAGGACAGAATAAATTGATCAACTACTCCAGCCAAGTGCTGACAGTGAATATCTGGGCAAATGAAAACTCTAAGGTGGACTATGTCAACCAGTGGATTCTGGAGCGATTTTGTCATGCTTGGAGTGGTGAAATTGGCAGTAATTCAGAACTGTTGAACAGTTGAAACTTCTTGAGCAGGAGCCTCAGAGTATGCCCCACATCGGAGACCCTGGAGTGGTGTTGGGTGGCTGTGCTCCATTCCAGGGTGCAGAGGTGTTTGGGAGGCTGGGAGTGACTTCTCTGTCTCCCCTCTTCCCCCAGATACAAGAAGGAAAAAAAGAGAATGTGGAAATGGTGATCTCACCCACCTTCCTATAGCCCTTGACCCTTATCACCTTAATCAACTATCGTCAAAAATAAAAATAATAAATAATCTTACAACAAGAGGAAAAGATAGATCCACCCTCCTAAATATCAAACACCAATAATAAAGCACCTTTTTAAAGTTGATTATTTAACATAAACAGTCTGAATGCATTTATTCAAATGCAGGCAGCTTTATTTCATTTCTATTCAGATGCATGTCTGCCAAAGCAAAAAGACACATGGTTAGCTTTGCTAGGGATCTGTGGCCTGGGATGATTTCTGTGATGCTTGTATGCCTCAGGCAGGATTACAAGAAGTACTTCTGAAACAGCTCAGGCAGAAAGTCCCACTCGAGTGGTCTGGGCTTGCCTTAGCTGACACATCTTTGGAGTTACAGCACAAGAATAGAACCAGGCATGGGTTTACTCTCAAGCTAATGGAGCTTTGGTATCATGGATTTCCATGATCCCTTCCAAGGCCAAAGCTATGAAGAAATGCATTGTTAGGGAAATCACAGCAGTCAACTCCAGAACATTTATAGAATGGCACAGAGTGTATAAAATACAGGAATCGTTCATCAAAGAAGTAGCCTATGCACTGAAAACTACAAAACACAATGAAAAAACTAAAAACACAAATAAATGAGACAATATCTCATGCTCATGGGTTATACAAAATCATACTGCTAAAAGGTCCATCCCACCCAAAATGATGTAAAAACTTAACACCATCCTATTTAAATTTGAATGATATTCTTTACAAAAACAGAAATATAATTCTAAAGTCGTGCTTGGAATGGTGAGATTGGCAGTGGGAGACTACGAACCAGAATAGACAAAAGAAGAAGGAGGAGGAGGAGAAAACAAACTTGAAACTTGTTTCCAACAAACTTAATTTTAAATTATATTGCAAAACAATAGCAATCAAACAAAAACAGTCATGGAATCTCGGGGGTCTTCTGTCCAGTAGGCCCCAAGACCACCAAGAGGTGAGGCGACAAACCCTTCTCTGCAGCAGAAACACTGGAGACAAGCTGGTGGTGTGTTTATTTGAGAGAAGTCACAAGCTTATGTAGGGTAGGAAAAGGGGCAGGCAGAAGGGCGGTCCCGACAGTACTCCCACCCAACAATGACCTTGTGACAGGCTAGTAGATGTGTCCATTTCTCTGGCCCGCCAACGAAGTTAGAAGTCAGGAAGCACAGGAAGCTATGACTCAGGGCAAATTCATCACCTGCTGAAAAGCAGGATGAGTGTAACATCTGACTTCCCAGTGTTGTTTACAAGGGAAGTCCTAGCACAGATCGTTAACGGAACAGGGAAGAGAGCTGGGGTGCAGCCCATCACTCTTGCTGCATGCCCAGTGAACAGGCCATGTTGGGGTCTCGGGTAGTCGAGACTCTTGTCTCTGTGTCCTCTTTGGGGACAAAGTGTGCCATGTGCCTCCCACATGGGATAGGCAGGCAGAGATCCAGGGGCAATCTCCCACAATGTAGACCAAATGGGATAGAATAGCCCAGAAATAAACTCATGTCTCTATAGTCAGTTTCAGACAAGGCCATGAGAAGACACAGCAGGAGGGATAGCAAATCTGCTCAAAATGTGATTTTTGGGAAAACTGAATAGCCTCATGCAGGACTATGAACACTGACCTCTATCTGGCACCACATAAAAAAAAATCAACAATAAAGCTACAAAGTCCAAGAGCCTTCATAAAGTGCTCCTCAACATTGGCATTGGAAAGGGGTATCTCACTGGAGGCACAGAGAAAAGCAAGCCAGGCATGTGAAACTGTAGCAAGCTAAAAGGCATGTGCAAAACAAGGGGAAAAATCAACAAAATGAAATAGCAGCCGGCGATTGTGAGAACGTATTTACCAAATGTATGTCAGACAATGAGTTAACATCCAAAATATCCACGGAAGTCAAATAATTCAATAACAAATGTTTTAAAAATCACCTCATTTAAAACTAGGATGATCAAAGTGTAATGGTGTCCATCATTGCTGGCACGCATCGCTTGTCAGGTTAATTGACAGCGGACAGGGCACTGAAACGGAGTTTCTACACCCCACCTCTTCCTACCTCCTTTAGTGAACCATTCAAGTTAACTGAAGGCACAAAAAGTACACCCCACTCCTGTCTTCCATACCGTTCACAACAACCGACAATGGAGAAATTACCCCATACGCTCCACACACCTGGCCCCTGCTGCCTTCTACTGTGCTACCTTAGGTTAGATGACTGTGATTTGGGCCTCTGGTAACTCCCTTCCTGATTGGAGGATGAGAGCTTAAACACCCCTGACTTTGTCAGCTTGGCACAATGGCTCCTGGAGTGCAACGGAAGCTGCTGTCACCAAGCCTGGGAAACAGAGTCCTCCTAGCATCCTACACTTGGGTCCAGCGTGATCTCTCCTGCACTCCACAACAAAAGCAGGCATTAGCCTAGTGGTTGATGTGTCTCTATCCTGTATCCGAGTGCTAGGGTTCAACCACCAGCTCTGGTCCTTGACTCCAACTTCCTGCCCACGCAGACCCTAAGAGGCAACAATGATGTGATTAGGTTGTGTCGCTCACCTGAGAGATGGGCACGTGTTCCCAGGTTCCACCTTTGTGGGCCACGAGGAGTGAGCCAAAAGATCAGAGCCTGTTGTCTGTCTGTCCCTCTGTCTCTAACTCTCTCAAACAAGTAATAATAATTTTAATATGAGATAAAAATCTGACACTCCTACCAAGGGAACAAAAACAGCCATCAAGTCTACATGCGCTCTATGTAGCTAACATCAGGGAAATGCAAATTAAAGCCACAGTGAGATATCAGCTTACACCTGTTAATATGGCTTTTGCCCAAACGACAAGAGGTAAATCCTGGTGAAGATGTGTGAAAAACAGAACACTTCTATACGGTTGATGAGTTGGTTGCTGTAGTCACTGTAGAAAACAGAGGATCTAAAGAAGTTAGAATAGAACTACCTTATGGGCCATTCATCCCTATTCCATATACACTCAGACTCATTTCCCACACTCACTGCAACATGACCTGTGGCAGCTGAGACATGGCAACAACCCAGAGTACAGGTTAGAAGATAAATGGATAGAGAAACAATATATATATAGTTTTGTAGATAAATAGTATTTATCAAATCTTTTATATAATATGTGATAGGTAATATATGGAATGTAATATAATGTAACACAATCCAGCCTTAAGAGAGAGGGAGATCCTGCCATTTCAAGAAGAAATCAAAGGATACTGCGCTAGGTGACGTAACTCAGGCACAAAAACGTAAATGCTGCATGGAGCCTAGAAAAACAATAACCTGAAATCTCAGATGCAGAAATAGAGTAAAACAATTGCTACCAAGAGGGGGAGGGAAGAGATGGCATGAAATAGTGAGAGGGCACAAAGCTGGCCTCCCGGAGGGCTGGGGAGCCAAGGCACAGCGTGAGGACTACAGGCAACAAGGTCTACGAGAAACCTCGTGGAAGCTTACACTTCAGCTATAGGCACCCCGCAGGCACACAGGGCTAACTACGTGAAATGGTGGGAAATATCCATCAGCTTGGCTGTAATGAATGTGCTACATTGTATCAACGATTTGACTTGTGATTTTTCCAACTTGCCATGGTGCAACAGGGACACACACTCAGTAGGAAGCCTATGAGGAATTGTGAGTGTGGGTTTTTTTTCTTGGATTGGCATTCTAAGATCCAGTCCTCTCTTGGGATGCTGTGTGGTGGCAGTGAGCACAACCTCATCAGCAGCAAGAATCACGGGCAGTCCCATTTTCCCGGTGCCTGTGCCGCTCTAAGCCAACCTAATTCATCCAACCATACATTTCCAAGGTGGGAAGGTGACTGGGCTGGAGGGGGATCATCAGTACATCAAAACATCATTTCAAGCATCTTAAATGCATTCACTTGAAAAAAAGAGAACACTTTAATTGCTCAAAAAAGGGGGTTTTAGTTCAGAGTTTGGAATGACTTCTGCCAGGAGGGAAGGGAGCAGAGCACCATGTCATGGAGTGTTGTGGAGGGAAAAGAAGATGTCCCAAATGCTGTATGTGTCTCAGACTATAGATCAGACTCTGAAACCGTGCTTCCTGTAGCTGTACTTCCAATTCTCAGAACTTCCTTTGTGGGCAAAACTTTAGACCTTAATGTTGGTTCTGGGGACCGCCTGAAGCGATGACAAGCGTGGCTGCCATCCAAATTTGTGGTGTGAAATTAAATCATTTTGCCTTTGCAGTGGGAAAGGCAAGTGAACAAGCTGAGAAGTCACATTTGGTGTCAGGTGGTGTGGTGGGCTTCCTTTTGCGGTTAATATATTTACTCTGATGGCATTGTCTTTCTTGAAGAAAACAGGAACAGGGCAGACCATTAAAATCCATCAACCAGTTCTCGCAGTGTTTGTGCTCATTTAAATAATGATTTTTGGATGTGTTTCCTTAAAAGAGGACACAAGAGTGAGACATTTGGTGAGTTGCAAGTTTGTCTAATACCCCGATTCCTTATAGATGATGCGGATTCATGGTGTCACCTTCATGCAAGGTTGCCAAAATTAAGTGAGAATGCATATAAAATGTTCAACCGTGTACCTAAAATATGTGAGATGCTTAATAATTGCTAGTAAATCTATCCATAGGTTTTTCATAATACGAACCTTTCGTAAAGTTAACATTTTATTTTCATTGGAAAGTCAGGGTATAGAACATTACATGGGGGTGGGGGATGTGTGTGTGTGATGGAACAGGTAAAGCCGCTGCATGTAACGCCTGCATCCCGCATGGTAATGCCAGTTCAAATCCTGGTTAGTCTGCTATGGACCCAGCCTCCTATTGGTGCCTGCAGGAGAGAGGTTCTTGCTACTCACAGAGTTTCTGGTTCCTGGCTGCACCCGAGTCTAACACTGGTCATTACAGAGGAAGTAAAACAACCTGTGGAATATCTTGTTTCTCTCTCTCGATGTGTGTGAATGTCATGCTCTCTCTCTCTTACTCTTTCAAATAAACACATACATAAGAATAAAACAAAGAAAAGCTTAGCAGTGTGAGATCTAAGCACCGAGAGAGGCTCCATCTGCTGTGATTTGCAGTGCTCATCTGCTGGGCTCACCCCTAAGTCTCATGTGGGCTAACTCAGGTACTGGGTCATGAGATACGCAAGAGGAGTTGGGCTGGGTGTTACCCCCTCACACCACAGATGACAAATCGAAACTTCTGAGAAATTGAATTGTTTGCCCAGATGGGCAACAATAGAATATGCTGCACATCGTCATGAGCCATTGTGGGGGAACTGAGCGAGATCTCCTCTCGACAGGATGTGTAGTAAAGCACTTGTGGGACATATACTTCTCTTTAGAAAAGACCCCCCAGCATCATTTGCTTACTTGGCTGGCATTTCAGATTCCTATTTTCTTTATTTATCTAGAACCTTCTAATTCCAGTCAGAAATGATCTTTATATTGTGATGTAACCAATGAATCAACAACCAATGTGAGTCAGACTGCTTATGATCTACATCAAAGAATTGTAAAACCCAAAATACTTTTAAGATCCTATGCTACTCAGAAATGGGGTGGGAGAGCAGAGAAATCTTCCATCTCCTTAGAATGGGTGAGGAAGACTTGAAGTATAACCTATCAGGAACATAACAGGTAACTCATAGACAACAGACTCGAATCAGCATTAGACAATAGTAAAACTACAAAGACATACAGGGGGAATCAAGAGTGATCCTGACAACCTCTTAACAGGATGTCATAAGCACAGAGTCGGGGGCGGGGATCTCAGAGTGGAGCAGGTGAACAGGAGAAGGCTTGTATCCCAACCCTGGAGACTCCCAGATCCTCACCAAGGACCATTAGTATGGGCACCAAGGACTACATCCCAACTGCCAACGAGACCACGGGGAATTGGAGTGTCTTCCGAGGCCAAGAACTCTGAGGTCATCCAGCCCCATTTGGATCTACCACATGGGATGGAAGAAGCCCAAATCCTTCCTGGCAGGATCCAAGGTCATTGGAACAACAGCCAGGAACCCTGAGTGGTCCGCAGGAACAGAACAGTAAATTTCCTTCAGAACTAGGGAGAAGAGCTTTCTCTGGTTATTACTTAGTTCCGACTTTGGATCCGCACCTTCTCTTGCGATGACCATCAAGGTCGTTCTGGAGCCCCTCCGCCCCCCCCCCCAAAAGCAAACAAAAAATTAGAATAGATAGACAGAGAACAACAAGGAAAGCTTAGAACCAGACAGGAAACGGTCAGCGTGGACTCACACATACCGTACTAGGTAGGATACAAAGATTAGTTACTCCTCACTAAGGTATTGAAGATTTCTCTGCACGCCCCTCCTAAAACTGTTCTGCACCTCAACTGTTGACATATGCCTTGAGTTATAAGCCAGTTTAGACTATCCTAAAATCTGCCAAGTTCAGCAAAATTATGCTTCAACACTATAAACTGCTGAATACTACAATGAAAATAGACACGAGACAGCTGAATAGTACCCTATAGCCATTTTAAGGTGCATAGAAGCTGGCTGTATATAAACTAAAATTGAAATGTCAATGAAGCAGTCACAGGATATGGTTAAGAGCTTGCTTTCTTTTAACATATTGGTTACTCAATACCATGTCAATTAATTCCATAATGTTGTAAATTGTTGTTGATATTATGTTGGGGCTTTTAATTGATCGGCACGATATTCTGCCAGCTCTACCTTCAGACCAGAGAAGGTCTCCCCAAGAAACTGTTGAAATTATCTGGACAATAAGATGCTGGGCTCTATGCTTGGTATATGTTTGCAAAGAAAGACTCTTGACTGAATTTGAACTGTAATACTGCAACAACATGGAGGAATCCACCATGAGGGGAGGGCATGGGGTGAGGTTGGGGGAATCCAGAGCCTATGAAACTGTGTCACATAATGCAATGTAATTAATAAAAAAATTATCTTTATTCAAAGAAATCCCCACCCCATGAAATAGTCTTCAATGGATCCCTTCAAATCTCTTTTGATGCATTTGACCATTTTCCCATTGCTTCCTAGATGGCATTGCTTGGGCAACAGGCATCGTGCATACCCTACAGATTATGTCATTTCCATAGGCCAAAACTCATCTCATATATTCTTATTATTAAGAATAAGAATATTCTTATTATTATCCCATATATTCTTATATATTCTTATTATATATATATTCTTATTATTCTTCCATATAGTGCTACAAAATTAATATTGCTGTTCAATTTTAATCTCTGTAGAGATAAACTGATGTGTGGCCTTTTTGATATTCAAACTGTTGGGCCAGTGGTCTTCTGTCCTATTTTTTATTTAAAGCATGAATTAGCAACCACATGGCCCTTGAGCTTGCTTGTGATTCTTAAGCGATAAGTGGTGACCTGTCCATGCATGCATTATGGACTGGGGTCACTGGGGACCATTTGCAGCACACAGCTGTGCTCTTATGAGATTCTGGTCTGTCTCTGAACACGCCTGGATACTGCCCTGCTTATCTGGAAGACGTTATCGTGTTGCTTTATTTTCAGTAGCTTCTATAGTTAAGAATCAGGACAAATATGGATTTTTGTTGCTGTGGTTAATTGATGTTTAAAACACTGGGCTCGAATATTTGAGTGAAGAAGGGAGTCTAGTTAGTCATGGCTCGAGAGGGTGCTTTCGCTAGTAAGCGCATATTTACATTAGTTTCAGTAAAAACACATTTGTTTGTACAAATACGGAACAGAATGGGACATTGTTTATAGCATCCCCGCTTGCCAACACAGAAGAAACAAAATTCGTCCTTGCTCGTTCCCCAGCAGGTTTTACTAGGGAGAGGACCCATGTGGCTCACGCCCGCTAATTGTTCAGCATCAACTTTGTTTCTTGCAAGGAACCTGAGTCAACCGATTCAAGTCAGACATCCCCTCCAGGATCCGTGACCTCTTCATTTCCAGCTCTTCCTGAGCAAGTTCAAAGACAAGGTCCTTTGCTCCTTAGATGACAACCATTGCCTTCATGGAACAGCTCTGTTGAGATGTTTTTTCAAATGGCTCAGAGCCTGTGTCTTTGGAAGAGCTTCCTATTCTAATTCTCTCTTCGGGCACCAACCAAGAGTGTTTCCCCATTCTTCACAATGCTGCATCCAAGATTTGCGGAAGGCTGTGTCATGTGCCCCTTGTGTCTTGCCTCCAAGTCAACACGGGACTCATTCGGCTTTCTTTTAAGTCGTGGCTTGTACTTATCACGGTGACTTGCCCCAGGACTTGGCCTGGAATAGAGGTGAAAGCACCCTGCCCCTTGCAATATTTGTTTGCTTGCTTGCTTTTATTTCCTCTAACAGATGATAAGTGTCCAATCACCAATTAAAGTTGCAAAGTAATTGCTTGAAAAATCACATCCTACTGAAAATGTAGTGTGGTCACGCTATGGTCAGCCAGTGGGTTGGGGTAGACTGTATATTCTTGAGTTTTTGAAACTCCATTTGCCATGACTTCTCTGCACAGGTGCTGTTTGGAGTCTTAGCTGACAGTCTCCCACGGCAAGAGTTTTCTCAGGCAGGGGACAGGAAGGCCCCATCTCTCCAGGCAGCTCTAACATGCACCTGTCCCCTTCCTAGACCTGAGAGACTCTGCTCCAAAGACCACATTCATCTCTGTGAACAAATATTTATCCTTCCCGGATCCCTGGAAGGAATTCCCACTTACACAGCCACCCGGGGCCAGCATCATCCCTCCTTCTGTTTTCTCAGTATCTTCAGGGAAAAAAAGAAAAAAGATCTATGGGATTTTGATGGGGATTCTAGACCGTAGTGTCCAAACAATCTCTTTGTGCTGGTTGCCATTCCTGCGCGCTGGCTGCTTACTTCCCGCTCGGCCGGGGCCGCTCGCATCCCTCCCAGGACCCCTGCCAATCTCCCCCTTGTTGTTTTCAGGGGGCCCAAATGAGGTCCAGACCCAAGGTCAGAGGGGATTACAGTCGGAGAGCATTTTGAAGTTTAATGTCCTGGAACATTTCTTATTTCAGATTTGTTATTTTAAGCACACATTGTGATTTAATGACTCTTTTTGGGATTTCAGTTTGCGGTTGAGGCCCAAGCACTGAGGAATGCGTGTTTAATTTTGTTCATCCTATAACCAGTGTTTCATCTCAGACTAAATAGATGCACATTTTAGAAATCCCACAGAATCACTGAGAAAAAAAAAAAAAACACTGATGTTTATAGAAATGCTTGCATGTTTGAGCGAATGTAACTAAAGGAAACAAGGATAGCTGGTGCCAAAGGCTTTGGGAAACACTGCGAAGTCCTCAGTTTCTTGAGCACACAGATGCCTTCCCATCTGTGTCCTTACAGGACTCCGTGGATGCACGAAGCACTGGGCACAGGGGCTCCTGCGCTGGCTCTGGTCTTTGCGGCTCCCAGTACCCAGGACGGAGAATATGTTCAGTGAATGGAGCTGAGCTCAGTGTAGGGTTTCCATGTTCTCTAAAGAAGCCCTGGAGGAGCTGGCTGAAGGGAGATGGCTATGGAGAGAGCGTGAGCAGGGCGAGAACTCCGAGAATCAAGTGCCTCAGTCTACTCAGCAAGAGAGGAGGAGTCTGGCACTGTGACATAACGGGGTCAGCTTCTGCCTGCGCCACCAGCGTCCCCGGGAAGGGAGGCCAGTGGGAAGATGCCCTGAGTCGCTGAGGCCCTGCCACCCATACTGGAGCTCTGAATGGGATTTCTAGCTTCTGATTCTTCCCAGTGTCTTGTGGCTATTTAGGGGAATGAATTTGTTGATGGAAGGGTGCTTTTTCTGTGTCTCTCCAGCTCCGTTATTCTGCCTTTCAAATTTTAGATAAAATAAAATACAAGTTTTCCTGAAGTCCCTGCTGGGGCCATAGTTTCAGTTGAACAACTGAGCTAATCTCTGGAAAAGTTCAGGCTAGTTCGGCATGCCTCTCTTTTGTTGGCTGTGCTCTGCGAGTCGAGTTTCCAGAGAACAAACGCATACACCTTCTTCACCTCTGGGCCAAGAACTTTGACCGTGCCAACCGTGGTAGGTACACAGCCAAAGTGCACAGAATTTGATGAATAAAGAGCTCAATGATTGAAGGCTCGGGGCAGGACAGGAAATACATTAGGAGAGTTCCCTTGGCCTTCTCAACCCCGCCAACAAAATAACAAAATGCACATGATTTCCCAGGCTCATGCACAGCTCCTAGAACCAATTATCTCTATTCCCACAACAGGGCATGCATATGCAAAAAGTAGCAACAACATCCAAATACAGGCAGAACTGATCCAGAACAGGAGGTGGTACAGACAGTACATGAATATTATCTCAAAGCCAAAGCAATTTTGAAAAGAATCTATGAACAGAACGGCTAGAGACTTTTCCAAGTTCAGTGACTCCATGACAATTGGTGGTAAAATGTATGTTTTGGCAAAATTCAAATGTGGGACTAGGTAGGGAGGGAGGGTCTCCCCCAGACCCAGCAGCAGGCAGTGGAGTCTGAGCTATTTAATGGTAGCAGACTGGAGAGCTGTCAGGATTTCCAAGGGATTTTAATAGCCATGCGGTCAGAGTTCCCTGAGTTAAATAACTTCCATTTCCACTCCTGCTGCCAGCTGGCCAAGTGGGGGACCACCTAGGTCGTGTGCCCCCCAAAGGAAATGGAAATGCAAGTCCCCTGCTCTTAGGCTGCCTGGAACCCCATCACCTGGGATTGGTCCCCAGTTAAAATGGAAACCTAAGAGGGGGCAATACTTTGAGCTCATGTTGTCCTTCTCAAACCTGCTCCTGCTCCTGGATGGGCTTTAGGAGCCGCATGGGAAATGGATATTGAATAGGAAGCAGTGGAAACAGGAAGAAAAGCTCTGCCAGAAAGGCGTCTCCGTGGTTGTATCCTCTGCTTATTCTTCACGCCCCGCTGCTGCTCTTTCCCCATCAACAGGTGCAACGAACACCTACCTTCCCTTTCAAGGAAGATGGTTTCAAGACCCCCATGGATGCCTGAAACCCCAGAAAATACCAAGCACAAGTTGGTTTTCGTATCCATACACCTCTGTGATGAAATCTGAATTGTCAGGCATGGTAAGGAATGAACAGTAACTAATCATGAAACAGAACAATGATAGAGAGTCAAGTCATAAGAAATTGATATCTATCTCTCCTCGATTTCTTACAGTACTACAGAGCTCCACGAAATGAGCCTACTTTGTTTTCTTTCCTTACTTATCTTGTTTAGCTGAAGTGCTTTTATGGCCTCTTTAGGACATATCTGAATTGCCAGTATCATCATTCTTGTGTTCTGGGTTATATTGAGTAAATTAAGGGTGGCTTGAATTAAAGTGTTGTTGGGATCTCAACAGTAAATTGGAGAACAAGATGGGTGTCCTAGAGTAGCAGAGACGTGGTGCATGTAGTGTGGATACGCTGGACAAGGGGGTGACAAAAGAGATGACAAAAGATATCTTCAAGCTGCAATAAGGTGCAAACACTGAAACCGTAGCAATTCGTATTCAAATATCCTTTTTAACATTTTTGAACCAAAGAAGGGACAACTCCATCTTGACCCGTCCTTTGATTTTGCACTTAGCCTGGTGGCATGAACGGAGGAAAGCCACAAGAGAAGGCACCTAGGCTGCTGGGGATGCTCATCCTCTCATCTCTGTGGTTATTCAGAGAACACCCCTGCACCTGCCTAGCACAGGCTCCCAGCCCAGCTGCACCATCACCTCTACCAGGTCGTAGCAATGGGAGCAGGCCCACTCAGACCCGTTGGGACCCTCAGGCTCGGGAGCCACTGGACTGTTCACTTCTAAGTGTCACTGAACTTTGGTTCTTCATGGTGCAGAGTTGTCACAGAAATCCATCACCACTTGATGGGACGGAAAGGGGCCTAGGGTGGAGATGGCTGGGATTTCACAAGACAATTAGGAATATACCCTCTTTCCTCCCACACAGACTTTCAGGAATAAAGCAGGACATACAAATCCAAGAGTGATGCCTCAGCCTGCTGCCCTCCCCAACCAGGGAGCCTGGTGTGTCCTGTCACTCGGAGAACAGCTGGCATCTATGTGGTTTTTTTCTTTCAGATTTATTTATTTGAAAAGCACAAACACAAACACAGAGAGCTGTATCTTCCATCTACTGGTGCACTCCATAAATGGCTAAAAACCCCAAATCCTGGCCAGGACTAAGCCAGGAGCCGGGAACTCCACCCTAGTCTCCCACATGAAAGGCAGTGACCTACATGCCTAGGCCGTCTGCTGCCTTCCCAGGCACATGAGCTGGGAGCTAGATCTGAAGCGCAAATGCTGAGACACAAACTACTGCTTTGATATGGGACGTTGGCGTTGCAAGCAGCAACTTAACCAGAGCCCATGTCTTCTTAGTTGCGTGCTGCTGTCAGCTGGAGGAAGGAAAGAAGAAAAAAAAAAAAACCCAAAATACATGTACTCAAAGGCAAATACAAAGCTGTACTATACAATATGGGGTCAGTTTACTTATACAACATTTGTAGATTATGGCCAATGTGATGGTAGGTACAAAGAAGCTTTCTTTAAAAAAATCAAAAGTGGTTATTTATTATTTACTAATTTTTTATCCTCAGTGTCACAATAAAATACACATCAGATTATACTGACTCCAAGTAACTGTGAATCAAATACAAACTAAATTCCTTAGACAGTAATATATAGCAAACCACTTGGTATGAAATTTCTGTAGACAATTCTAAGCAAAGTGTAAATTATTATTAAAATATTAAACACCTGAAAGAAAAAAAAAGGATGACTCTGACCTACTAAGTGGACCTGCTATGTTATTTTCAACCTGCTCATCAAAATGTCAAGATTGGACAGATGGGATGGGGCTGGCAGCGCTTTGCCTTGGAAACTACCTTGCAGATTTGAAGGGCGCGACACATGGGATTAGTATAGACTTGTCTGCACTTGGGAGGATTATTCAGGAAGTGAATGACTGATGGCTTTGAGGGGAGCAATAATAAACTCAGAAGGATCAGTGAGGAAACACAGCAGAGGAAAGGTGACTATTTAGACCAGGATGGTGGAGCTGGAGAGATCTATACCTCGGAGCAAAAAATTATTGAGATTTCAGATTGGTTAGATGTTGAAAGCAACAAAGGGAAAAGCCTGCCATATTTCTTGAGACAGTGATGTTATCTAAAGGAGGGAGAACAGATGGGAAGCAGGGTGCAGAGCAAGATGCTGTCAAGTGTAAGACAGCCATCAATCACCTGGTAGAAATAGAAGCCATGCCACCGAATGCAATCACCCATAGATAGAGGAGCTGCCAGCAAGTGTGGAGGGGTGGATGGAACCTGAAGGAATTCAAGGATGCCTGCTAATGGAAGCTGAGGTGCACAGGGAGCGTTCAAAGGTGAGAACTGAAAAGCATTTGCTGGCAACTTACTTTCCAGAAGGTAGCCAAAACTTGGGGACAGCACAGACACCACTGCAGAACCCCTGGGGACTGGTTTCAGGATCCCTGTAAGATGTGGAATTGGAGATAGACACAACCCAGCAATTGCAACAACCAGTGATGTGGGTGACGGACTAAGCCAGACCCCATACTGGCAACCACACATGAGTCAGGTTTGGGATCCCTTCAGATGAGATTTCTGTGGGGATCTCCCCAGCTGAACCACTGAAGTCAGAACTCCAATCATGGGGAAATGGCTGCATCTGTAGCTTGACTGCAGAGCGCATGTGCCAGAACTGGGCCTCCTCAGCGGCTTACACAGAGCAATGGATGGCATTCCCAGATGGGCATGGAGGATACGGAAGTCCATTGGGGCCTGCAAAGGACATTTGGTACCACAGCAGAGGAAGGAGAGCAGAACTAATTGCTCAACTATCCCAGCCGAGCATTGACAGCAAATATCTGGATGAATGGAGACTTTAAGGTGGACTATGTCAGCCAATGGACGTTGGAAGGATTTCCTCATTCTTGGATCAGCAAGATCATCAGCATTTCGAAACTATCAAATCACTTGAGCAGAACCCCCAGAGCATGCTCCACATCAGGGACCCTGGGATGACATCAGTGGTAGTTCTCCATCCCTGAATACTGAGGCTATTGGGAAGCTGGTGTGTCTTCTCCCCTTGTCTCTTGACGCTCCCGCAGGTACAGGAAGAAGAAATGTGAAACTGGAAACAATGGTCTCGCTCACTAATTCTCAACTCTTCCCCTACCCAATCAACTATTTAAACATCATAAAAAATAAAAATAAAGAATACAGAAAAAAAAAACACAGTGAGGTGATCTCTTCTTGCTGAGTGGATCCTTTGATCATTATGTGTGTCCTTCTTCAGCTCTTCTAATGTTTTTCACATCAAAGTCTATATCATCTGATATAGAGTGGCTACATCAGCTTTTTTTCCTTTTTTCCATTCTTTGACTTTCAGTTTCCACATATCTTTGTTGATGAGATGTGTCTCCTGTAGGCAACATATAGATGGGTTTTGTTTTTTGATCTAGTCTGCTAATCTATGATGTTGGCTTGCTGACTTTAAGCCATTTACATTCAGGGTTAATATCAATAAGTAGTAATTTGGCTCTGTCATTTTATCAATGGGTTGTTCGTTGTTTGATTTAGTCTTTTGTTGTTATTGAGACATTCTCCACCTTTGCCCTTGAATTTGGTAGGTGCTATTCCTTTTCTCTGTCAGGAGAACATCTTTAAGTATCATTTGTAGGGCAGGTCTGGAACAGGTGAATTCTTTGAGCTTTCTTTACAGTGAACGTATTGTATTTCATTTTCAAAAACAAAGGAAAGCTTTGCTGGGTAAATTATTCTGGGCTGACTTTTTTTTTCCTTTCAGAATCTCGAAGTCACTCCATCCTCTTCTGGTTTGTAGCATTTCCTATAGTGGTCAGCTGTGAATCTGATTTGGACTCTTCCGTATGTTAATTGATTTTTTCATGTGCATATTCTTTTCCCTGTGTTCAACTGAAGAGAGCTTGATTATCATGTGTTGCGGTGAAGATTACTATTGGTCAACCCCACTCCTGTGTGTTGCTTCCCAATTCTTCCTCCGAATTAGGGGCATTTTCATTGATTATTTCATTGAAAACATTATTAAACTCAACTTCTCTTTCTGTGTGTTCTGCAACTTCCATAAACCTTATATTTGGCCTTTTAATAGTGTCCCTTGATTCTTGAATACTTCTCTTAGCTTGACAGAGTTCCACTTCCAACTTTTTCTCTCATCGTTGAAGGAAATCTCTTCCAATTCTGAGATTCTTTCTTCTGCCTTGCTCATTCTCTTATTGAGGCTTTCTCGTGAATTTTTAATTTGCTCCATCGTGTCCTTCATTTCTGATAACTCAGTTTTGTTGTATTTCAGTATCGCTATTTCCTGCGTGACATATTCCTTGAAATCCTTGAACTCCTATATGTGCTTCTCATTGTTAAGAAGCTTTATAACAAGCTTTAAAAATTCTTTATCTTTTGTTTCCTCAGTGTCTTTCTCAGTCAACTCTGAAGTTAACAAAAGCTTTTGCTCCTTTATGTGGGAGGCGTCAGTAGTATTCACTGTGCCTCTGTCTCTCCTTTTGCTTCTCTTCATTGCTATTTTGGTTAGCATTCCTCTCCTTGGGACTAGTTGTGGTGTTACCCAGTGGTCCACAGGTCAATTGTATTGATTGTGTTTGGTATCTGGTTCTTCGTTTGTAGTCACTTGTGCTACTGCATCCAGCTCTTGTGCTGGGCTTCCACCATGATCTCTGTAGCCTCAGCTCCTGGCTCACTGCTCTCCACCCCCTGTGATCCTGTGCTGTGACCACGCTGTTGCCTGTACAGCTTTTCTCCCACTCCCAATTTGTGCCAGGATTAGGGAGATTCCAGCTGTCCTCAATCACTGGGTTGTCAGGGGTGCTAGTCTTGCTGGAATCTGCTGGCCATTGGGTCTGAAGCCTACCTGAACCTATTTTGGATGGAACCTATAGTATGCCAAGTCAGTACTCTTTTTCCTATGAGACCATTGCAATGTGTTGAGCTAAAAGTGAATTTTCTTTTAGAATTATATATTTTTATTACAAAGTCAGATATGCAGATAGGAGGAGAGACAGAGAGAAAGGAGGAAGATCTGTCTGATGGTTCATTCCCCAAGCCACTGCAGTGGCAGATGCTGCATGGATCCAAAGCCAGGAGTCTCATCCGGATCTCCCACATGGGTACAGGATCCCAAGGCTTTGGGCCATCCTCCACTGCTTTCCCAGATCACAAGCAGGGAGCTAGATGGTAAACAGGGCTGCCGGGATTAGAACCGGTGCCCATATGGGATCCCAGTGCATTCAAGGCGAGGGCCCTGAAAGTGAGTTCTTTCCTAGCTCAGAGGCTATGCAGCTTGCTCTTGTTGATCCAGCTGCCCTTTCCACCTCCCTCTCTCCACCCAGCCTTTTTGTCAGCACTCAAAGTGAATTTGGTAGGGGTCTGAGCTGCAAAATCCACCCCCTTCCTTCACTTGCCTGTTTGTTCTCTGCCACTTTGCTTCTGCCTGTGGTTGAATCAAGCAACTCAATTGGACAGGCACTTCTGAGTCCACCTCCTGAGCTTCTCCTGGTGAACTCCCTTTTGCACCTGTCCATTGCAGGACCATTGCTGACTGCCGAATGCTGACCATTGCAACACGGTCTCCACTGCTTCCCCTGTCCCTGGATTTACAGGTGTCCCTCCGCTGGCCTGTCCTCTTCTATTTCCTGGGATTACAGCCCCTCTATTTCACCCTTGCTAACTGTTCTCTATCTGTTTAAATGTGTCCTTACCCTATTCTGCCATGTTGTTTCTCCTGACACCTACTATTTTCATGTATTTTCCATCCACGGTCATTGAATCTGCAGGTGTGGAAACTGCAAGGCTGACTATAGTTTCTTTGAGACTAAATCCCTTCAATGTTTTACTCCTTGTGAGGTTCTAGAAGTCAGATAGAAGGTGACCTATTCACAAGGCCCATTTTAAAAGCTTACAGTTGAGATTTCACATATTATTCTTTTATGGAAACACATATTCATTTTAAGTTTGACAACATCTGCCTGTTGTAGCTATGTTGTATCTCAGTTCAATATTGATGAGAAAACATCTTTTTAAGCTTATTACCAAATTACAAGGTGGCAAACCTTGGCGTGCCGCATGTCAAACACTGTTGATCCTGTCTAGGAATCAGACTGTGTTCTGAGTGATGGCTGTTCATTGAAATCTCAACATCAGAGAAATGGCCATGAACTTGATTTCCTCTTTGTGTGGTTCGCTGCTAGGCCCCAGGATTAGGTGAGCCAGTACCTGAAGCAGCCGTGCATCTGGGGCAGGGGAGGAAGCAGGAAGTAATTAGCAGCAGTTCCACATTCGGGCAAACATGCCAAGCCCTTCCGCAGAGTCCAGGGACATGTTAGGAACTCCAGTTGGATTGCCATTGGCAGTCAGTGTCACATGTGACCTGAGTAAAACCCTCAAAAGCAGGAAATAAAATCAATACCTACACCTCCTTAAAATGCTGCTCACAGTGGCAGCAGACGGGAATTAGCCACAGGCCATGCCAACAGGTGAAGGACTGCTGATGACCATGCCAGCTCTGTGGAGGGCTGGGTTTCTAGAATGACAATAAGTCATGT
Source organism: Ochotona curzoniae (assembly GCF_017591425.1). Lineage (NCBI taxonomy): Eukaryota > Metazoa > Chordata > Mammalia > Lagomorpha > Ochotonidae > Ochotona > Ochotona curzoniae. The sequence goes on from NW_024465746.1 coordinate 1,166,845, forward strand.
GCTGTGACAATTCCTTTGCAATTCTTTTGAGGACTATTGGCTGAGATCATGTCTCAAATCACTTCATTTTAGATTGCAGCAAAAACAGAGAAAACTGTCTCTTCAAAGCTTGACAAAGGAATGGCAAATAGGCCAATTTAATCATCACATTTTTGCACACTTGAGCTGAAATATCTACCATGCTGTCATCCATCAACATGCATGATTACTAGGTGTTAGTTAAAACACTTTAGTAGAATTATTTAAAATGTCTACTTATATTTAGATATATAGGTAAGCATGCATACTCATACATTTATCTAGAGGATCTGTATAATGGAGGCAAGTACACCTTGAAATAGAGGTACACTGCAGTATGTGTCTCTACTTCTGAATGAAAGAAGGACTTCCAACGAAACTGTTAACTCTACATTGACACTAGGATGCTGGACTTCATACAATTCTCTATGTCAGGAGACACTTAAATAGAATGGTGGACTTGTGACTGCTGTTATTGCAATGCAGGGGAACGTCGTGGGTAGGGAGGGTGGAAGAGGAAATTCCTGAGCCTCAGGAACTGTATCATGAAAAATGGGGAATTTTTAAGAGGTTTATTTATTTGTATTCCAAAGAGAGATTTACGTAGAGGAGAGAGAGATCTTCAATCTGCTGGTTTACTCTTCAAGTAACTGTGATGACCAGAGCTGAGCTGATCCAAAGACAGTTTCTTCCAGATCTCCCACATCAATACAGGGGCCCAAGCAGTTGAGCCACCTACCATTGTTTTCCCAGGTCAAAAGCAGGGAGCTGGGTCAGAAGTAGAGCTAGTGGCCATATGAGAATCTGGTGTTGTCAGGTGGAGCATTAGCTTGTTGAGGCACCATGCCAGCGCACAGTAGGAATTCTTACAGTACTACGCACAGTCACGTGCTGCATGGTGATGCCTCAGTCATCAACAACCTATAAAAGCAATAGTGACCCTATATGAGTCAACTCACAGGGAGTAAAATGCCCCAAACTGGCTCTATTTGTTTTAGGGTTTTTTCCCCCCAAAAGATTTATTTATTTATTTCAAAGGCAGAATTGGAGAGAGAGAAAGAGAGAGAAAGTCTTCCATTGGTTCATTCCCTAACTGATTTCAATGACCAGGACCGGGCAGGTCCAAAGTCTAGGAGCCAGGAGGTTATTCCAGTCTCACACAGGTGCAGGGACCGAAGCTCTTGAGCCACTGTCCACTAGTTCTCCAGGTCACAGGCAGTGAGCTGGATCAGAAACTGGGCAGTCAAGACTTGAATTTTTACCCATATGGGATACTGGCACTGCAGGTATAACCTCATCTATTATACCATAGTACCAGTCCCTGATAGCAAATTTCCTAATATACATCTTCTTCATTAGTTGATGAATGACTATGTGATTTATAAAGTGTGCACTATATCTTTTCTATCAGAAAAATTACATAATAAACCGCTAATACAGCATATAAGTGTGTATTTCACTAAGTGAAAATGTAAACAGCATGTCTTGTTTGTAGTGTGAACTAGAGAAAGGTGCAGTGTTTCGTCCTCTTCCGTGCCTGTTTCTTGATATTCGCAGGCTCTCCTAGCACAAGCTGTGCTGATTCGAAATCCACAGATGGGCTCAGAAGTGATGACTGTGAGAGGGCACAATGAGAACTACCATGAAACTTTCATAACTTCTCCCTGAACTGCCTGGAAAAGTTGTCGGGTCAGTTCCCTGCAGTACAAAGATCAGGCCCAGCTGGGTTGAGAACTCCACATCTAACCGATGGCTTGACTTATTCCATCCTCCGCCTATTTTCATTTGCTGGAAAACGAGCTATTCTTTTTTTTCTTCCTTCTCCTGACCAGTCCAATTAAGTCAAAACCCCATGTGATTAGACATGAACAACAATAGCATTTCTTTTTAAGACTTATTCATTCTTATTGAAAAGTCAGATTTGCACAGAGAAGGAGAGACAAAGATCTTCTGGCCACAACAGCAGCAGGAGCTGAGCAAATCCAAAGCGAGGAGCCAGGAATCTGGTCCTGGGTCTCCCAAAAGGGTGCAGGGTCCCAAGGCTTTGTGCTGTCCACTGTAGCTTTCCCAGGCCACAAGCAGGGAGCTGGATGGAAGTGGAGCAGCCGGGACATGAACCAGCACAAAACTTTAGCTACTAGGCTACTGCACCAAGCCTCAACAATAGCTTTTACACTTACACAACACGGATCGAAGTTTCTAATTTTTAGCAAAGTATGCTTTCTTTTTAATGAAATGTTTGTGGAAAATGTGTATTGTGAATCATTCTGGCATGGATTTCTAAAACTTTTTGCACCAAAACACACTCATCTTTTAACTCTCTTTTCCCGTGATTTTTTTCAAAGTCCCCTCGTATGATGCATTTTTGCTACCTGTATTGCTATGCTACAGTGGATTCCTTCTAAGTCTCATTTTTCCTGTTGGGAGTCATGGTGTTCCACAAACCTCCAGCACCAGCCTGGCGTCATTAGGCACTTGCACACACTGCCGTGCGAGGCGTGGAAGGCGATGAAGGATGCAAGGACCTTGAGAGAGCAGCCTTGGTTCAAAACCCACTTGGATTTGGCTTCAGGAAGACAAACCGCCCAATGCACTGAGCAGAGACCTGAAGGTGAGAGGTGACAAAAACAGACCCCCCTGAGTAGGCAGGGGTCGGCCACCACAAAGGATTCTCTGAGGCTTCTTGAATAGCTTATGCTTCACTTCCCATCAAATTTGGATTAGTGGTGGCAAAGGATGTAGGAGAACAAATAAAGGAAATCCACAGATAATCCCCAAACCGCCATCTGAGCTAAGAGTTGAAATTCCTTCTGCGCCAAGCCAAGCTGCTTTCTGTTTACCAGAGTTGATAATGAGGAGTAAAATCAACCCTTCTGACTGTAACCTGCTTCCTGTGCCCGGCCCCGCCTCCCAGCGCACAGATGGAAAGGCAGGTGACCCCCTCTGTGGATGAGTCTGTCTCAATCTGGGGGGCAGCGGAAGAGGACTGAGTCCTGCTAAGCTGGGCACTGGCCCTGCGCCAGGGGTCGAGGTAGAGCCACCAAGGGCCAGAAAAGCCGTGATGCTGGGCTCCGTGCAAGGGCTGCCCAGCAGGCAGGAGGAACAGCATGGAGGACAGCGAGTCTGGCAGGGGAGAGGAAAACGCAGCAGGTGCAACAAGCAAGGACCAAGGTGGAGGAGGCTGCTTGGAGGGCCAGAGGTGCCTTGGGGAGCGAGACGGTGTTGAGGCAAAGTTCTGCAGACTCTCTTACCTGTCTCTCCCTCTCTCCCTTGGACACTCACTAAGCTAACTTCTTAACCTAGGAATGACCATGACAAAACCAGGCTCTCACCGGAAGACCAGCTCTGTTACTGGGCCTGAATCCCTAGCTCCCAGCCCCAAGTGCGGTAGTGAGAGGCTCTGACGCTGCACCAGCATGCAGGGGCCCTGATGAGGTGCGCCCCTTGGGCGATGACTATTGTTCCTGACCCCCTCAAGACATGTTTTTCCAGGAAGCATGGAAATGGCTGCCCAGGGTCTACAATCAGACAACTCCACAGTGTCACTAAGGGACCTGGCAATGTCAGGCGAGTCTCATTGGTCCCAACTGTAAAATGGGAACAAGGAAAAACAATCTCACTGCAGCTCACAGGCGTGATACCAGCTAGAGCCAATTATCCTTGCTGAGAACACAGAACACATGCCGCAGACTTTATCTTTTCCTTCCTGCCTATCTTCCTTCCTCCCCTCCTCCCCTCTTTCTTTCCTCCTTCCTTCCCCACTCCCAACCCGCCTCATTTTTTCTTTTTTTCTTTTTGGAACTACCTTTAGCATCATGAACACCGAACCTTCTGATTTCCCATGACTGATACCCTGAGGCTTTTTGCCTTTTTTTTTCTCCGGGAGGTGGTCATAATTTAATAAAGGTGTTCTGAAAAAAAAAAACAATTTTTAATTTAACGATGTCAATACAATAAGAAAGTCCTGCAACCCTAAGAATACACATAGAAGGGTGGTGAGTTACAAAAGAACTGGAGTCTTCTAGGGGTGCAGAAAGTAAAAGAAAGTTGGGTCTCACCTGTCAAGTAACTTCCACGGGAAGTTACTTTCCTTCTAGAAAGTGAAAGTTCTGACCAGCCCTTTAAAGGCACCCAGCACCACCACAAGTCATTTCCGGTGGGCACCTAAAAGGAAGCCCCAGTGAACTTCTAGCCAGTCGCCAATAGTTCCAGGTTCTTCCATAGGCATCCTTTCCATCTTTCACTGACGAGACCAAGGCCTTGCTGAGTAGTTGGCGGCTGAGCCCTGGAAGAGCCCCTTGTTCAGGGATAACGCTTCCTACTGTGCCATGGCACCTCTGAGGACCAAGCCAGGGCTCCGTCCTTGCTGGCTCTCCTGAGAGCCTCATCTTCTTTCCTATCCAAGACCAACTCGCTGTGACTCAGGAGGAGAGAGGCAGGTGCAGGAGGAAGATGGAGCTACTGTCCCACAGTGCTTAGGAGACGGGCACGGCAAGACCCAGCTCTATGCAGGCAGGGCACAGCTGTTTTCCACAGCCCACCCCAGCGGGGAGACACCTGGCTGTCAATTGCACGCAGATCAGGCCTCACACATGCTGACAGGTGCCACCACTTTATCTAGCCTGCCCCTCCTGGTTCTTGCGCTCAAGGGCAATAAGAGACGGCCCAGCAGGGGAGTGTCCACAGTTCCTCTTCCAGGCATGCTCCCAGCTCTGGTTTTTTTTGCTTGCCAGGTGGACACTGCATTCGTGACTTGTACCCAGTCCTGGCACTTTCCAGCTGCTGCTATGGCCTAGTCCAGATGACCTGCACGTATTCTGGCTTTCTTGCACACCAGAGGGTGTAGCAGCCTAGCCCTGCCTGGTCTGCTCCTAGACCAGCCTGCTCCATGTCAGCTCTCATGCCTACCAGCAGAAGCAGCAGATTGGCAAGAGTCCCTGAAGTTCCCCCTACCAGGCCTGCTCCCAACTCTGGATCTTGTGTGTGCCAGCGGGTGTTAAAACAATCTGGCTTGGCTTCCCCTGCCCACAGTCACACTGTGGCACCTGTCAGAATACATGAGGCCCGATCTGGAGTGGGTCAGGCTGAGCTAAGCTGCAATAACTGGAGGTGTCCATGAGAGCCAGATGGGACATGGTTAGACTATGGCTAGGCCATAGCAGAGGCTGGTATGCATAAAAACGGGCCAGAGGCAGGCCTGGTAGGGGTTGTTGGGGGCGCCCTGATAAGGCAACAGCACCTGCTGGTGTGTGTGAGGACCAGGTCTGTGACAGGATGGCTGCGCTGGACTGGACCGCAGCACCGGTTGGTTCATGTGAGATATGGGCTGAGGCAGTACTGACCAAGCTGCATCCACCAGTATGTTATTGGCTGGTGCAGGTGACAGATCATACCTAACCCTCAGACAAGATTTCTTGGGGGCCTCCTCTACTGAACCATTGGACTCAGACCCTGGCCACAAGGAAAATCACAGGGTATGTAGTCTGACCTTGGAGTATACATATCAAGACTGGGCCTTCTCAGTTGTTGATGCCTGTACAGTGAACAACAAGTCCAGATGCACACAGGGTACGTGATGGCCAGCTCCTCTAGGGCAGTAGGGGACATCAACTGCCTCATCAGAGCAAGAAAAGCAGAACAGGTTGGACAACTCTCCTGGCCAAGCGTTGTACCATGTTCCTGGGTCTGTGGGTGTAGTAAGGTGCATCTTGTTAACCAGTAGACCTTGGAAAGATGTTCTCAACCCTGGAGCACAAAAAAACCTGACATGTCAGGATATCAAAACCTCTCAAGTAACACCCTGGGAACACTTCCCCACAACAGGGTCTCTAGGGCGTCATCAAGGACATCATCAATGCCTGGGTACTGATGTGGTTTGACAGCAAAGAGCAACCTTTTTCCTCTCCTTCCCTGCACACACAGAAGAAAAGGAGGAAAAAAGACTGAAACATGTGTCCCACCCACCTGCCTCCATACCTAACCCTCCCCATCTCCATTGGATTCTGACAACAGCATGTAACACTCTCAACTACGTAAATAATATTCAAAATATTATTCGAAAAGATGTTGGTTAACCAGGCCATGCATTGTATCCTAGTGGCTAAAGTCTTTTCCTTGCATGTGCCAGGATCCCATACTGGTGCCGGTTCATATATCCCAGCTGCTCCACTTCCCTCCCAGCTCTCTGCTTGTGGCCTGGGAAAGGACAGCCCAAAGCCTTGGGACCCTGCACCCACATGCAAGACACAAAAGAAGCTTCTGGTTCCAGATCGAATCAGCTCTGGTTGTTGCGGCCACTTGGGTTGTGAACCAGCAGACAGAAGACCTTTCTGTCTCTCCTTCTCACTGTAAATGTGCTTTTTCAATAAAAATAAATAAATCCTTAAAAAATGTTTATTAACCCTCCCAAGTGTGGACTTTTCAGTCATTTCTTTCTAACAAATAAATAATTGGGACCTAGCATTTCCATTGTATCAGGTATTCTTCAGAAGTGGTAGATGATTCCAAGTTTACAGGAGGATGTTTGTGAGTTCTAGGCAAACATCGCATGGTTTCTCATGGAGGATTTGAGCATCCAATGCTCCATGTGTTCTGCCTTGAGGCTGGTGTCCTGACTGTAGAGCGGTGTCCACCCATTGTCCCTGCCCTCTCAGAGCCCCGAGCTTGGGGACAGTCACACTGACGGTGTGAGACTCGGGTCCACTTTCGGCTTCTCCCTAGCGCATCAGGGCATCACTGCTCCGAAACCTGTAGCAGCAGCACATCTGACGCATCACCACATCCCAGTCCTTAGACGAGGCTCTCCGGCCCACAGATCCCTTCTCTCCCTGTCTTTTCTTTCCTTCTCATTTCTTATTTAGTACTTGAAGTACAACACAGCTGCAGAATTCAAATGGGAGTCTCGTTAATACTGTCATGGTTAGTTCAGTTGTTTTTGGAGAAACAGATGGTCCCAGTGCTTGCCGAGTGTTGTCTACCCCAGCAGGTCACCAGGAGCCTCCGGCGAGGGTCTCACAGCAGCAATCAGCAAGGATGGAAGCCCCCCTGGACAAGCCACTTCAAGAGAGACGCTTACTTGGATTTTTGCAGAGACCTTCCCGGTCTTTGAGGTATTGACTTGGCCTTGCAGTTTGAAGTCTCTTAAGGACTATAAAACACAAGGCTCCCTCCATGTTCGGCATTTGGAATCCAACCCCATTCTCTTGTGTTGCAAGAGATTCTTTTGCAGACCATCTGTTATTTAGTAATGTGCAAATTACCAATAAATAATTCCAGATTCCTTTTTGCAAGCATGGCTATAAACAAATTGCTCCACAGGCAAAAATGGAAGTCATTTTCCCTTTGAAAATTCATTAAATTCTGCACGATTGGAAGGGTTGGGGAAGAAGCATCTCCCAGATGGCAAAGAGCGTTATTACTGCACACAAATAATAACGTGAAACCAAACACTGGCAGCTCTCTAGAATCTTCCATGTGCTTCCTACAGACGTTTTCCTTCTGCTGGAATTTCATCCTATGATGTGTGAATGGATGAAACTAGAAAACCCTTGAAGGACAGCATATATGTGTGTACTCCTTTTGTTTATTCTCTTAGCTGGTTGAAACCTTGGCCCACTGTGACTCCTCCTCCTATTGCAAAACAATAGGCATTCACAAATTAGAATCATTTAAGCTTCCTTCTTCCTGGGAGAATATTGGGTCCTGGAGTGAAATCTGAGGTCTGGCTGGGGAGAATTAGGAATTAGCATAAGTTCTTCTGACTGCCTCCCAGTTCCCTTCTATTGGGTGCCCTTCTTACACCCCAATTCTCTTCTACTCTCAAGATGAGTAAAGATGAAAATTGATCTTCCAGCTACTAACTCGCTCCCCGAATGACTTCTCTTGGCAATGACTGATCCAGGTTGAAGCCAGGAACTCAGAACTCCATCTCAGGGTACCATACGGGTGAAAGGGCTCGTTTCTTTCAGACACAATTAGCCACAAGCTGAATCAGAAATGGATTCAAAAGCAGAAGCAGCCAGGATGCCAACAAGCTCTCTAATCAAGGGTGCCAGCAAGGCAAGAGAAGACAGTCCAAGTAATTGGAGTAATTGGAGACCAGGAGAAAGCTCCTGGCTGCTTGCTTCAGCCATTGCCACCACCGTGAGGTGAAACAGCAGAGAGAAAGTCTCTCTCTTTCTCTCTCTCTACTTCTGACTTCAAAATAAATGTCGTAAAGCGTGTGTTTGTATGTGTCTTTCTCTCTGTGTCACTATGCCTTTTGAGTAAATAAATCTTTTATAAACAGCCCCTCACCTTTCCCATATGCGTAACCCACTCATATGAAGACATATGAAGACAATCCCAGTATAGTCATGAGGTTTACTGCAGTCAAGGGTTGTTAATTACCCAAATGTGTACATGGAATAGAAAGCCTGCAGATGATTTTGTAACTTTGCCAACCATAGTGAGATCTATTTGCACCACAGGAACGGAAAGTTAGACTTACGAAATCAGAAGTCAGTGTTTGGGCTGGTATTGTGGTGCAGTGGGTAAAGCTACTGCCTGCAATGCCAGTAACACAAATTGGAACTTGTTCTTGTCTCGACTGATCCACTTTCAAGCCAGTGCCAACCTTATGACCTGGGAAAGGTACTGCAAGATGGCCCAAGTGCTTGGGTCATTGCCACCCCCAATTGGGAGGCCCAATGAAGCTACTGGCTCCTGGTTTCAGATGGGCTCAGCACTAGTTGGGGGAGTGGTCAAAGTTCAAGTCCAACAAAGTAACTGCAGAACCAAGAGGACGTCCTCGAGGTAAGGACACTTCGGAGGCAGCACACCTGTTTGGAAGTCTGTAAATAAACTCCCCCTAAATCATCACATCCTCTAACTGTTGATTCATGCTGGAGCATGAGGAACTTGTAGTCTGTCTAATAACGTTGCAACTGGAAGCTGAAAGAATTGAGAGCTTCCACCTGCTACACGGGCAGTTTGGAAACCCGTAAGGACAAGCCTTGAGCCTTCTCAGAAAAACATAGCTAAATCCAGAATCTACACACAATGTCCACAGTGTTCAATATACAGCGTCAATTAAAAACAACACTATACAAAAAGTCTTTAGAAAATTGGTAAGCATTGATTCCAAGACATCATATTTGTAAATATACAGATACTTTGAAAAGCTCTTTGGAAGTTGTTCAAGCGTTGACAAGGAATCGGCCCGGTCCTGTTTCTTTGTGTGGACAGGTGTCTGCCTCCTCTTGGTCTATCCTGTGTTTTAAATCCTCCTTTGTTGCTTTACATTTCTAATTTTCAAAATCTACTTGGGTTATTTATGTGTTTATTTACTTGAGAGGCCTAGAGGCAAAGACTTCAGCTAGTTCACTCTCCAATGACTAAGCAGCAAGCACTGGGACAGATGAAGCCAGAAGCCCAGAACTCAGTCCTGGTTTCCCTTGTGTGTAGCAGGGACCCCACGTGGAGACTGCCATATCTAGTAACATGTCATTTAGCTTCATGGCATTGTAAATTTCTATTTTTCTTTCTATTGTTGATTTTGTATCATGACTTTTCATTTGAGGGGATGTACAATAGCTGTGAAATGGAGACTAACATCCAAATGTGAGGATGCAGTGTGGTATGCATTTCTGTTTCCAAAGATGGACTTACAATGAAACTGTTTACTACATCTTGACAATAGGATTCTGGACTCTCTGCCATTGTCCATGCCCACAATGATGGACATATGACTGAGTATGAAGAACTATATGTTAGTAATGATATAAAGGAACTAGGTGGGGGGGGGAGGATTTGGGGAGGGGATAAGGGACTATGGAACTGTATCATAAAATGATAGCAATAATAATAAAATGTAAAAATAAATATATAAATAAAAACCTCAAAAAAAAAGAGAAAGAATCTCAAAAGCTTAATTATGGCATATAATGTATGTGCACAGGAGGGGCTTTCAAAAAGTTCATGGAAGCATGGGCATTTGGCACAGTAGTAAAGGTGCCCGCACCCTGGGGCCAGCATAACAGCACAGTGGGTCAAGCCATGGCTTGTGAGCCAGCATCCCACATCAAAGTACAGGTTCTGATCAGGCTACTTTGCTTCTGTCCCAAGTCCTGCTAATGCACCTAGGAAGAAAAGTGGCTCAACCAGCCATGTAGAAAACCCAGCTGGAGTTCCTGGGTCCTGGGTCTGCCTGGCCCAGACCTGGCTGCTGTTACCACTTGGGGAGTGAACCAGAAGATGGAAGATCTCCCGTTTTCTCTTCTCTCTCTCTCCCCGTCCCTTTCTCTTTGATGTCACTCTGTCATTCAAATAAATCAGTGACTAGTTTTTTGTAAATGAGATACAGACATGCAATACGGAATATGATACAGAAACGTCTGTTTCGTGTCCTGGCACCTCAACTTTCTGCTGGTGGGCACCCCGGGAGTAGTGAATGGTGACACACATACTTAGCACCATTGCCCCACAGCTAAAGATCTGGACTGAGCTCTGGCCCCTAGCTTTAAAAAAAAATCAAAAACAAAACCAAAAAAAAAAAAAAAAACCTTTTAAGTCAGTGGAAAAATGGAACTAGAAGAAAAGTTTATTTAGCAGCAAAATATTTAGAATCCTTTAGATATGAGTGTAAATACAGATGATGATGATGGAAATGAGAAGGCAAAATAAAAATCCGTGAAAAGGAATGAAACGGATTCTCTAAAAGTTGGCAGTTTAAAGTGTAAAAACAGAAAATATAAAAATCAGTAAGCTTCTACCACATGTGACATGCATGGAGTGTGACCGAAACAGAGAGAATTGTTATTTATGAATATTGGGTCACTTGTTAAATAAGGAATAAGAACAATACATCGATCTTCATAGATTCCTAAGCCACAAAGGTCAGATGAAACCTTTACAATTTCCCGTGTTTTACCACAGGAAGACAATTTAGAAAATCAACCTGAGGAAAATGAGCAAAACTCCGACCCGTCCCTCGTATGCAAAGTTAGCCTGCCAAAGTGGAACCCATGAGCTTTCCTGTACTTGATGGGTGACGGCCTGCAGGATGGCCCTCCCACGCCGTGGGTGGAACAAGAAAGCCTTCAGCAAAGCCTGCTTCTCTCAAGCTAACGATGGCTTTTCATTGGCTGACTGTGGTACTCAATTCTAGGATTTCATTTTATACTAAAATCAATTACACGAGAGGAAAAAAGGTTGTTGATGTTGTTGTAATGTTTCACAGTTATTTGAGGTTATCTTTGGCCGATTGTCTAATTTATGATTGGAAACGCTTAGATATTTGATTAAAATAGCTTAAGCATCACTTATAGACCAAAAAAAAAAAAAAATCACAATTTAATGATTAGAATTAATGATCAAATCAATAAAATTAAATAGGTATAGCAATGCTTATTAAATAATTCTTTACATGACAAATAGAATTAAATCAATCAAGGCCCTGCTTTTTGATATAGTAATATCCTCCTATTCATAAACCATATAACAAAGCTTTTGTGTGGTTAATGAAGATAATTTCAGAATTTGATGCTAGAATGTTGACTCTGAAAAATAAATGAACATATGAAAACAAGTGATGACTCTTTGGGCTAGAGAGTCCAAAATGAGATTAATAACTTAAAAAGCAGCAAAAGGAAGGCAAATCACGAACAACAATTTTAAAGTTGAGTATTACTCTCTTCAATTTGATTGTGCTGGAATCAAAGATAAAGTTGAACAACTAATATTTGTATTGAATGCACGTTTTTGAACTACGAAAAGAACAAAAGTTAGAAAATGCGAATTACCGAGTAATTCATTTGCTTTACACCCATTGTAAAAAGTGTGGGCGTGGCATAGATAAGTGCATTATGTCCTGATTTAACAGCCTTGAATTGTAATGCTGGTAAAAAAAAAAAAGGTGGGGCCACAGTTTTGACGGGAAGTCCCATTGTGTGCATGGCCTTCTCATTTAGGGTTATTCCTTGGCAGACCTGGTCCCCACCATGGAGAGTGACATGGTTTACAACAATCTGATCACTGTTATGATGTCTCGCTCTTGCCGAAAGAGAGACATATCGAGGAAACTTCGAGAAAATGTGTCTTTAACATCACAGAAAACTTCATGAGACAAAGTATTTAGTTGTAGAGGTTTTCAGTAATTAGTTTAAAATTGTTATGGAATACATCAAAAATAAGCTGAATGGATGAGGGAAAGCGTTTGGCAAAGTTGATTAAGATGTCACTTGGAGTCTTTGCATCTGAAAGCAGGATGTTTGATTCCAGTTATGGCTGATCTGCTTTGGACTCAGCCTCCTGCTGCTATGCATCTGAGAGGCAGCAAGCAGTGCTCAGGAACTCGGGTGCTTGTTACCCACGTGGGCAGGTGCTTGTCACCGACGTGGGTGGGTCCTTGTCACCCACGTGCTGCGCAGGTCCTTGTCAACCACGCGGGAGACCCAAGTGGAGCTCTGGATTCCTAGTGTCAGCTGGCCCAGCCCTGGATGTTGTGGCATTTGGACAGTCAACTAGCAGGTGGAAGATTCTCTGTCCCTCTCTCTTTCAAATGAATGTAAAATAAATAAAAATCTAATGGGTAGGTGATGCATTGGTGGGCAAACCAACTACACCAAACCAAACCAACTACAGCAAAATGCTAAAGCTAGAATTGAGGAGGTGTGTACACAGGTGCTTATAGAACTTTTTTTGATTTTACTGTATCTCTGAAAATATTCATGATTAAATGTTGGAACAAAAAAAGAAATTGCATATAAAATTTGAAATTGGAGTCACATTCCAATAAAACATACACGTTAAAACAAAGAAGAAATCTTTACATGACTTAAAAAGGAAAATATCCACAAATGAAGAAACTCAAAGCTCATATCTATGAAAACCGTTTCCCAGCTTAGATCAAAGTACAGTACACTCTTAACAGAACAAAGATAAACAAATGGAGTCACATAGCTGCTATTTTCAACTTTCTTCTGAATAGCCCCCAACTTAAAGATTTAGGAAAAGGAAACAGGAAGACTACGTAGGTTCAGATGACTTTAAACAATTCTAAGTGTTGTTTGATGAGCACTAAAATATTTCGTAGTATTTTCTGTGATAATCGTTTTATCACAAATAGTATACATTAGCATATGCATCTGATAATCCCAAATGTACTTATTTCTCAGTCTATGATTTCTTTAAATTTTTTTTTTTATTGATGAAGTCAGTTGCTATTGCCTCAACAGAGTAGTTGCTCCAAACTGGAATTAATTAAAAGTAACCATATAACCATAGCGACTCCAGAAAGCTGGCTGCATTTGGCGTTAGTACCAAGAGAATACAATTCATGTAAAAAGTCCAACTAGGGCTCGGCGCGGTGGCTCAAGTGGTTAAAGGTCCTCGCCTTGCACGCCCAGATCCCATATGGGCGTCGGTTCTAATCCCAGCAGCCCCGCTTCCTTTCCAGCTCCCTGCCTGTGGCCTGGGAAAGCAGTCGAGGACGACCCAAAGCTTTGAGACCCTGCACCCGCATGGGAGACCTGGAAGAGGCTCCTGGCTTCGGATCGGCATAGTATCGGCCCGTTGCACTCACTTATGGAGTGAATCATCGGACGGAAGATCTCCCTCTCTGTCTCTCCTCTCTGTATATCCGCCTTTCCAATAAAATAATAATAATAATAATGATAAAGAGTCCAACTATAAAAGCTTAACTTAGTGACTGCATTTGAAAGGAAGGCAAGAATATTAATTTTTTGAAATAAGTATTGTGTTACTTTCATTGGTCTTTACTGTTTAACTCTTCCAAACATACATTGAGAATTACATTTAGGCATGGCCGTTCAGCCTAGCAAGCAAGACACCCAGGCCCGCTCTGAGTGCCTGTGTCTACTCCCAGCCCCACCGCCTGACCTCAGCCCCTACCTACTCACACCTGGAAGGCAGCACCTAAGATGTCGGGTAGTTGGGTCCCTGCCTCTCACCTGCGGGACCCCGACTGAGTTCCTGGCTCCCGCATTTGGGCATCACCCAGCCTCCACCACTGTAGGCATTTGCACAATGAACCAGCAGATGGGAGTTCTCTGTTTGTCTTTCTGTGTCAAATAAATAAATAAAATGTTAGTAATCCTTGACATTCTCCCAACTTCTAGTCCTACAAAGACACAATTCTACATATATTTGTTCAACATAGATACAGTTCTTTGAGAAATACAACTGACCAGCTGAATGTTCTGGAATAAGCAGAAAATCAGAATACCACTGTTTTTGGTAAACTACTTAAATTTGAAATTAAATCCTTCTCTGAGATCTTCAGGTCTAGCAGAATGCACTAGCAAATTCTTCCTCCCAATATTATAGAAACAATTCTGGGAAAAAGATGAAAAGGTACAATTTCTAGTTCACTTCAAAATAAGAAAGGAGCTATTCCTAGTCAATTTGAGGCCAGAATAACTTAATAAAATCTAACAAAAATATTAGCAAGAATGAGAATTCCCGACCAAAAGTCATCATAATCAAAGACGTGAACCTTCTGAATAGTGAGTCAGTAAATCAGTTGTGTACACACTATAGAATGCAGTGTCCAAGACACAGCTTAAGTCCTGAGTGATTAGCAATGAGACATAGGGAGGTAACCCACCGGAACCAAGCTGGGAACTTTGTAAGAAGCCAAACCAGTTTACCATCTAAAACTTATTGAAGTAAATGACAGAATAAAGGAGAACATCAAAAAGTACAATCGTCTCACCCAAGGAAATGATCGAGAAAGCGAAGAAGCAACCAACAGAACGGGAGAAAATCTTTGCAAACTCCACAACTGATAGGAAACTAAACTCACAAAGAACTTCAGAAACTCAGTGACAGCAAAACAAACAACCCTGTGAAGAAATGGCAGAAGGAAATGAGCGAGCACTTTTCAAAAGAGCAAATTCAAATGGCCAACAGCCAAATGAAAAAGTGCTCAGGTGCCCTGGCATTGGTGGGAAATAGTGATAAAAACCATATTGAGATTCCACCTAACTCCAGCGATATTGGCCTACAATCGGAAGTCTACTACCACCTGCTGGAGTGCACGTGGGAAAAAGATACTTGACTACACTGTTTCTGGGAGTGAAGGCTAATACAGCCAGGATGGACAACAGTATGGACATATGACAACTGAAAATTGATCTATCATGTGACCCAGCTCCTGAGAATACAGCCAAAGGAAATTAAGTCTGCATACGAAAAAGTGACCTGTAATCCCATATTTAGAGTGGCATAACCCACAACACTGAAGACATGAAAACAACCCAGATGTCCATTGAAAGGGGAATGGATAAACTATGGCACATCTACTTTACAGAATATTACTCAGCCATTAAAAATAATGAAATGATGGTCCCAACTGGAGACACTTTTGCTTGGTGAAATAATCCAATCGCAGAAGGACAAGTATCACATGTTCTCTCTAATATAAGGTAACATTCTTGCAAATTATAAAACGAATCCATCTACAGGTAAGCATGTATCTACATATATTCTCATAGATGAACTGTATAATGGAGACTAGCATATGAGGAGTGAAGATACATTGCAGTTCGCACCTCTACTCCTGAATAAAAGGAGGACCCCCAATGAAACTGTAAATATACTTTGACAATAGGGTACTAAATGTTCTACCATCGCCTATACCAACAATGCCATGACACACTTACATAGCACAATGTTGGACTTGTGGCTGTTGCTGAAGGACTGTATTACTGTAATAATATGTGGGAAAATGGTATGGGGAGAAGAATGGGGAGAGAGCAAAGGGAGGTAGAGAAGAGAGTCCCTGTACTTTCAAAACTCTCTTATAATCCTTGAGTATTGAGCTCCAGTTCCCCCCACCCCCGGGCTAACTGGCTTGGCCCTGCACACTGCGTCAGTTTTTCTGTGCATCTCTTTCCTCTCAGAGCTTCTGCCCCATGGCCTGCCTCACCTTGACCTTCCAGACCTCCAGAGCTTCTGCCCCATGGCCTGCCTCACCCTGACCTTCCCAGACCTCCCTCGGCACAGCCTGCTTCAGTTGGGAGGTCACCTGGTTCCCCTACAGTGCCACTCTGGTGCCATTTCTGTGCTGTGATGCAGTCAGAAAGCTTGAGTGTCTATGGCCTCACCTCAGTGTTTGTATGGAAAGCTGAAGGTCACCCCACAGAGAACAAGCCAGAGGTCTGCAGGGAGGCTGTCGGCTGGGGAAGCTGTAATTGGGCTAACCACAAGTCAGGTAGCCTGTGTGAGTCGGTAGGGGACACCTGTGGCTTGCTCTTGCTCCTCTTCATTTGGAAGTAGTAACAAAAAATGTGGTCAGATGTCCGTTATTAATGTGGTCCCAGGCACTTGGGGCCGATTGTTGTAGAACGCATGGTTTGGAATGGTTCCTAGAGATAGGAGTCCGTGGGCTGGCTTATGTAATTCGCAGTGTGATTTCTTGGGCTGGTGAATATAGGTGGTGGATTTACTGCCTGGGCTGGTGGGTATAGATGGCAGCCTGATTTTCTGATGGTTGAATGGTGTGGGTCTGTTTCACTTTTATACACAGTCTGTTCATGGCCTATTCATGTATTCGTTCTCATGTCTCAAGGCTGTATTCGTTGTTTGGGCTGTTTCAAAGGTTTTGTTCAGTGTGTGAGTCAGGAACATAAATCTAAGGCCTGTTCATCTTTCTTAGCCCAAGGGGAACACAGAGCTTAGCGAGTGAGTTTAGGAGTTAACAGTCAAGCTGTGACTTCCTGTCTGCCTCCATCTTCCTCTCTCTCTTTTAGAGTCAAGGCCTTTATCTTTATCTGCTGTGTCTCCATGTTTTTACTCTGTATCCTGGGTCTAGGTAGCCAGATGCTCTCCCTAGCCTTGCAATTTCTGGCAGGGATGATGCCATAAACAGAGATTGCTTCTGCATCAGCATCCATTGTGGTCCCAGTCCACCAGCCCCGCTACTGTCACTTCCTCCTACCCCATTCTTTTCTCATTTTACTTACCCAATCATCTTCTGTTGCATAGGAAGCTCTTGCACTTGCTGGTTTTTGCTTGCTGAGCACGCCCTGACCTACATGCTGGGATATGGAGAGGAATCAACTTCGCTGCTTCTCCAATCATGTGTTTGAGTTGATCATTTGATTCTAAAAATCTCTTTTGTTCTCTAATGACAGCCACCTAAAGCTGTGGTCTTTCTTGTACAGACAAGAACAGGTGGCTTCTGCATTACAGGGATGAAGACTTTGCACATTTACAATCACCCCATTTCTTAACAAAGGAGGGAAAGCTGTGCACCCTCAGTAGAACCCACACTTCTGGATCCTTCCTGGGCAGGCACTGTCCTGTCCTTCCTTTGCTGCTGGGCAGCAGCCCGTCCAGCTCCAACTCAGCCAGAGTCACGCTGGGAACAAGCCACCGTCTGCAGGGTGCTGTGCTGCTGGGCTGGTCAGCGCACCATGTTAGGTGCAGTAAATGAGTTTCGATTTCTGATACTTTTCTTGTTGAACTTTTTTCTTTCTTCTGATAACTTTTCTTGCAGCTCCATCGTGAAGTCATGGAGCCCTTCTTTCATAATTAACTATACAATTCTGGAGTTTTCTCCGAACTCACTTGTGTCATCAATATCAGATCAAGACTCAGAAGCCTGAAATTGCTTTCATTTCTGTCTTCCTGGGCTGTCTCCTCTGCCAAGTTGACTGTGACCTGCACAAAGACAGACTACCTCTGACAGTTCATGCTTCTTTCTCCAGGGACTAGGGGCCTTGACTGATTAAACAGCCTTGTTGATATTGGGGAGACATTGCATCCCATCTGCATACAATGAAATTCCTTTCTCCCTGTTACTTGTGCACTGCCTCCATGTATGCTAACCTGTAACAGAGTTCATGTTGCCACTACTCTATCAAGTGTATTCAAATAACTATGGCAAAAGCAAAACAACTCTTTGCTGTGTTATACCTACATGTTGGCTCCTGCCATTTAGCCAATACTGGCAAATGAAATGACTCATCGTTAAGACCATCTCCATAGTTGTGTGTATTTATGAGGACAAATGTGGGGAAGAAAAATGCAGCTGGCAAAACACATCTTTGCCTGGGATCACATAAGTGAAGGCAAAAGTCTGACTCTGCTCCTGTAGAAGGTTGGGAAGTGTTGAAGGAGGGAGCAGGGAGCAATTTGAGCTCAGGGTAACCTAGGATGAGTCAACATTTTATCCCTGGCAACTACAGCTCATCTTCACCAAGCTGGATGCCCCTCATTTCATATTTATCCTTGGGAGAAGAAAAGTGGGGGAAAACCGTGGCCTGTATTTGTTACTCTGCAAAATTAGGAAGCCGTGTCAGGTGATGCTACAAGGGTGCTACAGAAAGTTCAAGAAAAATGCGCGTTATGAAAAAACTGCACGGAGTTCACAAAATGTTGCAGAAGAGAATTTACCCTTTAATTTCATCTGTCTAACTTTCTGAAGGGCCCTTGTCACACCCCTGAATGCTGGGATGTCACAGACACAGTCTGGGCTGGAAGTAGATGGAATCCTGTTCAGGCCAGAGAAGGAAGATGGACAGCAGTCCACCACGGGGTCCTGAGTACCCTGCCAAAGCAGCCTGGACTTGGACAAGTGACTTCTCTTACATCACAGAGTGTCTGGGGCTGCTGCTACTTGCTGCATTTTTCCTCTTATGAAGGCTTTCTTTGTCCATTCTCCCAGGAAGAAGAACAAAGTTAAAAATCTTGTTTGTCTTGTAAAAGAAATGTAGAAAGCTTGATGAGGATGAGAAAACAGGATACCCCCCCTTCTTATCTATAGAAATACCGTCGTCACCCCACCGCAAATGAGGGTGAATAGAGGTGGGGCCACGTAGTGTAAGCAGGAGCTTTGCTGTGTGTGAATTGGTCCAAATCCTCCCAGCTTCCTGCCAGGGCATTGAAATCTTTTGGCTCATTGTGGGATTTGGATCAGGGACAATGTGCTCTGAAGGGAGTTTGGCATACATAAGTCATTATTATTAATAAACACTTGGCAAATGCCAGCCATATGCCTAATGTAATAAAGCTCTCATTTTCTTCGTTACCAAGTAAAGGAGAAGGCGACTCAGCTCCTCCTTATCTGAGAAGAGGCAATTGTACAGTGCTCCTGTCTTTGCTAAAGACAGTGCTTTCCAAGGGTTTTCTGCCCTCTCTTCTTGAAAGAGAAAATTCCAGAGCACTCAAATTGGCGACTTTAAGCTCTTCACCCCTTTCATTATCAAAAGAATGAATCTCAACAAGGAATATAAGTGTCTTCTGACATAGCTTTCAGGCCAACCTGCTCTTAGAGCATGACTCATTTTGTAGCGGCTGGACTTGAATGGTATGTGGCGTCCAGCGGGGCTCTTTCTAAATGAATGATCTTGGATTACACAGATGAGTCTTCCAAAATATATGGTAGAAAGAGCTGTGTTTATTTGTGGTGGGCTGTTTTGATTTTCTCCCTGTTTTGTTCATCTGTGCACGTCTGCCTGCGTGTTCAATTATGGCAGGGAAAGCAAAGTGAAACTCCTTGGAGGAGCACATGCAGAAGCTATTCAAAGAAGTGCCCTTCCAGCAACTTCCAGCAGTGATTCGTGCTCAGGAGAACTGGAACCCAAGTTCTGAGGGCTCTCACTGGGACACAGGCTCACTGCTCTTCTGCCTGCTACACCAAGTCCATTCCTGCCTACAGGCTGAGTAGATCACCCTGTATCATTACAAATTGAGAATTCAGACTTGCAGTCCTCTCAGATTCGTTCCTTGTTAGCCCACTCAAGTGTTTGAAAGTTTCTGCTAAGGAAACGTTCATTTGTCCATTTGTTCGTTCAAAGAAGTCTTACCCTTTGCCTGTTGTGTGCTCAAATTGCTTCCCATCTTTCAAGATCATGGCCAACTCCACTCACACATCCACCTATTTCTCACATAACTGTGATGCACAGAGCCCTGACCATCTGTTTATGGCCTCCCCTCCTTAGGAAGCTGCAGTGGCTTCCTTGTTTTATGAGGTAGATGCTCACACCCTCAGGACCTTGGTGTCTTCCTGCATTCTTGTGACCAGCCTCACTCTGGCAGCCGAACCTCCCACTGCGTCCTCTTGATCCTCGTACCTCCATGGGCTCATGTTCCTTCTGGCCATGAGACCTTCCAACTTGCTGCCCTGCTGTGTAGAAGAGCCCCTTCCCCCATGCATCCTTCTCTATCCTGTTAACGACTATCAGTTTTGGGATCCAAACTTCACATTTTCAAGAGGTGTCCCCATGCATCACCCAGCACCTGGTCTGAGCTAGGCTCCCCTCTTTCCCACACCTGGAGGCCCTGGCTTGTTTCTCTGTATGGCTATCTCCCTATCTGCCTATCAGCAGACCTTGCTGTCATGTCACGTCTTCACATGTTGCTGGAGTACAGCTAGGTACTTGGCAATCATAGGGTGCTCACTCACAGAGCAGACGTGTGGGACAAATCCCTTGCATTCTTCCCAGGCTAAGCCTTGGCTATAGACGTGAAGTTCTGTAGAAGGAGCATAAACTCTGGAGCAAACAGAAAATGACAATGCAGGCCTTGTGTGTTAGCTCCCATGCACACTTGAAAAGGCACTTGGGGGCCCGGCACGGTGGCGCAAGTGGTTAAAGGTCCTCGCCTTGCATGCCCGGGATCCCATATGGACGCCGGTTCTAATCCCAGCAGCCCCACTTCCCTTCCAGCTCCCTGCCTGTGGCCTGGGAAAGCAGTCGAGGACGGCCCAAAGCTTTGGGACCCTGCACCTGCGTGGGAGACCCGGAAGAGGCTCCTGGCTTCGGATTGGCATAGTATCGGCCCGTTGCGCTCACTTGGGGAGTGAATCATCAGATGGAAGATCTTCCTCTCTGTCTCTCCTCTCTGTCTATCCGCCTTTCCAATAAAAAAATAATAAAAATAAATCTTTAAAAAAAAAAGAAAAGGCACTTGGACTAGGAAATTTTTTGAAAACTTATATTTTAACTTTAATACTTTTAAAACTGTGGTATTCCACTCTCTTATCAATATGACAGCTTTAGTAAGATGAGGATGTTTTTTAAAATCTGTCAAAACATAACTTTAGGGAGAGCCATCTGGTAGAGTGGCTAAGCTCCCAAGCAGAGTGATTTCATTGTGCATCCTAGTGCCCACAGAGCCTGGGTCCAAGTCCTGGCTCTCCTCGACTTTGAGTCCAGATTCCTGCTAAAGTACATCCTAGGAGGTCACAGCTCATGACTCAAGAACTGGGTTCCCTGACACCCACATGGCAAACCAGGAACGAGTCATAGGTTCCTATCTTTCACCTGACCTATCCCTGACACTTGCAGACATCCGAGGAGTGAACCAGTGAATGGAAGATTCTCTCTCTCTCTCTCTCCATCTCCCTCTTCCTCTTTGCCTTTCAAACAAAATGCAAGCGAGATTCTACAATGACTTCACAGGAAGAATATTCAAGGTATTTCTTTGTGCCTTCCTTGCCCTTTGTGAGTTTAAATATCTTAGATTGAGAAATAGGGAGATAAAGGTGTTTCCTCTTATACAGGCCCTCCAAGGTTGGATAACTTCCTCAGCAGCAGAATGACAAGGGCCTGCGCTGGGGCACTGCCTGTACTGACCCCTAACACCGCCTCACCCAGGTATCCTCCCGCCTGAGACCTCAGCCCTCGGGGGTCTCTGCTCAGGACCCGAGTGGTGTCAGGCGGAAAAAAGGAAGGTTTGCTGTAATATCTTCCAGATGTCAGAAAGATGACGTTACTTTCGCAATTTAATTGCTTGCAATAATGAAGGGGTTCAGAAAGGCAGGGAGTAATTAACGATTTTGGGTCAAGCAGAAGTTTTGTTTTTAATGATGTTGGCAGGGGCAAGGGACAAAGCCTCCAAAGCCACAACCACCTACTGTCTTTGAGAAGGCTGTGGTGATGGCAACTGTATTTTATAAACCGAAGTATGGCCTGACAAAAGAATAAAAAACCCAAGTAGAAGAGCCCACCAGTTTTGACTCTGGAATTTATTTTTTATAAGCCTTAACAAAAGAAATAAAAATAGATCTATACACTAACGTGTTTTAAATCATCCTTTGGGAAAAAAAAATCATAAAAATACCTTTAACTGGGACTCTTCCAGAAAATCTGCCTTATAAATAAACATGTTTCATGGGAAGGAAATGACTTTTTTTTTTTTTTGGTGTATACACAAGCTTGTGGGTGTTCAAAGTTTTCATCTTGCTGTGGACTACAGACCCTGGTTAAATCATTGAACCCTCCTCTGCGAGAGGACGGAATTCTGAGCACTGCTATGGGTCTTTAAATGTTTGAAATTTCATGAATCTATGCCTGCCTAAATTATCTCCTTTCAAACATGCCTTCCCTGTTTTATTTAACAAATTGGTTTATTCCTTGGTGGAACAAGAGAAGCTGGAAGGACAGGCACCACCCCCTCTCTCCACCCCCTACCCTCAGCCCCCGCCCTGCCCTTGCCCCACAAAGATCTCAGTGATATCCTGCCCTGTGCCCACTGCTGGCTTCGCATGGCTAGACCCCTGTGTGTAGCTGGATGGTCCCGGATCAATCATTAGCAAATGAATGATGTTACTATGCATGTTAACTTCCAGGAAGTACCTCCCCCCACTGAAAGCCATATATCATTTTATTAGAAAACTTTGTAAAATTCCAGAATAGGAGACAGCAATCCTAAGTTAAGCATTCATGCCATGAACCAGCATCCTGGGATTCATTTTAACACCAAGCAGTTGAAGAAGATTGTTAATAGCCTAGGGAATTCACTTTGTAATATCTTGGTGGATAGTGGCACTAGTAATTATTTGTACTTGATTCACACCCCATCAGCTCACCCACATAAGGCACACAGTTCAATGTTGTTTTTTTTTTTTTTTGTAAGTTGACAGACTTCCTCAAACACCCTAATTACATAATTTTGGGAATTTCCACCACTCTAAAAAGAAACTTCTGATCCCTCAACCCTTGCAAGCACTCTTCCCCCTTTATGCTTCTGGTCCTAGGTAATGATTTATCTGCTGTGTCAACTTATTTTTTCATTCAACTCCTTTGTAAATGTAACAGTCTGGGTATTGCATATTGTGCAATGACAGAAACGAAGCTCTGTTTCATCAACATTTCAATTATGGTATAACCAATCTTCGTGAATGCACGAAGAAAGAGAATACCTAACTATTCAAGGTGATTGTCTTCGGGAACATGTGTCTGTCTTTATGTTCTGCATTTCTGCACTGATTATGTGTCAGTTCTGTATCAGAAGTTGAGTCTTTTTTTTGTAATTGTAGAAGTTGGTAAAGCATTTAGTTCTGTTTGATGATGTTGCAAGTCACTGTAGAGACCCAGGAGCCTCACGGTTATGCAGCGAGGTGTATCGGACTTGAAGTGACAAGGTTTTCTATTTCATGATGAATATCTCTCCTGAAGCTTAACAGCTTTGCCTTCTAATCCGCACTTTCCCAACTCTATTATAAATTTTATTTCAGTTTATCTACGATACAATTTGTAACATACTTTTAAATCCTTCTGGAATGAGGCCCAGTGCAAACATACAGGCTGATACTATATCAATCAGATTTTAAATAATTTATTTGTTTTCATCTATTTTAAGTGAGAGAGAGAGAGAGAGAGATCTTCCGTCTGCTTATTTGTGGTCCCTATACCCACAACGGGCAAGGCTGAGCCAGGACAAAGTGATCTGGGTTTCCCACCATGGTCGGGTATCATGTCACCTCCCAGGATCCAGGAACTTCTTCCAGGTCTCCCACACGGGTGCAGGGTCCCAAGGATTTGGGCCGTCCTTGATTGCTTTCCCAGGCCACAAGCAGGGAGCTGGATGGGAAGTGGAGCTGCTGGGATTAGAACCGGCATACCCAAGCAGTCGGGTATTATGTCACCTCCTGGGGCCCAGTAATAAGAAGCTGGAACGGAAGCACTTGGGGTAGAGGGTATAGGCATCCCAAGCAGTGGCTTAATCCCCTGTGCCACAGTGCCCAAGCCAAGATGCCAATCAATTTAACAGAGATGAAATAGCTGGCGGTGAATGGGGGAAGCAGTCATCAGAAACTTTAGCCTTTACATATAGAGCTAAGTGGGCCAGCTTGCCTTCCCGGGTTTACTAGCAAGGAGTACAGTTGAATGCTGTGGAGTCTCTCCACTCTGCCCTCTTGTTCCCTTGAGGAGTACCTCGTGTGGAAGGAAATGTCTCCGAGTTGAGCGCTACACAAACTCTATCAGGGTTATGTATGGTGTTTATTAAGAATGGGAGACCTATTGAACCTAAAGGAGCAGAGGTGATGTCTAGGAATTTCTGCTTCACTACTCCCCAGGTGCTTCCAGTGTACACAGAAGTTCAGGAACCCCGGGAGGAAGACAGAGATTGGTGCTGGCTGGAAGGCGCCCGTCTCCAGAGCACCGCCCCACCCCCCAGATCCCTCCTGCTGGAGCCTGCATCTGGCAACAGAGGCTTCCAGAAAGCCAGGGTTCCATCCCCACAATCCCACTCCCATGCCCACTTCAATCCCACCAGCTCCAAACCCTAAACTTTCGGCCCGCCCCGCAGAGAAACTGCTTGTGGGTCAAAAACTCATGACCTTGGCTCCAGATGTTTTGCTTTTCTGGACAGCCCACCTCTGTAGGCGCCTGGGTCTCACGAAGTCAGGTCATTTGGGGGCCCTTGGCACGCACAGAGGAGGCCTCCCCAGGAACGCAACTTCAAGGGTCCAGCTTGTCTCAGACTTGGCCTTGGGATAACCAGCTTATTCCCCCAGTGCGACTGCAGAGAGAAGGCCAACACGGGTTATTTTCTCAAGTCAGACATGAGCAAGCGCTGTCAGTCAGCTACAGCTTCAGCTTTCTCGTGGCTCCGTGGGTAACAGGAAAAGGATCCTGAACAGAGCTCACAGTCCTATAACTGTCACCTTGATGTGAGATCTGCATATCTACAAGCTGTCTTTTTTTTTTTTAATTAAGGCTCTGAAACCCCAAGGTAGTTTTGATTGGGAAGTTTCTGAGTGAGCTGAGCAAGGCATGAGTGTGGGCCTGTGTATGCATGCCTCTGGGTCATGCGGTCACATATGTGTCATGTGTGTGGTGCGAGACTCTGAAGTTCCTTTCTAGCTCCAAGAGTCTCCCTAACACATCAGCTACTCTCTCGGGCTACCAGGGCAGATTTCCCTGCTTTTTTTTTTTTTTTTAAAGACATGGGTTTTCTTCAAAGTAGAGAAAAGGGTTCCCTCCTTGTTTGCAGAAAATAGGAGCTGCTGAGCAGATCTCTCCTTTGCTGATGTTCTCCTAGCATCCAGTGTCTGAAAAGCCTTTCTTCTCTCCGAGTAGTTTGTTCAAGAGGAGGCAAGTGCTTGAGGCTGTCAAGTGCAGTCATGTGTGTGTTCTGTGTGTCTGCATATGTGTGGTGTATGTGTCGGCACAGCCATATGGGCTTAGCAAAGGGGCATGTTCTGACAATGTGACCTGAGCTGCATGGCAGTATGAACCCCAGAACCTGCATTTACCTACACCCAAGTGACCTGCCTCTCACGGGGGCTCTGGCGATCAAAACAGTCAGAGATTAGACTCAGGCAGGAGAAAACAAAGGAGGATAGCACACGCAAGGTGTGTGAGCCTGTTGCCAGTATCAACAGCACATTGTAGTTTTCAAATGCGTTTTATTTATCTTCTTTATTTGAAAGAGAGATAGAGACAGCCCAAAACCACTTCCCAAATGCCCTCAGTCTATGAGCCCATGCCAAGCCAAAGACTCTCAGGTGAGTGTCAAAGATGCATGTACTTGGGCCATCAGCCTTTGTCTCCCAAAGCAACATCATCAGGAAGCCAGAGAGAACAGAAAGAACTGGGATTTGGATCTGAGCACTGTAGTACAGAACATGAATGCCACAGGCAAAGGTTGACATGCTGTGTCAAATGCCACACCCAGCATACAGTTTGGCAGTTTCTTTTGTTTTTGGTCGGGGGAGGGGGCAGGGACTACAGAGAAACAGATAAAGACAGAAATACAGTAAACCCTCATGAGCTGACTCACTTACCAAACCCCTGTACTGATGGGAGCTAGGGCTAGCACCCAACGCCGAGCCAGGAACGCAGTCCATGTCTCCCAGGGGGGTGACAGGAACCCAGCTACTTGGGCCATGGACCTGCTGCCTCTCAGGCTCTACACTGGTGGGAACTGGAGTCAGGAGCCAGAGTGGGAGGCATAAAAAGGCATTCCGATGCAACATGCAGGCATCTTAGGCACCAGCCTCAATGCCAGCTCTACACACTTTTTTTTTTTAATGAGGATAGGGTATCCCCTACCCTTCAAAATAATGATAAATGTATTGTGCAGTTAATACATAAACCAGTAACCTAGTTGCTTATAGTCATTAACAAACACAGTACATGCTGCATGAACTTGCTCTGTGTTTCTACAGCTTGCAGGGCAGTAGGTGTGTCTACACAGCACCAGCATAAACATTGGGGACGATAGCTCCATCATCATCTTACAGGATCATTGTCCACTTACGGAAACATCGTTACATGGTACAGGACTGGGTACATAACAGGTGTGTGTATATGAGTGTGTAAAAATAGTGTAAAATTAGTGAGGATCTACATGAGACCAGCACTGGGAAGCTTTCACTCCCTGGTCACTGATTCAAACCATGCCTGGCTTTCATCAGTCAACTGGATCACCACCAGGTGCTCGCTGCTAAGGGGGTTAGAAAAAAAAAAAAAATGGACTCTGATTCAAACACATTTCCAGTGCATTTGCATAGGCGCCACCTGCCAGCTTACCCCTTCTGCAGCTAATCCACACTGGATGATTGTCAGAACCTTGTGCACCAGGAGTCATCCTCGCCTCACCGCTGAAGACGGGAGGAGGCTCAGCTTCTTCCACCACTGCTCATCATGGGCACAGCCCAAGACTGGAGTGCAGGGTCAGCCCAGGAGCCAGGTTGTTTGTTTTCAGGAGTTTGATGAGTCCCTAGGCAATGGTGTCACCTACTCCCATAGAGGAGACCTCGTAGAGGGAGACGCTCTCAAATTCACAGAAGAATCTCTTGGAGGAAGTGATCTTCCTTGAAGGGTTTTGCACATGTGTGAGCATCTTAAGCAGTTACATCTATTATACAGGATGTAAGATGTCACCGAACTTATTCAAATTATCATAGTTCAAGTCTGCAGTAGAGCTTTTCTCTCCAAAGGTTTTATACTTCTTATTTCAGGATACATCATCCATATAATCCATTAAATTAGCAGCTTTTCCCCCCTTCTTTGAAAACATCAGATAATGGAATCTTTCAATGGATGTTTTGGCTCTGCTGCTGCATCGGTTGATTTCTGCTAGTGTAACATCTTGGGACTCCAGGTGTGTGCTTGGAGGGAACTCCCGCTCTTTGGAGGCGAGATGTTCCTACTCCTGCCGGAAGCCTCATCCGTGAGCTGAGGTCCAGCAGGTGAAGTAAGAAATCCCCACTGCTGCCCCAGGGCAGGTGCTGTCTGGGGCCTCCCTCCTTGGGCTGTATTCTTTGGCTTCAGAAAGACAGAAGCCTGGCCCCCAGCCTGTTTTGGTCATCCAGCCGAGCCTGTGGGAACTGGTGGAGGCCTTCGCTCGCAGATAGGGTGTTCCTGACCATCCAGGTTCCACATTCCAGGCCTTGACTCTCTCCCTTCCTGTTCTTCTCTTGGCCCTCCCGCATCTCAATCACTGGTCAAGGGGAACGAGCAGGCTTCAGTAACTACCAGGAGATCCCTTGCCTTGAGGCAGTGCAGTCTGCATTTTATAGGACTCCTTGCATCTGGCTCTCAGAGGAGCGGGGAGTGAGCCCCGTAGGTCTTATCCCCCACAGCCGACCCTGTGGCCAGCTCAGGTCTGTTGTGCAGCCCATGGGCACTGACTGGGCACATGGATTAGCCTTGAGCACCCCTGGGAGCTCCTCCTCTCCCCCTTCCAGAAATCAATTATACCAGCAGGTGCCCAGGCCCAGGGCACCCAATCTGTGATCCTAAACTGAAAATGTCCCCTTCTTTCTCCTCCAGCCTTAAAGATTTCCACTGCCTCGGACAGACAAATCTGAGCTGTGGGTACCCGGGTAGGTCTTGAGGAGTTAGTCAAGTTACCATTTTAAGAGTGGTGGGTGGACGGAGGCAAGTGGGATGGCCAGGAGCCCCAGGACCAAAGTCCCAGGAGTCAGGGTCTGCCAAGTCCCAGGCCAGCTAATCATGCAAAGTGTCCTCCAGGCTCAGTGTAGGGCAGGCCCAAAGACTAGTTGGGGATGGTATGGGTCTCCTCCATAGACCAGGTTGCTAAAGGCAAGAGTTCCAGGAAGCCACTCCGCAGTACCATGGTCTCCGTCCGTGACCTCACCGTTCGGCCACTTCTCTCCCATATGAGAAGCAGCACCCGCCTTCGCATTCTTTTTGCTAAAGTGGGGCTAGTGGCCAACTCCTTCTCTGAGGCCCTCTTGTCCAAGGCCCGGGCTGTTCCTGCAGCAGCAGCAGACAGCTCCGGCCTGTGGACAGTGCCCAATTGAGTGCCCAGCTGCCTATTGGGCTCTAGCCAGCAGATCTGAGTAATGTGTGGCCACTGCCCCTTGGGCCAGGCAGGCCAGGTTCAATCAGATCTCTAGCGATGTGGTCACCCAGGCCCTGTGGCCACAGGGTCCCCGAGGGACAAGCAGGGGATGTGGCAGCTCCACTTGGAAAGCCCACAGTGCTCTCCCTTCCTGTTCCTCTCTTGGCCCTCTCTGTCCCAAATGTTTTGAT
This sequence comes from Ochotona curzoniae, assembly GCF_017591425.1. Classification (NCBI taxonomy): domain Eukaryota; kingdom Metazoa; phylum Chordata; class Mammalia; order Lagomorpha; family Ochotonidae; genus Ochotona; species Ochotona curzoniae. The sequence goes on from NW_024465746.1 coordinate 1,195,602, forward strand.
TTTCCCAGAGTGACGATGAACGGGTTCATTTTTGCGTTAGTTTCTCTGATGCCTTGCACAACCTTGATGATAAGTGGCGCTTTTTCTAGAACTTGTGCTTGGACCTGGGTGTGCAGTTTCCGATACAGAATGGACCTCCTGGGCACAGGGTGCCTCCTTCAGGGACTTTTTCTGTTGACTCAGTCGCCCGCTGAGGCCGTGCCCTTTTCCTTCTCCCCAGATTTAAGATCCTTTGATCTCCCTTTTTAGCTTCTGCCCTGAGCACTTGCTGGTTCACCACTGACATTCAGGAGGGCTAGAATTCCATTGTATTTGCCTTTGTGTCATCTGTCTCTAGACACACACCTACCAGGAAGTAAACAATCAAAAATATTTCTGGAGAAGGGGTGAGCATGGTGGTGCAGCAAGAGTTAAACTACCTCTGGGGATTCTCTTATGTCTTAGGGAGTCCCTAGGTCAAGTCCTGGCTACTTTGCCTCTGATACAGGTCCCTGCTAAGGTGCATGGAAGCAGTGGGTGATGACCAAGTACTGGAATTCCTGCCACCCACACAGGAGACCAGATGGAGTTCCTGGCTCTTCCCTTGGAACTGGACCAGGGCCACCTACTGTGGCCATTTAGGTCAACAGGCCACCAAGTGAAAGACTCCCAGGTTCTCTCTCTTCCTTTTAAATAAATAGGTAAATAGATACACCTTTAAAAAGATTTCTGCTGGCCAGCATGGTGATGTAGCAGGTTAAGCCTCTACCTGCAATGCTGACATCCCATATGGGGACCAGTTCAAGTCCTGGCTACTCCATCTCCCTTCCAGCTCCATGCTAATGGCTTGGAAAAGCAGCAGAAGATGATACAAGCACCTTGGGTCCCTGCCACCTACGTGGGACACCCAGATGGAGCCCTTGGCTTCTGGCTTCAATCTGACCCAGCCACGGCTCTTGTGGCCATCTCAGGAATGAATCAATGCATGGAAGATCTTCCTCTCTCTTTTTAACTCTGCCTTTCGAAAGAAGTAAAATAAATCTGTAAAAAATATGTCTGGATAAACAAGATATCAGGATGTTCCAAATCATAAATTCCAAGTTCACCAAATTAGGGAATCCTAATTCTCTGAGTGCCTCAGTCCCTCCAGGCAGCCATCATGGAATACCGCAGCATGAGTGGCATCTGAACAACCACAGCTTACTTCCTCCCCTTCCAGGATCTGGGAAGGGCAAGATCAAGGCCCCCAGCAGCCTGGGCGTCTGGGGAGGCCCCACTTGCTGGTTTGTGGGTAGCAGGGGTGAGAGGTTTCCTGGGTCCTCTTCTAAGGGGGCACCATGTTAATGTGGCTTCTGTTGCTATCACAAGATACTTGGCGCTGGGACCTTTGAAAGGAAAGGGGTTTATCTGGCTATAGGTCTGGTGGCTGAACTGTCCAAGCAGCAAGGCACCAATGGTGGCAGGTGCAGCAGTTCCCTGGGTGTGTCACAGCAGGGCCATGGAGCGGAAAGGGTGGCCTCTCTCCTTCACAGCCCACTCTCAGCAGTTAGAATCCCACAGCAATATCCCATCACTCACATCCTAGCAGGGCCCACTAGCCCATGTTGGTGGAGGCGGAATAAAAGGCTTGTTTAGTTCTCTGGTTGAAGAGACCAAGACACTTTATCCGGCTGAAAATAGCCACCCTGCCCTATGGACCCAACAAAGCCTGAAAGCCTTAGGCATACCTCAGTGGCAGCCTCCAGCTCACAGGCATCTTCAGGCTAAATGCAGACACCTGACCATAGAGTCAGGTGCTAACCATCGATCAGTGCCTGTAAGCACGTGGCTTAGGCCTGTGTATGGGGTTCACATTAAAAAAAAATCTGGCAACAAAAGGAACGCAGGGAGCTTCCAGAGCAAGGGTGGGAACTGCAGGTGCACTTGGTTCAGAGCACAGAGCTAGAAGCAGGGAGAGCAGCAAGGGGTGAGGCTGCTCAGGAGAGAGAAGTTGGGCAAAAATGGACCTGGATGGAAAGAGGAGCAGCCAGTCGGGGAGCAGGTGCTGAGGCTAGAAGGAACGCAGTAGGTCACACACCAACACATCTTTCTTCGGGCTGAGACGCTATCTTCCAGGCACTTTCTGCAGTCCCACATCTTCATTTTGGGTGGTGACTCCTCCCTATTTCATTCATGTGGCTTCTCCCTGCCCTATTCCCACTTCACATGTGGGAGTGTCCGAGCTCACCAACAACAGGTGCTCCCTCAGAGAGCAGGTGTTTGGCACTGTCAAAGGATGTTTGGGTGGGCATGGAGAGTAGGACTCACTTGGCCTAAGAGCTCCCCTACCTCCAGCCACCATCCCACAGCAAGTGTGGTATGTTGGAGGCACAGCTGTTTGGCCTCAATGAGAATTCCCAAGACATGAGGAAAGTTAAAATCTCGGTGTCTCCACAGCTGCCTCTCACGGGTCTTCTAGGGAGTGGCCACAGCCACAGCCACCACTGGGTTTTTGTAAGTGGCTGGCACTCTTCGACCATGGCCATAGGGCTCAGTACCACCAGCGGCTCCCTGGCATGCAAAGCTGATTTTCTTGGCATTTTCTTTATTATTTCTGCTTGCATTCTCTGTCCTCCATGCCAGGTCCCTGGAAAGTGGCTCCCTCGTCCACCACCCCAGCAAGGGAGGAAGAGGTGTATCCCCAGGTCACTGAGCGGATTTCCGGCTCCCCTGTGCCAGAGCTCCCCTCCTTATCAGCTCTCACTGAAGTGCCATGGCCATAACTCCTTTTGATCTGTGGTTTGGCTTTCCCCAGATGTAGTTCCTCCTGGATAACCAAGTCATCTGAAAATATCAAGTGAAAATTTCCCCAAATCAACAGATGGAAAGTTTTCAATGGAATGCTGTTCTGAGTCATATGATGAACTCTCACACTGTCTACTCATTCCTCCCCAGATGTGAATCGCCCCTTTGCCATGCCCATATGATATATGCTATCTGCCCATTAGTGATTTAATAGCCAGCTCAGTTATAAGACTGACTATTGCAGTGCGGCAAGGCTTCTGTTGGTCACCCTTATCTCCCTTAGTAATGGCCCTAAGGTGCAAGAACAGTGGGGAAAAGGAGGCCCTGGAGCTTAAAATGTGGGAGGACAGGCACACTGCCACTGTGAGCAGAGCTGCGGGGTATGTAGGAAAAGGCACAGGGCAAACAGATGTTGGTGCTGTCTACAATGCCAGGAACACATGGCCTGCAGGTCAGGGAGGCCTACTGTATCTGTAAAATGGTGAGATACAGCACTTATGTCCCAAAGCTTCCCCATCAATGGACTACTGGTTCTGCTCCATGAAGAGAGCTCAAGTTATTCATCTGTTGCTGAGACAGGACGCCTCTGATAGGTGCATCCAAGAGTGTTGGTTGAATCTTTCCTGAAAAGCTCACCTTGGAAATAGCCTCTCGCATTCCTTATCTAACCTGTTAACTGGGGATCCCAGGGCCAGGGAAGAAGGTCAGTGATGGTTCACACAGCTTCTACCATCTGTCCCTCCATCTCACACTCTCTCTAGTCATGTGGCTTCTGATGGGGAAAAGACTTGGAGTGGGAACAGGAAAAAAGCAACATCACTTTCCTGAGCGGTTAGCAGCAGCAACAGAATCGAGCCCTGTGGTTTGGGGGTTACCTCCTTGGGTAAACACACACGTGGGTAGGATGGCCTGAGAACTATCTGCGGAGGACTTCCGGCAAACCGGGTCTCTGGGGATGGGACACTTGAGATAGGAGCCTTCGCTGGGACCTCACATAAGACTCACAGTGTAGGGACCCTGCATTCGAAAGCACCCATCAGCTTTTGTCTTGGCATTCCTACTGCTACCTACGCAGTCCAAGTTTTGGGAAAACCCCAGCTGACCAGCAGGTGCCAGGGTCTGCACCTGCCCTTCTCCCTGCATGCTGCTCCTGCCTCCCCATGCCCATACAGCCATCTCTGTGATGGGCTTTGGCTCCCTCTCTCCAAGGGCCTGAAGACTCTCCTGGGAAGCACAAAACTGAAATATCTGATGGGGATATTAGAAGTAGAGAAAATATTTTAGAGTGATGGGGACTCTTTTTGAAACCCCTCAGTCCCTGTTGGTAAGAGGCTGCTTCAAGTCAGACTGGGCACTTGGCGTGGCGATTAAGACACAGCTTGGGATGCTGACATTCTCTGTCAGAGGGCCCGGATGCAAGGTCTAGCACCACCCAAGGCCAGCTTCTTGCTAACACAGCCTGGGAGGAAGCAGGAAAGGGCTCAAGTTCTGGAGTTCCTGCCACCCAAATGGGACACCTGCAGTAATTTCCTGGCCTGGTCCCCACTGTGGTGGACATTGGGGGAGGGTTTACACCTCCTGAGAAGTACACTGATGAGAAATTTCTTCCTTCTTTCTCTCTCCCTCCCTCCCTCCCTCTTTTTTTATACATCATTCCTTTCTTCCTTTATCTCTCTTTTTGCCCTCTAAATGAATTAATTAAAATATTAATACAGTCTCCCTCCATCCCCCACTTCAACCCTGCTCACTTAGCACACTTTACACTCAGCTGTTGGTTGCTTTGTGGGTTGTTCCACTCCTCTTTAAATGGTGTGTTCCACTCATGTGACACTCTAAAGTCAGCCTTGCACTTTGCAGACGGAACGTCCTCCTTGGGGATGACCAGCTTGACAGTGATGGGACACTGAGGTGATGGACACGGAGGCAAAGCAAATGATCAGGCTTAGAAAGTAACTGGTTGACATCTTTCCAACCCTGTATCTCCAATTCCATGCTTTGTACGTGAGTCTGTGTGTGAAAGGATAAAACAAAACCCAATATGTGCCCTGCCCTGGAAGGGAGGAGGTGCCTGAGTGGTGGAGCTGCTGTCCCTCCCTGTCTGAGGTCCTGGAGCCAAGGGGACACGGTCAGCAAGGCGAGTGGTGGGACTCCGCCCCGTGGGCTCCAGCCTGGCAGCACAGAGGGGAGAGGAGCCCCCCCATCAAAGCTCTCCCCATTCAAGATTCTGCAAACCCAGGTTTGCTGACATGGCTGGGAGGCTGTGGTGTAGGCTCTGTCTGTTCCCATTGCCTCATGGGTTTTACTCCTTGCTTTTCATTTGGAGAAATATCTTGGAGACAAGTCATTTTTTAAAACAACAAACTCTTGCAGAATAGACAGGAAATATGAGGATCCTCAAAAAGCTAATGGCCAAACAGAATGGAAAGGCAAGCTTGTTTGGATGCAAAGAAATTTTGAATTTTTATAATATGAACTTCACATGAACTTTTTTCAAGAACCCTCATAGGCATGCTTTTCAAAAATGTTTGACACCAAAATAAATTTACCTTTTAATTGTACTTTCCGCGAGCTTTTCAAAATCTCCTCATATTTCTGTAGCTTGAGAAACCTAGAGAATTTGGGTAAATGTGCCAAAATGCTCAGAGATGAGATTTTTTCTTTGTGGACAAAATGCTTTATTTTCCATCATTCCCTAAAATTTCCCAATGAATGATACTCATCCTGCTTTGATCAGATGCCTGAAATGATTTTAAAGGTTATGTGTATTTATTTGTGTGGGGTTTTTTTGTTGATTTTTTTTTTCTTTTTTGGAAGGCAGAAAGACACAGAGAGAAAAAGACCAGAAAGAGAGAGAGAGAGAGAGCAAGGGAGAGAGTGATCACATCAGTAGGGTTAGGCTCGCCTCAAGCCAAGATCTGGAAGCTCCAGATCCTGTTCTGTCTTTTACGTGAATGGGGGAACCCCAGCACTTAGACCAGGAAGCTGAACTGCAAGTGGAGCTGGGACTGCAACCCAAGCACTGCAACACTGTATCCACCACATTTTTCAAAACTCCATGAACTCCTGTACAGAACTTTCCATCTCTATAATTGACCTTGACTTCACCTTGGGCTCCCCCCAACATCATTCTACATAATGCTGGGAGATGTAATCTCGTCTGTCCAGGTCTAGCATATAGGACACCCTACAGGGTTTACCCTTCACCCTTCCATAAGTGTCACGGGTACTGGCTTAGGCCAGCTCCCGAGGCGCAAAGGCAGATTTTAGCCTCCAAAGGAGGCCCTGCATTGTCCCAGTCTGAGCTGCCATGGGCTGTGTTTTACCCTCAGAGCACTGGCAGGGAAGTGCCTGGCTCATAAAGTCCCAGGCTGTTTTTGAGGGGTACTTTGAGGACACTTAGTGACTCTGCTCTTAGAGTGTGGGCTGGGTTCATCTCAAAGGCTCGGGGCCTCTCCATGCCCACACTCCTGCCCTCTGGGCACAGGGACCTGCCAAGTGGGCACGTGCACCGCGGCTTTTGTGTGATGTATGCGCTGGGCACAGGAGCCAGTACAAAAGGGACCTTTAGTTAGGTCACAGGAGGGAGACACTAGAGGACAAAGAGTCCTCTCTCTAATTGCTTCTCACCCCGCAGCTGCTTCTCCTCTCGCCAGACTAAAAGGGTTGTTTTGCTCAAACGAATGTGTTCTGGGATTCGGAAGAAGTTTTCAATTACTGCAAGCCTGTGTGTTCACCCCGAGGCTGGTACATCCTACTGTGCCCCATTGGCATGTTTATGTGAATGTTTACTGGTTGCTGTCATCTTGTTGGTATACATCGCATCTGTGTTGACCTTCTCTCTCTTTTTAAGGCAGTAGATTCTTTAACAGTTGGTCCCATCTTTTCTATTTTTAACAACCTGCATTCCGTAAGAGCTAAAGGATGACTTAGCATGCTATTAGGCAAACATAAACAATTTATTTCTTAGGGGAAAACAATGATTAAAACCTTCAGGGTACCAGAAATGTGGGCATTCAAAAGCTTCCCAGACTAACAATATGAACATTCAAATGGGACAGGGTGGGGCGGTCCCCATAGTAGAGGCAGATGCAGGGAACAACCCGCCCATCCTTTGAGCTTGCTGGGGGCTGTACGGAGGGACCAGGGCCCCCAGAGCCTGCCATTAGAGTTGCTACCCCGTGTCCCACCCACACTGGTACATTCCATCAATTGAGACTGAAAATATTCTGACAAAAAAGTAAGCTTCCTCTGCACCGAAGACCGCTTTCTGATGGTTATTCCCTAACAACACAGTCAACTACTTACACAGTGCTTGCTTTCTAGCAGCTAGGTTACACAGGATTGGAAATATACGGGAGGCACTATGGCCTAGCTGGTTAAGCCACCCCCTGCAATGCAGGCATCCCATATGGGCTCCGATTCAAGTCTCAGCTTTTCTGCTTCAGATACAGCTCCTTGATGATGGTCTGGCAAAGAGGTGGAAGATGACCCAAGAATTTGGACCACTGCATCCAGACCCAGAAGGAGCTACTGGCTGCTGGATCCTGCCTTCAGACCAGACAAGCTCCAGCTACTGCAGCCGTTTGGGGAGTGAACCAGCAAATGCAAGGTTCTTTCTCTCTGTAATTCTTTCTTTTTTAAAAAAAAACAATCTTTTTATTGGAAAGGCAGATCTACGGAGAAGAGAGAGAGAGCTTCGATCCACTGATTCACTCCCCAAGTGGTTGCAACAGTTAGAGCTGAGTGGATCCAAAGCTTGGAACCAGGAACCTCTTTGGGATCTCCCACGTGGGTACAGGGTCTCAAGGTTTTTGGGCCACCCTCCACTGCTTTCCCAGGCCACAAGCAGGGAGCCGGATGGGAAGTGGAGCACCTGGAACACAAACCGATGCCCTTGTGGGAACCCAGCTCTTGCAACGTGAGGATTTAGCCACTAGGGTAGCGCGCTGGGCCTGGAACTCTGGGAATAATTGTAAAAAGCAAGATATGTGGAAGGATGTTAAGAGGTTCTGAGCAAGCACGAAGCCACTGAGACCTGCACATCAGGGGTTCTGTTTCTCACCAGAGTCAGGGCCAACCGCGCCACATCCCCCTCCACACATCAGGGGCCACAGAGCCGGGTCACTGTATCAGCAGAAAAACAGAGCCTGCTGCACTGCATCCTGACGGTAAACAAGTTTTCATGTTAAAAACAAGGCTTTTTAAAATAAAAGATTTATTCTGTGTATTTGAAAGACAGAGCAAAATAGAAACAGAAAGAAAGATCTTCCATCTGATGCCTCACACCCTGCCCAAGGCTTGTCCAGGCTCATTGCAAGAAATAAGAGCTCCAGCTGAGTCGTCCAGGTAGGTAGCAGGACCCAAACACACAGACCAGCAAAAATATGGTCTTTTTTTTTTTTTTCACAACTCAAGTTCGCCTGGGCTGATCCCGCCTCAAGTTGTAATAGTCAGCTGGAGCATTTCACCAGGTGAGACTCCAAGCCCAGGGAGCCACAATCAGGAAGTGGCCCAATTCTTTCATTTTTAAAAAACTTTACATGTTTATGAACCTAGTACAGTAGCATAGCAGCTGAAGTCCTTGCCTTGCACCCACTAGGATCCCATTTGGGTGCCAGTTCTGATCCCAGCTGCTACCCTTCCCACCCAGCTTCCTGCTTGTGGCCTGGGAAAGCAGTCGAGAACAGCCAAAGCCTTGGGACCCTGAATCCCCCATGGGAGACCCGGAAGAAGCTCCTGGCTCCTCACTTTGGATGGGCTCAGCTCCGGCCACTGCGGGCACTTGGGGATTGAATCAGTAGACCGAAGATCTTCTTTGTCTTTCATCTTCTCTGTATATTTGACTTTCCAATAAAAATAAATAAATCTTTAAAATGGGCCCAGCGTGGTAGCTAACAGCTAAAGTCCTCTCTGTACATATGCTGGGATCCCATATAGGCACTTGTTCTAATCCTGGTGCCCCTGATTCCCATCCAGCTCCCTGTCTGTGGCCTGGGAAGGAGAATGGCCCAAAGCCTTGGACACTCCGCATTCGCATGGGACACCAGGAAGAGGCTCCTGGCTCCTAGCTTCGGATAGGAGTAGTTCATTTCTGTCCATTGCGCCCACTTGGGGAGTGAATCAATAATGGAAAATCTTCCTCTCTGTCTCTCCTCCTCTCTGTATGTCTGACTTCCCAATCATAAATAAATAATTGACATATGAATGGCTTAGTGAAAGGGGAGCGGGGGAGGAGAGAGCTCTTCCACCCACTCATTCTCTTATAAATGGTCCAGGTATGGGAGAGGCTGAAACAGAATCTAGGAATTCCATCTAAGTCTCCCACACATGCGCAGGAGCTCAAGCACTGGGTCATTTTCCAGTGACTGCCCAGGAATAGTGTCAAGGAACTGGATTGGAAGTATAACAGCCAGGGCTTAAATGAATGTGTACGGGATGCCAGCATTGTAGGGAGTGGGTTAACCCACTGTGTTATCATTACTCACTTTTTTTTTTAAGGAAACATAGAAATTGCATGCTTTCTATGTACTTGCCTTGGTTTTGTTTTGGTTTTGCATTTGTCTGTCTTTTGCACAGGTTACTTACCAAGTTAAATACAGCCTGAGCTTTCAAGAAGTTGATAATTTAGGAGAGACTGAAGGGTTTTGTTTGTTTGTTTGTTTGTTTTTAGTGGCAATAAGCAACAGAACAAATTCTATGAAGCAGCAGAAGGCTGTTTTAGGAACATGACAAGAAAGATGCCTAAGGGGTAAGCCCCAGCCCCGCAGAGCTCAGCGTGGCCTGCAAGCAGGAGGCAGGTCCCCCCTAAGCATCTCTCCAGCCACAGTGCCTGCCACAGACACGCAAGATCATCCAGAGGTCACCTCCCAACCTTTCTACTTCTTGGCATAATGAATGACTCGAAGGTCTGGTTTATGTAAAGCACCGCATTGGATACTTGATGGCAAACTCCAAGGAAACCACAAAAGGGTTTTTGCTTCCCTGTGTGTCTCTCTCTAAAGAGCATTCCCAGACAGTGGCACGGCATCTCCCAGAGCACGCCTGTCACGGTGGACTCGGGCCTCTGCCTTCTGATGGAAGGGCATGGAGAGAGGCAGAGAACAACAGCTCAGCAGAGGTCTGTGCTCCATGGAGGCCTTGCCCTAACCCTCTGCGGGGACACTGCAGCGCACCCCAAACCAGCAGAGTCCCACTAAACTAGGAGAACATCTTCCCGGGGGTGCGTGGTGCACCTTCTCCATGGCAAGAGACTGAGCTAGGGAATGGGAGTGAGACAGTCTCCTGATGATGTTGAATTTACAGAAAGAACTGGATTGTCGTGGTGCTGTGCACCAGTCAGCAGGGAATGTTCTGGATGAATCCTGGCAGCAGAAACTGCACATCCTCTGGGGGCTGCACTTCCCTGCTGGAGAGATGGGGACCCTCTGACTCTCCATCCCTCCTGCTTATCGTATCCCAATGGCTTGTGTGATGAGAGAGTCTCTGTTTAGATTGGTCTGTGCACTAGACAATTCCACTAGACTCCAACTCCCATCACAGTGGCCTTGGAGAGGTCCCTTCCTCTCAGGTGCATGGCTAGGCATGGGGTGCGCAGGCACCCCAGTAACTTCAGTGTAACATGGCCTCACCGATGGAACAAGGGCCACCCATAGTTCCTTGCACTTCGAGCACTAGATCGTGCAGCACTCAGAACTCTCATACATCCTTGCAATAAATGAAAAGGCAGAATAAACTCACACGTCTTCCTTCCCCTGCACATTGCTCCTAACTCCTGATCTTACCCAATACTGCCATGTTGGCATCCTTCTCTTAACTCACATGGGAGGAAATGGAAGCACTGGGGTTGTCATGACTCAGCCGCTGTCAGACCCGGGATCCAAGCCCCAGGGGAGACTGAGGCAACACTCCTCAGGCCAAGGCCAGAGACTCTGAGGTACTCTCCAGAAGGCAGAACTAATAACTCCAAGTGACACGAGAGGTCATGGAAAGGATATTCTATGCAAAAATTCTGCATGGATTTTAACCTTTTTTCCCACCAGCATACACCTATGCCTTAAGGTAGCATTTTTCCACGATTGTTGGAAATGACCTTCATCTGTTAACAGGTCCAAGAGTGAGAGACTTTAACAGGAAATGTGGGGGGGGTGAGAACAAGGAGGGCTGGGGACGGGGGAGCTTGTGTGGTGAGAACAGCATAGGCAGCAAAACCACATGGCAAAGTCTGCCACGATTTACATGATCAAAAATTATAAATGGGGTTTCTTGGATTTTAATTATCCCTGACTCAAATGTGTAGTGGCAGGGAAATGTTCATTTTCAGTGTCTTAGAAATTTAGCTGGTATCTTCCTTTAAATAATGGAATTGTCTCACCCATTGCTTATTTATCCCAAACCCAAGGTTCCAACCTCACTTAGATTACACAAAAATAAAATGAAAGTTTTATTAAAATAGAATGAACAAGAATTGGCCTTTCTGAGGCTGGCACTGAAACACAGTGTCTTAAGTCGCTACCTCCAACATCAGCATCCCATACGCAGGGCATCAGTGGAGTCCCCACTGCTCCACTCCTGATTCAGTTTCCTGCTAACGATCCTGGGAAGGCAGCAGGTGTCGGCCCGAGTGCTTGGCCCCCTGCCATTCATGTGGGAAGACTTGAATGCGTTCCTGGCTCCTGACTTTGTCCTGGCTCCACCCTAGCTGTTGCAGCCATTTGGGGAAATGAACTAACAGACTGAAGGTCTCTCTCTCTCTCTCTCTCTCTCTCTTCCAAATGATGTTCCAATAAATAAATCTTTAAAAAGATAATTGGGATTTTTGAATTTCTTTGAACCCAGTTTAATTTTGTCCCGGGCTGATGGGTGAATGTTTCAGAGGTCGTAAAGTAGCCTTACTCCATCTTATCCTTTTGAGAAAGGCAAGCGTTTCCCTGAGCGAGGCGCAGGCCCTGACTTTCACTGTGTGCTGATACAATCCCTCTGGCTGCATAGGTCCTTTCTCTAACAGTGGCCACTTGGCAGGTGTGGTAATGGGAACTGGGGAGACCCAGGGCAGCTTTTCAACTCATCTGGGGCTTGCAGGCTCGGGCTGACGGGATGCAAGAGTGACCCGGTGGACAGTTAAAGAGATGAAAGGAAGCCTTTCGGATTAAATAAGATTTAGGAAATAAAAGGATTAGCAGGACACAAAAGCTAGATTTGCGGGTTTATTTAGCCAGTGCAGCGTGGCATGCTGGGATGGAGGGAAGTCCAGAAAGAGATAAAAGAGACTCAGTGAGGAGGTCGCAGGGCAGCAAGGATGAGCAGGACCCTGCATTGCAAGCACGCTAAATCTGATAATTGAAAACGGGCCAGAAAGGGATACGTCCCCATTATCAATGCTGACTCCTCCAGTAAGTAATAAGAAGTGATACAATGACAAAGCCTCTCGGGGCTAGAGGGTCAGGGCTCAGAGCGGCTTAGCAAGCCCGGAGTGCTCACTCACAGACTGCCTCCTCAACAAGAGGAGTTTATCCCGAGGGGGAGGGGAACTTAATATCGTTGGTAATAGCAAAAAATCTCAAAGATACCCTCCCCTACCCATGGCCTTTGTGGAGGGTCCCTCTTTTCCTGAATGGTGGAAATCTGAAGTTCTGAAAGAACGGAGGCGCCATCAGCATGTGTCGTGTGACAGCTCTGTAAGTAGAACGCCCTCCCCGTGTCCTGCCCTGTGCCTGCCAAGGCCAGGACCCTCCTGGTTGTGGGCAGACGGCCTGTACCAGTGGGTGGGCACCAGCAGAGCTGTCTCTGCAAAGGTCTTCATGGAATTATGCCAAAGTCGGTTTCACTCACAGGCTCTACCCGTGACATAGAGAGACCAAGTTGAGATAGTTACAGTGTATCTTTTGGGGTAGACAGACATGGTGGCAGAGAGGTGGTGACACGCGACATGATGGCTAGACATCCAGATGACAGACTGATACGTGTGATAGATCAATGAGAGATGATAGATTACTCCTTGCTTGCTTGAATGATAGTAAATATCTATTAAGATGTCAGTTAAGTACAAGATAGGTAGATAGCTAGGTAGGTAGATAGATAGATAGATAGATAGATAGATAGATAGATAGATAGATAGATAGGTAGATAGATAGATAGATGACATATTTTTAAAGAAGGAGTATCCACTTTACTCAGAGTGGTTTGCTGGGGAAAACAAGTTTAACCCACCCTAGAGAATCGGCAGAAGATGAACTTCTTCAAATGAGCAGGCACCTGCTGGTAACAGTGACCAATGAAATCCTTGTTCCTACCTCTCCCTTCCTCCTGTTCGTCCATATAGTCAACTCACTTTCCTCCGTACATATTTTTCAAAATTTATACATATAACAAAAATAACCTTCACAAATAGAATTGGACTGAGTCAGAGTATGTCTAAACTATAAGAAACTTTGGCAATTATTTAGGGAAATGATTTTCAAAACGTTTAGCAGAGACAACTTTTCCCCTGAAGTAGGAACTCAAAGGGCAGTTTTTCTGGAGTGAGGGTGGGGTGGGCTCTCACCCACTGGCACTCCCATCCTTCTTCCCACCAGGAAGTGTCATTGGCGGGAATGTGGCTAACGACTTGCACCCACACACCAGGAGTTGGAAAGCAAGGGCACAGGACTAGAGATGAGAGGAGACCACAGTGAGTGGCCCAGGGTGGGGCCAAGCACACGTTTAGGTTCACAGGACACAGAGGCCACTCCTGATGCTTTCCTTGAAGGGTTGATGGTTTGATGGACTCCGGGGAAGCCACTGTTATTTGAAAGCAGCGAGCAGCAGGTTACTCTGTGTCTTTCATAACAGAACAACACATCTAACTGGCACAGATGCAGCACATACTATGCCCAGAGCACCCAGTCTCTCCTTCCTAGGATTCCGTGGACACAGCTGGGGTCCCAGAGAGGATTAGATCAGTGGTGGGCTTCTCTTTTTCTTGCTGAAAAGCATACAGGATGAGCCACATTAGCGTTGAAAATAAAACTCAGGTTCATGAACAAGTCATTCTTAGATACTTTCAACTGTCACACTACACTAGATACTGGGCAGGCCTTGAGGATCAAACAGATGTGACTTCCACACTCAAGTACATAACTCGGCTGGAAGGCAGACAACAAATAAAGGAGTGCGGTACATTTTATGGGTTGGATGTGGGTTCATTTAGCTCTCCCAACTGTAAGAGGCCAATCCTCTCATTATATGAAGGAGTGGGGCACAAAGGATTGCATGTGAATGCTTACACGAGAGCCGAGGAACCACCGCACAACTTCCCTAAACACCATGAAGGCCACAGACGGCAGGTCACCTCTAGGTGGTTCCCTTTTGTCTCATCACATCTGTCCTGACCTGCAGGACACGGAGCTCAAACCCTGAGGGTGGCCTGGGAATGCCGGGCTGTTGGCCCAAGGAACACATGGACACACATACTTGCTGAAAGAAAGTGTCCATGCCCTTTATTTTACTCCTCATATATATATATATACCTTCTTCTCTAGGGGAGGGGTTTCCTGGATCTAATTATCTTCATTGAAGGAAGGAACTAATCATCTATATTGAAACAGGGGAGGAACTAATTATTGGAACAAGAACAAAGGCGGAGGTTCTGTTCTGCTTGCTTTGCACAGTATGTTCTAGCTGTAATATCCTGCTTGCTGTGGTCCTGTCTGCCCAAGGCAGGCTTTGCAATGCAGCAGGCTGTCAGGTAGGCCAACAAGTCTAAGTCTACAGCTTCTGACACACATCAACTATAAGCCTTCTTATTTTTTATTTTTTGCATATAGTGGTCCCCTCTTTAAAAAAAAAAAAAAACAGGATTTATTTCTTTAAAAGGCAGAGGGTCAGAAAGAAAGCGAATGCTTCCAACCCACCAATGCAATCTAAATGGCTGTGGCACTCCGATCTGGGCCAGACCACAGCCAGGGGCCAGGGACTCGTTCTGGGCCTCCCACATGGGTGATGGGGGCCCAGGCACTTGAACCACCTGCTGCTTTTCCAGGTGCATTTGCAGGAAGCTGGATCCGTAGTGGAGCGACCACTGGCACTCAAACCAGAGATCCTGTATGGAATGCTGGTGCTCCAAGTGGCAGTTCAGCCCACTGTACCACAATGTTGGCTTCTAGCAGTTCCTCTAATCCACAGGGGTGCATTTTATGAACCCACTGGATCCCTGAAACCTCAGCTAATAGTGAACTGTATATGCAAATATATTCCTTTCTCTCGTACATACATACCTATGAAAAGGTTACTAATTGATTAGGCAACAATAGCAAGTGGTAAGGCCATTGCAGCAGCTTATTGTGATAACATTGCCAGCATCATCACTCCTAAGAGCAACACATATTTGAAACATCATTTTTTTTTTCTGGAATTTTCCATTGGGTATATTCAGACTGTGGTTGACCACAGGTCATTGAAACCGTGGAAAGAGAAACTGCAGATAAGGAAGGACGACTCTCTCTTAGTCCCCAGCACTGGCCCCTCGGATGCTTACAGAGCAGCATAGTCTGCTGCACAGCCCCGCTGACCCCTGCTGGACATCTGGGCCAGCAGTACTGAATGCCCAGTGCACCTCTGCGGTTTGGCTCTCGGGAACATTTGCCGGATAAACGGTACACTCTAGCTTCAGACACAGCTTCTCCGCGACATGAGATGAATAGCAGTTCCTCCGTGAACTTGAACTTTAGAGTTGATCTTTGGAGACAGGCAAGCTGGACGCTCATGGCAAAGGAGGGGGGACAATCAGAGAGATCAGAGGACGAGGATGGAGAATCAATCTATGAAAACTTCAGAGAGTACTTCTTACCTACAGTAAAATAATGCGATCCGCCATTTCTAAACATGAGTTATCCACGAATGCTGTCCATTTAAGCTTCAGTCACTAACCCCTCTCTATGCTAGGGATGGTCACAGTTCTCTGATTGACTCTGGCTTCTACTGAGGCCATGGCAGAGCTTGATCTCTCACTTCAACTTCTTCTGTCCTGAATCCTCATCTAAATAATTCTGCCAGTCGTGCGATAGTCATCGTGCATTCCTGCTGTGCACTGATTCCTCACTCATCACCACAGGTGTTGGGCTGGAAGGAGATAACTGGACGCCCACATCACCTGAAACTTGAGTCCCTTGTGGCCTATCAACTCTGAGTTCCCATTACTTCTTCATCTCATTTGCATATCCCTGTTTTTCTTGTGAGGTTCACATCACAGTGAGACATTTGTTTGTTTTAATAAATACTTATCTTGACTAGGCCCCCTCCTCTTTCTGAACTAATCCCAGCACACAACAAATGGGATAGGTGACATGGTGTCCTGTCAGTAGTATTAGGATTTTGTAAGTGTATAACACAACCATCTCAAACATGGAGTGCAGGGAGGCAGTGTGGCACAGCAAGTCATGAAGCTGGCTGGGGCACCTGCCTCTATAACTGCGCATGGCAGCTCTATGCTGCCCAGCCAGCTTCCTGGTAGTCTTCGAGGGAAGCAGCAGATCTGGGTTCCTAGCACCTGACTGGGGCCGCTGATGGAGTTGCTGGCTCTGGCTTCATCCTGGCCCAGCCCTAAGTGCCACATCACTTGGGGAGGGAAACAGCAGACAGCAGACCTGCTCTCTCTCTCTGTCTCTCTCTCTCTCTGTCATTCCATCTCTTTCTCTCTGCCACACTGCCTTTCAAGTAAATAAACAAATCCTGGTGCCAACATTAGCTGCTGTGACTACCTGACAAGTGAACCAGCTGATGGAAGAGCTCTCTCCCCACAGCTTTCTCCCTCTGTAACTCAGGTTTTCAAATAAATGAAATAAATGTATAAAAGAATTGAAATAATAAAATAGATTTATTCTATTCATCTTAAAGGCAGAGCTACAGAGAGAAAGAGGGAGATACAGCTATTTTCCATCTGCTGGTCCATTCTCCAGACAGCCACAAAGCTAGGGTTGGGTCAGGATGAAACCAGGAGCCAGGAACCTCACCTAAGGCTTCTACATGGATGCAGAGGCCCACTCACGCGGACTACCCTCAGCTGCTTGTCCCAGATGCAGTAACAGGGAGTTAGATTGAAAGTGGAGCTGCCAGGACTCGAACTGGTGCCCATGTGGGATGGTGGCATCACAGGTGGTGGTTTGACCTACTATAGCACAACACCAGTCTCAAGAAATAAATCTTAAAAAAAAAAAAGAATCACAGAATGAAAGAGGGGATAACCAATAGGGCGGCTGTACTCTCACATATTTTATATTCAATCCCCACTGTGAAAATCACCATCCTTAGATGGGCCCTGGGGTTCCGGCATAAAACAGCTGATTTGCTTGTAAGTAAATGGTAGCTGGATTTGACAGTTTTCTTTACAGAATGTTGCATTGTTTTTGAAAGTCAATTACCTCCTCAAGATGATATGACTTAATAACGGTCAGTTTCCCTATTTCTAATTTGGGAAGGTAGCATGGCAGAAATTGGGGCAGAGAACAGAACAGCCACTGGTTCATTCCTCAAATGTTGTTGATGGTCAGGGCTGCGCCAGGCTGAAGCCAGGGTTCTGGAACTTTGCCTTGGTCTCCTACAGGGCGTTTGGGCTGCATTAATTGACTTCTAAGAAGATGATGGGTGTAGTTGACAAAAGGCAAGGATTCTTAAGTAGGAATAATCTTCTCTTCACTCCTAATAGACATTACGAAGTCTAGGGAGGGGAAAAACATTGAGGCTGATTTAAACCAAAATTAATACTCATTGAAGCCAAAAGGTCTGAATTTCAGGATTGTCTGTGGTAGAGAAAAGTATGTTAACAGGCTGACCGTGGCTGGAAGCATGATAGAATAGCATGTCAGTTCTCATCCATTGCCAAAAAAGTGCTGCTGAAGACAAGTGTAGGCTGAAATGGGGAGATTCAGTTCTTTTCAAACAGCACACATTGTTTCAGATGAACATTTAAATGCAACAGATTTGCACAAAATCATAGAACCTAGTTCTTCCATTTTGTAGATGAGCAAAGAGAGGCTGACAAAATGTAGCAGCGTTAACAAGTGATGTGGAACCCATTCTGCATTAATGTAATGCAGAACTGTTGTTTTGCACTTAGGGGACTTGAAAACATCTCTACGGCGTAGATGATCTTCAAGTTGCCGGAGCATTAGGACACAAAGATTGGGTGAAATTTGAGAAGTAGAATTTTATATCAAATTAACTTTGAAGGAAAGCTTTAAAGTTTTTAATTGAGAATCAGTACATGTTTTCAGTAGATTTTCAGTAGATTGGTAGAAAAATCAATCCTGAAAAAGTGAACTAAAGTTATTTTTGATTCATTATTTGATGCCCTGAATTTCTGTGGAGACCAAGTGTTTGTGGTCTGGATTCCTACTTCAAATACAAATTGCTTTGTTTTGGGGCTAAACACTTTACGTTTGGGGCCTCAGTTCTATCATCTATAAACTGGAGTATTTTACCGGATAGAAATTGTTCTTGGCCACGCGTGGCAATTCTACAAAACTTTCCTGCGAACTTTTCCTGGATCATATCCCCTCCTTCACCATTCATATGTTGATGTCTTAAAAGCCAGGATCTCCAACTGCGGCTGGATTTGAAACTAGAATCCTCTAAGAGATAATGTAGTTAGAAATGAAACCATAGCTGGGTCTCATCTCTACCACCAGTGCCCACATGGGGAGGAAATTAGGATACAGAAAGTCCACAGAGGAACTACCACTTGCGTAGGCAGCAGGAAGGCGGCATTCTGCAAGCCGGGGACAGAGGCCCAGAAGACATCAACCCGGCCACTCATGCCTTTATATTGGACATCTGTCCTCCAGCATGGTGAGAAAATAAGTTCTGGTTGCTTAGGCCCTCTGAAGAACTTGGCTGTGGGAAACCTAGAAAACAAAACCGCAGACTAAGAATAACCCAACTACGCACTCACCACAACCAGCAAGTAGGCCATGCTGCTGCATTTAGTCGTTCCAACCTCTGTGACTGCGGTAACAGTGCTGTCGCCATCCGCACTTCAGATTTTGAGGAAAGAGAGGTTTATCGATCAAATGGTTTTGACCACCACTCTGCACCATTATTTTCTATCGATCAAAAATATTAAGGTTAAAAGAAGTCCTAGCTCCACTTCCTAGTCCAGCTTCCTGCCAGTGTGCCTCCTGGGAGGTAGCAGGTGCCACTCAGGTGGGAGACACGGATGGAGCTCCCTGCCTCCGGCACGGACCAGGCCAGCCATTTGGGGCATTCGGGGAGTGAATTAGTGATGAAAGCTCTCTCTCTGTCTCCTCCCTTCTCGTTCTCTCTCTGACTGCCAAAGCAGAATCAAAGCAAAACAAACAACAAAAGAAAACAAGTTAATGAATTGTCTTTAGATGGTACAACTGGTATCTTAGCATATCCTTTAAACTCTATTATTGTTGCTCTATTTATAATAGAAAATAAAATCATTTTGAGGCTGTTGAGCAAATTGTCAGGTACATGATTTCGAAATATTTAACCTATAATTGTATGTATTGATAGAAAATTTCTTCAACAATTTCCAGGTGAATTGGCAAACATGATTGATAGATAATCTGATGTAAAACAAACAAAAAAAAGAATAGAAAATAAACTTGACAAAGTCAGCTGAATGCACACACAAGTTTTGTCATTATGACTTGTCTGCAACAGTCTCCTGCAGTTACATCCCTGTGGCAATGAAATGCTTGGACAAGCTGCGCAAGGCTGTATGCTTATTAAGGTCAGTGGACGGCATTCCATGGTCAACACTACTCTTTAGAAAGAGTCTGAGGGCCCGGCACGGTGGCACAGTGGTTAAGGTCCTCGCCTTGCAAGCCCAGGATCCCATATGGGCGCCTGTTCTAATCCTGGCAGCCCCGCTTCCCTTCCAGCTCCCTGCCTGTTACCCAGGAAAGCAGTCGAGGACCGCCCAAAGCTTTGGGACCCTGCACCCATGGGGGAGACCCGGAAGAAGTTCCTGGATCCTGGCTTCGGATCGGCATAGTATCGGCCGTTGTGCTCACTTGGGGAGTGAATCATCGGACGGAAGATCTTCCTCTCTGTCTCTCCTCTCTGTATATCTGCCTTTCCAATAAAAATAAAATAAATCTTAAAAAAAAAAGAAAGAGTCTGAGAATGCATTTATTAATGCCAAACACAACTGGTATACTTGGAAGGATATTGTTCAAAACATTATTAGATTATCTCCTGAATTCGACAATTCTTAAAAACTGAAATTTGGCCGAATATTCTTAGGAGAATGGATTGCAAAACTCACAGGATATAAACAAGCTGAGTCTTTAAGGCACTAGGACATGTCTTCAATTTATTAATAAAATTGTTACATAGTAAAGAAATGTTAAAATGCCCTTGAAACACACAAAAAAGATTAATTACAAACTACCCTTTCTTTTTTCATATTTCTGGTCTCTCTGCACTTACACAAAATACAGCATAGGAATTTTTTTTTGAAACCTTCAAAGTGATTTTTAATTACAATTTCATAAAAAGATCCCTGCTTTGGAAAGTTAAGACTATTAACCCATTTATGGATTACAAAGCAATAATTAGAGAGCCATTGAAGGAAAGCATTTTGAAAAAATTATAGTCAGTTTTCAATCTAATTATAATAATATAATTCTTTTATAAGTTTTTGTTAATATAAAGAGGACAGATTTCATGTACTTCAGATATAATTCTAAGTTAAACATGCTTCCCTCCCCCCACTCCTCTCTCTCCTTTATTTTTAGTGTTTTCCTTTAATTTTGAAAATCAAATACAAGAAATAGTCTTTACCCCATTAGACAGTACAGGGTATAGTCATATACTTGGCAGAAAAATTATGAAAAAGAATACACGCTAGTCATACTGTTTTTCTTATTTTAACAAAGTTCAATATTATGCATATTCATGTAGATTTAAACATATCTTAAAATGAATATTTACTTTTGTTTTGCTGACAAAGTTGCTCTGACTTCCCTCTATATGGAAAATTGTTGCTTACATATAAACCTGTATGTAAAAATATTTTACCTCCCTTTCCAAACTATATGACAGTAAAATACACGAAATTCTACAGCAGAGCATTCTGACATTTAGTTTGGTTGTAGCTGATTTTGTGCCGAGATAAACTATGCTAAACATTGAGTTCTTTCCTAACCAATATTTCCTAAGCATTCGGAAAGTCAAATTCGGTGAAATGTTCAGTGGTGTGCATGTGTCTGAGTTAGACCATGGCACAGATGAATCCAATACGCTGGAAACACTACAACACAACATGAAAACAGCAAAACAGTTTTCATTCTATGAAGGAAATTCATTTTCAGATCTTGACAACAGGAGACCACAACACTGAACAACATCGCTGAACTGTTAAATGTTTCAAAGGGCATTAATTTTGGATGTTGTTCAAATTGATTTTATATGCTTCATTTTTTACACATTTATGAGTAGTCAAACAATTCTTTCTCTTGTTTTACCAATTACCCATTAATAGAGAGAGCAATTACATTGGCAGCCAAGAGAAGAGATCAGAGAAAATGAATAGAAAAATGATGCCGTGCAGCTCCTTACAACTGAAAGGATGGCAACGAGGTTGTGTTCTGGGACATAAGGATAAAGATGTCAACACCAGCTGGGCAGTTACAGCACCTGGGATGCCACACCCACATCAGACTCCAGTGCACATCCAGGGAGGTAGTACTGTTAGCCCCAACGGTTGGGTTCCTTCCCATCTGCATGGCAAATCTGGGCTTAGGTTCCAGTTCTCAGCTTTGCCCTTGCCCAGTCCTGGTCACTGTGGGCATCTGAGGAGTAAACCAGCGGATAATGTTCTTTGTCCATCTACCTTTAAATAATCAAAACAAAACAAAATTTTAAAAGATGCCAATATCTTCTCTTTTTTGACATACCCCGTTTAAGTTTACAGGAAATGAACTTCCTTCCACAGTACAAGTTTCACGGCTGACCAAATATGAGGCTCACATGAACTGGTTGTTGGAAAAGCATCAAAAACATTGCAGATTTTTAACCCTACAATGAATGTGGTTATTCTAGTATTTGTGTTTCTATGATGGTCATCATTTCTCTTTGCTGTGTGTGTGTATTATCTGATCCAAATGAGTATGTCAGCTACAAGGGATGAACCTGACAAACTAAAGATTTACCTCTCTTGGGTTAAGATTAAAATATTTCGAACGAAAATCAAATTACGTTCCTCCTAAGTTCAAAACTGTTCAGGAACCCGTCTTGTTTGCATAGAAGGTTGGGGTTCTGCAAAGCATGATCATCTGCATTGCACTGTCCAGTCTCCTGTGAGGCACCTGTTCACACCATCAGAAGAGCTGACCATCATCTACAACCACAGATCAAACAAGCAAAGCAAGATGCAACAACATGCATGATCCTCGCACCAGGAAGGATGCAACTATTCCTGGGAGTTAGAGTTTGGAAAAGCCTTGTGATTCCTTCCTCGTTTTCCTAATTGGATAGCTGACGCACCAGAGACTCACCAGTGTAAAAGCACCACAAAGATCACACGGGGAATGAGCAGCTCTCGCAAGGCTGGAACTAGCTCAGCAGCTAATCCAGACTTAGTGTCTATAAAAACATTCTGGGGATTTGGTCCAAAGTGTAGCTCTTTCACTGCACATGCATTCTGATTCGATGTAACTGCAGTGGGATTCAGCAGTCTTCAACAAACACCCTAAGTGACTGGTGGTCACCAGCCACTCTTGGAGAAAAAGATTTCAAGCTCTGCTCTGGAGCTCAACCCTTGGGAAAAGCTCTTCTCTTCTACATGAAAGAAAACGGGGGTCTTAGTCCCACAAGAGCATCAAAGGGGAATGGAAGGAAGGAGTAGGTGGTCATGCTTAAGCAGATATTCGAAAAGACTAAAAGACTTTCGTGTGCCGGTTTTCTCCACGGAGTCCCTGGAAGCCGCTGCGTGGGAGCCTGTGTGGGACTCCGGGCTGAGGCGGGCTGCTGCCCTCGCCTCGCAGTGGTCAGTAAACACAGGGGCACTTGTCAAGAGTTCTTCGGAGTGCTCTACATCTGTACTTCACAATGGAATATTCTTCTTTGCCAGAATAGGCCCCTTGAGGGTCTCCACATTTTGTGCTCCAGAATAAGACAGTAACAGGAGGAATGAGGCTGTTCAAAGAAGAGGAGAGAACAGGGAGTATCCAAAAGCCACTGGGTGGCAGGTGTCTTTTTACTGTGTCTGTGATGTTGGATGAGTTGGTCCATTTCTTCGGACTTGCCCTGTCGGTTCAATAGTGGCTCTGCCGATTTGCGTATGTGACTGTGCTGAGCGTAGGATAAATGGTCGCCCAGGCCCCTTCTCTCAGCAGCCTCACTGGCTGACACACTTCACAGCCCTGAAGCTCTCTGCCTGGGTTTTCACACCTCTCCATTCCTCACCTCTATTGCCCTACACTGCTCTGGCCAAAGACCCTGGAGGCTCACCTGGGCTGCTGCCAGAGCTTGCAAATGGGGCTACAGTTCAGATTCTCCACGAGCAAATTGGATTCGCAGTGTGGTGGTGCGGAGAGGTAGAAGGGATTTTTAAGAGCTTGTTAAGTCTTGGACCTCCACCTCATCATGGGACTCATGCGGCTCCTCAAGAGTTTGGCTTCCTCACTTTCTCTTTCTTTCCCCCCAACACTTGGCCTCTCTCCCACACGTGTTCACTTGCCCTTCTATTTTTCTGCTATCAAGCCCTCAACAGAAGTCGAGAACACGCTAGTGTCGTGTTTGGACTTCCGGAATTGTGAGTCAGAATCAGTGTCTCTCTTTCATCAGTGAGCGGCCTCAGGTATCCCAGCGCACAGCCCCAGAGAGCGGACCAAAGCATCCCGTTTCTACCTTTGCTTTCCTCCTCTGCGGCTCCCCCAGTACCGCCCTCAGATGCGAGTCCTCTCCTCACATCTGCTCTGGCTGCCTGCACCTGCGTCTCACCCAAGGTCCTGCGCAGTCTGCTCCACCACCGTCCCGGATGGCTGTGCGCACTCTCCCTCCTCTCCCTCCCGCCAGCTCCTTGCAGCCCCTCTCTGATAGTCGCTGCAGCCCAGCTCGCCCTCCTGCTTCAGCCCTTCCCAAGTCTCCTGCCTGGATCGAGTTCCTTTCAGATAGCAGCAAAGCTCACTCTTCCAACTCAGTTAGGAATTTCCTGTGATCCTACTGAGAATGCCACCTCCAGCTCAAACTTTCCATTCCACTTCCCCGCATTTTAAAACCTGGGACCTAAATATCTGTTGATGGAATAAACTATGCTCGTTAATTCAACTTCTATGAGTTGATGAGTCAGATAGCTCATCAACAAGCAAATATGAAATTCTCTAAATGAGAAGGAGTTGGCAGAAGCTATGGCAGTGTGTTTCAAGATCCCCTGCTTACTTTACAATTCTTTCTTGACTGCCATTGCCACAAAGTGACATGGTGTCATTTTAATCTGTTCCTGTTTTGTATCTCTCAGGATCTACCAGGTGATGATATGGTGGCAAATGAACTCTGAAATTCCTGAGACACAACATTCAGACCAATCCCCACTCGTGCTACACACACACAGCGTGGGGGCAGGCGAGATCAACTCCAGGCACTCAGGAGTCCAGGCTGAAAGACTCCATCGACACATCTCCCACTCCGAGGAAAAGGAAGGTGCATTGCAGACTTGGAGTGTGGCTTGTTCTCAGCCCAGAAGTGACCAGGTTCTTCCATTCAATCCGCCAGCTCTGGACCCTGCGAAGTGTGGTATCCTGCACAGCCGGATCAGTCAGGAGCAGGAGCCTTCTGAGCCCTAGCACAACCCCGCATGCCACGAAAGAAGAATATGGTTAGATGATGCAGTTAGAGAGAGATGCAATAGCGCTGTTGATGCCTTTGCAGCAATGGAACAAAATACCATAGAATGATATGTGACAAGGAAACTGCAATACATAAAGACCACCGAGGCAAGATGCCAGCATAGTTACTCAAGCCTCCAATTTTCTTTCTCATATCTCTCTCCGTGGTTAGTATCAATCTGATTCAGAGTGTTTTCAACTGGTTTCCCCTGTTTCCTGAGCTCTTCCAGGCACTCACGTACTTCTGTCAAACACCAGAGTCGAATGTTTCCTGTACCATAAGACAGGAGTGGGGACAAGATGATCCATCTTAGCACCTGCAGTTCTCCAGGTTTAGGCCAAGAGCAGGTACTCCCATGCGACATCCAGCTCAGTCCTGGCCGTGACTGTGGGAGAGGAACATCACTCTGCCTCCTCAGTGGCCGCTGGCTGAAGAGGAAGGCCAGGGCAAGGCCAGGGCATCAGTGTGTTGGACCAGAATGGCCCTGGAAAAAATCACTTCTGATGATTGCTTTTTAAGTAAGTAATACATGGGGGTTTCATTATGAACAATATCAAGTAGATAGCAGATTGCTACTTTGGGCAGCAGTAGCTTACCTCCTGAGTCAGGTAAGAAAGGAAAAGACCAAAGAGGAGCGGATTGAAGGATCCTAGAGCTGTCTCTTCAACCACTGGACAGAACTGCACTGAGCTGGCTGGGGGCAGACACCTTGCATTTCCCCGGTTGTCTGGAAAGCTTGCATGCCCTGAAGTCCTGTTTTTAGATCCCCACCCCCAAAATAGTCCAAGTCCTTCTTCATCTTCAGCACTGTGTGGGATCTCATTCCAAACCATGAAACCCCAAACTTGGGTTTGGATGCAGTCGAGTGTGTGTCCCCAGCTTTGTGTGCTACAAGCTTGCTCTCATCGCACGGAGAGGGGGCGAAACTTTAAGAAGCAGGGTTTGGTGGAAGGTGACTGGGCCTTGGGGCCACCACCCCACAAAGGGATGAATGCTGTTGTCACAAGAACAGGCTAGTCCTCCAGGGAGTAGGCTGTTGTGAAGCAATTGCTTGGCCCCTGTTGCACAACAGCCAGTCTTTCTGCTCCTCTGCCGCTTTGTGACACAGCCAGAAGCCAACACAACACCACATGCTGCTGGCTTGTACAACTTGAATTCTGTAGCCACCCAGAATCATGAATCAAACCGGTCTCTTCTCTTCCAGAAGCTGCCAGCCTCAGGTGTGCTGTTATGGCAACATGAACTAGACCAAGGCTGAACTGGGCTGGGTGAGTTACACCTGTCCATTAGGCCTTCCCCACCTTCCAGGGCCTGTGCTGGGGTATTCATTGGCACAGTCCATTTCTTGAGTCCAGTCTTGTTGGAATTCAACCTTGTCTGAAGCCTTGGGCTCACAGTGAGGCACAGGCTGGTCAACAACCCTGATAATGAGCCTCGAGCGTGTGGTGGAGAATGGCCACTCTACACAGAGCAGAACTGAAAAGTGGTGCCTTGGCTCTCCTGGTATGGCCTGCTCCACTACACAGAAAGCAGCAAAGGAGGGAAGCATGAGCAAGAGGTGGGGTAACCGCTCACAGCTTAAGCACCTAGCACGCCCTGCCAGGGTGGAAGAGCTCCTGGGAAGCGGGGAGAGGGTGATGTCGATGGAATTGCTCACAGCATCTTCCACGGTTCCTCCACTAACTCAAGAATGGGGAAATCAGGGTCCAGGGAGATGGCCAAATCCTTGCCTTGCGAGTGTTGGGATCCCATATGGACACTGGTTTGTGTCCTGGCTGCTCCACTACCCATCCAGATCCCTGCTTGTGCCTTGGGAAAGCAGAAGAGGCTGGTCCAAATCCTTTGGACCCTGCACCTGTGTAGGAGACCTGGAAGAGTCTCCTGGCTCCTGGCTTTGGATTGGTTCAGTTCTGACCGTTAAGGCCACTTGGGGAGTGAACCAGCAGAGGGAAGTTCTTTCTCTTTTTCTTTCCTTCTTTCCATAAAATCTGACTTGCTTTTTCAGTAAAAATGAAAAATAAAACAATGTAAGAAAAGTGCAGGAGCCTTCGACACAAGCCTGGAACTGAGAGCATCTGGAATCTTCCAGCACAGGAGGGAAGATGCCAGCATTGGCCTAACATGCCCCAAGACAGTCCTCTCTTGTTATTGATGGAAGCTGCAACTTAGAAGCCCTGCCCTCTCTCCTCCTGGAAGCAAACCTCCCAATGCCACTTGAACCACTCCCGACAAAAACAGCAGATGGAGAGACACTGCGACAACTTCCAATGTCATGGAAGGACCTTCTTTGCCAAGAAGACAAAGTCCTGGAAGGATCTTTGGGAGGCCTGGACGAGCCCTGGGGATGGAGCAAAGGGGTCCACAGCTGCCCGTTCCTTTGCCAGACACAGAATAAGGAGGATGTGACAGTAGGGTGGGGCTGCCTTGATGCTCTGAGCCTGTTTCAGGGGCATAGTGGGGAAGGAGCCCGGAGTGGTCCTCCTGGGCACCTCAACAGCAGCAGTAAGTGTGTGCACTCTCTTTTCTGCTCGCCAAGGGGTCTCAGTGCTTGTACATCATCTGTGCTCTGTGGGGCTGCCTGTGTGGGAGCGAGGGGCACTGGCATGGCCCTGAGGGTCCAATGCATGGGTGTGCCCTGTGTGTGTGTGTGTGTGTGTGTGTGTGTGTGTGTGTGTGTGGGTCCAATGCATGGGTATGTGTGTGTGGGTGTGGGTGTGACTGTGTGCAGGAAGGACTCTTTGAGGTAGCATCTGGCATCACCAGACTCTGAACTCAGCTGCTCTTATCAGCACCTTGAAGACCATCATATCCCTAAGTAACAGGGAGCTCCTTTTCAAACAGGATATGTTCCCATCCTTCCCTGGCTGCTAATGTCTCACCTACCCATGGCAAAAGTGTCACACACACACACACACACACACACACACACACACACACACACACACCCCTCACTGGAGACTCTAACCTGGTGTTTTCTGCTTGCTCTTACCCCAACAGTGGTTGTTGTGGACCCAGTACCCCTGGATGCAGTTTGCTCAGACTGTTGCTGCCCCAGATGAAGACACCGACCTGTAGGAGAGTGGAGCTGGAGCCCCAGGCCAGCAGGCCACTTTTCTGGGCACCTGTGCTGGAAGGGCAGTTGGGCAAGTGTGTGTGATGCTTTCTCTGTGGGGTGCAGGAGGGGCGGGAGGAGCGACAGAGTGAAGCGCAACCTTTGGTTTGGGATCTGCACCGTTGGATGTTGCTGAACATAGCAGCTTTCTTGGACAGTTTCAAATACAAGCTGGCTAGCAGTCACATCACAGTGTTTCGTGGTGAAGTCGTGCTTGTGGTATCACTGCCACTCCCTGTCAGAGTACAGCAGAGGCAAGTTGCATCTCATCACAGACAGGCTCTTGGTTATTTTACCATGTATTTGCTTATTTGAATGGCAGAGCGAGAGAGGTGAGGGGATGATCTTACATCCACTGTTCATCCTTCAAGTGATGACAAGGACTCAGGATAGGCGAGGCCAGAGCCAGGAGTCAGGCGTTTCTTCTAGGTCACTCATGTAGGTGGCTGGGATCCAGGCACAGATTAGGAGTGAAGTGGCTGGGACTCAAACTATCTTTCTGATACGGGATGCTGCCTTGTAAGGTGGCAGCTTAAGCTGTTGAGCTACAACATCAGCGCAACTTGCAGGGTCATAGTGGCGGTGCAGAGCATTCAGTGTGAAACTGCAGACAATGTGAAAACACAGCCATCTCCCCAGTGCCCCTAAGCATTCACTCTCTTACTGCTTAATCTATGTCCCTCCTTGTCCTAATCGACCTAAAGGCGTGTCTATCTCTTAGATAAGGGGTAGTTTATGTTAGCCACTTGACCCTTAGAAAGAAAGACTTCTTCCAGTCTACCAGAATTCTTTGTTATCATTTAAATTACTTTTTGCTTCTTGCTATACAAGAGGACTTTTAAAAATTCCTCAAAAAAATGGAATTATAAGATAAGTTTAGAGGTGGATGACCTGGGTTTGATCTTTCATGCAGAGCCTGGGAGATGGTGAGGATGGCTCAAGTGGCTGAGTTCCCACCACCCACACAGAACGACTGGGTTGGGTTCTTGGATCTTGACTTCAGTTCCAGGCCTGAGTGAAGCAGGGCTGGCATTTAAAAAGTGAATCAGCAGGTGGGAACTCTCTCCATCTCTAATCTCTGTCTCATCTCTATTTCCATCTGCACCTTATCGCTATCTCTAGCCCTGTGTCTCTCCATCTCTTTCT
This sequence comes from Ochotona curzoniae, assembly GCF_017591425.1. NCBI lineage: Eukaryota > Metazoa > Chordata > Mammalia > Lagomorpha > Ochotonidae > Ochotona > Ochotona curzoniae. Next base: position 1,224,454 of record NW_024465746.1, read on the forward strand.
CCATCTTTATCACATTTCTCTCTCTCTCTGGGGATCAACAGGGGATTCCCCTGCTCTCTTCGTCTCTCAGATACTTTTTCTAAATGACAGTGGACACATCCTTTTGCTAAAAAATAAAAACAAACAAAAAACTACATCTATTTCGGAAAAAAAAAACGCATGACAATCCCTGCCTCATTTTGCCATGGCACCTACTGCCCCACATCCATGCCTGGTTTACCATGGCACCCACTGCCCCACATCCCTGCCTGGTTACCATGGCACCCACTACCCCACATCCATGCCTGGTTTACCATGGCACCCACTGCCCCACATCCCTGCCTGGTTTACCATGGCACCCACTGCCCCACAACCCTGCCTGGTTACCATGGCACCCACTGCCCCACATCCATGCCTGGTTTACCATGGCACCCACTGCCCCACAGGCTTGGTGAAGCCCCTGTGCATCTCTCCCTCCTTGGACAGAGACCATCAGCAAGTGTTTCTCTGCCTTCATGTTCTCATTGTGCCACAGATGATGCCAAATAGGAACATTGCACAACTCCCAGCAAGGGTGCAGCACGCTCAGCCACTCTTGGCTGGGAGGTCAGGCACTTCCCCAGGACGCGCCTGTTTGGGGATGCCTCCCGCTCTGCACGGATGCCTCATTCTATTTGAACCAATTATATTCAGTGTTCTCGTATTTTTTCTGTTGCTTCTTCTCTTTATTGCTGCATTGAAAACCCTCTTTCCTTTTCCTTTCTAAAATAATATTGTATTTTTATTTTAATTAGAAAGATTTACAGAAAAAAAAAAAAGAGACAGAGAGAAAAATCTCCATCCACTGGTTCACTCCCCAAGTGGCCGCTACAGCCAGAGCTGAGCTGATCCAAAGACAGGAGCCAGGAGCTTACTATGGGTCTCCTACGTGGCTCTAGGGTCCCAAGGCTTTGGGCCATCCTCAATTACTTTCCCAGGGCACAAGCAGAGATCTGGATGGGAAGTGGAGCAGCCAGGGCACAAATCAGTGCTCATATGGAATCCCATTGCATGCAAGGCAAGGATTTAGCCACTAGGCTACCGTGCTGGGCCCCAAAACCCTTTTTTGTTTTTTACCTCTAAACGTTGTCTTGGGCAGGTTTCCTCTGAGCATCCAGATTATGGCTTCTCTTTTTCCAGTATTGTTTCTGTGGAGCACTGCAGGAGCTGAATCTATGAAGTACATTTTACTATCATGGCCTGAAACTTCATCCATGGGGGTCAGGTTTCTCCTCCATGACAAAGAAAACACACTCCTATAGATTTCACATCAGTGTGAATGACTGCCCCCCCAGACCCCCCAGGAAGAAAGGCCAGGTGGTCCTAGGGACAACACAAGCTCACCTTCAATCTTCAAACCCACAGTGAGGACCGGCCGCTCTAACTCCCGCCCCATTCCCAATGCACTCTGGCTCTGCCCTGGCTCCTGCTGTGCTGTGGCAACGCGTGGCTTGGCTTCCAAATGCAGTGAGCTGAGTGAGTGTCCGAAGGCACACATCCACATGTACACACATACACTCCCTGCATTCCAAGGCAAGGCCTGTTCCCCTGGAGAATGCAAGGGCAAGACAGATGGACTGAAGGTCTATCTTGGGAGCTCTCCCTTGCTCATCTGGATGCAGACCTGACATAAGAGGAAACTGCAGGCTGTGTGCACCTGCTGGCCAGAAGTAAAACATGTCTTCCTGTGGCTCAGATGGCCCCGGTGGTCCCAAATGAAAGCAGGAAGATTGGCAGCCATGAGCCCCTGGAGAGGTGGGGAAGCAGGGCCCTAGTCCACCCTGATGGTGCCCAAGTCTCCCGAGGTCTCTCTCCATCGGATCTGTGGTGGCACTGTTAGGGAGGACTCCCTAGGTGTGCCAGAGCAGAGATACCAGGAGAGCGAGAGCGAGAGCAATAGCAAGAATGAGAGAGAGAGAGAGAGAAGCCTTTTTTCTGAAAGACTTTGATGTTTATGATCAAAGCACACTGGAGCAAAGGTCCTGGACAACGTCCAAATGTGTCTTCCTTGGCTTGGTGCTGTGTTCATTTTGATGTAGAGGCAACAGAGTAGGGGGTCCCCTCACCAGCTGGGAACCCAAGGCTTGCAGAAAGCCTTTCTCTAAGCCTGGCTCCCGTTGGCTGCCCTGGGAGAAAGAGCCACCTTTAGTTTCTATTTGCCCAGCCCTTTCTGCATCCCTGTTAGCATTGGCAGGTACATATGTACAACCGTGCCTCAGCTGGGAAGCACCTGCTACCGGAGCCAAGGGCAGGGCCTGACAGAAGCCACAGACTGCATGGAAGTGTTGCCTTTGCCACGACAGCTAGAAGATAGCCAGACAAGATGGGAGGCGCCAGTGGGGTGCAGGAGAAGGCTGGCCTGCCTACACCCATCCACCCTCCCTGGATGCAACTGACAGCTGGATCACCTGACATCCGTGAAAAAGGCAAAATCCAAAAACCATCCTTGCATACCTCAGCTAGTCATTTTCCCTCCTTCTCACGATGGTGTGCTCATTCGCCAGGATGCAGCAGCCTTCTCTGGGCCACAGCCTGCTGCCACTCTGTGCCCGCTCCTGGCAGAACCCACTCGCATACTTCTGCATTTACGACCTCCTATTTTGATTTCTTTAAAGTCAAATGGGAAAATAGTCACTCAAGGAACAATTTGAATCCCCAAACATCTAGGGTTTTATAATATTTTCCTGCGTCTTTTATGGTTGTGTCGCCTACACTCAATTCAACAGGAATGTGTTGAATGACATGCCTGCGTGGAGTCTTTTCAAAGCAATTGACTTCACTTATTTACTTTCATCTACTTGGAAGGCAGAGAGAACCTCTGCCAGTTCACTTGTCAAATGCCCACATCAGCCAGGGTTGGGCCAGTCCAAAGCCAGGAGCCCAGAAGTCCATTTGGTCTCCCTCAGGGAAGTAGCAGGGACCCCAGGATTTAAGCCACCCGCTGCTACCTCCGGAGGGTGCATTAGTGGAAAACTGAATCAGAAACAGAGTAGCTGAGATCAAATGGCACAAATGTGAGCTATGGCTTCTCAAGGAGTAGTTTGACCTGCCACACTACGGTGCCTAGTCTTTGGCTTAGATTTAATGGAAACAATTACTTTTTGTTGCTATTTTTTTCCCATGGTTTCAAGCTATTTAATTACATTATAAAACTCTAGTGATGTGCATGCCAGGAGTAAACCTGCTGAGGGGCAGACAGACTTTCCTTCCTGGGTGCCCTAGCTGCAGCAGCAGCAGCAGTACCCTGAAGACAGCTGGCAGGTGAGTGAACACTGGTGATGGGTGTGTGCCATGATGTCAGCATCCGATAGGCTGGCTGTAGACAGCTGCCCCTTGATCTATGGGGCTCATAGCCTAATCCACTCATCCTGCCTGCGCATGCGCTGCATCACCTCGTCCACTGCACAGCCTCCCCCTCAGCTACACAGTGCTCTGCAGAGCCTGAGCTGTTCGGCTTGCCACTGCCAGGCTGGCTAGGAGCTGCATTCTGCCAGTGTCCCAGAACCCAGAGATGATGGAACTGCATGGGAAAGACCCGAATCCACCATCCTAAGTGGAGCTGCTGCCAAATGCGCATGCAGTGCTCAGCACCATCACTAAGTCAAAACACGGGGAAGATGAAGCACAGGATGCTTGAGGCTGAACTCCAAAGTCTGGCTGATTGGCAAGAACAAACACTCATTCCCCCGCGTCTCTCCTGTGTCGTCAACAGCTGTATTTCTCACACTTTCGCTGTAGCATCCAGGCAAAAGCCTCAGTCTCTTGTTTATCATGGAAGACAGAGTGAGAGAGTGGAACCATGCACTGGCCTTAAGACTGGCACATGCCACTCATCCTCACGTTGCGTCGGCCACAGTGAGTCACGCAGTTGAGCCTTTCCTCAAGGAGGGAGACGCTCACATGTGACTACTCGGAGCGGGCACTGCAACTGTTGGGCCAGCTCAACTTCAAAGCGAGAGGCCACACAACCCCGCCCCAGGGGAGGTCATCAATATGTGGAACAAGGATATATTCTACAACACAGGCTAAGGAGAGAGCATTTAACAGAGCCCCTATTGTAGACATCACTTGCTTGGATCAATGAGCACAATCGTGAGCTACGGGACAGCCAGTGCTTAAAGAGGAACTTTCGCCCCCTGAAATTGCTCAAGCTTAGCATCTCTCCAAAGCTATCACAGTCAGAAATCTGAAACCGGAAACTCCAATGACCACAGACACTTGGAGGGCTAAGCCCGGGCGTGGCACTTAGCATGTGTTAAGTAAGAGCTTCTTAAGTGAGTGAGGTGATTTACCCATCTCCATCTGAGAGAGGGGCGTGGCCCCAGGAGTGAAAGCTGCAGCGCTCTCAGTGGGGTCAGAGAGAAGCCTTGAGGGGGAAGTGAACGTGAGATGTTAGGTCTCAGGGCACACAACGCTTAGAAGAACATGACTTCAAATCTCAACTTCAGGTGAACGCTTGGCCGCTTCTCTCCTAATAGGAACGAATCAAGAAATATTCGAGCAGATGAGGACCCATGCTGGGATGCCAGCCCAGAGGAGGCCAGACCTTGGGAGAAGTCAGAGAGAAAGGAGCATGGGGAGGTGGCCAGTGTGGCTTTCTTGGATCTGGGACAGGTCCTGAGCTCACGAGCTGAACTTTGGGATGAAGAAAGCAGATTACGATGCCCCACCACCTGGTGAATGTGTCAGAATCACATCTGCTTATTGCAACTGGAAATGCAGAACTTGGAGAGCCCATCCGCATGCCGATTTTGTTAGAAGTTTTAAATTTATTTATTTTCATGTTTATTTTAGAGGTAGGGAGATATACCCAACTGTTGTTTAAGTTTTCAAATGTCTGAGATAGCCAGGGCAGGGTTGGACTGAATCCAGGAACCAAGAATTCCATCCAGGTTTATCACATGAGTGGTAAGAATTCAACCACTTGGGTCATCCCTGGCTGCCTCACAGCATGTACCTTCACAGGAGAATAGGCGCTGTAGAATGATGGAATCCCTAGCAATGTCACAGTCTTTGCATCAGACACCTGCTCATCACTCCCAGGGTCCATGGGGAAGCCCCTACAACTTCCACCAGACCAAGCTTGGTTTGGATTAAACTTGTTTTAAAAATCTCTAGATCTCCTTAAGCACTGATCCCTTTCCTGTTCATTAACAGAAAGAAACCTCACTCACAGAATTCCTCTGCAGGTTGGCATTTCCCTCTTTGCCTCCCACAATCTCTCCAAAACCGTGACAACTGAACATCTGTCCCCAGAGGACCTTTGCTGAAAGTCCAAGACCAGGGAGGGAAGAGCTTACATGGAGCTGCTGCAGCTGACTTGGAAGCTGGCAGGTCTTGCTGCTCCAGCACACTGGGCAGGGGCACACCTCATCAAGGCAAGGACGCTGTCCTTGTGTGCTGGCTGCACATTAAGGACAAACTCCACTCTTTTCACAATGCCTGCGGTTCTACTCAGCTATTCAGAAATCCCCATAGGTCTTCCCCCTTGTATTTTCCCAAGTGTTCTCAGCATCCCCATTTCAGTGCAAGTCTGAAGTTGGAAGGCGAGAAAAACAAGCACCAAAAATATGATGCTAAAGCTTACAGTTAAAATGAACAGGTGCATTTAGCTTGAGGATCTATTTAAGACAGAAAAGATTGTCCACATGTGGGAAATCGCTCCTGGATCCGGGCTGTTTGACTTCTATGGAAGGTCGTAGGTACGCGGCACATCATGTTCCCCAGGGAACCCCTGACTCTCATTGGAATGAAAAAGTGACTACAAACTGTAATAATCAATGAATTTATGACCCCTCCAATTGTCCTTCCTTTGTAATATAAAAATAGCCCCCTTCTGGTAAATGTTTCTGAGAGATTATAGAAATAATGTGAAAACATTGTCCATTCACATTCAACAACCATTGCGATACTATCTCTACATCAAAGGCTGCATTGACATTTTTTTTTTACAAAGTTAACGTAGTGCTTTTAAATTAAAATGAAGCATTAAAGGGAATGGGAAAGAGGGAGAGATGATCTTGGATCCACATCACAGCTGCTATTAAATTATCTAAGTCACATGGCCAGCAAATACACTACAGAATCTGACTCTGCCTTTGAAGCCACAGTTGAGTATAAATCCTTTACCAAGGCAGGAACATGTTTATCTGTATATGGACAACCCTCTTTAGGCCTACAACCCTCAGGATAACATCTAAGCTCATCAAAACTCTTAGCAACAGTGTGATTGATGCTTTAAATTTGACTTTTTTTATAGATAAAAAAATAAAATGTCTATTAACGCAAACTTTATTGTGGACCTCTTAGGCCTAGAAATTAGTCTTTAATTTATATAGAGAATATGTAAGTGCCATTTAGCGACAATATTATTTTACTCTCCATGCCATTTTGTGGTAATATTTAGCTAAACATTCATGCATGCATCTTCATTCCCTTACACACAATGACCTCTTCAAAAAAAAATCAGGATGGAGATTTTGATAGCACTATATTTTCCCAAAATTCATTGGAAGTAGTTTCTTATATGTACAATGAGTTATTATGAATTAAGATACAGGAATGTTATGCACATACATGTTAGAATTTCTTAGTGTATTAAGTGAATTTAAGAGCTCCTGTGTCACCATAAATTTAATGCCTGTAATAGGAAAAGTTCAACAGAACAAAGAAACAAGATTGGAATTTACATTTATCTGGAGATAACCCCAAAAGAACATAGTTCAGGACTTTACAGGGTTATAAAGAGGCCAGCTCCCTTGCCAACCTCCATGTCACTTTCTAGAATCTGGCCTTCACCCTAAGGGTATTACATGCCTGTCAGAGTCCGAGCTATAATCCCCATATTCCAGGCAGCAGCACAGTGGAGGAAACAGAAAGCAAGGCAAAAATCTCCATCGAAAAAGACTTCCTGGAAACCCCGCAGTATCCCTTCCTAGAGGCCACAGTCTGAATCAGAGTTAAATGGCTGCCTTCAGCTATGAAGGGGGCCAGGAAATACGTAATCTTAGTAGAGGACAATAAATTTAATATCTTGGATGGAACAATAGGCCAGGGACAGTTAAGATCATATGCCTGGAAGACTCCCTTGAATACATGGAGTCAACACTCGAGTTTTAGAAGGAAGAGGCGACAATGGTCACATGGAAGTCCCGGAATCAGTGGACAAGTATATCTGTGAGAAGACTCACTGTGGAGTGTGTTTTCTGTCAGCCCTCTATAGGGACTGGCTGAAAAATATATATGTGTATCTAAAAAGGATAATAAAGACTTGAAGACTACTGCATCAGGAAGAAAAAAGTTCCCAAGTTTATCTAGTTTCTAGCACTAGATTCTGAAGGGAAACCGGTGAGCTAAGGAAGAAAACCAAAAGGAAAGAAAGTAGACTAATAATTTAGAGATAGACCTAACTGGAGAAGCACGAATCCAGACTGAACAGTGCAAGAAGCAACTGAAAGAAAATGAAAGACTTAAGTGTCAATGGAAAGATAGCCTATGTTCATGGATTGAGACTGGGACTATTTTTAAGATGAGTAACTTGAAGATTCAATAAATATTTATCAAAATACTGTATGTCATTTTGTTACGTCTATTTTCCTTCCCTTTTTGCTAGGGACAGAAACTAATAAATAAATTCTGAAATGCACATGAAAATTCAAAGGCCCCAGAATGGATAAAACTAACTTTAACAAGAAGTTAGAGGTTAAACACTTCCTCTTCAACACATACTCCAAGGTGTGTGAAATTGTTATAAGACATGAGATCATCAGAACAGAATGAAGAGTCAAGAATTGAAAGACCTGACTCTTAGATTTATCATCAGTTAAATTTTGATAGGATAATTCAGTGAGAATAAGATGGTCTTTACAACAGTTGGCACAGAAACAACAACTGGATATCCACATGCAAAAAACCAAGTTGAATCCCTACCTCAGTCTACACACAAAAATCAATCCAAAATGGATTGTGACCCTCATTCTTTTATTTTTTGGCAAAGACATAATTTTCATGCACTCTACAATCCCAGGCTTCATTAACCACTAATCATAATATTCAACAAATAAGACAGGTAGACTGCAGGGCCACGAGAGTATAAGAACCAAAAGCAACAATCTTAGCACAAGTGGTCCATTTCATTTCTACCAAAAAAAAAAAAAAGAGCCTAAACTTGAAAGTTGTAATATAACTACTCTTGGGAAAGAAACATAAGAGTAAATTTTTGTGTCCTTCCCTTAAACCATGTCTTCTTAGCTTTGCAATAAATAAATAAATATTAAATTCTACTTCATCAAAATTAAAAACATTTGTTCTTCAAAAATCCCAATCATTAAAGCAAAATAAAAATCCGAAAGGATGGGAGAAAGTACTTTTAAATTACATATCCCAGAAGTTTTCAAAACATAGGATGAACTCTTACAACTCCAAAAGAACAAATAACCCATTGAGGATGAACAGTCTGCACAGACATGTCCTGTCACCTGGAGTTCCAATGGCCACAGGCACCTGAAGAGACGGTCAGAATCATCATTCCTCATGGAAGCATTCTCAAAATCACAATGAGCCACAATGTCACCTACTTTACAACGCTTATCGTAAAAATAATGAGCATCTGATGGGAAGAATTGGAAATCATAAGCATTTAGGATGATGTGTAAGACTTGGAACCCTCATACACTGGTGATGGAGTTGTAAAATGATACAGTCACTTTAGAAAATAATTAGGCAGTTCCTCAAAATAGTAAACATGAGGTCATAAAATGACTCATAAATTCCATCCATCCCTAGGTCTATATCCTAGAAAGCTGAGGACATAGTCCATGCAAACATGTATCTAGGAGTGCCCATGATAGCATTTGTAATACCCAAATGTGGATACTATCCTTATGTCCATTAACTGACAAATCCATGACCAAAATCCTGGATATTCATACCATGGAATATTACCCAGACACCAACAAGAGTGAGATATGGATGCTACAACACAGATGAACCCCAATCACAGAAAGTCAAATGCAAAATGTCTGGAAGAAGCAAATCCATGCAATGGAGAAAATGTACCAGTGGTTATCAGAGCTTGGTGAGGGCAGAATGTGAAGTAAGCAACACGTGTGAGGTTTTGGGGGGTTATAAAAGTGTTCTAAAATTAGATCATCATGATGATCAGCAACTCTGTGGCTATACCCCAAAACCACAGAATTACAGATTGTTGTCGGGAGATCTTCATGATGTGAAAACTATGCCTCAATATACCTGTTTAAATAGGGAAGGGAGGAAGGCAGGGAGGGAGGGAAGAAACTATAATCAATTGTTTCCTGTTAAAGAGCTGAAGTGAGGTCAGCTCTCTCAATTGAAAAATTACATGCACTAAAATTATTTCTAGATACATCCTAGTGCCAATTTGTAAAAAGGAATTGAAAAAAAAACAATGCTTTGGGTTAAACCACCACTCCAGACATCCAGTTCCCATGATAAACTGGATTCAGGTCCCAGACCAGTGATTCCAATTCATGCAAACCCTGGAAGACCACAAAGCAGCTCAGATGCTTGAGTGTTTGTCACCCATGTAGGAGACCCAGATGGAGTCCCTGGTTCCTGGCACCAGCCAGGAGTATTTGACAAGTGAACAGCAGATAGGACACCTCTCTCTCTCTTTCTCAAGATAGGTAAGCTAAAAAGGAAATAATTTGGGGGAAAGGAGTATGGAGCCCAAGGGAGAGCGGTGTCCCAGGGTTCAGGAAACGGACTATTTCTTCAACTGGTGTCAACTAAATGAACATTTTCTTGTGTGAACTCAGTATGTTGTCCTGTTAGGATTAATTTACTTTTCTGTGTTATGCCTCAATAGTTTACTTCAAAATCCAAAGGAGGTAGCTATGGCCCTGGCATTTTGAAGGGTGGTATTTTCTAGCCACATGCAAATCTAACAGATCCAAGCTTGCGAGAAGCATGAGAAACCAAGGCTTCAAAGTCCTTGTGTAGCAGAGGCTCCGTGGCCAGCAACCCTCAGACAGCAGGTGGGAGCCCGGATGAGACCTGAGCTCTCCCAAGTCCAGTGAGTGGCTGCAGGTGCTCAGAACACAGCTACGATCTGGCTTTCCCTAATTTCTTGGTAAAATGGCAGGTGCCAAGAAAGCAATGCGTCTGTATCTGTTCATGATCATGTTGGGTCTGTTCGTGGTGGATGCAACATGTTTGCCGAGTGTCCTCTGTGCTCACAGCACAGGTAGTTCTGCCTTGCAAGAGTCCCTCCCAGAAAAGGCTCCAGCAGGATGGATCCCAAGATTCCTTTTGCCTCCTGTCTGTGCTCAGAGAGATGTTGCATACACAGTGCAGTTGTAGGAGGAGAAATGGAAAACCTTGGGGGAAAACACTGCACACAGAGGACTCCAAATGTTGTGAGACCAGCCCCTTCTATGTGCTTCTGAATTAGCCACGGGCCATTTGAGGTAGGGTTGACTTACAAGCACTGGGTTACACAAGGAACCACTCCTTGTCATCTTTCTTGGAGTGTCTACGGTTCCAAATGGGTTTCAAAGGTAGAGGAACCAGGGTTGGGCCCAGGAAGCTTAGTAGCCTGGTAGTTCCTCTTTTCTCTTATCTGGACTTTGCCCTCACATGGAGAGCTCTCTGGAGACAGCATGCAATGAGCTGTCTACACAGAGGCAGGGTCTACACAGAGGCAGGGTCTACACAGAGGCAGGTGCAAACGGTTTTGTGCTTCCCGACATCACATCAGTTTTAGACCTTGGCACACCTTGAATTTCATATTTTTGCACTAAAAATACTCGAAGTCCTTGAATGATGTATCCCCACTGTTCATATCTATTGTAACAGATTTTTTTTTCTACTTGGCCCAAATATTTCTGAGTATCTTCTACCAAATCATTCTGGCCTTTCCCCCAGGGTGCAAAGAGTACATCTCTACGTTTTGTTGTGTGTAACAGCACATTCCTGTCTCGCAACCCCCCAGGTCTGCTGTCTGGTAACTCCGATTCCAGAAGGTTGCAGGGCACTGCTGGGTCATGGACAGCTGGGATTTGCAAATGGTGGAGACTGTGCCCGACTCCCTGAGGATGGAATGGCTGTACTACAGAGAGGGGAAGTTAGCCGGGCCAGCTTACACACCGACCACCTGGGAAGCAAGAGCTTAAACTCACGTTGTCCCCATCCTGTGCTCCGATCACTGGGCAGACCCTGTGGGAAGTTAATTGAAAAGAGAATGGCAGGTTTTCTAAGTCTCTGTGGTCCAGTTAAGAATGCAAATGGCTGCAGGGAGGAAATGAAGACTAAACATAGGATGAGACAGAAATCATAAAAAGAGGTTCAAGTCCCAAAGCTGTAGTTTCTTAAGGTCGTAAAATCCATCAGACATACCCATTGGCGCTGCTTCTGGGGCCTTGGAGCGGCAATGGCACTGGGGCCATACAGCTTGGGTTGGATCATGGCTGAGCCACGCAAGCTTGGATAAGTCATTTAAGGACTTGAGATCTTAATCCAGAAATATGAAATTCAAGATGTGCTGAGGTATAAAACTTTTTGAACATTGACATGATACCCCAAGCAGAAGAAATTCCACACCTACTTCTATGTGAGATGTCACAGACAAAATGCAGATGAATGAAAACCAACACGTGCAATTGCCTTCCAGCTCTTTGCATGTCTGTGCAGCATAAATGAATTTATTTGGATCCTAGGTCCCATGATTTCTCATTATGTACAGTATTCAAACTGCTACTATTCCAAACTCTTAAAAAACATCTGAAACATTTTTGGCCTTAAACATTTAAGATACAGTCAACCTGTGTATCTGGCAGAAATGAAAATACACATCCCAAGGGCTCTTGTTGAGCTAAGCACCTGGCATGGGTAGTGCAGGAAAGCCAGTGTGTGAACCAGGACTGGCAGTGTTGTCACACGCTTGGTACATGAACCCGGGAAGGTGTTTTCAGGGGTGACTCCCTCAGAGCAGGAGTGCAGTGGCATGAGGTGCTGCTTCAGAGAGAGCCCTGGGTGGGGGGGTCACATGATCAGATCAGCAGGTTTATGAAAGACTAAGGTTTTATTTTTACCTAAAAGCCACAACCCCAGAGGCCTAGAGAGCTGGGAACTGGCATGGTCTGGTTGGGTTTTTGAAATCCTCCTCTGTTGCTTTGGTGGGAAGGAATGAGAGCTAGCTTGAGTGGTTCAGACATGAAACCAACAGGATTGGAGAGAAATGAGCAGACATAAGAATGCTTGGGAGCAAAGCGCGGCCATTTCCTGATAGGCACAACTGGATTGTTAATGGGCTCATTCAAGAACAAATACTACGAAAGGTCTAGCTGGCCTTGCAAGAGGGGAGAGGGAAGCATGGAGTTTGGGGGCGTTGCATTCGAGGTAACTTCTGCCCATCCAGGGTCACTGACTTGGGGGACCTGACTGAGGAGCTCAAAAGGATGACCAGTCCTGGCAGTCTGCTCAAAAAGACATGCCTTCTTTATCATCATGATGAACATTTTCTTTTTTTATTATTTATATTTTTAAAATAAATAAATAAAGATGAAAAGTAGAGAGTGGGCAGCAAGAACCTGACAGCAAGCTACCTAGATCTTTCGCCGCCTACTAGAAAAATGTCCTTAATAATAAAAATCAAGGTGGTCCTGGTCTCCTTAGCAACTGCCCAGCTCTCCAGGAACGCTCCACCATCGCTGCTGTGTCTTGCCCACTCCTAACTTCCTGGGCCTCACCCCCTCTGCAAACTCCATTCCGAGTCTCCCTCCCTACAGCCGTGGTCTGAGCCTTCCTGCTCCTCCGAATCCTTACTGCAGCATGGCTCAGCCCCCACGAAGCTTCCAATCCGCAATGGATACACGTTCACCCCGTTCTTTGGCACCGTCCTCTTTCTGCTTCCACCCTTACCGACGCCTTGGAATTGTGCAAGTCATCAGCTCTCCTGCTTCACATTTTTCTCTTTCTGTTCATTGGCTGACAAATCAGCAACCTGCCCAGCACCAGCCAACATCCATCCGCCTTTCTCCCTGATAGCCACAGCACCAGACCATCTGTCATCTCCTTTAAAACTAACCCTGGAGCTAGAGCAAAGACTCAGTTGGCTAATTCTCTAGCTGCAAGCATCAGCATCCCATATGGGTACCAGTTCTAGTCCAGGCTCCTCCCCTTCCCATCCAGCTCCCTGCTTGTGACCTGAGAAAGCAGTAAAGGACGGCTCAAAGCCTTGGGACCCTGCACCCAGAAGAAGCTCCATTCTCTCTGTCTCTTCTCTCAGTAAATCTGCCTCTTCAGTAAAACTTTTACCAAAAAAAAAAAAAAAAAAAATCTTAAAACTAAGCCAAAGGCCTCTCTTGTCCAAACCAGATCCTTCTTCCAACATTCACCTTTGCAGGATTTCCCATCTCTCCATTTTCTCTGTCTGCATAGATGTCTTCCAGGCAGATCCAACTCCCTGTGGCCACAAGGGCACTCTCCCAAATCCGCTCCTCAGCCAGCCTCTCGCATTTTCATAAACAGCATAACCCATCTACCCAGGCACTCAAGGTCACAGCCTTGGCGTCATCTGTGACCTCCATCCATGGGCGTATCCTCCAGGTCCTGGCGCTCTCCCACCCTGGGGTTGGATTTTTTAGCGTGAGGCCAAGACATTCATTCTTTAGAAAAAGGGAGGGGACGCAGAGGACATGAAGATGGCAGCTGAAGAGCTGAGACCCAAGAGGGCAGAATCCAGATGACTGGAGAAGACTGTGTTCAGGAGCTAATGATGATGTCAATTACAGCAGAGGTCAAATGATCCAAGAACTGAGACCTGCCCATGAAATCTCACCCCCTGTCGTTTCCCACAACACATTTGCAGCGGACAGTGTGGGGGCTAAGAGGCAGCTGGAGTGAGGATAGGTGGCCAGGTGCATGGTTCTATAAGCTGAACTCTGGAAGGCAGAAGGAGAAGTCTCCTCAAGTTTGTTTGTGGGCCCAGCGCCGGTTCTAATCCCGGAGGCCCCGCTTCCCATCCAGCTCCCTGCTTGTGGCCTGGGAAAGCAGTTGAGGACGGGCCGAAGCTTTGGCACCCTGCACCCACGTGGGAGACCCAGAAGAGGCTCCTGGCTTCGGATCAGCATAGCATCGGGATCAGCATAGCATCGGCCGTTGCGCTCACTTGGGGCGTGAATCATTGGACGGAAGATCTTCCTCTCTGTCTCTCCTCTGTATATCTGCCTTTCCAATTAAAAAAAAAAAAAAATTCGTTTGTTGGCTGTTTTAGGAGAGGCCACAGAAACTTTTTTTCTTAATGTGTTGGAAGGATTTCATTCATCACGCTATCCTTGTGGAATCAATAAGGATGGATTGAGTCGTGTTCATTCCAGTCTCCATGTCACACTGCTCCTCACATTCTCACACTCTCCCTGGCTTTCCTGCCCCACTCTCCCGCTGATTTCTGCTTGAGATAGGATTTGTACAACTGAGCATGCAAGTATTGGCTTCAGAGTGTCTGTGGGTTTTTCTGCCACAAACAATGTTCTTTGCGAAGAAGCTATCTTTTGCAAGCCCGCTTTGTTCTGTCTTGAAAGACACACAGTGTAAGATTCGAGAACACGAAGTAACTGTAAGTAAACGCAAAACCACCCGGCTCCGCCTCTCCACTTTCCAGGAAGGAGCAGGAATTCTGGTCAGATGAAATAGTTGACTCTGACTTCCTTTCTCGTTAGCTGCATGATCATGGCCAATGAGCACATTTGATTTTTATATCTTTATTTATTAAGTCACCATACCAGGAGCCAACATTATGGCACAGCAGGTTAAGCCCACTTGTGAGCTTCCCGTGTTACAGCACCATTCCAAGTCCTGGCTGCTCAACTTCCGATCCAGCTCCCAGCCAATGTGTCAGGAAAAGCAGTGGATGATGGCCTAAGTACCTGGGCCCCTGCCACCCATGTAACAGACCCGGACGCGGTTCCTGGCTCCTGACTTAACTCCTCAATGATGCGACCATTTGGAAAAGGAACTGCTGACTCCAGTATCAGCCACTGCTCTGCTTCTCAAGTTCTCCTGCGCCCTGGACCATTTCACACACCATCTCAGGAGTCAGGGAAGCCAAGCAGCTGGAGCCGCAACCCAGCCTTCCCGTGCTCCCAACAGCCTTGTTTCCATCTGCCACACACAAAACTTTGTTCTTTACGATCCCATCTTAAGGAATTTCTTTTATCCAAAAATTGTTTTGGAAACTCACATGTAGAATTTAATTTTGTTTTCCAGGAGGAAGCCTGAGGTTCAGAGAGGTTGAGCACTCACCCAGGAACACACAGCGGCAGCAGTAAGAAGAGTCTCTTTCTAATACAGTGGCTCGGTGCTTTGTCCACTGCTTCTTTGCAGCAAGAGCAGACAAGCCTGCGGTGTAGGGGTGCCCTCTAACAGAGCGCCAAAGTGGCAGACAAACCACAGCTCACCCTTAGGGCACGTGAAGCAGGAAGGTGTGGGGCATTGCCAGGGATCTCACATGAAGGGCAAATGGATGCAGCTCTGGCATTTGGCAAGGGCATGCTCTTCCCAAAGTCCCTCTCCCACCCTCTCGGGGCACCCACCAGCCGCCTCCCTCGCAAACAAACAACACCGATGCCCCCTCCCTACTCTGTCCCTGGCATACTTGAAACGGTTTAGGCAGATGTGTTTCTTCTTTCAAAAATAAACGTGCTGCTTATCTTCCCCAGCATTCTGCCTCGCAGCCCATCCCAAAGGACTCGGATTCCTGCTTCTGGCAGGCTCAAGCTCCATCGGGTGCAAGACTAAAGTTCAAACTCCAGATTATCACTCGGTACAATATTTGGAAAAATCATCTCATTCTGAAACAATTAAGGTTTTTGTGAAATAACACGTGTTGTTGAAAACATCTCAGCCTTTTTAAGTAAGGCAAATTCCAGGAATTGTTTTTCCGCTTCACTCTTATCTGATAGCTCTTGTTTTCTGCAGGAGGTAAATGCCACTCTCCCAGGAATAGTTAAGAAGAAATGTACATGAGAAATCCATGCAGGTGTGGCATGGATACCCAGGTCCGAGCTAATGGTCCTGAAGCACAAGTCACCTTCAAGCTGGTAGAACAGGTTCAGTGCAACAGAAAGTTGAGCAGGTCTGAGTCTTCCATGCATTACAATACACAGGTGCATCTTTGGTGTTACAGATGTGTGTGTGTGTGTTCTGTGACTTCTGGCTGGTGTTGAGGACCTGAGCCATCACTTGCTGGAACGAAGAGAGGAGTGTGGCTGCACAGAGGCCTGAGGTCCAACTGATAAGAGCAGACAAGGGCATAAGTAAACTATGACACCAGGGCAGGAGGACCAAGACGCTAGAAGACCAAAGGAATGGCATGTGAATCTGCTAGGTCAAGTTCCTGGCTCTGAATGGGAGCTACAAGCTGCAGTCCCCCAGAGGCTGAGATCAGAAGCTGATTATGCATCACACCAGCATACGGGGATCATTCTAGTATATACTGTATGTCTCTGTTGCTTAAATATGCATTTTAACTATTTATCCATCAATCTGTGTATCTATTTGTTTACCTGTCTATTTGAGAGGCTGAATGGCAAAGAGTAAGACAGATAAGAGAGCTTGCTTTTGCTGGTTCATTCCCCAAATGCCTGGAACAATAGAGGCTGGGCCAGAGCCCAAGCCAGGAGTCAGGAACCCAATCCAGTCTCCCACGTGAGTGGCAGAAAGTCAGCCAGTGCTGTAGTAGCGTTAGATCTGCATTAGCAAGAAGCTGGAAGCAGGACCCAGACTTGGATCCAAGCACTTTAGTAGGAGACATTGGGCAACCAAGTTCTTGGGCTAACCGCCTATTCTTGTGTATGTTTTCAGAAAAGTCTTTGTTTGATATGTGCCTTTTCCATTATTTGCATGTTTCTTCCCAGTGTGCATGATGTGCTAGAGTTTGAAGAATGGACAGGGTCCCTGGGTTCCTCAGAGGTCTGTCCCAAGACCGCATGTGGCCAAAACAACCGGGAAGATTGATCGTGTTTCTCTGGATGAGCCAGTGCTAACGCCTTGAGGATGTAGCTGGGGGGAGAAGAGAGGAGGAGAACCCAAGGCATGTGAACATCCAGGGCTCAGCTGGGTGGCCTCGGGTACCCACAGCCAAACAACAGACACATCCTGAGAGAAAAACTCAAAGCTGGGTGAGCTGTGCACATGCAAGGCTAGGCTCCCGGCTCTCCCTAAGCAAATGGCCCAAGCAGACGACCTCTCGCCACTTCCAGGCTTGCTCCTTAGCAAGTACAGGGCATCAACCTGCAGCAGAAGTGATGGTGAACGTGCTCTCCATGAGCCACGAGCTTTCAGAGAGCGCTAAGCAAGGAGGAGGCTTGTGGTACCTCGTGTTGCAGGCATCTCAGCAGCCAGCCAGGACTTTTCTGAACCCGAGCTTCTGGTCTTGACTTTCCCTTCCTCATGCCAGCAAGTAAGGACCAGAGCAGTGGGCGCTGGCCTCCTGTCTCCAGAGCCTCTGTGGTGCAAAGTTGCCTAGGAGGCTCACCTGCATGGAGAGTCAAGACTGAGGCTGTCCCGCTTCGACACATACCACAGAGTGGGATGGTAGCTTCCCCCAACACACACAGGTGTGTGTCCCGACTGTCATTCCATTTCAAGGCCACTCAGATCCCTCCAGGGGTGTCACTTGTCTGGGAGTGTGTGACAAAGTGCTGAGGGTTAGAGTCAGAGCTGCAGTCCAGCATAAGCAGAGTTGCCTGGTAGACGGTGCACGCAGGGCTTTTAGAGGGGCTGTGTAGCTGGGGCAGAAGATAGCTGCTACAGAGCTCTCTTGACTCCTGAACTGCTCCCAGTGTGAACGACCACATGGTATGTTTTTCAGGTCTCAGTGGGTATGAAGGAAAGAACAAAACTCCCCAAGAGCAGAGGCTTAACCTAGAGAGAAGTATAAATCTCTTACACGTGCAAGCCCACGGCCTGTGGGTCTTGGCAACAGGCCGTTTCCATTATCCATGGATCTCTCTGTCAGAGTTCAAGGTGGTGATGTTAGCGACAGAGGGAAGAAGAGATGGGAGCCAGGGCCAAGCTTGCAGTGGGTGTCCCTGAAGCTAGCTCTCTTGCTGGAGTAGACCGACTGGGACTTATCGAAGTGATTACACCCACCTCCAAAGGAGGCTGCAGAGTCAAGTCTTTCTTTTTGAGAGCCTGTGGCCCTGGAAGAAGTGCTAGCCCTTGGACCCAACACGGTGGCCTAGTGGGTAAAGTCTCACCTTGCATACACCAGGGATCCCATATGTGTGCCAGTTCTAATCCTGTCAACCCAATTCCCATCCAGCTCCCTGCTTGTGGCCTGGGAAAGCAGTTGAGGATGGCCCAAAGCCTTGGAACCCTGCATCCACATGGGAGACCCAGAAGAGGCTCTGGGCTCCTGGCTTCAGATCAGCTCAGCTGTGGCCATTTGGGAAGTGAATCATTGGATGGAAGATCTTCTCTCTGTATATCCAACTTTCCAAAAAAAGTAAATAAATCTTAAAGAAGTTTAAGTTAAAGTTTAGTGGATCCGACCTGCTTATGCCAGGTGTACCTGCATGGCCCAGAGAGACCATGATAAAAGAGTCAGTACCATGGCAGTCACACCGGAAACACCAGAGCTGGCTGCCCCACATCGTCAGAATAGGGCATACACTGGTGCTCACCTCCAGCAGCTTTGCTTCTGCACAAGCACAGTGGCCGAGGCAGATATGGCCCTTGAACTTGGGTGGAAAAGAAGGCGGGGGAAAAGTCATGTCTTGCAGGTACTGCCTACCAACCTTCCCCAGGGGAGTGTGCCCCAGGGATCCTCAGAATCTGGGTAGGCACAGTCTCTTCAGGAAGTGTCCAGATCACTGTAGGACAGGGGTGAGGTGTCACTGCCTTTAATGCAGGTGGGGAAGGACTGAGCTGGACTCACTCAGGTCGAACCATCCACAGACAATCCCAGCAGTCAATGCCAACCACATAGGCATCCTGAGGCCTCGTAATGCAAGGCACCACTCAGCAAGTGTCCTTCCACAGGCTTCTTGATGTCAGGGGCCTAACCTTGGGTTAAAGGGGTGAACTGAATGGGAAGGGTACCGCATATGGGCTTATATTTAAGGGCCCTCAAAGTCCTTGAGCAATAGACACAAATCCTGGCTTCTAGCAAATTCCAGAGCTGGAAAGTAGATTAATGACTGGCTAGAGCTGAAGTAGGGGATCTAGGGGAGTGGTTTCTCAAGGAAACAGGATTCCACTAAGGGAAGTAAACATATTAAAACTGGATGGTGGTGGTGGTGGTTGCACAACTGTGAATTTACTAAAAGCTTTGAACTGAACACTCCAAATGGGGAGATTATGGTTTTATGGTCACCTCCTGGGATCTGTGGTGGATTGCCTCCAGAACCAGCAAGGATACCAAAATCTGCAGATGCTCGGGTACCCTGTATACACTGGGGCGGGATTTGCAAAAATCCCACGTCCTGTATGTAGTCTCTGCGTGACTTGTGATACCCTCCATGGTGTAAATGATAGAAGCTGGTGTTCTGGAGCATTGCTTCAGGAATAACAGCAGGGGAAAAGGCCTGTGTGTGTTCAGAACAAACACTGTTTTTCCTAAAATAATCTCTGTCCACAGTGGGTTGGATCCCTGGATGTGGAATCCATACTGAAGACTAACTGTATATTTCAATATTCAAGAGCTCAGTCCAGGCCCAGTGCAGTAGCCTAGTGGCTAAGATCCTCACCTTGCCTCCCCATACGGGTGCCGGTTTGTGTCCAGCTACTCTACTTCCCATCCAGCTCCCTGCTTGTGGCCTGGGAAAGCAACTGAGGATGGGCCAAAGCCTTGGGACCCTGCACCTGTGTGGGAGACCCAAAAAGCTCCTGGGTCCTGGCTTCGAATCAGCTCAGCTGTGGCCATTGCAGCTACTTGGGGAGTGAACCAGCAGATGAAAGGTCTTTCTCTCTGTCTCTCCTTCACTCTGTAAGTGATTTTCCAATAAAAACAAAATAAATATTAAAAAAAAAAAGAGCTCAGTCTATGCTTTCTTTACCCTGAAGCTCTTCATTCAAAGTCCCTTTGATCAGCCATTCCTGTATATATGCCCTGGACATTGTCAAGACCCAATTGCTGGTCGTCTCATCTTACTGTCACAGTCTTGGTGATATTCCCCTCTGCCCATCACAACAGCTCACCAGCATTCAAGTTCATGCACAGTTCAAGCCAGCATCACAAGCACGCTCCTCACTCAGTCCCTCCCAGACATGTCTTCTAGCCACGTTCATGCCAACAGCCAATGCTCAACATGCTTCTTGTCCTGCAAACCACTTCCTTTCAAGTTTTTACTTTGCGAATTTCATTGAAAAAAGAGATAGGTGGGAAATAGATTTCGCATCTTCTGGTTTAATCCCCAAATGCCTGTAACAGCCAGCACTGGGACAGGTCAAAGCCAAGAACCAGAAATGCCACCCCAGGTGTGTGCATGGGTACCCAGCAGGGACCCAAGCACCAGAGCATCGTTTGCAACCTCCCAAGATGTACAGTTCCAGAGAGCTACAGGTGGGACCTGAAGAATTTCAGTATGGAATGCTGTCATCCCAGATGGTAACCTAATCACAGATTCAAATGGTCACACACTCCCACAAACTACTTTTTTTCCTAAGATTTTTTTTTTTATTATTATTGGGAAGGCAGAAGGGAAGATCTTCCATCCACTGGTTCACACCCCAAGTGGCCGCAACGGCCAGAACTGAGCCATCTTAAGCCAGGAGCTTCTTCTGGGTCTCCCACGTGGAAGGTTCTCCAAATTTCCAGGGATACATGGCTTTGGGCCATCCTCCATTACTTTCTCAGGTCACAAGCAGGGAGCTGGATGGGAAGTGGAGCAGCTGGGACACAAATTGATGCCTTTATGGGATGCTGGCGAGTGCAAAATGAGGATTTAGCCTCTGAGCCATCATGCCAGGCCCACAAGCTATTTCTGAATCCTCCCTGCCTTTCCCCAGTCCTCACCCGGTGGCAGATCCACCTGCAGGTCCTGAAGGGGCCCTGCTGCTGCACTGTTTATGTCTCTGTGGGGTCACTCACCAGGCTCCTCCCACACCTTGTTTGCTGCTTTCAAGCTGCTCAAGTTCATGGTTCTTGGGGGACTTCCGCTCTCCCAGAGCGGTGGTGACACCGAGCTCGTTCCCCGGGGGAATCCACAGCCTCCAGCAGTCCCTAGGTGGCTCCTGGCACGAGCAGCTCCAGGAACAGAGCCACGTGAGTCCCTCCCCTGCAAAGGGCAGCTGCGAAGGTCAAGGGCTTCCTCTGCAGGTTGCGGTTTGCTTTCCTCACAGAGTTTCAATATTCAAACACCTCTTCAGCCTGGAAAATTAATTTCCTTCTGAAAACCCCCATCTAGTCTAAACAAGGCATTCCTTTTCCTCCTATAAAGCTAACTTTGACTTTGCTTCTTATGAACTAATAATCCCTGCCTTATCATGCTCTTGGCCTGGCTTTCATTAAAGAGGTCTCACACATCAGCCAACAGCGACGCTCACGTTTTTCCTGGTCATCCCTCCCTCGTCTCAGCCTCTCCCCTGGCTGAATGAGAGGGTGGCGGTGTCAATTTCCTTCAAGCTCGAGGAGGGAGGAAAATTTCATCTCTTTTGTGTTCACCTTGCTCCTCCAGGCTGCATTTCTGGATGTTTTCCTGTGCACATAAAAAGTCACCCTGGACTTTCCTTCTCAATGCTTGCTGTTGGTTGACAGGTAGATTAGAATCTCAGATTAGGTCCCAGTGGATGACGACTGCACTTCAATCATTCCTTCTAAATCAAATCTGCATTCCAGCAAAGAAGTGCAGTGGTGAGGAAAGCGTAGGTACACAAAGGCGTCGTTCTTGGGCCACA
This sequence comes from Ochotona curzoniae, assembly GCF_017591425.1. Taxonomy (NCBI): domain Eukaryota; kingdom Metazoa; phylum Chordata; class Mammalia; order Lagomorpha; family Ochotonidae; genus Ochotona; species Ochotona curzoniae. The sequence continues at coordinate 1,246,348 of NW_024465746.1, forward strand.
GCTCTTGGAATAACCCGCAAAAGTGCGGAACGTGGCCTGGCTTTATGCATGTTCTCATGAAAACATCATTTTCTGCCTGTGCTCGCCTCTGTATTCTACATAGAGCTTCTGCTCCTCTGGAGATCTGCATTGCATCTTCCCCTACTGGATGCACCTGCTAGCAGGTTGCTAGGAGGCCTTGGCAACGGGGAAGTTAGGAGAGTGAAGGGAAGTGTTCCTCCCGCTGTCAGATCTCTGGTTATCCCTTGGTCAACATTTGTCTCCTCTTTATGGTCCTGCCCATGGGTGGCAAAATGAGATTTAACTGTCACAGCAGGGGCGTCACGTGGGAAGCTTCCAGACTCCTTGGAAGAAGACAAGCCTATGGTTGCTGTCTTGCCATTCCAGTGTTGCCCAGGAAAACGCAGCAAGCATAGAACTGAGACCTGGTTCAGGGCACGTCGTGTGCTGGAAGAGGATTTATCTGGATTCTGTGTCGCTGGCTGCTTCGTTATCCCTACCTCCCAGATACAGAAATTGAAATATGCAAATGTGTGAGCTCTTTCCCCAAGACTGAAGGGCAGGAGGAGCCCAGGGGAAGGAAGCTCCAGGCAAGCACATCAGGCTCCTTCCAGCCCCTCCTCTCCTCCCCTCCTCCCCTCTTCCCCCTCACCCCACCCCCTTGGTGCAAGGAGTGGTAGGACCAGCCTGCAGAAAGAATGGCTTAGGATTACAGAGCGTGTCTGCTACGCTAGGACACAATCCCCATGAAGAGTACATAGGACAGACGCGCTGGAGCGGAGTACACTGTGCAGCCCCAGTGGCTAGGCTGTATAACTTCGTCCTGAGCCGGGAGGTGCTCAGAAGCGGCCAGGGTTCCACGCTCAAGCCATGAAGTGGAGCGTTCCTTGCATCAGGCCCTCTGTGGCCTTCATGGCTGATCACACCCTCTCCTTCCCAGGAAGACCGAATCCTAGCTATGCTACATCCTCATGATGTCAGCAGGGCACTGCTCCACGAGGCAGCAAGGCAACGAGGCAGCGGCAGAGCACCTGGTATCATGATCAGGGAGAGCCAGGCCGTGGTCCTTCCCTATGACAGATGGATGTCAAGATCCACTCCTAGGCAGCAGAGCGTGGCCAGCAAAGGGACCCAGACACAGGTTAGGTCTGACCCGCAGGGGTCCCCGCACAGGCCTTTCTGGGCAAGGCTGGGTCTGGTGCTCCTGTGATGGACGGTCCACCAGGGTATGACTTTAATCCCATAATCCCTGACTTCTCTAAAGGCTTTGGCCTAGGGCCCGTAGGAGTCTCAGAGTCCAGAGAACACACAGGAAACTAGGAATTTATGAAAAAAGTCTAAGTCTCTGACAGCATCTGCAAACATCATCTGGAGACATTTTCCACCTGGGGCTGGGGTGCTTACCAAGTGATTCGGACCACAGGGGGCTGGGAAATGGGAGTGGCTGTTGCTTCTCCTTCAGATGGGAACCCTCCAGGCAGCCATGCAGATTAAAGGAGGCTACTCAGACCTCTGGAACCACTAACAGAAGTGGTTATGTGGCTTGCCAGGCCAGGGAGCCCCATCTGGGGATGCTGCCCTACCCAGGTCAGCCTGGGGAATGCTGGGCAGGCACCTCCACATATCCAGCAGCCTGCCCCACTACTCATCACCCTGTGGTCTCAGGGTTCCCAGATGAAAGGCAAGCCGCACCAAGCTGGAAGGGAGACCAGATCCCTGTCGCTCTGAGCATGCTGCTCCCCCGAGCTCCAGGAGCACCAGAGATGTTACAGTGCGAGTGTTCACTTGGCTTCAGCAAGCACATTCCTCGGTTGCGGTATGTCCCTGGGAATGTGCAGGGACTGACTGCTTCACGACATGAATGCTCAACACGGGCCAGATGAACCTGTCACATCATAGCCACCGATGACAATGTCGCTCTGTGGCTAAGGGACTTGGTCTGCGTGTGGGCCTGGCCCAAAGCGATTTTCTGGGAAGCCCTGCCCCAGAGCAGCCTTGGCCACTTGCCATCACATTCATTGAGGGGGCCTGAGCTTCCATGAGCAGATGATCAAGAGAGAGAATGTGATGCAGCCCGTAGGTCTCCAAGGAGCGCAGAGTGGCTGCTGGGAGGGCAGGGCAGGGCGAGGCTGGCTGTCTGGGTAGAGCCCAGCTGCTCCTCTTTCACCAGCTCCCACTCCCTGCTCCTTCATACCCTGCACGTCTGTTCTAGCTGGAGTTTGTCTTGTGCCAAAGGATTGCCTGCTGGTCGGTATCAGTTTTCTCACAAGGAATGATTCAAATTTTCTAGGTTAACCCCAGTGATTAAGTCATCCAACAAACATCAGGGGACCCCTTGCTCTGTCCAGAGCGTCACACCAACTTAACAGGGCAGGACCACAGACCACTCTGCCCCCAATTGGGGAGGGTTAAATTGAGTCTACAGGGAGAAAAGAATCTGAGAGTATCTCCAGAGGTTATTCACCAGTGGGTGAGCGATTGCGCTCACATCACCCTGAGCTCTGCATCAGCCTTTTGTTTCTGGGACAGGTGGTCCCTTTGGCACCAGACCCGCATGGTGGCACCCAGGAGGGAGGTTGGGGGTACAGAGAGATGTGTTCCCAGTCTCCCCCTGCACTCCAAGACCACCTAGCAAGACTGGTGCTCAGTGCAAACATTCCAGGCAAGAGCCAGAATCCTGTCTGCTCTTTGTCATTTAATTCAGCAAAGCATGACACGGCTCCTGCCATGAACCAGGCTCTGAACTAGGATCTAGACCAAGCGGCAGGAAAGAAAATGCAACTCAATAAGATCCCAAGACACCTCTCTTCCCCTATAAAATGTTATAGAGAAAATACAGACAAGTATAGAGCCATTAAGATCTCTGCCCAGATTTCAGATGTGCAAGAGATACTGTTTATTGCTTTTCTCTGTAAATGAATTTGATCTGTACTCCAAGTGCCCGTTTTGCCAGAGTGCTAGAACAAACCCAGTAAATGTGCCCATCTTCCTTTTCCCCTGGGTTTAGCTAGGTGCTGCAGCAGGCATGGGAGTTACAGTTCCTCAATCCCACAGACATGCGAGCAGTCGTCATGCTGCTCGACCTTCAGCCTGGACCCTGACGGATCACCAGTACTTGTCACCAGTTGTGTCCTTGGACCCAGTGAGAGCTCTCCTGAACTCTCAGGCACTTAGGTGCCGCTGTTTACTCCACACTAGGTGAAGGATATACCATGGAGTCACTTGAGGCTCCAGCTTCCATTTCTTGACCGATACCATTGGCACTCCTCCACCAACCGCAGCGTTGTCCCATTGTGGCAACTCTCATGATTCAATGCAAATACGGAAAACATCCTGCAATTTCCCAGAAAGGAAAACAGAGTATGTGTCCACATGAGTGCTGCCTTCCAACTCAGCTCCCTGTGAATTTGCCTGGAAAAGCAGTGGGGGATGACTCAAGTCCTTGGGTCCTTGTACCCATGGGGGACACCCAGGAAATACTCTTGCTTTAGCCTACAGTCACCTGTGGTCACAAAGGACGGACTCAGAAGATGTGAAATTGAAGCTCCCAGCAGAGGATGGAGAGAAGGGGGACTTGAACCCCAGACTCAGCAGCAGCATCCCTGCCAGGAGCCCTAGCCAGCCTGGAGCAAGTAACAGAAGCCCCAGCAGAGAAATCCGCAAGCTGACGCTGATGCTGACGAAAACAACGGCTTAAAATTCGTCCGATAACGTGACGTGCTTGGACAGCTTCCAAGGAAATCACTTGGAAATAACATTGAAGAAGCTGGGAATGAATTTGAGCTAGGTATTTAGAAGTCAAGCACATTGGCGAAAGGGAAATGAGGCTATTACTGATTCGAAGAGGGAACGCCTGTCCGAGAGGAAGCATAGTCACAGGATGCCATGTGAGTTGGCCGTGCGTGAACAGAACACAGGCTCAGCCACCGCAAGCAGAAATGTTGATAGGGCAAGGGGACTGAGAGAACAGGAGCCACAGTGTACGTAGGTAAAGCAGCGCGTTGGTGGGGAGCAGGAAGAAAGAAAACGCTTCATCAATGAGTCCTTTTACAGTAGAATGTCAAGAAGCAGCTGCAGAAGGCTGTAGGCAGCCAGACACGTGGAATAGAGGGTGAGGCCTTTCTGTAACTTCTCCCATTGACACAGGTCCCGGACTAAGCACCAGCCAGGCCATCTGCGCCAGGACTCTTGGTCCTCTAGTTACCTACACAGCATCCCTGGGAGACTGTGGGTCTCTCCTGCCCAAGTCTTTCCATTATGTTATGCTCCTTTGAAGCACAATCCATTCCATAATACAGAAAAGACTTCCTACAGATTGTAAACAGCATAGTTCTTTGTCAACCTCCCCCTCCACCTATTCCAGACACACATGCTCATTCATGCTCACACACACCCACACACACACGTGCACACACGCACGGCCTGCTTCCCAGCCAACAGTAAATGGTAAACATCACTGCAAACTTACACATTACACAACCACAAATCCAGGCTTTGTCTCCATCCCCTGAGCATTCCAGGACAGAAGAGACCAATGTCTCCCCGATCTGGCAGCATTGATTCAGAGCCCAGCGTCTGAGAGTCTGACATCTCGCCCTGCCCCTAGACGATGATCTGGCACTAATGTGTGTCCACCTTCCTGACGGCACCCTAGGCTACTCCAGCGTGCATACCATTTGCCACAGAACTCCATCTGCATGTGCGCCTTGCGCATTCTTCGCAGTTCCCCAAGCTCATTCTTCACAATCTGGAACCAACGCACACCCTAACCCAGCATTTCATAAAACCCCGCTCAACCTTACGTAGCACACACGGAATGCGTCCCTTATTCCTGTTTACAGACCATCACTGGGACACCGGCTGGAGTGATGGTGGCTGCAACAAGGTCACCTCAGAGTGGGGTGCATTTGCCTACTGTGATGGCAAACAGCCACCACCACAACACACACATGCCGTAACTGCCATGGACTCCTGGTGGTTTCTGAAGTGTTTGCAGGGGTAGGTGGCTGGCACAGGGGTTGAGATGCCCTTGGGAAAGCAACATCTCACACTGAAGTGCTTGGGCTCACGCCTCAGTCCCACTCCTGACTCCAGTTCCTTGACAATGTGGGCCCTTGGAGGCAGCAGGTGGTAGCCTGATCCCTGATGTCCTTGTCACCCATGTAAGAGACCCTGATGGAGTTCCTGACTCCTGGTTCAACCCGGTTGCTGCAGGCATTCAGAAAGTGGATCAGCAGGTGAAAAATCCTTCTCTGTGTCAATCTCTTCTGAAAATACATGAGAACAAAATTTTAAAATGTGGAAAAAGAAAATATTTGGAAGAGGCAGCGCTTTGCAATGTTGAACTTCTTGAGAACAAACAGGGTGCCGTCTGAGTGAGGCCGGATGCTGAGGCTGATCGTGCAAGCACGTGGAGGTTTAGCAGCTGGAGGATTCCTTGGCGCAGCTCGTTCTGGAATCTGAGGTTGAAGTCAAGCAGATCTCAGAAGAAAAGTCTTGCTCAGCTAGTTTTGCAAGAGTGCGGAAGCGGAGTATTAGTGGAGATATTTCCATTCACAGCAGCAAAAGGTCTTCACCTTCCATTTTGGGACAAACCCACAGTGATAAAGCAAAAAGTAAAAGGCAGCTTAGCTCTCTGCTCTTAGAAGTTCCTGGGCACATAGGCTCCTGGCAACCCTGCCTGCCCTAGGACCACAGAGTTCTCCAGCTGGCCCCAGAAAGCGTCCCTTACCCCCTCTTTCTAAGGTATCCATTTAAGGAGCAAAACAGCTGGGACTTGTCCACCGCCACGTTCTGTGTCTTCCTTTCCTCTCCTATGTGATCCCTGCCCCTTAAGACTTCTGTGATGAGCTCCTGTGATAGCACACAGGAGGGTACTTTACAACTAGCAAAGCAACTTACAAATGTCATTGTTTTATTTTTATTCAAGATTTATTTGAAATCCAGAATTAAAGAAAGAGGAGGAGAAACAGAGATCTTCTACCTGTTGGTTCACGTCTGGAATGGCCACAATAGCTGGGACTCTGGGCCAGGCTGGAGCCATGAGCCAAGAGCTTCCTCCAGGTCTCCACTTGTGGGTGCTGAGGTCTAGGCACTTGGACAGCTTCTAACGTTTTCTGAGATGCGATTGGAACTGGAGAAGCTGGGACTTGAACTTGTACCCATGTGAGATGCCAGCCACCATTGTGGCTTAACCCCTCTCTCCACAATGCCAGCTCCTATTGATTGACAAGAAGGTTCCCATCCACTAGTTCACTCACCCATAGTTTGGAATGGTCCTCTTGGAACTCGATCCAGTTCTCCTACATGGGCAGTGGGAAGCCAATCCCTTGGGTTATCATTGCAGTATGCTGGGGGAGGAATTGGTAGGATGGTGGAATCGCACGGAGGGACAGGAGCGGAACCCAAGCATCCCAGCATCGGACACAGGTAGCTTAATTCAAGGTCAACCTCCTGCTTTGGGTCTACTCTTTAAATGGAAATTTTCTGTTGGTCCTATTAGAAGACGTTAGCCCATTTGTGATCTGATCTCATCAGCTGCCCAGGTAAAGCCATCACAGTGCCAGATGAGAATGCCTGAGTGACCTCAGGCCTCTAGAGCAGCCCAACCCGGCGTCTTTAAAGCACAGAGCATACTTTGGTCTGAATGTCCTGCTGAAATGCATGTAGGGGACAGAAAGCTAATCCCACAATGGTGTTTGGAGGTGAAACATTTGGGAAATAATTAAGAGTAAACATAGCCATAAGGATTGTGCCCTGAACCCGTGGGACTGAGGTTATATAAGATGAGGAAGGGAGGGCTTAGCTAGGACACACCACCAAGCCTCCACAGAGCATCCTCACCAGCAAGGGGGCCTCCCCAGACCTCCAGCTCCCTGCTCTTCAGAGCCACGAGTCAAACAAGCCTTTACAATGGTTGGGTATGTGATACCCAGGCAGAAAAATTGCCAATGGCCTCTGTAGGCAGCTTTTGTTGGGCCACAGCATTCAGCTTCTTGCCCTTGGCGCCCTGGAACCCTGTTGCAGACAGGCCTCAGCCAACGAGGTACTGGCCCAGGGAGGATGGTTGCTTTTCAACCCACAGCTTCTGTCTCTGCAGTTTCCAATCCCTGGTAGGATCTTCTGTCTTCTGCATAGGACCACAGCATGCAGGACCCACAGACGTGGAGAAGAGAGACATGGCAGCCTGCACTGGAATGAGCCCAGTGCAAGATGCACCCTTGTGGGAACATTGCCAATGAGTTCACACGTAGGGCATTTATGGCAAACCTTGAGTTTCAAACAACTGGTTCTTACTGCAAACCCAGACAAGCCTGAGAACAGCCACTCTGTGATGTTCAATGGAAACGACGCATTGTCATAGATTCTTCTACCAGCTTAACATAAAGTCAGGAGAACAATAAACGCGACCCCAAATTCTATTTTTAGAATGTTCCATGGTTGAATGGACCTCTAAGAGAATATAGAAAAGAAAGAATCTAAACCTTGGGAACTGATAGCGCTAAGTTCTTTAGCGTCTTTGGTGTTCAATTTCCGCTGATAGAAACAGGAAGGAAGCTGTAAAGGGCCTGTCCATTGAAAAGAGACCAAAGTAAGAATGCAAATAAATACTGAAACCCAGTGCTTGTGGTAACTGACAGCCTCAGAAAGTTCTCATATCCTCTCTGGGGAAAAGTTATTTTTTTCCTGCATTAATTTGTATGGAGAGTGATGGCATTTTTTTTTTTCACCTAATGTGTAGATCCTAATGGAAAAACAAAAATTTTCATAAGCAAAAGAGTTCTCTCTGCTGGGTGCAAGTTCTAGGAGGTTAGAAGCTGAAAAAGGCCAAAATGTTTTTGTCACAGTCCCATTGGATCGAGCATCTTAAATCATGGTAATTAAATCTCCAGTGGTTAAAGCCTGTTCTCTGCATCTCTTTGGCTTGTATCTGGGGCTCCCATGCCCCAAACTTGTGTGGCAACACAGGGCTGCACTCCGTCTGAGGCAGCATTGGGCTCGTCTGTGTCCTTCAGCAATCCAGGAACTGGATATGCAAGCCACACCAGCAGAGACTCCCAGAAAAAGCAATGGCTTCTGGCCACTACCCAGCCATCCGGTGGGCCACATGGACCTGCATGGGACAGGTCTGGCACTTCAGGCCAGGCTTGCCCCGCACCAATCACGACAGCTGTTCTTGTTTGGCTTCCAACTTCAAAGTTTCCTGCTTTCCTGAACATGCAGTCTGAGTTTTATTTTCCAGGGCTACACGCCATGCAGTTCCCCAAGGGCATGAAAGGTCAAGCTTTCATCCCAGGCCTTAGAGGAAGACACTTGGACCCTTTCCTTCTTTGTTTTCCTTTGGGGAAGTCATAAAAACAGCTTTGATAATTAGTAAACAGCCAACATTTCCCCAGCACTCATAAAACATAAAGGCAACTGAAAAACCCAGCTTCGCTTTCAAGTCCTGCAGAAGCTCCGGTTGCAGGGACCCAGGGCCTTCTCAGAAGGGCAGGCGAATTGTCGGAGCCACGCCGTGAGGTCCGCCCATGCAGCCTGCCTTCTCTCGAAGGGGTGTGACCAGGTTCAAGTTTCTGTCTTCGCAGTGATGTGTGAAGATGGAGGAGAACTACTCCCTTAAGTGCCAGATGAGAAATCAAGTCAAATCCTAGGGCCTGACAAAGTTTCTTAAACTTTTCATTAGCTGTAAAAGCTTCATATTTTGAACACATCTCTCCATATTCCTGACGAATCCAGTGAAATCACTAACTCATTGAAAAGGACTTAAACATCCTTTACAAATCTGCTGTCTTGGCATTACCTTACAATTCTCAGCCGGGGAGCAAGCACTCGGCCTGGTAGGTAGTGTGGGGATGCCTGTTAAGACGTCTCACATTTTGGAGCTGTGGTTGTGACAGAATGCCTAAGCCACCTCTTGCAATGCCAACATCCCGTGTCTGAGTGCTGGTTCAAGTCCCGACTCTTCTGTTTCAGCTTCTTGCTAATGTGTCTGTGAAGGCAGTGCAAAGTGACCTATGGCCCTGGAACCCTGACACCCACATGCAAGGCTAGAGTAGATCTCCAGGCTCCCGGTTTCCACCTGACTCAGACCCCGCTGTTGCGTGCTCCGTCACCCCTCCTTGCTCCATTGCTCTGGCATTCACATAAATAAATACATGTCTTTCAAAAATAATTTTGGAAGATGCCCACATCTCACAATACCCAAGTTCAATACCCAGCTCCATCTTCCAGTTCCAGCTTCCTGTGGATGAAGGGGTGATAGCTTAAGTCATAGGGTTCCTGCACTAAGTTCTGGCTCAGGTTTTGTGCAGGCCCAGCCATTACAAACATCTGAGGAGTATAGCAGCAGATGGGAGCTCTCGCTCTTGCTGTCTCTCCTTCTGCCTATTAAGAAAGAAAATTTCTAGGCCAGCCTCTTAGATCTGTCAAGGAAATCAAGAATACTAACAGCCCACTTTGGCATCCACGTTATCCTAGTGTCCAGTGCCACTTAATGACCGATGACCTATGTGCACCTGCATCCCGATGGCCCTGCGGAAACACAAGATGCACGCCCACAAGAACCTGGTCAGCTGTGCCCGTTCCAGCCGAGGCTGTGGCTGGTACAAATGGAGCCGGGCATGTCTCGGCTGGGGAAACCTTGATGGACCTGGGGTAGTTCTCCAGCAGTGACTGACTGCAAATACAAAGTTAACATGTGAAAGACGGAAGAGACGCTGGCTCAGCATTGAGAAAAGATACAGCTTGTTTAACTAGAGTGGGATGAGTTCAGAGGAGAAGAGCAAAGCAATATAATTCAATGAATTTGTCAAATAAGACCATGTCTGGTCAGGATTATTCACTGTGAGCACAGAAGCCAATTAGCTTATTGGAGCAGCCAAATAATTGATTGAAACCTAGCTCAACATGGCTGCCAAGAACAGCACAGCCTTCACTGCCAGGCCCTGCAAGCTGGGGCTTGAAGCCACTGGCCACATTGGCATGGGGTCCCAGGAGCATTTTGTAGTCTGCTGATATTGTCTCTGCCCACTGTCCCGTGCCACCAGGTCTCAATTCAGACTTTGAATTGGGTTCTGTTGGCTGCTTAGACTCCTGTTCCAAGGGAGGCAGGGCAGCAACTTCCTATCATGTGCAAGTTTTGGAGGGGAGGTGGCTCTGCTTCGCAGGGAGATCCAGAGGGTTGCCTTCTGCTGAGCCCTGGAAAGAGAAGAAAAACTGAAGGGCTGAAGAAGGAGAAAAAGAAGAAAAGAAGGAGGAGAAGAGGAGGAAGAAGCAGGAGGAGGAAGAAGGAGGAGGAGAAGGAAAGAAGAAGCAGGAGGAGGGGGAGGAGGAAGAAGGATGGACTAGCACAGTGTACAGACTTTTGCACCCCCTCAGTCACAACATTTTTAGATGAAGCAACTTCCTACTTCCCAAAGAGCAGAATCTACTTTCTACATGAACCCCCAAGGCACCCATGCCCAGAATTCCCTGAGACTGTCCCCTGCCGCCACAGCCACCCTGGCAGACGCTCGATGGACTCCAGCCCCTCCAGCTGCTGTGGTCACTCTGGGTGCTGGGATGCTTCCTCCTCTCTCTCCTTGTGCACTTGACTCTTGAAGATTTGCAAGAATTAGCAGGTAGTGCTCCCAAGCCTTCTTCAATTTTTTTTTATTTGTTAATCACATTGTGTTATGTGATACAGTTTTGTAGGCACTGGGATTCCCCCTCCCCCTCCCACAACCCTACCCCTGTGGTGGATTCTTCCACCTTGCTGCATATTCACAGTTGAAGTTCAATTGGGATTCATTCATTGCATGCATATACCTAGCATAGAGTTCAGCATCTTGTTGTCCAGATAAGTTCAGCGGTTTCTAGGGGAGATCTTCTCTGGTCTGAAGGTAGAGCTAACAGAGTAAAGTCCCTGTTGGTTAAAAGCCCCTACAAAACATCAGCAAAAATTTACAGTGTTATGAAATTGATTGACATAATATTAAGTAAACAATTTGTTAAAAGTAATGCAAGCTCAATTTTTCACAACACATGGATTGAGACAGTATCAATGACAGGTTCAAAAACAAATAAGCCAACAAACAAATAAAATTACTGGTTAAATTAAGGCAAACATGTGGTATCTAACCTTTTGGGATTCGCTCATTTCCCTTAGCATTATTGTTTCCAGTTGGGCCCATTTAGCCACAAAGAACTGCATTTTGTTTCTTTTAATAGCTGAGTAGTATTCCATGGAGTAGATGAACCAGAGCTTTCTTATCCAATACTCTTCCATAAGTATAAGCAGTTTCTCTTTTGGTGCAGAATTTGATCTTGTAAAATCAAGCACATCCGTGGATGCCAGCTGGTAACTGCCGTGGGCTTTGCATCAGGGACCTGCTGCTCAGATGTTAGTGGCACGTGCAGTGACAGGATCTTGTTTTAAAACCAGCGAATTCATGCCTATGGTTATGACGGAGGAGCTGTTAGCTCTGCTGGGCAGGCGCGGGGATCCCTTTGTGGGCTCTCCAGGCATCCAGTGGCCCCAGACAATTTTACACTTGTTGGAAACAGAAAGATACAGGCTTGGTTTTCACCTAAGTGCTCTGTGAGGGAGGGAAAAGAATCTGAATTTCATTACCCTTGGCCCGTTGAAGTTTCTAAAGCCAATCTGAAAAACAGGGCATAACAGGTGAATTGCCCTACTGTGGACACAGTGGGAACTCAGAGTAGCTGTATGGTACAATGGTTCCTTTTTCGCCAAAGTGTCTCTTGTGCCAGTGCGTCTGATGGAAACACCAAACCCCTTGGCTTACAGAGGGGATTCCACTGTGGCATATCCTGCTGGCTCAATTTTACAGTGAACTCAGCACAGACACTTTGCAAAGCGCATTTGCTAGAACAAAGTACTGACCTACTTCTGAGCAAACTTTCTCTTACACCGTGCCTGGGGCAAAAAACTCAACTCTGCCAGGCAGCATGGCCTAGTGGCTAAAGTCCTCGCCTTGAACGCCCCGGGATCCCATATGGGCACCAGGTCTAATCCCGGCAGCGCGACTTCCCCATCCAGCTCCCTGCTTGTGGCCCGGGAAAGCAGTCGAGGACGGCCCAAAGCTTTGGAACCCTGCACCCGCGGGGGAGACCCAGAAGAAGTTCCTGGATCCTGGCTTCGGATCGGCATAGTATCGGCCTGTTGTGCTCACTTGGGGAGTGAATCATCGGACGGAAGATCTTCCTCTCTGTCTCTCCTCCTCTCTGTATATCTGACTTTGTAATAAAAATAAATAAATCTTAAAAAAAAAAAAAACTCAACTCAAATCCAGGTGGACAAACTTTCCATCTTCATCTTCTCCCTCTCCTCCTCACAGCTCCTCTACCCTCCCTTCTCTCTCCTCTGTTTACATGTTTCTTCTTTCACTTTCATCTTCTGATAATCTTCACTTATTCCCACAGTACTGATCAGGTCAGTTACATTCAAATGTCTCTCTGCGATGGATGTGAAAACCCAATGTTTAGGCCTGTGTGTCCAAACAGAGCTTACTGGCAAATGTGGCTCCTCACCGAAATCTACCATTAAACGGAGTCAGAATAGTACAGAGTTTTGACTTTACATTGAGCTCCCCCCAGAATTTACTTTAACCCTTCTTGTTAAGGGCAAAACTCAATGTCACAGTCTGATTTGACGTGTTAGTGAATGTTAACCTGGAAAACGGGATATAAGTTTATTTTGATGCAAAAGTATTTTCTTTCTTTTCTCAAGACTTTGTTTATTTGAAATATTTTGTTTATAGAAAAATAGGAAGAGGTAGAGAGACAGAGAGAGGCTGGGGAGATCTTCCATTCTGTGGCTCACTCCCCCAAGTGGGTGCAATAGCTAGGACTGAGCCAAGCCAAAGTCAGGAGCCAGGAACTTCACCCAGGTCTCCCACATGGGTTAAAGGGTCCCACTGCTTTCCTAGACACATTGACAGGGATCTGGATTGGAAGTGGAGCAGCCTTGACTCAAACGAGAGCCCATAATGGATGCTGGCACTACAGGCAGTAATTTTATTTGCTGAGCCACAGAATTGGCTCCTAAATTTTTTCAAATCATATATATATATAAGGAGGTCTTCAAAGTAGTCACATTGAATGCTATTACTGAAAAAAAAAAGACTAGGTATGACTTTTATAATCTTTGCACCAAAATAAATTTATCATTTAATTCTATTTCCCATGAATATTTCAAAATCTCCTTGTCCCTGTCTCTTCCACAAGGAAGACACCTAGAGTTTTATTAACCTCTGTACCTGCACTCCAACTGCTCTGGCCAACTGCCCCAGACAGGCTGCTTCTTGCCCCAGGACAGATCTGGCCCAGACTGAGAAAACGTGTGATGGCGAAGGAAAAGACAGCCAGGAGACCCCCTGGCCTGGTGAGCGCCATAATGCATGACGGCTGGAGCTAAGACTCCTTCCTTGGGAGTGGGCGGAGGGGGAATGGGGATTTCTGGTGCTCAGGAATACCAGAGAGGGGAGCACGGAAGCCCACGTGATGGCTTTCCGTATTAAACACAAAACAAGACAAAATTAATCCCAGGGAATTAATGGAAAGGCCTAAGCAGATAGGAAAAGCTTCCTTCAGGCAGGAGGGGTCTGCAGTGTAGACAAAGCTTCAGGTGGGGGCTGCAGTGTGGACAAGACTTCAGGCAATGAGGGTCAGCAGTGTGCACAAGGCTTCAGGCAGTGGGTGTCTGTAGTGTGGACAAGGCTTCAGGCAGTGGGTGGGTCTGCAGCATAGACAAGGCTTCAGGCAGTGCAGCTCCGCTGTGTGGACAAGGTTTCAGGCAGTGGGGATCTGCGGTATGGACAAGGCTCCAGGCAGTGGGGGGTCTGCAGTGTAGACAAAGCTTCAGGTAGGGGCTGCAGTGTGGACAAGGCTTCAGGCATTGGGGATTCTGCAGTGTGGACAAGGCTTTAGGCAGTGGAGGTTTGAGGTGTGGACAAGGTTTCAGGCAGTGGGTGTCTGCAGTGTGGACAAGGTTTCAGACAGTGGGGGACTGCAGTGTAGACAAGGCTTCAGGCAGTGGGGGTCTGCAGTGTAGACAAGGCCTGCAAAGCCTGGCTGATGAAGCTTCTGTGACCACCCCACGGTTTCTTTCCCAGCACACACGGTTGGAGGTGACAGGCTACAGGACTGCGGAGCACAGACAGAAAGCACCTGCATCCTTGGGCCTCTCACTGTGTGGAAGAGAGCTGCCCTGAGGAGCTGCTGGGCCCCAGCTGCTGCTGCTGCTGCCTTGCAGAGCCTCACTGTCATCCATTAGATGAGCAAGTGTTCCCCAGCCTGCCCTGCGCATGGCATGCCCTGTGAAGTGGCCACGCAGCACCATTCCAGTCACTCTTTTGCATTAATGGATTTTATAAAGGACTGAACCATTTGTTCCTTTGGAAGCTACCAGTCAGATTTCCCAATCCCAGCTATTATGACAACAGTGCAAAGAAAAACAGTAAAATGCTCCAAGATGCAGAAAACACGACACGGCCTAGGATACTCGCACTGCCAACTCGATAATGCCTGTGAAAATCCGAAGAGCTCTAACTGGATTCCGCACAACGTCTTAGTCTGGGTTTTTCTTTTCCGCTCATGTTGTTCCCTTTGCCTGAAAATGCCTTTCACGCTCTCCTCTTCCTGGCACAAGTCCCCTGAAGCTTCACCCACTCAAATGTCAGCCCTTCTGTGAAGCCCTTCTCTAGCCTGCCCCAGGCAGGATTAATCATCGCTCTTCTGCATCCTTGCAAAGGTCATCGATGAGAGCCTTGTAGGCAATGCCAATGTCTTTTTAGTCTATGACCTATTGCGTCTCTAGCACGTGTTGTTATTAGAATTCTTCATTAAGAAGAAAAACCTCTCTTCTTTCTTTAGAAGGTTTTGCTCCCTCTGGATTCCTTCCTGTCCTCTGTCTTCTGGGCTCTTTTTTTCTGACTTCTTGGACATCCTTTTGTGGAAAGCGGGCTTCTCCATGTTGCACCTTGGCTCTCTTGTCACTTCCTGGACTCATGACAAAACCGCATCCTCTCCCTAGGTTGCCACAGCCAATGGTAACCCACTGGAAAACTCAAGTCCACCTAAGCCACTGGAAAACTCCACAGATGGCTTCCAGGCACTGGCTGCCTTCTTCCCCCGCCTCCCCTGCCGGCTGCATCCCTTCCTCCAGTCAGTCGCTTTTCCAATTGAGCATCACCCAAGACAGTAACGTCTGAAGGCCACCCCTGCTCATCTCTCTTCCTCATCTACATACTAATGATCACTAAAGCCTGCCCAAAGGAAGAGAAGTGGACACAGATGGACGTTGCTGTCAAAGATGTGAGTTCAAAGTTCAACTGAGCCACTTCTTAGTGGTTACCTGCTCTTGCGACCTTCCAGTGTGTTCTCTGTGAAAAGTTCAACTCTCAGCAATCATGTGCACCCTCAAAGAGCCAACACATGGAGAATGGCTAAGAAATCCATATGCAAACCAGAGCCTCACCCGTATGTCCACCGCCTTAGTTCACAACTTTGTCACCCCTCACCTGAGTTACTGCAGTGGCCCTGGAATGTATGTCTTCTACTACTGTCTACCACACACCTCCCCCACCTCCAGATTTTTGTTTCATTTTTGTCCTCAAAGCACTACACGCTATGCCTTTATCACACACAAACCTGTCACAGCACAGGAGTCCAACTTAAGCTTCCTGGGACTTCCAGAAATTTGACTGTCCTCAGCCGCATTTTCAATGTGTTCATCTGTTCAGATGACATCATGCCCGTTCCAGCAAGAGCCCTTTGGGCTACAAGATACAAATACTGACTCAAACTAGCTGAAGACAAGGAGATGTTTAAGGCAAAGATAACAAGAGCTATAGGGAAGGCAATGACATCGGACCCAGGTCCACCTCTAGGTCAAGTAGAAGGCCACCCCTCCTTCCAGGCCTCAAAATACGAAATGCCAGGGAAATGTGTAGGATATCTTCTTTGGATCTATGGACACCTTTGAAACTAAAAGAGCAAGAGAGAGAGAGAGAGAGAGAGAGAGAGAGAGAGAGAACAGGATCCCCAGGTGCCAGAAATTAGGAGCTCGAACTCAGAGCAGTTACAGAAGATGAAGCTTTGGTGAGGTCAGAGCCTGGAGGATGTGAGTGGGTTAAGGAGGATTAAGGAGGTACAGCCCACCATGTGGGAAGCCATAACCTCTCTACTCACGTAGAGTTCCCTGCTTAACATCACAGGGCTGAGAAAACAACTTCACACTCTTCTCTACTGATCTGAGTAAGCGCCAGATAACCATCTAGAGATGTTTGGAAAAGGGATTATGGGAACTTAGCGAGTAAGCCATACATGTGTATAGAGCCTGAACTGGGATTCTACATGTGATGCAAGGAGTTCAAAAAGAGAAGATAAACTTTGGAACCCCCTAGGCCAGTCAGTCGCCAACACAAGGCTTACCGGTGCAGCAACGTCCTGAACTTTCAGAAAGCAGCACCTGCCCGAGAAGCAGTCTCATTAGACAGTGAACAAAGGCGCAGGCAAGTGGATCCCAGGGAGAGCCAGCGGGTGCCACAGGTGGATACCTGGCACCCTGGGAATAAGCAAAAACAGAATCATTCAAACGCCACTTAGAATGAATACGCTCATCGAAACATTTTACTGTGAAATTCTGAACATAGCTAATAGGGAAAATGAAGAAACCCCATGAGTCAGTTTCAAATATTATAAATCCGTAAGCAAAATTCCTACATAAAATAGGTGTTTTCTCAAGTTCAAAGAGATCAAGAGAGGAAAAAATATCATAAGACAAGAATGTAACTCCACAAGAGAAAGAAAGAGGTAGAAGTTGAGAATTAAAAATACAAATGAAAGTCTCTAGAAAATGATTAGGTGGGTGGTTGGACAGAAAACTATTTAAAGCTCAAGAGATAATAAAACTTGACCATATCTCAGAGATAAAATATGGAAATGTGAAGAGGAAAATGGAGAGGTTTAGGGTGGAAGAAAATTCTGGACAGAACCCACAGAGATCAGGGCACAGAACCCACAGAGATCAGGGCACTCACAGGCCCAAGACAACGAGGCTGGAGGGAGAGAGAACTTGCAAAATGCACCAAGTCACAAGCCATTGATAAGGACATTCACCTTGGCCCTTCGTGTCCTCGCAGTCTGCATTCTTAGGTTCAACCAATTTCACATCAAA
Organism: Ochotona curzoniae; assembly: GCF_017591425.1. Classification (NCBI taxonomy): domain Eukaryota; kingdom Metazoa; phylum Chordata; class Mammalia; order Lagomorpha; family Ochotonidae; genus Ochotona; species Ochotona curzoniae. Next base: position 1,263,527 of record NW_024465746.1, read on the forward strand.
AATATACAGGAAAAAAATCACATCTGTATTTAACATGTGGAGACCTGTTTTCTTGCCATTACCCCCTGCACAATGCAGTACAACAGCTAACACTGCATTCTCTGTTAGGGACAATCCAGAGATGACTGGGAGAGAAGGAGTGGCTATGCATGGGCTACACACTAACGCTACAGCATTTCACCAAAGGGCTTGGAGCACCTGCAGCTTTGGACATCGATGGGGCCCCTGGAAGCTGCATGCCTGAGGACAGCTGGATCTCACGGGCACACACAGCTTTTGCCACCCAAAACATACCCCCTTTTTCCAGCATCACAAACTTGGGTTTTTTGACCCAAACATGCGTCAGAGTTAAGCCAACAAGCCACAGAAGCACAAATAAAACAACACCGGTTCTCAAGCTTCCCTCATGCCTTGATGTGGCCATGAGATGTGGCTGAGACGCAACTGTAAACTTGCTAGGTCTCCTGGGACTTCTCTCTCAACAAAGGCTCTGCCCCTTCAGATAAATTCTACAGGTACCTGTCACATCCCCCGGCTGCTCCTGTGAAGAGAGTAAGGTGACCAGAGGAGGGAAAAGAGGAGTATTTAATCTTCAGTCGTAATTTGTGAGTTTCGTAGCATATGTTCATAGAGCAGAGAAGACAAATGTATGACATTGACTAGTTCTACATGATGGCCACACCTGCAAATTTTAGAGGTTAGCATCGTGGCCTAACTTGTTATGTCACATCCTAAAGCACCAGCATTTTAGACTGGAATGCCAGTTCAAGTCGTAGCTGCCCTGCTTCAGATCCAGCTCCCTGCTAATGCTCCTGGCAAGCAGCAGGTGATAGCCCAAGTCTCTGGGCCCTGCCACCCTTGTGGAGAGCCACATAAATTTCCAGGTTCCTGGGTTCTGCCTAGCTGTTGTGGAATAAGCCAGCGGATGGGTGATCTTTCCGTGTCTCCATCTCTCTCTTCCTCTCCTCTCTCCCTCTGTGTCACTCTTCCTTTCAAGTAAATGAATAATAAATCCTAGAAAAGCTAAAACATAAAATTTAAGCTGTGCAATTATGACTCTTCGTGGACTTCATAGGAATAAAAGCAAACAAAGGACAAGAACCCCATTGTCTCAGGGCTTCCTGGGAAGAGGAGTGGGGTGTTCCAAGGCCAGAGGCTGTCTTGGGGGGCACCTCCCTCCTCACTTCTGTCCCTCTTGTATCTCCATGGCACATGCTCCCTTCCATTCTGAATGCCCTGTTACACTTTTCTGGGGCTCCTCTTTGCACCCTCACTGTCTCCAGATAATTATCAGCTGTCTCTCACATCCCAGTTTTCATGCTCTGGGCCACAGCAGACTCAACCGGCTCATCCATGCAGGCCATGGCTCACGGAGCCCAGATGGAGCTCCAGACTCTGAGCCTTGAAACATACATCCAGGTGTGAGCAACTCAGACCTGGCTCACAGACCACAGCTTCAGGGGACAATGATACGGATGGGTGATGATGGGGAAGCGTTGGTCACTTCCCAAGTGCTGTTCTTGGGCCACACTCCTCACTGCCTTTCCTCAGCTGCTCTCTGCCTGACAGAGTGTTCTTGGCTGCCCAGCCCAGCGGCAGCCCCTGCCAAGCACTCCGAAGTCGCTGCCGTGTGGTGTAACAGCAGCGTCTTGCGCCACACATACTTGCACACACATGCCTTTATTTGTCCATGGCGGCCTCAACACTGAAGCTGTCTGTGGACTCCCAGGATCCTGCACCAGCACCACGCCATGCAACTGGCTCCATACGTTTGCTGTGTGAGCCACGTCACCCGCATACACTATGCTATTTGCAACAGAATTCTCATGAATACGGGAAGTTCACAGGGTACTAGGCTGCATAACATGGTGGTACAGCTAGGCAGTTAGTCAAAGTTTAGGTGAGCTGCAACTCCTGTGCCCCTGACATGCAGCACTATCTATCTAACTGCCTGACACACCCATCATACCTGGATGCACCCAATAACATTTGGGACCAGGACACATGCTCAGATCCCACTCCAATTATGCACCTGATTGAGTTACCATCCCCCTTCTTATAAAAAGAGATGGAAGATGCGGAAGAGTCCTCTTTCACCCATGAAACGCTGTCTGATATACTGCCCTAATCTTTTCCTGCTGCTGATTAGACAGATTTCTCCAATACTCATTTGCAGTTTCTCTCTCTCTCTCTCTCTCTCAGAACTCTTCAGTCCGTTCAGGTTGAATATTTGCATTTGTTCCCTCACTGTTACATTCTGTACTTCTTTGTACATGATTTGAGTCTCCCTTGAGTATTGCTACCTCTGCAGGATTGGAAATTGATAATCACCATTGTCCCCATCATATGCACCAGGCTTCCTCAGTTACGGTCACTGAAGACCTTGAAAGAAAGAGAGCCTGGTGTGTCACAGAACTTGGCTTACTCTTGTGCTGAGTGAGTCGGCGGATGGGAGAGAGGTGGTCCAGGCTGCTCACGTAGATTGGGAGTCTACACACACAAAGCAGGTGTATTGCCAAAGGACCGGGGTAGAGGTGACACAGCACATAACTTCAGTTCCAGTGAACTGCAAGGGCAAGCACCCCTCTACACGACACCCCACTCAAAGCAGATTCATAAGTGTGTTAATCATTTCTAATCCAAAATCCAAACAACTCTAAAATTCAGAAAATTTGAAGCTTGACATCATGCCACAAGTGGAAAATCCCAAACCTTGAAACTTTGCTTCAAGTGCAAAATGACTTTTTTAAAAATATCGCCTTAAATAACCTTCAGGCTCTGTGTATAAGATATGTTTGAGACATAAATACACGTCCTGTTGACATTTGAGTTGCATCCCCAAGATGGCTCCTTTTGTGTCTGCAAATACTTTACAATTTAAAAATTGCCAAATCCAAGACACTTGTGGTATCAAGCATGTGAGCCGACAGACACAGGGCCTGAGTGAGCACTCCCCAGGTTCTCCCCAGCAGGGATCCCTCCTCTGGCTCCCAAAGTCCTCCCCGAGAAAGGTGAAGTCACCCCTGGCCTTTGAAGTTTACATCTGAGAAAGTCCCTGGGGATCCATGGCAAGGGGTAGAGAAAGGACAGATCTGTCCCAGGGGCCTTGGCACACACGATTCAAGTTTATGACCCTCTGACCGACCCCGCGGGTTTATTCCATTGTCTTGGAGCTGGGCCACACTTACACAGGAAGCTCTGTCTCAGGCTGCACTGTGGGCAGAACAGAGCAAAAGCCTTCCTATGACTGATAAACACTGTTTGGGTTGGATCAAGAGGAAAAACAAGGCTCTCGGGATAACAGGGGCACGAGGGGGAAACACACGGGGCCCCAAACTGGGAGCAAAAGAAGATGCTTGCTTTGAACTGCCAATGCACCAAGTGCCTCTGAGAACAATGAGCGTCAGCGGACCTGAGCTTCCTTCCAGCCAGCTGCAGTCCAAGCTGAGGGTTCCCGCAGGCCGGGCACTGGCAGGAACTGTGTTATGGCTGGCGGAGAACAAACGAGCCAGTCAAGAAAGGCAGGTCCCCTTCAAAGGACAAGCTCTCAGGGCGTGCACGACACACTTGTCTCTAGCAAGTGACAGTGTCCCCTCCCAGTCGGCAACAACCTGAGAATATCTGGAAGGAAGAAAAAGGCTGATGATGGTTAAGCTGTAGCCAAAACCTGTGACAGCCCTGGCCCAGGACAGGCTGATAGCTTTGTTTGTTTTTGTAACTCTGCATTGGGTGGGTGGTGGCTTGCGGCTAGTTCCACTCCATTGGGGATGCATGAGGAAACTTCAAAACAATCTGTAGCAATGCAGCGAAGAGATAAGTTCATGTTTGGTGCAAAGAAGTTTTGAAATCCACACGCTGTTTTCCTGTCACCTACATTTTCCATGAAACTTTCTGGAGACACAGTCACTGATGAGCTCTAGGCGCTACGGATTTGCTGGATGAGGCAGGTGCACATGTTGAGGGGCAGAGCAAAGTCTCCTGGGATGTTAGAAAGGGTGTTTAGAGACCAAGGGGGGAAGGAGGACAGAGAACAGGGAGGATAGCGAGAGAGGAAAACTTGCAGGAGTTGAATGTTCAGGGAGGGAGATGATGGGGGTTGGAATAAAAGAAATGTTGGCTGGCAAATGTAATTGACTAGGAATGGTGAGTTGAAACTTCACTAAAGTTTTCAGGAAAAGATGTGTTTCCCCCAATACCTTGTGAAAGGAGTCTGATTTCAGGAGGGGCTGGACTCAGGTGGGTGTGGGGTAAGAGCCGAGCTCTCTATGCCTGTTCTGGCTGGGTTGTCCTTAAAATAAATTGTTTCTGTGGAACTTCCCATGCCAGGATCACAGGCCTTTGACCAAAGTGCCAAGTTGGCATGAATAAAGGAAAATAATTTCTTCCCTTATCTATATTCCCAGAGCTCTGTAATTGTAGCTAGAGCTAGATGATTTATGAATAATTTAATACGCTCCAATACTTATTGAGAAATTGTGTGTTTTGTTTTTCACTGTGGCTTTAGGAAAGAATAGAGCTTTAGAAGGAAGAGTTGCTAGGCAGGGCCAAGGAGGAAAACAACCAAAATAGACCATTTGATTCCCCCGAGGTCTGAGCCCATTGAGGATCAGGAAACCCATTTGTCTCAGCAAAACAAATGTGGAGAAAATGTGCATGGATCAAAAACTGAAGCGAGATGAGGTGACTGCTGGAGGGCCAGGAGAGGAGCAGGGCCCGTGTGGCTGGGACCAGGATTGGCTGGAAAGCATGGTGGGGGAGTGAAATGGCTTAGCGCGAGCTGCGGTAAGGTCTTGGGAGCTGCAGTGCTCAGGATAGACCAGCTCGCACCATGTTAAGAAGCCTACAGCACCCCTCCAAGAATAAATAATATGGAGTAGTTCTAGCAATATACTGTAATGAAGATATGAAAAGATATGAAAATGTGCAAGCTTTCAGAAAGCTTCTTACGGTGCAGATCGTAGTAACCTCGAGATGCAACCTGTTTCTTGAGAACTTTCCTCTTTTCCACTTAATAAAAGTACTTTGCAGACCCCTGCTCCACCAGCTGGGTGGGAAGACAGAGGGATGGGCAAGGCTCTCACTCCCTGCTGGGAGAAAGACCCAAGAACTGCCACCTCCAAATGGACCAAGGAGTTCGGGCATACTGTCGGGGACACAGAACCACAACATCAGAACCACTTCTTCTTCCCTATGTTCCTGTTCAACACAGGTTCCAGTTCCTTGCACAACCTGTTACAGCAAGAGAAAGGGAGGGAGGGAGAGGACACCCCGATGGAAGACAGAAATTTTTTCTAAGCTCCCAGAGTAATTAGATTTCATTTAGTCGAGAAAAAAAAATGAATAGAAAATGCCCCTGGGCTATTTTTGTCTGTCCCTTGGTCCCTCTGGCAACAGCCAGGGAGGAGCAGCACACCTGTTTCTGGGAGTCCGTGCAGAAAGCAGAGGGTGGCTATGGGCCACCGCCATCCCTCTCCTGTCAGCCACGGCTGTCATTTCAGCATGGATGTTAGGAAGAGGAGAAGTGCAGGCTTCCACGTCTGACAGATCTGCCTTCCGTTGCTGGCACCAACATCGGGCCCCACAAGCAGGCCAGGGTGGGGCTGGGCAGCCTTGACACCAGGGCCACCCACGGAGTCTACACTGGGAGCAGAAGTCAACCAAGGGTGCATGCGATGGCAGATGCTGAAAGGTTCAGGGAAAATGCTGGACGCACAGTGCCAAGAGGCACAGCAGAGGGGTGCCCCCTACCCTCCCACGTACTGCACCCCTGTGAGGATCTCAAAAAATGGCACTGGGTGCTGCCGGTAGAAGCGGGCCTTGGCAGGTGTTCAGCCTCCAGAGCTTGACGTCTCGACCGAAGGAATGCGCCGTTGCCACTCCCGGTCCCTGTGATTAAGACAGGTGAACACACCACGAACGCTCTTGAGCCAGTCTTTTTTGAGAGCAGTCGTGTCTTATTCAGTCTTCCAAGGCTCAAACTCTGCTTCATTCATGAAAAGCATGTCGCGTTCTTCTCGGGTCTTTTACAAATTAATTTGGATTTCATCAGATTATGGTCTGGTTCTCTAATGCTCCTACAATTATGTCGACTCATAGGCATTTGCTGGTGTTTTGCTGCATAGATTTTCTCAATCATGTGTATATATATGCACACATACACATATGTGGGTTTCCACATATATGCTTCGCTAACTAGGTGATGAGATTAATCTAGGTAGTAAGTGCTTTGTGAGTAGATTTACAGCAGGTTCTCAACGCATTATCTTACTAGTTTGCATGAGTTCACATCCTCTCATGAAATGCAAGGCCTATCTAGGTCTAAATGGAATTCATGTACCTTTTGTCCATGAGTTAACATCCTGTTAAAGAAACCTGGCTCAAAGAAATCACAGAGGAGTGAGTGTTTCAAAACAGGGAGCCTCAAAGAAACCATAGCTTGTCTGTAAACTATTGCGGGGAGTTCTACTCACAAGCATCAAGATCATCGAACCAAGTGTCCAGAGATGACCAGGCAAGCTAGTGACACTGTGGTCTCATAGATGGACTCCAAGGATTGTATCTCACCAGGGGCCTCCTCATCGTGGAAACAAGGCACTGAGAGATGGGCAGGCTGGGCACGTCAGCCACCAAGCCCCAGGACACCAAGCCTACAGGAGAGATCCCCTACAATTTATGGGAGGTCATCTTGGTGACAAAGAGAAGGGAATATTGTCAGCTCGGCTTCGTTGTCAACATATGGAGCAAATTATGCTGAAATGTGGAGGAAAATTATAAATAGATTCCAAATGCAAGGAGGTAAATTCATGCATAATGGACTTGGTCATTAGTAGGTTCTTCCGGGAGTGATGGTCCTCTTCTGAAGCATCACTGGTCCTTTCATATCAAGGTCATGTAGGAAAGCTAGGAAACACATCTAAATGGGTGCCCAGCTCCCATGTCAGACACAAGCATTCTATGCATTCCTTAGCTTCTTCTCACTTGGAGCCAAGACTTTTGAGATCTGTCTGCACTGAATGGGACTGACTGAGTTTAGAGACAATGGGAGGCTTGACTGAAAAAAATGGTTTATCAATACTAAATAATTTATAAATCCAGACAACCTCCCTCATTCCAACACAGTTAAATCAATCCTGGCATTTATTCAGCCCCCAAAGCAGCACATATGGACACAGTATGTTGCCAATTAGACGTATATTACTACCAGCCATCCCAAGTTTATCTTGCCTGGGAGACTGGAGTGAGGCTATATTTTAACCACATTCAAGAAGAAAATGCGAGAGGAAGTGCATGGAACTTGCCGTTTCTAGACATTACGAGAGCTAATTTGACTATAAACAGGAAGCATTACAACCAGGAGTGCTGTAGGATTGGTCCGGGGTAGACCCAGCTCCTCAGCCTAGGGCTTGGCAAAGCAGTACAAAGAGCAGTACAAATGACCAACCAAGCAGACACTAATGGGCTTCCTTCTATCTCCTTGCCAGAGTTCCCTGGACAGAAAAAAAAAATGTTCATTCTATACCGCTTAGTATGTTTGAGTTCAAGATGAAGGGCCATAACCTTCAGCCTTCTAACTGTGAGCAGTACAATGCAGGGATCTTGTTGTTCAATAGAAGCATTTAGAATGAGCAACTGTTTGAGAAGAGTTTGGGCATTCTGGTCTTTGGGGAGGTATATGCAAAGAGAGATGAGAAAGCCCTCATCTTTTAGGAAAACAAATGAGAATTTAAAAAATTGGCAACAGATTTTACAGTCATATCCACTCTGGCCGCCAGTATTTCCTACAATCACAGCACCATACTATAAAAAAGTCTGTTTATTGCAAAGGACCAAAAGATGCTCAATCTTTGAGCCAATTAATAAAGGCCAGAATCATTGAATTTATATTTTTAAAAGTACTTTTAACAAAGAATGAACAAAAGAAGATCTGACATAGTGAAGAAAATGTACAAATGTTTCATTCATTAATAAAAAGAAGGGGAAAGAGATTATTGAGAAATTTCCAAAAGACAGTTCTATATTTGATGCTCACAGCTGCCTAATAAAACACATAACATTTTCCCATCTGAGCAATGAGAAAACTAAAACAATTCAAGTTCTTCCAATCTAAACACCAGTGTTGTTAACAATTGCTGGGCTCAAAGTCCAACAGTTTTTAAAAATAGAAAATGCCCCCCAAAATTGAGCCACAGAAAACCCCAAATAGTCAAAGAAATATGGAACAAGAGCAAAAAGAGGAGGCTTCACACTTTATGATTTTAAACCATATTACAAGGCTACCATAGCTCCAAGAGTGTGATATTGACATTAAATCATAAACATGGAGCAATGGAGTAGAATGTATCAATCCACACAAGAAAGTCACCAATGAACAATGAAGAAAGGATGAGGAAACTGGACACTGATATGCAGAAGACGTGACTGGCTTTATCTCACACCAGAAATAAAAGCCAGCTCAGATTAAAGACTTACATGTAACGTCAGACCTGTGAAGCTCATGGGGCAGGCAGGGCAGATCTGGCAGAAGAAAAGCTTCTGGACACTGGTCTGGGCAGTGACTTTTTTGGATATGATCCCTAAAGCACAGGAAATGGATGCACAAATACAAGAATGGGATATAAAGGTTCCATAACAGAGAAGAAACAACCAGCGAAGATAAGGCAGCCTGCACACAGTGGAAGGCAGGAGAAGTCTTTATAGCTCCAAGAATATATGTTCTAAAACCTTACCTGCAGGGGCTTGGTGCAGTAGACTAGTGGCTAAAGTCCTTGCCTTGCATATGCTGGGATCCCATATGGGCACTGGTGCTAATCCCCGCTGCTCCACTTCCCATCCAGCTCCCTGCTTGTGGCCTAGGAAAGCAGTCAAAGAAAGCCCTAAGTCTTGGTACCCTGTATCTGTATGAGAGACCCAGAAGAAGCTCCTGGCTCCTGGCTTCAGATCAGCTTAGTTCTGGATATTGGTTGTGGCCACTTGGAGAGTGAACCAGCAGATAGAAGATCTTCCTCTTTGTCTTTCCTTCTCTCTGTAAATCTGACCTTCCAATAAAAATAAAGAAAAAAACACACCTATGCATGGATCTCAAATATGTTTTCACCAAAACAAACATATCTTTTAATTCTATTTTTCCAAAGATTTTTAAGTGTCCCTGTATTTACAAGTTTTATCTGAGAAGAAGCTAATGCCCAGAATGTTTCAGGAACTCAACAGCAAAATAAAATCCAAATAACCCAATTTTAAAAATTAGCCAAAGATAGATATCTGTCCAAAGATGATATATGTATGACCCAAAAGCATATGAAAAGATATTAACATCCCTAACGATTAGGTGAGGCAAATCAAAATCACAAGAGTTCAACACACACAGGCATACTAGTTGAAAGGCACTCATGCCATATCAGAGTGTCCAGGTTCAAGTCCCAGGCTTGCTCCCAGTCCTAGCTTCCTGACAAAGGAGACTTGGACTGAGTTCCCACTTCCTGTATTCACCCTGGCCCAGCCCCCACAGGTGAGGGCATTTGTGAAGCATGTGGGAATATTCATCACGGAGAAGAATTTGAAGCAGCTCCTTCAAGAAATTTAAAATGGAACTAACATATCCAGTAAGTGATGAGTACAAATGTCCAAAAAGAATCAAATCAGACTTCAAAGAGATCTACCCCCTTGTGTTCATTACAGCAGCATTGTCAATGCCCAAAATACAGAAGCAACCTAAGTATTCATTGGTGGATGAATGGGTATAGGAAAACACACACACACACACACACACACACACACACATACACACACACAGACTACCAGAAGTTCATCGAGAGTGGAACTGAAAGCTAAATTTATTTTGGTGCAAACAATCTTGAAATCCAATGTGTGTTTTCACACACACACAAGCACACATTTTGCACCAACTTTTTAATAACACCTCATTTATCCATTTATAAGTACACAGATACATAACATGGCATTATTGAACCTTTAGAAAGTCCTGCCATTTGCAATGACGTGATGAACCAGGATGATTTTATGCCATGTAAAATCAGCCAGACACAGACATGATCTCATTTATATATGGATTCTTAAGAAGTCAAACTCGGAGTGTAAAGTGGTGATTGTCAAAGGCAAGTGAATGAACAAGTGGAGAGATACATTGAAATAGTATGATTCTTCAATTATGCAGAATCCATAAATTTAAGTGATACAGTGCAATAGTGGTCACTGAGCCAATAATACTGTATTCTGAGGGCTGAAGGAAGCCATCACTTGTATTGCTGGCATTCCATCTCAGAGTGCCAATTTGAATCGCAGCTGCTCTGCTTCCAACGCAGGCAGTGAATGGTAGTGCTTGGGCCCCTGTGACCCATGAGATAAACACAGATATAACTCTCAGTTTCTCACTTGAGCCTAGCCCAGTTCTGGCTGCTGTATCCATTTGTGGAGTGAATCAGCAAATGGAAGTGTATGCTCATCTATCAGCTATGTATTTACTTAGCTATCTATTTATCTATCCGTCTATTTATCTCTCTCATTGTGAATTCCAAAGAAATAAAATATTTTTAAAGTTCTGTATTATTTCCCATTTGTTGCTGTTCTTTGTTTCTTTATGTATGTATGCTTATGTATGTGTGTACATATATAAAGAGTAAATTTCAGTATTTCATATGCAAAATTTTAATAATATAAAGCTTCCTATTTCCCCTTCTCCCTTGCTCCTTATTTTTCCTTTATTATCTGCAATGATATGCTTTCAGTTTATAATCACAAGCTTAGTTCTCAACTAGACAAAAAATTCAACAAATAGTAAGTAGAGAAATCGTTGTTTCTCGGGAGTAGAGAGAAGAGCTATTAGCAATAATCAAATGTCACTGTCAATGTCACTCAGATACATTACATTTTTGTGCCCTTTATAATAATTAGCACAAATTATAAAGACATGACATTTGTCCTTGTGGGACCAGTTTATTTCACTAAGCATAGTGGTTTCCAACTGCAACCATTTTGTTGTAAATGACAGGATCTCATTCTTTACTCCTGAGTACTATTCCACATTGCTTTATCTGGTCATCCATTGATGGATATCTGGGTAGATTCCATATCTTAGCTACTGTGATAACTCTTTCACATGCTGACTTCATTTCCTTTGGGCAAATTTCCAGCAGTGGATGGCTGGGTCATATGTTAGATACACTTTCAGATTTCTAATGAATTTCCATGTGGCCTTCCATAATGGCTGTGTTTGATTACATTCATACCAAACGAGGAACAGGTATCTGTTGCTCCTACAATTACATAGTAGAATTAGTTCTAAACGTTTCTACTCATGAAAGACTGGGGGAGTATTCTTAAGAGTTAATGAAAAATGGAACTAGGAGATGAGTTTCTTTTGGTGCAAAAGGTTTTGAAATCCATGCATGGTTCACTCATAATACATGCTTTTCATGAACTTGTGAGGTCCCCCCGTGTTTGAACAAATTTCAAAATTCTTTTACCCAAACAACTTTTTTACTTCCCCTTGAATCTTGAAGCACACTTGTGAAATTACAATATTATAAGGCAACGGACATATTAATTGCCTTGATGGTGTTAATCATTTCATAATGTATTTGTACATCTAAACATCATATTTTGCATTTTGAATATATTCAATTTTATTTTGTAGGCATAAACTCAATAAAGCTGGAACAACTTTAATCATACTTCTGTGGTGCCTCCAAGAACAGCTCACTAAGGTTTCACTATCATTTTCTAACTCCCCATCTGTATGAACTTTATGCCATAAATGAAAACTTCTGCTCCTTTCAAGGCAATGATACCAAATAAACACAAATTCTGGGTCCCCAAGAGACTGTCAATGAGGGTCCCTAGCCCCTTAGGGCCCGTAATGTAACTCTGCCGGGTGTTTCTCTCTGTTTACCCAGGCCTGGCTGTGCTCCAGCCTGCAATGTCCCTGGCACCACCTGGGAGCAGCGCAGGACCCATCCCCAGGCTCCCTCCCCAGGCTCCTCCTTCCTCGGCTCCTCCCAGCATCCTGCAGGTGTGCATATCCTCAGGGCTGCCTGGTCAGCCTACACCTTGACCAAGAAAACCAGGCAGATCTGTTACTTCCTGCAGCTCCTGGGTCTACAATCTGTCTTTTTCTCCACATTAATTGATCCCTTTGGGAAGGAGCTATCTGAGGACTCAACGGCAAATGAGGTCAAGCACCTCTGTGATACAAATAACAAAGATCATGATGGTGCTGGACCAAATAACACTGCTTGGGTCTGGAGCTCACTGTCCAGCGGGAAAGCTCACTCTACTTCCCAAAGACCTCAGCAGGACTCCACTGGGCTGGTGTAGGGGTGGCTATTCCCTGGAAAATCTTAACGTATGCCACCCAAAGTTATGGTCGCTTCTTTATAGAAAGACATTTTCTTAACAAAAGAAAAAAAGAAAAGAAAGCTGTCCGTATAATCGTTCTATGGAATTCCTCTTCGTTTAAGTCCTGGTCGGGCCTCTTTGGCAGCTAGAGCCCTGGAGCCACGTTAGAAATAGCATACTCCCTGTATTGCTTCCTGGGATAAATCCCAAGAAACCAAGACTTGGCCAATTTCCTGAAGAAGTTACTAAAACCCTGCTCTTCCCATCAGAGACACAGAAGAAAAGGGGGGTGGGGTGGGGTGGGCATGAGGCATCCCGAGCCTGGATGATGCAAAAGGTGGTGGCTTGGGCAGAAGAGGCGAAGCGGCTCTACACCGGCTTCTGGGGCTTGGGCTTCACCCTGGACGTGAGAGGATGAGCAGCACAGCTCAGGACTCGGTGCACCCATACTTCCAGCTGATGGAGGTTTTCCTATCTGTTCACTTTCATCCTGAAATGATTAGCTTTGAATGCTGGGGTTTCGTGCTGAAAATATAATGAGAACCTTCACGAAGTTGGAATGAGAGGCAGAAAATTGCCCTGGTGGGTTTTTTCTCCCTGGGAAAGGGAAACCCTCGAGGCCGGAAATGGATCTGGCACTCTCAGACCCTGGGTTTTTTTTTTTTTTTTTTTTCGGCTCTTTTCTGAGCCTGCCTGCTGCTGTCTTGCCTAATAACAGAGAGGGAGAGACATGCTGTGGGGAAGGGCAGTGTCTGCTCCTACAAGTAATTACTTGGAATGAAAGGTTTTCCATCGCCTAAGTGGCACTCAGAGGCAAGAGGGGGGTCAAGAAGAGGCCAGAAAGGGAGAAAAAAAAAACTCATTCTACAGCTCTGTCTAAAGAAAAGCAGACAAGTGTTTGGTTGTGGCATATAAACATTCAGGGAGCCAAAATTAAATTCAGGGAATATAACTGCTTTGGATTTTTGGTGCAGAACACTGAATTTGTCTTGTATTTCTTTCCCCAAAAAACTTCACCAAAAAAAAAAAAAATTAAAGTCTATGGCTGCACCCCATAGGTATGTTGGACATTTCCTTGGAAGAAATCTTTCAGGGACTGCTATGATGGAAGTAAACATTGTTGATTGCAGGGGGTGATCGTTAGGCCTGGTAGCTGTGCTGGTAAGGTAGACATAGCCCACATTTGCAGTGTGTGGGTTCAAGTCCCAACTCCAGCTTACAATCCCCAATAATGTGCTCCACGCGAAGCAGCGTAATGCCTCGTGTAGTTGGGTTCCTGACATGGAATAAGTGCACTGAGCTCCTGGCTTCCAGCTCTGGCCTGGCCCAACCCCAGACACTTCAGACATTTAGGGGAATCAATAGATGGGAACTCTCTCTTCTGTCACTGTGCCTATCAACTTTAAAACACTTTGATTTCAAAACCCACCTCCTCCCCTTTTGGTATCACTCTCAGCTATAACTTTATATATTTCCTGTTCTTAAAGCAACTTTTGAATACACAGCACAGCCAACCTGACTCTGTGGTCTTCGTTCTTGGATGTCTTTGGGCAACAAGAAGAGAGCTGTGCTGGGAGCAGTAGGCTCAGGGCTGTGTGCTCAGCTGTCCCAACAAGTACGCTGTGGTTTCCACAGGCTTTCCATAAGTTGTGCAGCTTGCTTTAGTGTCATTCACAGAAACGTGAACAAGTCTCTCTGAGTGACAATGGGAGAAGAGAGAGACAACCATTCTCCTGAAAGACTTAATCTATTTTTTACTTGAAATCCAAAGTTATAGAGAAAGGGAGGGAAAGACAGAAAGATCTTTCATCTGCTGCTTCACTCTCCAGCTGACCACAATGGTCAGAGCAGAGCTGGTCTGAAGCTGGGAGTTGCAGGAACCCAAGGCCTTAGGCAATCCTCTGCTGCTCTCCCAGGCTACTCCAGGGAGCGGGATCAGAAGTGGAGCTGCAAGAACTTGAACCAGCACCCATCTGGGATGTTGGCATCACAGGTAGACGATTAACCCAATACAGCACTGCAATGGCCCACCAATGATAATAAAATATAAAATTAAAAGTCTTTTATGGTGCTCTTCTTCTCAACATCCCATGCCATAAAGATGGCCAGAAATAAGACTCTGGGGTCAATAATGCAATAGAAAAACAATGGACAATGATCAGTGATCGACAAATACTATTCCCACCTACTTTCATCTGCACCGCCCTCTGCCCAAGTTCACACAACAAAGCTCACTATTCCTGGGTTGCTTCACCCCGATGCCCTTCAGAGGGTATCCAGACTAGGACTGGTCCTTGTTGTCAAAGAACAGTTCTTTATCTGAGTGACTGAGTCAGATGGAACCCTATTGGGGTAGGTATTCAGTGTTCACTGTCAACTCCCCGGAACAGGAAAAGCCTGCTATTGTCACAAGGTTATGGGGCTTTGGTCTCTATAACCACTTGTACCCTTTCTAGACAAGCCTGAGATGATGGAGAGAGTTGATGGAAGTCTGTCTTCCCAAAGCTACAGGAGGAAGATAATTCTGACACTAAAGACAGCTCGTTTCTGGCCTGGCATGATGGCCTAGTAGCTAAAGTCCTCGCCTTAAACACACCGAGATCCCATATGGGCTCTGGTTCTAATCCTGGCAGCTCTACTTCCCATCCAGCTTCCTGCTTGTGGCCTGGGAAAGCTGTAGAGGACAGCTCAATGCCTTGGGTCCCTGCACCCACGTGGGAGACCTGGAGGAAGTCCCTGGCTCCTGGCTTTGGATCAGTGCAGCACTGGCCGTTGCAGTCACTTGGGGAGTGAATCATCGGATGGAAGATCTTTGTCTCTCTTCTTCTCTGTATATCTGACTTTGCAATAAAAATAAATAAATCTTAAAAAGAAAAAGACAGCTCCTTTCTGCAAAGATAAAGCACTCTCCTCTCTCCCACTCTCATGCAAGAAGCCCCCAGGCTGAGGCCAACACCCCGCCCCTAGCTTGAAAGAGGAGGAGCTGAACTGATTTTTCTGTGGATAAAACTATCTGAATTTAACTGCAGAACTAAATCTTAACTCCTGCAGCCATCATTTTTGTATAAAACATATTAGGCACACAGCCAGGGTTCTGCCACATTGCTGAATGCCTGCACTGGAGTTCCGTTACAGGAGACAACTTTGGAATCAGGGCAGGAAGAATGTCCCAACTTTACTCTACAAATACATACATCAAGATGCTTATGGGGAAATGGGATTAAAAGATAACTTCAGCTTTATTCAAAAAGTTTTTGAAAGCCATTCCTAAGAGGATCTTGAAAGAGTTCACAAATACTGCCTCCTAGGAAAAAGCTTTGGAAGGATTTCCAAAGTTTTGGTACCAACACAAATGCATTTTTTAAAGATTTATTTATTTTGATTAGAAAGTCACATATACAGAGGAGGAGAGACAGACAGGAAGATTTTCTGTCCGCTAATTCACTCCCCAAGTGGCCGCAATGGCCAGATCTGAGCCTATCCAAAGCTAGGAGCCAGGAGCTTCCTCCAGGTCTCCCATGCAGGTGCAGGGTCCCAAGGCTTTGGGCCGTCCTCGACTGCTTTCCCAGGCCACAAACAGGGAGCTGGATGGGAAGCAGGGCCTCTGGGATTAGAACCGGTGCCCATAGGGGATCTCAGCATGTTCAAGGCGAGGACTTTAGCCACTAGCCTACGGTGTCAGGCTCATGAATGCATTTATTAATTCAATATCTTCCCAAGAAGTCAGAAATATGTTCCTCTCTATTTGTGTCTACAGATGCATGTGCTATCGGTATAAATTATCTGCATTTGCAACATATCTCAGTCCAAGCAAATCCGAAGCAGTTTGACAATAGCAACACTGGAAGTATTTGAGAAGTTGTGGATGTTCCAGAGCATAAATGAGTCAGCCTGGGAAGCCTGCTGCCCTGTAGACCCGTGGCACCCATTGGAGCTGGGTGAACAGAAGATTCACCAGGGTGTGTCCTGAGGGGCTTGTGGGGCTATGTGGGGCTCGTGACAATGGACCACACAATAGAGGCTCTGACAGCAGCCCCGTTTCCTCTTGGAAAAAAGAAAAACCTTCAGTGTCTCCCTTAGCTAAATAAAGAAAACAGAGCAGTGGTGCCAGATGCCACAAAGGCAGCATATCCGGGAAAAGGCAAACCCAGTAACAGAACATGGCCCCAAGAGTGGTAGCTGGAGAGACCATGAGTTGAGGCAGTGTCCAGGGCTCTGCCCTCATTGGCCTGTATTTTTCCTGTCCACCCATCCCCAGGCAGCTGCAGTGTGCAGCCAGGTTAAGCACTTCCAGCCCAGCCCATGCATACTGAAACAAAGATGGTGGTTTTCACTGGGGATACACTTAAGCAGCTCCAACAAAGCCTGCTGTGCCTCCAAAGGGGCCCGATTTCTTCATCATCCATAGGAGAAAATAAAACACAAGCTAACCTGAGTCACCTATGAGATCCTTTGCTTTCAGATTGTCCAAAGGGTTGCTACTCCATGTTAGAGAGATCGTGGAAAAACAGATACTCTTATGAACAAGGGTGGAAATGTAAAAAACTACAAGCCATGGTGAGAAATCAGGCCTCTTCTAATAAAACCTCATTTTATTCTTTGAATCAACAATTCTACTTCTGGGAATTTAATCTAGCCAGCACTTGCGCATGTTAAAAATGATGTATTTACCAGGTATTACTGCCTTGCTTGTCATCACAAAAGTTTATAGACAGTGCAAATCTCCACCTATACGAGACTGGTTGAATAAATGAAATACTATGCAGCTGTAAAAACAATGAAGATGCAGGGTAAACACAGAGGTGGGAAGATATCACAAATCTAAACAAAGAAAGGAAAAGTACAGAGAAGTCATCGGAATTTGGGAAAGGATAGTTTTCCTCATGTTTACGTATAGAAATCCGAGAGGCAACGAGGAGTGGTTACTCACTGAGATTAAGCGATGAGGAGATGAGAACAGGGTGGATGGGAAGTCGGATGGAGACAGTTCTCAGGCCATAGCTCTCAGAGCGTGGTTTTCTGAATCACGCATCTACATAACCCCTCTTGAGAAGATTTAACTAAAGCCAAAGACCCTCGGTTACACTATATATGCACTGACGCACTGACAAGAGGAGATTAAATACAGATATCTCAACGGGATGAGTTGTTTTTTTTTTTTTTTTTTTTGATGATTAGTCAAGATTCTGCAGCCCTAGACGCAGCATCAGCTGGAATCTGGGAGTGGGAGAGGCCTGGGAGGGAAATAGTGGGCTCCTCCCTCTTTGGTTACCACTTCCACAGGAGGACATAAAACTAAGATAGCGGCTGGGGTGGAATGGGGTATGGGACAGACTGGATTACTGCTGCACTTACTGGCAAACCAGAGTGGGGGTTATTGTGGGTCGCTCCAACTAGGCTGCAGCTCCCACTGATTTATGTGAGGGCCAAGTATGTGCTGGGCAGAACCAGGCTGGACTGCAACACCCATTGGTTCCAGTGGAAGTCGGGAATGAAAACAGAACCAACCCAGAAATTGCAACCACCAACTGATTGGAGTGATGGACGGTGCCAGGCCCTGTACTTGTTAGCACATACAAGAAGTTTCTTTGGAGATCTTCCTAATCTAAATGCTGAACTCAGAACCCTAATGAAGAAAAGAGAGAAGACAGAACAGGTCAATCAACCATCTCAGCTATGATGGACTATGTCAAGCAGTGGATTTTTCAAAGACCTCATAGTGCTTGGAGTGGCAAGATTGACAGCAATTCATGACTGTTGCAATATCAAAACAACTTGAGCAAGAACCTCAGAGCAGGCCCTACATCCCGGACCTGTGGAGGGTGGGAAATTGGGTGGGCCTTCTCCCTTAATACCCCCTTTTAAACATGAAGGTAACAATATGGAAAACATACTAGTATTCTCCACTTTCCGGTAGCCCTTGAACCTTCTTACCCTAATTAACTATGTAAAGAATATCAAAATAAAATTTTATTAAAAAAAAAAAAGATTCTGCAGCCCAGACAGTGCAAAACATAAGCCATTAATGTGCTTTCAAACATGTCTTGTAGTTGGAGTGCTATCAGTCAAGAATTTTTTTTAAAAAGTAACAAAATGATTAGGACTCATAAGAAGTTGAAGGATTGGATAAATTTAGAAGCCAATTCCCCTAGTCATGTCTCTCTCAGATGGAGAAACCTAAGTTCACAGAGTATCCATCACTTGTCCCCAATCAGACAGTCAGAAGCAAGGACAATTCCGGGGTCAAGGCCCTCGGTAAGCACGCTGCGTTCATTCAAGGCCCCCTGGCAATATGGGAACTAGTTGTTAGGATCACACTCAACGTGCTCCCGGCTCTAGATCAGAAACCCCTGAGTACCGTGAGGACAGGGGAGGAAGGGACAGAAATGGTTTCCTCCTGGAGGAAGAAAAAACAGGAGAAATTTAACGAAAGTGAATCTTCTACGACATCAGGTCGGTTGGAAAGAGGCTGTCTGTTCTTAATCTGTAGTAGATGAGGAATGAGAATTTATGCTGCAGCGTGAGTCATGAGATAAAAGGAGGAAATTCCTAATTTGTCTGGTTATAGTCCAAGACACCAACAAAGACTGTGAGGTTGTGTTTCCTGGAGGTCCTTATCAAGGGAGAGTTTTATTTTTCTTCAGTCATTCTTCCTAAGTTGTGTCTCGGCTAACATCTCCGTAACTAGTGAAGAATTTTCCCTAAGATGGTCCCTGTCCCCTGCGTGCTCATCCCTGGGCTGTGTCTCCATTTTCAGCACTTGGGGGAGCGGCCATTGGCAGGATGCAGCAGTGCCCGCCAAGTTTCCGAGAGGTTGCGAGTAGTGCAGCCCACCCCACAGTAGCAAAGAGAGATAAGAAATTGCAGCATCTGACTCCCATGGCGGCTCTGTCATGGGTAAGTGACTTAGCTGTCTGCCATCTATTAACTCTCTGCAGAATGGGCGATTATCAAATCTACTATGCTGAGCACAGCACATGCCATAGTGCCAGCTCTCAAGAAAGGCTATCCTTTGCACCAGTCTGCTTCTTTATCCAAACATCAAAGGTCTTCAGAGAGTTTGTGGAGGGCCATGCACGTGGCAAAGTGGGTTATACCGCCACTTACAACGCCACACATCCCATGTAAGGATATCTATTCAAGTTCCAGATGTTCTGCTTCCAATCCTGCTTCCTACAAAGGCATCCTGGGGGAGGGGGGGAAAAAAAGTTACGTGATGATGGCTCAAATGCTTGGGCCCATGCCTCTCACACAGGAGATCCTGATGGGAGCCCCGGCTCCTGGCCACAGCCTGGACAAGCTCTGACTTTTGCTGCCAATCGAGGGTTGAACCGCTGGAGAGAAGACATCACTGTCACACTTAGCTGTCTGTTCCATGTAGGTAAAACAGAAATAAACATTTTTAAAAGTAGACGTTGTTCACATTAAATGCATATTGTAAGAAAATCTATGTGCACAGTTTCAGTTTTTTTGGCCCTGAAGCAAACTGATCTCTTTAATTCCATCTTCCCACGAGGTTTCTGAAGTCCACTCATGCCCCTGCTGCCTTTCATTGGCACTCACCGGGCTCACAGCCTTGCTGTGGCACGGCAGTCTTGTCAACTGAGTCCTAGCCAAAGGGCAAGTGAAAGCAACGTGCAATACTAGGATGCTACACTGGCTCTTTAAGACTTCCTGCACATTCTCCTACTTATTCCCACTTCTGGACTGATTCAGATGAGTGTGGAAACCTCGAAAACCCAAGACTGGAAAAGCATGTCTGAATCATTGCTTGCAGTTGAGCAGTTGGCAGCCAGGAGATCCCATTTGGGAGTTTTCTATGACAGACAAGAAAACTGCCTTTGAAACTGCTGGCATTTCAGCTGTGGGGCTTACAGTGGTGGCACGTCCCCATGACTCAGAGAGCACCATCAAGGCCCCCACGCATGTGCATGGCTTCTGTGGTCTTCCCAGGCTCCCGCATGGTCACCAGAACCACAGGACATTTTCTACGTGACATCATCATCAACAACAGAACATGAGGTACCCCATGCAGCGCAGAAAAAATTAAACTGGTGTCAGTAAATGTTTGTTGAGTGATTTAATGACCTTCGTGCCACTTCTCAGGGACATGAAAGCTTAGGCTTCGTGATCATATCTACGATTCATTCTCTCAGCAGTTATCTATCTTATTCACTGTATATTTGACATGTATTGAACATCCATTTAAATCAGGTGGTATTTCTTTCCCTGTGTGCCCTCTCTTGTGGCATAAGATTTCATTATTTAATTAACATGAAACAATATTTATTAAATGGATAAAGATTGGCACATTAAGCTGACAAATGGCTTTTCTTTGGAAGCCGACAAGCTCCTGGTCCTCTGCGTTGCCACTGAAATTGTGGGAATGATTCCTTGGTTGCCACATGCCTTCTTCGTGATCATGTGTAGTCCCATGGGAACCCATACTTGGTCCTTCTCTTTGATGCCCAAGCAGCTTACATTATAAGCCCTTTTCAGTTTCAGCTGTGAGCCTAAGTTAATGTTTAACACATGCTGAGCAGTCATGTCGAATTGGGGACCCTTGGTCCTAATCCCTTGAAATTCACCTCCTTCAGGAGTGTTAGGCTGCTTTTCCTTCTAACTTAATGTAGAATACACGTCTCTAAAAATAATGCAAAGACGCCCTTCCATGAACAGTTTCTCTAATTGAGGAGTAAGTGAATAATTGCATGTTGAGATGGATGCTAGGTGGCTATCTGAATGGACAAACAGATGGAGAGATGGCAAGCAAATGAGTGGGCAGGTGCAAAGATTCTGGTTTTCCACATCTACTCAGTAGAACCTGAGGACGCTCCTCGGAATCCTTGTGGGTACTAGGTCACAATTTATATCAGGTGGTGCTCAAAGTGGTCATAGTAAGCAATATAGTCTTTGGGCAAAAGCTAAACCATTTCAACTATTTTCTCATGGATATGGAACTGTTGGGAAAAATCAAATAATGGCAAATCTTGTGCAACATGTGCCATTTCTACTTAGAAAAACCTGCAAAATCTAATTTGAAACTTAGTTTCATCAGGTTTTATCAGCATCCTGAGCTTCAGACATTCACATGAAAGGCCAATTTTTCCCCCTTTGGTATAATCAAGGACATTGCACTCGGCATCTAGCCTATAAATGTTGCCTGCTTCACACCAGTCATGCCTGGCCAATGATTGCTTCAGAGAGCAGTGCCTGGGCTTTCCTGAAAGCAGAAGCAGTGGAGGTTAAAATGATAACATTTGTTCATTCAAGCAACAAGCCAAGCCAATTGGCAATGACCCCTTTGCCATAAACTATTAACATGAAAAAAACAGCCTTTTTATCATCTAAGTTGCTTGTAGCAGAGTCCCTGAGTAACTTTCTTCACTTGCTTGTTCATTCATACTATGTGGAATGCATTGGATTTCATCTCTGTACAGCCCTGCAGGGAGAAATCGTGGTGGCGTTTATCCAGCAAGTCTTGGCAGGCTCTAGCTATACATTGTTATTTGATTAAAGATTTGGCATATGAGCTAAGGTAAGCCTTTTTATGGCATTATCCACAATGGGCTTCCTAGTAAATGACATACTCCCTAAAGAATGTTTCCAAAGAGGCCATCGTAAAGCTTTTTTTGTGAGTAGAAATTTCACATGTAGCCTGCTTACTTTATTTCATAGACTTGTAGAATATTATTAACTACTCCAGGATTTCTTAAGACGAGACTTGGACCCCCTGGAAGTGTGAGTGGGAAAATGCAGAGTTTCTCTGACAGCCAGAGAGAGGGTGGGGAGAGAGAGAGAGATGGAGGGAGCCCTATTTTGTGACGGTGTTGGTTGACAGAGGTTGCACTAGATTGTAGAAACAGAAATTCCGTGTCTTCTGAGCCTTTCTCTTGCTTTTCCAGTCTGCCCTGATTTTAGAATCAGACGCAATGTTGGGCAGCAGAGGAGAGGGACACTGACCAAGACAGTTGATGGCTGTCAAAAGGCAGCAAATCCCCAATGCACCTGTGATGCGATGTCGGGGGCTGTGGGATAACGAGAGATGGGAAGCCATGGGTTGGTCTTGCAGGTCGCAATGAATGTTAAGTACTGTGCGAGTCCACTGGGCTGCTGCCTGATTCAAGTGGACTGAGTTGGCCCCATAAGGTCAGGCTCCCTGTAGGTGCCCTTCTTTCTGGAGCAGGGAACCAGCATAGCATTCCTGAACCCTAAACCAGAAGAGATGGAACCAGGAGATCCAACTGCAAGTCTGGCTACATTTCCCCCCCAAATCTATCTTCCCTGCACACTTTGAGAAGGACTTGCCAGAATTCAGCAAGGCAAATGCTCCCAGAAATCAGACACCACCAACTATGCTTAGGGTCGGGGATTAGTGAAGTCTTAGTGGGGCTGTTGGGAAGCGTTCAGCTGCAGAGCATTCACAAGCGCTTCACATTCTTGAGTTCCCCAGAGGAGCAGGAAGACATGAAAGTCATCACACCATTACCAGAGAACGGACTGCTGGAATACTACTCACTCAACAACAAGCCTAACCCACCTACAACAATAAGCCTACACCCATTTCACCACCATGTAATTTTTTTAAAGATATATTTATTTGAAAGACAGAGAGAGGGCAAATCTTCCATTTACTTGTTTACTCCCCCAGGGGGTATAACAGCCAGAATCAAAACTAGGAACATTCTTCACAGATGGTGAGGCCCCAAAGACTTGCGCCATCTTCCACTGCCTTGTCAGGCACATTAACAGGGAGCTAGATCAGAAGCAGAGCAACTGTGACTCAAGCTGGCTCCGCAGTATGGAATACTAGCTTTGTGAGCAGTGACTCAACCCACTGCACTGCAGTACCCCCTAATTTTAAATGTATTTTTCCCTCTGAGCTCCACCTCCTTTGCCTCCTCTTTTTTTATGATACAATTTCATAGACTGGGTTTCTTTTATCCCCTCCCCAAATACCTTCCCCACATTGATTTCCACTATATTTTTTACTGTGGCATAGTCCTTCAGTAGCAGTCGTAGGTCCCTCTTCCTGCTATTTAAGTGTATCCTGACATCGCGGGTACGAACAACGGCAGAGTCCAGCATCCTGTTGTCAAGACATAGTGAACGCGTCACTGGAGTCCATCTCTGATTTGCATGCAGAGACCCATCTTTACCTCATCTCATCCCACACTCTGACAAAGGGAAACTGAGCGAAGAACCGCACATCCTCTGAAATCAGGTTTGTGAACCAACATCCTTGATCAGTGGCATTTTCAATACATCAATCTAACTGTAGATCCAAACAAAAGTCTCTGGCAGTGAGAAAGAATGCTTGAAGTCAGAGATACTCCGAAGACTTCAGAGAGTTTGGCCTTGCCTAAGGAGTCTCACCATCCGAGTGGTCAGGAACCCAGGGAGAGGGTCCAACCTCTGTGCTGGGGGCAGCTGGTCTTTGCTTTGTTTGTTATTAAGCCAATGATGAGTGAGATGTGACCCAGGTCGGGGTGTATCTCCAGAGAAAGCGTCAAGCCAGAAAGTTGATTTGAATAACCAGAGAAATAGGTCCGTTCCTCCCCAGTGCACGCTCCTTCTGGAGTTAGGTGACAGTTTTTTAGCTGGGACAAACCAAAGGAGCAACTCATGCCCCCTCCTTGCTGTGCCTCTGGTTCCCATCTGTCATTGTCTTTTCCTGATGAAGTGGCTGAATTGCAGACAGTCAAGCTGGAAGGGCTTACAGCAGCCAGCCCTTGTACCAGGCAGACAAGTGATACCACCGGGGACCAAGGGCCGCTGGTATCCACACTTCAAGGCCTCTCCCTGGCAGCTCTCCTGGCTGAGCTCCTTGCCATGCTGTCTGTGATGTTCCCATCATCACAGGGGTGCCTGCAAGTCTGTTCCCACAGAGTAAATCCCACGTGTCCTACATGCCTAGGTTCTCTGCACACTGCGGTGCTTACTAAATGCATCTTGGTGGACAGGCACTGTGCCCTGCGGAAAGTACACCCAATGCTTCTGGTAGGTCACACATGTGCTTCCCGCATAACCCTTGCTCCCAGTGGTCCAGCGTGGCCTGTGATGCTCCCAGATCAGCGTGAGGGGTGTGGGCAGCAAGTCCTGAAGCAGAGCAGGTGCCAGGTGTCAGTCTCAGAGCCATCTCTGCAGAATCGCCCAAATCCACACAAGAGTTTCTGGAATTAGAACATGAGATACAGAGTCAGCAGAGGTAATGGAAGGGGGTGCCCACATAATCCAAGGAAACAAGTGTTTGAAGGAAAGCAGTGCCTGAGCAGTAAATGAGCCAAGAGCAGAGCTAGGGCCTCCTCCCCATGCTGGTCAGCTTCTTCCCTGGTAAGTGGCTAGCTGACTTCACTGCACATTAACCAAGAACAGAGCAACGCCTCCCCACGTGCCAACTAGCAAATTGGTCTAGAAGAGACTTGCATGGGTAACCTTTTATTTATTTTTAAGATTTATTTATTTTTATTGCAAAGTCAGATATATACAGAGAGGAGTAGAGACAGAGAAATAGCTTCCATCCGATGATTCACTCCCCAAGTGAACGCAATGGCTGGTGCTGTGCCAATGTGAAGCCAAGAGCCAGGAGCTCTTTCAGGTCTCCAGGTGCAGGGTCCCAAGGCTTTGCGCCATCCTTGATTGCTTTCCCATTATATATATACAATATATATATACAGTATATATATATACACATATATATTATATATATAATGTATAATATAATATATATATTTGTTTGAAAAGCAGAGCGAAGGGCAGGGAGGAAAATGAGGGAGAAAGGAGAGAGAAATCTATTCTGTCTGCTGGTCTGCCCCCCAAATGGCCATAATAGCCAGGGCTGATCCAGGCAGAAGCCAAGAGCCTGGAGTCCCATCTGAGTCTCCCACACAGATGGCACGAGCCGAAGCACTTGGACCACTGCCTTCTGAGGTCCATCAGCACAGAGCTGTATGTGTCGTGGAGTAGCCAGGGTATAAATAGGTCCCTACAAAGATGCTGATGCCACCGTTGGAGGCACCACAATGCTAAACTCAGGGTGATCTTTAAAAAAAAACTCAGACAACAGACATCGCCAACTGAATTGTGAGACAGAAAACAAGGTGTGTGTTTGTGGCAGAGCAGCCAGGGATGGCCTTGCAGATTCTGAGATGACACCAGAGAGCAACTTCCTGCCCTGAGGTCCCAGTACGGGCAGCTGCAGGCATCCAAGAAGCCGGAATGGAAAACGGGCAAGCACTTCCCAGCAAACAGACAACACAGATCTGCAAGACTGCTGTCAAGGAGCTAACATGAAGCAGAAAACACAGCTCAAGCTCAGCCCTCCCTAGAAAACTCCTGCCAGACACCTCGGCAGCAGGAGGGGGTGACAGTGTAGGCTGAGATTTCTGGGCCCTCTTGCAAGAGGAGGATGGGATGGTGGTCGAGAAAATCTATCCTAGGACACACCTCGCCTTTCTCCCTGTTCCTAACCCTGGTGTTCCGTGGGAGGCTGTGGAAGCCGAACACTGCATTTCCCAGACACTCCAAAGCTAAGATTCATTTTTCTGTTATCAGGAGAGACATTCAGAAACTCCCCGACAAAGCTAGGATTTACTCTGTCATGTCTTAGTCCTCAGTGTCTGTGAATCATCGAGTCTCTCATGATTCAGATCCCTTACCTTCTTCTCCCATGCCCTGGGCAAGAGAGCTGAGAGAGAGAGAGAGAGAGAGAGAGAGAGAGAGAGTTCATGTGTGCATGCCTCTGAGTGTGACTATATGTGCATACTTAAATGTCTTGCATCTATGTGTCCTGCCTAAGTGTATGTGTGCATGTGTGTCCATCTGCATGGCACCTGTATGTTCACATGTGTGTGAATTTATGTGCATGCACAGGCACTTCGGACCCTTTCCACAGTCTGGCAAAAATTATGAGTCCCATTTCAGCCCAACATTTTTTAAGTTCATAAAATTAAACTCATAAAATTATACAGGAAACCCATGATATTAATAACTGCATGTCCATCAATTTGATTTCCTGTGTTATCTTTCGTGTTTCGTTTTATGTGTTTCTTCAGCAGCACATTAACAAGGTGCTACAGCAGGTCCGACAACAATTATAATTTTGAGGTTATGATGAAGGTTAACATTTCAAGACACTTGCAATAACTGACTCGTACTGTGAAATTCTATTAAGAGTAGCTGGAAAAAGTCACAGATTTTGCCAACATTACAGTAGGCCAAGAACGAGAGATAGTTCAGACTTCAATAGAAATTAGTGATAGAAGCTCACAAACTTCCAGAAGGATATAAACCCAGGCTGAGTTCCTGACATGCACACATGAGGCTGGCTGACCCTCAGCCCCTGAGCCCCAGACCTCTGGAAAGGAAGTCAGAAATAGGGACCAAGGAGTTTCCTGTTGGGGAGTGTCCTGCACCTTGCACCTTGCACCTGTCCCTTCCTCTCCCTGCCTATTGGCCACATCCATGCGATACTAAGAAATGTATTCTCACTCGGGTGACTTTAGGCCCAGGGAACCTCAAGAAACTAATTGCTAGAAGAGCAAATGAAATGATGAACTTTGGGTGATAATTGGCAGTTTCCGCCACACTCAAAAAAGTACAAATGATGAAAGCTCCAATTAGTCGAACACCTTTGCACGTACTTAAGATAATTTGCTTTCTTTGTTGAGAAAATACTGGCTGCTAACATTTCTCAGGCATTCTTCAAACTTACTAATTATTGAAATAGATCTCTGCAGCTCCGGCAGTCAACACATAAAGCCCTATTGTGGACTCAAGAGAATCTAACAGAGGCTTCCGTTGGTTTCCCAGTCAATGGCCAGCCTCTGAGCGAGAGCAGAGATAACACCACTGTGGGTGGCTTTGCCACCGGATTCCTAATCCCCGTGCCACTAAAGGATTCTGACATCACAGCTAGTGACAAAGTTTTCAAACATTTTTTTTATTCCCCTAGAGAATTCTTTATGTGAATTAATCCATGCATTGGGAAAGTCTCATGCAAATGACCTGTCTTCCCCTGCCCCTTTCCCTGTATCTTTAAGATGTGGACTCATGATCTCCTTTGAACGACTTCATACTTCTGATGCTATTGTGTTTGGATGTGGTTGTCTGTCAGGGCTCCCTAAGTGAAGGCTGCCCAAACCCCTGGTGTGGGAGGAAGTACTTCCCGACAGGAAGACGCTGCCCTTTCCTAAAGTAGTCGGGTGTTATTCTATACTTTAGCTATACAGACACACAACAGAGTATCTGCATGTACACACCCTTGCTTGGTAGGGAGACTGGAAAGAGTGTCAGCTTTCCTATGTGGAAAAGCTTTTCCTATCCATTGGATAGCTATCCTATCTAAGTGGCCAAGGCTGGACCAGGCCAACACCTGGACATAGGAGCTCAGTCGTGGCTTCCCATGTGCGTAGTAGGGACACAACCACCGGAGCCAGCACTGCAGCTGCCCAGGCTCTGCATCAGCAGGAAGCTGAAACTGGGCCTGGAGCTGGGACTGGAACCCAGACACTCCTTTAGAATGTGGACTTCCTGCTGGACCCAACACCTGCTCCTGTTTCCCACTCTTCTATGATCTACCCTTCAGCTGCTGATCACATCCATTAAATGTTATTTAAACATTAATTAGGAAACATAAAGGGCCTGTACCCACATTTCTGAGGAGGAGTTCAAGCAAGGGTAGCATCCCCTAAGGCTATGACATGGCACCAGCAATGAGAGGCATAGGGATACACACGCACAGGGGAATCTAAGATAGGAATCTCTGTTTTACCTGTGCGCATGCCTTCACAGCCAGCATGGTGAATTGGGAAACACTCAGTGACAATAACCCGAAGGTTTTCCTAAAGGCGGTTTCTCCATAATTTTAACATCTCAAACACCAATGACTTTAAGAGGACTGTATATTCACCACCATATTCTCATGCTTGGCATTAATCCTCTGGATAGAAGTATCTTCCATCATAAACTCTAAGATTCCACAGACAATGGAGGGTCACATTGCAAAATCTAGAGGAGACTACACTAAGCAGAACTCTTCTGAGTTAATTAAAAGAGTTCAGTCTTGGGTTTTGCATTTGCCTTCTCTCCAGTCCCATGTCTCCACTGTGGACTGCCCTGCAGGAAATTCCTCCCATCTTCAATTTTATGAGGTCACTCCTTCAGAGTTTGGGGTCTGGGTTGACCGCTTTGATTTGTAATCCCTCAGCGCAACTTTGTTTGTATTTCCTTTGGGGTGTGCTGCTGAGATGCCCTGTTAAGGGCACATCCTGCCTCGCACCTGACTCTCAGTCAGCAGCCTTCATTTAGAGTCCCCAATGGACCATTACATCAACACAAACATCCCTGAGTGTACAGGTCATCCAACACAATGGTGGGCCCACCTGTGTCTGTGCCTCGACGATACAGGGAAAGAATCAGTATTGGGCAGGGAGGGGGAGCCCACTCACTCAGCTGTGGCTTTCCAACACCAAGCTTTCCAAGCCGACTGCTCCAGCGATCTCTTACAGTGGAGGTCAAGCACATTTCCGAGATGCTGAAAATGAAGGCCTTTGACTGGGGCTTACAGAAGGCAACATTCCAGATGACTAATTGGATTCTGTTTTTCATTTTTAAAGATCGTATTAGAAAAAACTACCTAATACTGTTTCCTAAGAGCAAGGCTTATGGTAACTGCTTATTAGGTATTTACTATTAGCTAATATTTTATTTTGTATTTAAGATGTTGTTTATTTCTTTGCGGCACGGACTGAGATAGGGAGAAGAAATAGAAACAAAGCAACAGAGCTTCCACCATTGGTTCACTCCCCAAACGGCCACAAAAGCCAGGGCTGGGCCAGATACAAGCCACAAACCTAGGACTCCACCTGGATTTTCCATGCGGATGGCAGGAACTCAGGCACCTGGGAAGCCAGTGGCACAAGCATTGGCGTAACCCACCAAGCTGCAGTTCTGGCCCCTGAACTAAGTATTTCATGTGCTTTATAGCAATTGAGCCTCTCAACTTCCTTGTTCGTATAGTAATGTCCTTGCATAAAGGCAGAAGTTCAGGTTTAAAAAAAAAACATATCCAGAGCCTCACATCTAAAAAATTGCCAACGCCGCCTCTGCAGACCAGGGTCCTCTGCTTCCAAGGCCATGCTCTCTTCACGGCACTTTTAACCCATGTGTTGCTACCAACCTTTCTATGGGTTGATAGCCTGTAAACCAAGAGGTTCCCCATGTCACTCCTGGCTAAAAACAGCGTATTGTTTCTCTTCTGCCTGGTGGAGCTGTCTAGGAACATGTCCCTGGAATTGGATGCAAACGAGACAAACCAAGGGCTCTCCCTAACCCAGAACCAAGTTCAAAATAGCAAAACAGAACAAAATGCTTTGATTATTATTCATGGTGGTATGTCAGTAACTCCCACTTCTCTCCCAAGCCAACCAATGCCACTTTCAGGAAAGACCAGTTGGCGGCAAATATCGCATGCCTAATGACATGCCTTCCAAACTGCCCCTCACAGCTTTCCTCGAACACACATTCCCAGCTTCCTTGGGCAAGGGTAAATTGATATGGGCTGTTAAGAGACTTCCATAATCCTGGGGATATGGAGTTTCTATAAAACATCTTCTGTATTCCCATGTCCCACATCCTGCTGCAATGACATCTTTGGCCTGATTCTCCTTGTATTAGTCCACTTGATGTTGCTATAGCAAAATACCTGAGACCAGGTGTTGTGTAAGGAAAAGAGGTTTATTTTGCTTACAGCTTTGGAAACTGTTTAGCCTCTGGTGAGGGCTCCCTGGCTACAACAAAGCACAGCAGAAGTGTAGAAAGAGGTCCAACATGGGGTAACCTTGCTTTAAGAAAACTCAAAAACTCAGTCACATCAATATGAATCCTTTATCCCAATGACTTTCACATGCCCCCATGACCTAATGACCTCCCACTAGGCCCCACCCCTTGAAGATCTCACCAGTTCAACCCCACCGCACTCAAGCCTCGGGCGAGTGAAGCTTGGGGCACACACCAACACCATGTCCATCCCAGAGAAGGGCTGACCATGGGCTTACCAATGTGGGCTCTAAGTCAAGGAGAAAACACTTCTAAAACCATTGCAAACTGTCCCTGCAGACACAGTTAAAGCTTGGTTCAAACTTCCAAACTACTTTCTCTGGGAATCAGAAACAGTGGGGAGGAAGAAATACAGAGGGCTCCTTTCAAAGCAGCCACTAAATCATTCACCAGGGAAGTATGAGCTGAGCAGTGAAAAAAAAGATGCCGATCGGCAGATGTCCAACTCCTCTCTCTCCCTCTCTCCCTTCCCTCTTCTCCCCTGCAGAAGAGCAGGCAGGCAGGCGCCGGGAACCGCAGCCTGTGCACACAGGGACAGCAGAGCGCATCTCCCTAGAGCAAAGTCTCCAAGCAGTGAGTCAAACACTGTTGACTGAACAGGAACCAACGGTGTCTCTTATGAACAGACCTAAATCATTCCAGAAAGTTCAGGGCTCCTCAGGAAAAGAGGCCCCAAGACCTTTCCTCTTATAACCACATGTGCCTGCATGCATGAGTTGGTCTGTAGCAGCAAGCATGCCCGCCTGGGACCACTGCTGCTTGCCTCAGAATGCAACGCTGGGATGTGTGTTTGTAGGAAATTGCATCTCTATCTGGACCTGCTTTTGCTGCCTTTGTTCCTCTAGGGAGAGAAGACATACATCACCATTCCTGTGTTCTCCAAAAGGTTTTGCTAGGTTTAAAGTGCAGAAACCAGGCCAGGTGAGTGCGTCATTGTCAGGTGTGGTCCCAGGCACACAGTGCCCAGGTCAGGTGGGTGCATCATTGTCAGGTGTGGTTCCAGGCACACAGTGCCCACCAGGGCACCGCCCCCTGTGCATTGTGATCTCTAAGGACCTCCTGGAGCACTGGAGAGCTCTGAGCCAAACAGCAGCCAACAGAGCGCCACATGACCACGTGAGAAACAGCTGCAGAATGACTTCTGGGAGGTCGGGGGAGCAGAGAGCGGGACGCACAGGGAAGGCGGAGGAGGAATCTACAGCAGAAAAACTGAACCTGGAGCACAGGAAATGGTCCACTATCCTCTGGGGGGCCAGGGAGGGCCTGGTCTCAAAGGGTGGCACCAAAACAGAGCCAGGGCTTGCAGTGGTACACACACAGGGAGGAGCCTGGGGTGGAGCCCCTCCCACTGGGAGGCAGGGGCACACCCCTCCTCTCACCTGGCAGCCTGGGGTGGGGAAGGAAAGAGATGCCCGCATCACATTGCAGGCATCTCCCCTCTTCCCAGACTCAAGTTTCTTTGAAGAATGGACCCAGCTCTACCTGCCGCGGGGCAGCCGGCTGCTTAGGAACAATCTGACTGTTGCCAGATGTGGGCACCTGGCCAGCTTGCACAGAATACAGGACTCTGGCAGCTCAGGATGGTACAACTTCAAGGCGCCTTAGAAGCTCTGGTTTCATCTCCCCTCCTCCTCCTCCACACCTCCTTCCGTTCTTTCCCCCACCCCCAGCAAGGAGCTCTCACCCAAACACGTGGCGTAACTTTATTGTGTATGGTACACATCAGTGCATATGGCTGGAAGCAACAAGCCCTTGCATTCCCCTTATGGTTGCTAAAAATTAAAATAACTCTGGAATCCGCCGGCTGCCTCCTGCTGCCCAGAACTGTCCTCCTCACGTCCCCTCCCCCAGGTCTGCAGTTTTGAAATTGCCCCACGGGAAGATTCTGGCTCAGGAATGTGAGAGGGGAGGATACTGCTGCATCCCAGCATCCCAACACCACAGCCTCGGATCCAATTTATTCTTGTCCTCAAAAGTAGCCTTCTATTATTTAAAGCTACTCTGCTGGTGTAAGCAGATCAAAGCGCTGCCCAGGAGCCCTGTTAAATGAACACCCATGCACTTCTGCTTTCAAGTCAGGGCTGAGCGGAGGCTGTCCTGCTGAGAGCTTTTATTCTGGTTTCATTCCTTCATTTGAGGGAGTTGATCATGTGGCCTCGGGAGAGGATGCAAAGCATGCCAGTTTTGTTCTTCTGGGCCTCCTCTGAAAGGCTGCTTGCAGAATGGAAACCGCAAGTCAGCTTGGGCACAGTGACATTTGCTACAACACATGTGCTAAGGGATATTTGGGGATGGCAGGGAGCTCGCTCTCTCTCCCCGCCAACGCCTCTCTCTCTCTCTCTTTCTTTCCTTCCCTCTCTTTCTCTCTCTCTCTCTCATACACACAAGCAAATATACTACCATTGAATCAGGCTCTCTCTCAGTGAAAATGGTGAGAGTAACTTCAACAGTTCATAAAAATTAAAAGGTGATTCAAAAAGATTTTAGCATAGGGTCTTCAAAACACCCGTGAAAAATGCATATTCTTATAAAGTACATCAATTTCAAATGTTTCCATCAAAATCAGCTCATCCTTCCACAACGTTCTTGAAGCACCCTTGTATGTAGAGGCTCAAATATCACTTCCTGGCTGACTTCCTCCAACTGGAAACAGCCAGCAGAACTGGCCAGCCACATATGGGAAAGAGAACGTGCAGGGCCCCTTGTAGCCTTGGCCTGCACTGGAGCAGCAAGGCTTAGCGGGAAGGGAAGGCTCGGATGCCGGAGCTGACACCAGAGCGGGACTTGAGTCTGCCCCTGCCTCCACCTCCTGCTTACACAACCCCATACCCAGGCCATAACACATGGAGATGAGGGACGTGCCCTCCGAGCTTAAAGCCAAACACACAGTGGACCCCGAGAAGGGCTCAGTTAGAATGGTCCTTCTTGACTCTGCCATTTCCCATGGCCCTGCTGTTAGTTTATTTAAAAGAGCTGAAGTTTCGGTTTTTACGTTATCACGCACAGCTAATTCCCGCAGCCTGCTTCTTTACCGTCAGCCGAAAACACCAGACGCAATGAGGGATCTTAGGAGGTTTATCCCAGTGGGGCAAGAATGGGGTGGAGGTGGTGGGGAGGCGAGGAGGAAGGGGAGGAAGAGGTGGCGACAGAGCCGCACCTGGAGGTCTTTATGCCATTCCGGTGAGCCTGCAAGGTGTTGGTGGAGGGAATCGGGAAGGATTGAGAGCAGGCCTCAGGGGATTGGTGCCTGAGACTGTCACAGGTGATTGCCTAAGAATGATTGGTAAGTGGGCGGAGTTGGGGAAGGAGCAGGGAGATTGGAGGTAGGATTCTCAGGTGACATGCCGGGTTACATCTGATTGGTGGACGGCTGGACTGGCGCGAATTTTGTGAGCTGTGAGGAAGAGGAAATGGCGCCCGGTCCAGGGTGGGATATTTGAATAACTCTTTACACCTCCTATCTTAGCTAATGGTTCTGATAACTTACAGCCGTCCTTTAAGCCTTTCCTCTAGAAAATCGAAGCCGAGACTCCAGCTCACCCCACTGTTACGGGTACGTGGACCTGAAATCTTGGAAGTGTTCCATCAGGACAAGGCAGAGAGAAGTGAACGCACGTCTTCCTCCACAGGCTAGTCCCAAGGCCTCTGGACCCTTCAAATGCAGTGTTCACCTAGCCTTCTCCCAGCACCATGTTTTCTACATGTTATCTTACTGTTACTAGCTAACTGAGCCAATGCATAGTCATGACCCTTTCCCTCTGATTCGCCAAGACTAAAGCACTTGTCCTTTCCCCTAGACTCACACTCACTTCAAGAGATTGGAAAACACTCAGCCAGAAGTTGGGATGTGTTATCGGAATATGTTTCCTCAACCAGCCTACAAACAGGACCAAGTGATGTCCCTTTGGGCTCTCAGGATCACACCCTCATTCCACCTAGGACCATTCCCAAGATCAGGGGTCAGCCTACTTCTTCAGAATTTCAGACCGATTGCACTGGGATGTATTCAAGTCAATTTAAGACCATCAGCTAAGGCAATCAAGCATAGAAAACTAAAGGGGGAGGGGCAACATGATGGCTCAGTTACCTAATCCTCCCCTTGCAAGCGCCAGGAATTCCATATGGGTGCTGGTTCATATCCTGACTGCTCCACTTCCCAACCAGCTCCCTACTTATGGTCTAGGAAAGCAGCAGAGGACAGCCCACAGCCTTGGGTCCCTGCACCCACATAGGAGACCCACAAGAAGCCTCTGGCTTAGGATCAACTCAGCTTGGCCATTTGTGCTCATTTGGGAAGCAAGCCAGTGGACAGAAGTTCTTAATCTTTGTCTCTCCTCTCCATAAATCTGCCTTTCCAATGAAAATAAATAAATCTTTCTAAAAAGAGAGAAAAAACTGAAAAGGGGGAAAAAATATGATCTCATCCAGAGTCTTATTGACCAACCAGCCCTGACAACACCATGCTGAAAAACCAACACGGCCACTCCGCAATGGTCAGAACATTCCCTTGGTCAACTTTAACTGGTTCTCAGGTCCAGAGTCACCTGATTGAAGGTGAGTCACCATAAGTGGATCTTGTGTGAGGCCATTTCTCCTGGGATCTGGACCCTTCAAACAGAGGGGGGAAATTGGTGTAGTTGCTTGCCATGTAAGGATTGGTTACAGCAGGGCTAGAGAGGGTCGTGCTAAAGTCCAGTGCTAGTATCTAGCACTTGGGGGTCTGTCATTCTTCACATGCCCAGCCCACGTGTTAGGGGTCTCTGATTTCTGATGCATTCTCTTGTTTCTCCAAAATCATTTTTTAGAGAAGTATGATGATGGCATTTCAAAAAAATTCATGGAAAATGGAATTGAAAGATACATTTATTTGGGTGCAAAAATACAGATATCTATGTTGTTTTGCTTTTGTTTGTTTGGTTTTGCAATTTTGAAGACCCCGCATACAATGGAAATTCCAAATCAAATCAAATCAAAGTCAGCTGACTGTGTCCCCACATTGTCTCCTAATTTCCACCCAAGAAAGAATTCAGCTTGGCTTCCTCGAGTAGAGACTGGTTGAACTCAGCCGAATTCTGGGGAGCAAAGCTGCATCGTGATTGCCTTGGAAGAGAATTCAGAATCCAGTTTCTTGCTGAATTTGAATTTAGGTGAAGAAATCTTGGGGGAAGCTGTGTGGCATGGAGGTAAGACCGCAGGTGCATGTCCTGAGTGGGTGGTCTGGCCGCTGGTCCCTAGGCAGTCCCTTGCTGACAGTGCCACCTTGAGTTGCTTTAGTTTCTCAGCACAGTGGAGCCAGCATCCACCCTGCAAAGTTTAAAGAATCCAGGTGCAGTCTGTGGCTCATAACCCACTAAAGAAAGGTGATTTTAAAAAGATGTTGGAGGCAGTGATATTTTATAGTTTCTGGGACTTGAGGGGGAAGGGGGAAGGACAAATCACATCATGCATTCCCACTCCACCTGCAGAATGGAACATGGTTGGGTTTCTCTGCAATGATGGGCGGCTCAGGAGCTTCCTGGAGCCATCCTTCTGAAAGGGAAGGTTCCCACAGCTCAACACAGGAGATATACATGGGGAATTGTGTGGACTGGAAGGTGCTGAGCCGTAAGTTGGACTGTAGGTCAATCTCTGTTACTAGAGGGTTTCGCTGGGCTTCACATTTTGATTTCCCAAGCAGACTGGAGCTGTATGTCTGGGATGGCCATGTTCTCGCTGGAGAGTCATCATCCAGGCAGGGAAAATGCTGTGTGTTCTTGGTTTACGATGTCCCTTAATCTTCCCCAAGGAGAGGGAACAAAGCTCAATGGGATAAGCGCAATGCCACCTACCTGCACACAGCCCAGCCTGGATCCTCACACTGAGGCTGAAGTCAGAACCCCTTAGAGCTGTCGGTCTGCCCAGATGTATCCGTGACCCTGACACTTGAATTATTCTAAGCACTAGGGAAGGGCTTGGGGAGAGGGAGCCAACCCATGCTGTTCTCATCAGCTCTTTATGGAGCTTAGAGGGGATTTGTCACAAATCTTAGGAAAAGAGGGGCATATGCACTTGGGTCCCAAGACAATCATTTCTGAGGTTAGATAATGAGGGGAGGGGTCTAGGTTTGGACCAGCCCTCTCCGGTCTGATCATGTGTGGCAGTTTCCTGGGGTCCGGAGCTGCCAGGAGCCTCCTCCAAGCAGCCATCAGGGCAGTGAGGTATGAGTCAGACACACATGGGTTGCATTGCCTTGAGAAAGCGCATACCTTGAAGACAGAAGGGGCAGAGTGAAATGCATGCCTTGAAGAAATGCACTGTGCAGGTTGCCAAGGCCAGAAAGGATGTCACCAACAAGCGTGAGCAGGCCTTTCCAGCAAGGTGTGGGGTGTGAACAGGAGGGCACAAACCTCTGAGCTTGGCACAGCCTCATTCGTGTGACCTCGGAGGCTTTGACTGTGAGGATCACAAGTAGCCAGAGAGAACACACCCCAGGGTGAGGACTCTTGGAAGATGAGTTGGAAGTAGAGGGGAGCCGCAGGGACCCTTAGCCAGCTTCTCCCGGGCACCTCTGACTCCACTCGGCCTTGGTCTTGGAATGCTGATGAAATGAGAGCAGCCAGGAACTGA
Source organism: Ochotona curzoniae (assembly GCF_017591425.1). Taxonomy (NCBI): domain Eukaryota; kingdom Metazoa; phylum Chordata; class Mammalia; order Lagomorpha; family Ochotonidae; genus Ochotona; species Ochotona curzoniae. The sequence continues at coordinate 1,300,322 of NW_024465746.1, forward strand.
GTGAGGAGCAGCCCTCCCCACCCCGCACCCCCCCAACCCTCTCTCTGTGGGTGGTCTTGGAGGCTGTGCTGATGGGAAGACCAGACCCAGCAGGGGCAACCCCAGCCTTTCCATGAAACCACCAGGCAGGGGCTGTCCCAGGCTTTGCTGGTCATCCCATCCTTGTCACAGCCAACATGCTCTGCCACCTGAGTTGAATGTACTGAGCTTGTTTTTAGAGTTAACTTACATTATCAAGCCAGCTAATTCCCCCAGCCTGGCTCTTTTTACCACGAGCGGAAAACACCAGATGCAATGAGGCACTTTAGGAGGCTTATTCCACTGGGGCAGAAACTGGACAGGGGTGATGAGAACAGAAATGGGTACAGCTCATTTCCTCCGTATTCCATTCATCCGAGCAATTAGAACTGACCCAAGATGCAAGCAGGGCAAGGAGGGTGGAGGTGGAGAAAGGGCAAATTAATTTTGATCACCTCCAATTCACTACTTCTGCCAAAGTGATTTTGCATTTTTAATGGACTCCACAGAGTTCAATCAAGTTAAATGAGTGAAAGAATAACAGGAGCCATTTGTTGGTGGTCATGGGCTCTTGAGCTGTGGGCTGCTGTACGTGCTAAGGACAGCCTGCTGAAGAGGGTAGAAAGGTGAGGAAGAGAAGCAGATGGCATTTGTGTTGTCAGTGAAGTTACCCGCACAGCACTCGGAGTCGTGGTGTCTGCATCTTCCTGCAAGTCAGAATCACTTAGGAGCTTTGGAAAATGCCAACTCCCAGATCTGTGAAATACCACTGGCAGAGTTAAGGAGCAAGCGGGTTCTGAGATAGCCCCCAGGTGACGGTGAGGCAGCTGTGCAGCCAGCGCCTGTCAGCACATGTAGACTGCACACGCTTTCAGGACTACCTGCCTTTGGATGAAATCCACGGTCCGCCCTTCCCCTCCCCCATTACAAAGTCTTGTGTGACCGTGAGGGGCAGTCCTAAGATCAGATCAAGGGCAGCAGGAAATAAATGGAGATGTCTGCTCCAAGCGCTCTGTCATGGACAATAACCATGCAAGGAGGGAAGAGGTGAGCCCAGGGAAAGTGCCCAAATGTGGACTGTGGTTCTTCCTCGCTCTCAGGCCCGGCCTTTCCATCAGCCAAGAACCGAAATGAGCCCTCAGTGGGGTAGCCGCCATTGTGGCGGTTTCTTCCGATGACTTCAACTTTGGCTTCCATTTGCCCCTGATTTTGCAAACTCAGCCCCAGGGTTCACAGGCTTCTCTGCTTCCTGGTGCACTCTGCTCGGTGGCACCCGTGCCTGTGTCTGCATGGCAGGGATGAGCAGGCAGGGGACAACAAGGACAGACAGGCCCTAAGCAGAGCAGAGAGAAAACATGGTCCAGTCAGGCTTTCATCTCACGAATGTGGAACCAGGAGGCTACAACGAGGTGACAGGGAAGGCAAGGGGCTCTTCGCAGACTGGACTCTTCTTTAGGGCCTTAAACAGATGACGATTAAAGCAGTGTCGCCCCTTAGACAAAAGCACGGAAAGAATGGCACATTTCATGAACGGGTCCTATGCCAATAACATTTCAAATTGAGGGTGAGGATGAGGAAGATGTTGACTTCGACACTCAAAGGCAGAAGAAACTCAACAGGCTGGGAAAAGATTGCAACACCTGTGTCAAGGGGTTAGGCTTCACCACACTTACACCAATTAATAACTAACACATACATAGAAGATTTCTGGAAGGGTGTATTTGAAAATTGCTAATGGTTTTTTGCTACCTGTAGGGAGACAGTATGAGATGGAGTTAAGATTTTTGTTTTCAATATATGCCCTTTGGGATTGACTGCTGGCTTTGCCTGGTTGCTTCTGTATTTTTATGCATTTACTTATTTATGTGTATATGCACTTGAAAGCTGGAGTAAAAGAGAGAGGGAGGGAGAGGAACTTTCTACCTGTAGGTCATTCCCAAATAGCCCAGAGGCCCAAGTGGATCCAAGCAGAGGTCAGGAGTCAGGAACTGCAGCCAGGTCTCCCTCCCGGGTGACAAGGACTCAAGTCCTTGGATCTGCTGCTGACGCAGCTGCAAAGCAAGGGACTGGATTAGAAATACAGCAGCTAGAACTGGAACCAGCGCTGTGACTTGGGATACAGGTGCTACAAGTGACAGCTTAGCCCCTTGGACCCACTGACATCATGTAAAGAATAAGTAGAAACTGTCTCTTTGAAAGTGCTCGGCTGCTGGCTGGAGGGAAGGGACTCCAGCGGTCAGCGCCTAGGCTGCAGGTGGCTGGGTGGAAAGAACACTTTTTACTGCGTGTTTTTGTGAGATGCGATGTGATATTTCGATACATGCTTGCAGGAGAAATGATCATACTGGGGAAATCAGTACTTGCATTTCCTCAAACTTTCAAATTTTGATTTGTATGTGATAGTTGTACATATTCCTGGAGTGCATTATGACATTTCGATGTGTGTATAACGTATACTCATCATATCAGGAAGAACGGTATTCTGTGTTCTCCTTCTACGTGGAGCCTTTGAACCCACTCAAACTACACAGCAGGTTACTGTGAACTCCAGGCGCCCCACCATATTGCAGAACTACAGAACTTACTCCTTTTATCTACGCACATACCCCAGTGCCAATGCCCAGCCTCCCGGCTCCCTTGCCTCCTCTTCTCAGCCCTTGGTACCCAGCACTCGACATTCAAAGGCACTCCAGGGCTGTCTCCCCTTCTCCCGGAAACATGTCTCATAGCACAGTGCGGCATCTGTGTCTCACGGTGCCGTATTGTATGCTGCGTGAAATGCAGAGCAGAGGGACTGCTAGGCTCCAGACACAAAGATAAGAAAAGTGGAAGAGCCGGTTGCCTGGTGTGTGTATGTGTAGAACTGTTTACCTGTCCACCTGGAAGATGTATGGTATTAGACTTAGTTCAAAACTCACACTCGATTTTATATTATGTATGTTTGTCACCCTGAAAGTCTCCCAGGTCCCTTTGTCAGCCGTAACTCCTTCCGGTCTCTGTTCTCTGGACATCTCTGATCTGCTTCCTGTCACTATTGATTGGCGAACATTTTCTAGAAATTTATAAAGACATAAACCTACGATAGAGCCTCCCTTGTGTCTGCTTTTTTTCCGGAGCCTAATGATTCTGAAATCTATTCATGTTGTTCCATGAATTGATAGTTCTCTCTTCAATTGCCTAGCAACATTGCACCCTGTGAAGAGATAACAACGTAATGGTCTGATTGGAGGTGTTTGGGGAAATAAAGCAATCCAACTAATTAAAAGACCACTATGAACTAGAAAAAAAGATAAAGAAAGCACATTTGAGTACTGAGTAAACAAGCACACAGCTAAGTGTGTGTAAGGTAGCCTGAAAATGAGACAATATATGGTAAAAAAATATATATATGTCTATACAATATGGAGCCAAGAGGAAGAACAAAACAGTAAGCTCTCCTATCTTTAAGAGCTGAACACGTGCCCCCCAGCCCCACCCAGCCTCCTGTTCACTTTGTTCGGGTGAGCCTGGAGAAAACCCCTGAGCTATGCTGATTTGACCAGACCTGGTAAATATCCTTCCAGTGACACACTGGGGATAAGGCACACTCCCCACAAGAGGACCACGTGTAGTTCTACTCCAAAGGCTTTAAAAAAAGAGGACTCAGATTCCCTAAGAAAACATTCTAAGATAAGGAAGAAAAAGTGATGATTAGTTCATCCTTTGTGAAAAGAGAGGATAATTTCCATCTACCTTACAATGAACATTTGGGTTATTTCCCATTTGGGACTACTTTAGGCACACTTACCCATGGGGTTCCATCTAGATTTATGTATCTAGTTTTCCTGAGTGAAGTTTTAGTTGGGCAAAATCTGAACTAGGTCCCATGATAGACATAGTTAAAATTCTGAAGAAACTGCCAAAATGCTTTGCAAAGTGTCTATTTTGCATTCCCACCAGCAGTGCTGACTGCTCCGGTGATTTTCGCCTAACCAGCACTTGGCAACATTGCTCTTTTTCAATCTCACGAGTGCTTCGTGCTCCCATCATCCACTGCCTCGCTTGTTCCCTGTCATAGATAAAGTTGAGTACCACTGCCTGTGTTTACCAGGCATTCGCAAATGTTTTACAAATGTATTGGATGCACAAATCTTTTGCTTATTATCTACATTGGGTTTCTGTTTTATTGAGTTGTGGCAGTGATGAATACATTGATCAGTTATTCACCTCTGAAACAAAATGCCCAGGGCAGTCCCATTTCATTCTAACAGAATAAAGGAGGATCATGGTTCTGACCGGAGGAGGTCTAGGGGCCTCAGCAGGCCATGGCCTTGATGGCAGTCCTGAGATGGGCAAGGCATTGTGCGGGAAGAGACAGGGAGCGCTTGTGTCCATGTGTGCGTCTCCTTACAAAGCCATCAGGGCTCAGTCACAGGCTCTCCAGCAGCCGAATCCAATCCAACAACTCCTGGCTGGCCCCATCTCTAAAACGCCCTGACTCAATTACATTTCCACTCTCAGTACCTTTAATACAAGACTTTGGGAGAAAATTATACGAGCTCAGGGGTGAACTCATTATCCAATCAGTCTATATATACATTTTGTATGCAAATTCTGTATGCAAACCAGGTCCTGTAGTCTCTGGTTTGCTTTCTGGGGTTTTTAATCCTACCTTTGCAATGATTTTAATGAAGTACAATCAATAAAAAGAATAAAATGGATCCGAGACTCTGGCCTATAGAAGTATAAATCAATACATTTCTCTTATCATAAGCCATTGAGTTTGTGGCAGTTTTTAATACAGTTACAGAACAAAGATGCCTGTTATACTACTTTTTGCTCTGTCCTTTGCCTGGATAATGTGGGGATTGGACCATGATTGGTTTAGACAGTACAACACAACTAAGGGATCGTCCATCTGAATTTTCCCTCTGAGAATAATTTGTACCTTTTTCTCATCTGTGCAAGCCCTCTTTTCCCCTCCCCTGGCAAGAAATTTCTAAGAGCTTTTGGGCCATCAGACAATGGAGCCGCTGTGACAAGAAGTCATTTCTGCATATGTAGACAGCTCTGCACCATTGTCTTACTTCTGTTACCATTCAGCATCCTCTGCCTTTTGCTATATTTCCCTCTGCTAACTGAGTGGGAAGGCGTCCTGTGGGCTTCCCTCCCTGGGGAAACAGCAGCCACCCTCCCATCACTGTTAGCCAAGGCCAACAAGTGCACCTTGCTACAAAGAATTGAGGGGGTGAGCCCATCTGGAGAAAACCCTGGGAGAGGAAAAATGAAGGAAAGAAAATGTGAGATTCAACCGAAAGAGTCAAAAGGGTAACAGTTAAGTCCTTTGCCATTTGTTCAGTGTGCAGTGTACAAAATACGTTCTGCTCACAGAGAACCAGTGTGAGAGCACCAGCCCGTTCTACACTGAGCAGGATGACTAGCGTGGACGACAGTTCCGTTTACTCCACTAAGTCCATTGTGCCCATCCTGGGCAGGGGACTCACGCTCCAGGCTGAGCTGACTTAACACCAGAGCCTCCAGCCATACCAGGCTCATGAAGAGAGGGGGAAAGGGCTTGAATGGACTTTCCCTGCAGGGTAAGAAATGATGAGGATGCACTGCAAATCAAGAGACACCCAGCTCCATCCTGCGAAGCCTTCCCGTCACTCCCAGTACGTGCAATGGCCGCTCTGCTTCTCTGGTGTTTCAGCAAATGAGTTGAAGCCAGAAGCTTACTGAGATGTCTCTCTCTCTCTCTCTCTCTCTCTCTCTTTTTTTTTTTTTTTTAAGATTTGTTTTATTGGAAAGGCGGATTTTACAGAGAGGGAGGATATACAGGGAGAAAGATTATCCACCAGCTGATTCACTCCCCAAAGGACCACAATGGCCAGAGCTGAGTCAATCTGGATCCTGGAGCCTCTTCCAGGTCTCCCACACAGGTGCAGGGTCCCAAGGCTTTCCCAGGCCACAGCAGGGAGCTGGATGGGAAATGGAGTAATTGGGGCACAAACTAGCACCCATACGGGATCCTGGCACTTGCAAGGGAGGATTTAGCCACTGAGCCATCATGCTGGGCCCTTACTGAGATGTCTTGGTGATCAGAGACCAGTAGGGTCCTAGACACGTTTCTGTAACTGTTCAGTTACTGATTATTTGCTAGCAGTTTGTGACTGAAAAATCAGAGCTTACATGTAAGTAAACATTTAAGTTCTATTAACTCTGCAGAAAGATTAACCGCTATGTGAAGCAAATTATTGTCATATTTGGTTAAACAATTTGACAATGTGTATCAAGGGCCATTAAGACTTTTCCAAACCTGATTATTTCATTTCTTTGACTCCATCTAGAAAAATGGTTTTATGCACACCACCATTTCTAAAGCAATGTTTTGTACATCAAGACACTTATCACAACCCAGGAGAGGAAAATGGGGCAATAAATGTCAGTAGTATAGGTATTTTTAAACAAATTATATCCATATGATTTGCTACTATACAACACTGAATTCAGGTTGTAGCATTGTAATATAGTGTTAACTTCTAAAATCAGAATATAAAACTCAATATCCAAGGTGATCTCAACCATGTAAGAGACATATAAGTGAAAGGAAAGGAGCTGAGGCCATTCATGACTACCTCTGGTGATGAGATTTTTTAACACTTGTACATCGAATTTTTCAGTTTTTGGTAATAAACATGTATTGCTTTGATAATCATAAAATGTGGGGCAAAGACGATGGGTATTCATTTGTTCTGAATCAATAAAAATAAAGCGGATTCAACTTTTTAGAAGGGAATAAAGAAGGCATGGTCTAGACACAGGTGCAGGTAGATTTATTACTCCGGAGTCTGAAGGAAATCCCGGGGAGTGACAATGGAGCTGAACCATAAAGGATGCTCAGGTCTCCCCAGATGGAACGTGGACCAGGGCTTCCTAGGTAGAGCCCCAGCCCATGGCAGACCCACAAGTTAGAGTGGGCTGCCAGCCAACAGCAACCTAGTGCAAGAAGAGCCCAGGGTGAGGCATGGGTACTCAGGTGCTCAGGTGCTCACCATCTCCTTTCCAGGAGGGGAAAGGACCAGGCAGCAGGTCCCTTGCAGCTGTCCCAAACGAATCCACAGCAGAGCAGCAGGCTGGCTCCCGGTGGGGCAGCACTGGGTGAGATTCCTCCAAGGGAACTTGCCTTCTTTTTCTGGCAGGGAGTGAGCTTGGCCCCTTTATGGGAGGAATCCAAAGGGTCTATACACACACATGTGGGCCCACCGGTGTGTCTTCTGCCTCGCCCTCCCTTCCTCTCTGCCTTTCTCCCTCCTGCTCATCTCCCATGCTTCTGCCTGACTTGTCCAGGCAGGTAAAATTGCAGGGTTGTGACACACAGTGACAAACGTGACAAGCCACCTCAGAGTACAAATGCTTTCCCACAAGGGAGAAATGACCCAAGTGCCAGGGGTTGTTTCCAAACACCAGCAGCTGCTGATGCCTGGCCACCATGTGGCACTGGACAGGCCTGTCCCCTCACCCATCTGGGAGCTGCCCCACCTGGGTCTTCAGCGTGTTTGCAGAGCTAGAGCTAAGGGCTCCAGCAGCACGCCTCGCCTCTCCGTGGGCTGACAAAAAGGGACTTAGATCTCCTGCCAGTTTCATCTGTTGGATCTGCCCACCCACTCCTCCGCCCAAAACAAAAGGAAGAAAAAAAAATGTTATGCTTTCAAGTATAATCTTAATGCTGGTAGTTTCCAACAGGAATAAAAGTTCAAGCCTTGAACCACAGACTCAGAGCTCCTCTGATCTGATGTGAAATCAAAGAGAAAATTGATATCGTTGCACTGTTTTCAGCAGAGTGCTGATAGAGGGACTTTAGAAAGTTTTTAGCAAGGGCTGATGTTGTAGCTTAGCAAGTCAAGCCACTGCCTGCAATGCTGGTATCCTGTATGTATCCCAGGTTTGAGTCCCAGCTGCTCGACTGCCTACACGCACATGAAAGTCCCAGGTAAAACTCCTGGAAACACTTTGGGAAGTGAGCCATTGAACGGAAGTTCTGTCTCTTCTTTCCTCTTTGTAACTTTGCTTGGAAACAGAATTAAAAGATAAGCTGGGTTTTTTTTTTTTTTTTAGATTAAAACATGTTAAATCCATGCCCATTTTTTTTCTAATCTATGCATTTTCTATGAATTGTCTAGATACCTTGATATAGTTGCGGGGGGCGCAAGTGTGTGTGTGTCTGTGTGGTGGGAAGGAACAAAGGGAGATGGGAGCAGAATAGGTGCAATGAAAGCTATGTGAAGATGCACCTACGGATAAGGATCACGGAGAAAGAGTTTGACCAGCCTTTAAAAGATATTCAGGGGCCAGCAGTATAGCAGGACAGGCAAAGCTATTGCCTGAGATGCGGATCCCAGCAAATCAGTTGGGATTCCAGATGTTCCACTTCGGATCCAGCTTCCTGTTAATGTGCCTGGGAAAGCAATGGAGCAAAGTCCAAGTGCCTGAGTCCCTGCACCCAAGTGAGAAACCAGGATGAGGCTCCTGGTGCCTGACTTGAGCCTGGCCCAGCCCTGGCTGCTGTGCTCATTTAGAGAGTAAACCAGCAGAGGGAAGAAATTCTTCCCATCTCTCAATTTCTCTGTAACTCTGCCTTTCAAATAATAAAGCTGAAAGGAAAAAAAGTACATATACCCTTGACCAAAATAACCATAAAATTGAGAATTATACTAAAGTAATGTAAAGATAGCTTTAACTCTCATTTCATTATATCTCAGATTTTGAAAAATTCCATCTCTATGAAAAAAAAATATCAATTCTGTTAGAATACAGTAATGTTTAATTCAGTCCGTGAGAGCTAAAGGCCACTGATTGGTTTATCCTGAAAGCAATGAGAAGAATATCTGCAAGCTCACTGTATGGAAGAATATACACAAAGTTCATGAGATTATTTTCATTGTTACTTTACATTTCTTTTTAAAATTAGTCAATTTATTTTAATATTCCATGGTACAGTTCTATAAGCTCTGGGATTTCCCTTCCCCATTGCTCAAATCTCCCCCAGCACACACATACTAATCTGCCCCATGTCTTTGCAATAGCATAGTCCTTCCCAATCAGTCATAAGTCCATCGTTCTGCTATCTTAGTGCGTCCTGACATGGTAGGCATGGACAATGGCAGAGTCCAGCATCCTATTATCAAGATACATTCAACAGTTTCGTTGGGAGTCCGTCTTTGATTTGGAAGTAGAGATGCACACTGCATTGTATCTTCACATCTGTGTGTGATAGTCTCTACTACACAGTTACTATACATCCCCTTAAATGAAAACAAACAAAAAAAAAACAACACAATCAACAACAAAGAGAAACATAAGAAATTCACAGTAACATGAAAAGCTAAATAACATGCTGCTGCATGACCATGACCACTGTGTCGCACATTGGTTACTTTCCATTTCTGTAGCTGGTCTTTTAAGAAACAGAAGGAGTGACATTTTGCAAGACGGTTTTCCTCTCTGTTTCTGAGAACCTGGCCTTTTGTGAGGACAAACTCCAAGTGAGCCAAACAAACAGCATGCTGCCTTGCTTCCTCCCCAGCTGTCATAGCAGGTGATTCCTGTGCACAGGGCGGTGCCAGAAACCCCATGTTACATGCCTGTGTAGCAGGAGTTAGAAATGGGAGGTAAGAAGTGGGACTGCAAACTCCCAGCTGCAGCCATTTGGACCTGCAGTTAAGCGGAATACTGGAACGCCCCCATGCCACGTTAGAACATCCATGCATGGGCCTGGCTTCCTGCTCATGGACACCCCAGGAGGCAGAGGTAATGGTTCCAGTGTTCAGGTCCCTGTCAACCACACAGAGACCTGAGTTCCAGGCTCCTGGTTTAGGCCTGGCTCAGTCTCAGCCATTGAGGGCATCTGGGGAGTGAACGAGCAGACAGGAATTCTATCTGCCTATCTCCACATCTCCAATAAATAGATAAACACTGTCAGTGCTATGCGAAACACCTGACAGATCCGGCTCTTAACATTAGGATTATTTCACGTTTGATTTTAAGTCCTCCTGGAGTGCGTGTGTGTTTTCTGAGGGATGATATGCAAGCTGATTCATGTATTTGAAAATTTGAGAGTGGTTTTGCTTTAGAGCAGCCACACAAAGAATACTCAGTTCAATGCAACAGGAAGAACATCTCAAGGCGGCCTCTTCCAAGTACCAAGGTTGACCTCAGTGTTTCAAGTTTTCGGCTTCATTTTCTTTTTTAATATGTAGGATGAGGAAAAGAGTTTGAGGCTGAGGACCCAGCTCAGGGTGAAAACTTATCTCCACCAAGAAGCTTGGGAAGGAGACACCCACGGACGGAACCAACTCCTTCCTCTCTTCAGGTCCTCTGTTGAATTGAAACCTGGAAAAGGCTGAGCTAAGTTGAATTCCATTAAGAAAGAAACAGGGGGTAAAAGGAAATATGATGCCATCTGGAGTTCAGGGTAAACTGTGTCTCTGAAGATACTTGGAAACTTTTTATTGGTCCCATGCACAAAGATGTTATGGCTTCCGCGGATGGATAATTAAGGAAGACAGATGCATTACGAAGAGCGAGATGAAAGGCGGTATGGTCTGACCGCATCGCATCCCTTTCTCCCTCTTCAGCATCTTTTTCCCTGGAAAACTAATCAAAGCAAAAGAATATGCTTGGTGTTTCTCTGCTAAACAAAACGAAATGACTGCTCATGTGTGATGATCACATTGGGTCTTTATCAGCAGCAGGCATAATAGGATATCTGGTCTGTTTATCTGTTTTAATATTGTTCTGTGTCTTACTGAATGCTACTTACTTTTATAAGGGCTTTATTTGGGGGTTTCTAGAGAGTATGTGAAATTCTAGAAAGGAATAGTTTTTATTGACAAGAGATTCTGAGCAGAAAAGCAACCATCTGGCCTCTTACATGTCTGTAACTGTGGCTTCTCGGTGACACCTATCCATGAACTGATAATTAGGCAATTGTGTTGTGACAGCTTGAAGTAACAAAGGGTTTTCATAATGTTTATGGAAAATGTGTATTATAAAAACAACAATGCATGGGTTTCAAACAGTTTTGCTCCAAAATAAACTTATCTTTTAATTCCAGTTTCCATGCCCTTGCGTATGCACCTTTGTAATAAAGCCCCCTTGCAAATTTGATTTCATTGAGTGCATTCATCCCTACCAAGTCACCATTCGCCTGTTAGTGTCCTACTTACTTTTCCTGCCACCTTAGCTATGCCCCCCGTGCCAAGATGTGGACCTGGCAGGGAATAGCATCAAATACGCTGATCCCAAAGACCTCCAGATGTGTCAGTTGCCCTTTTCTGGGCAAATGCAAAGTGTGGGTGGAGGTAGAAGGTGGCAGAGAGAATTTTGAGACCAAAGCCTCGTCACCACTTGAGGATTTCCATTTTCTGGAATAGCCCCACACTGACATTCACTTCTTGAAGTGGGAAACAGGGTAGAAAGTTCTACTGCCAATACGGCATGCAGAAGCTAGAAAGGGGGGAGATGAATGAAGTGCAATGTGGACTTTAGACAACGAACACGCACACACATACGAGGGAATGCAGCCAAGATGGAGGCATGAATCAGTAGGGCTGGGGGTGAGGGGGAGGCAAGGAATAACTCTGGCAGGAAATAATCGAACCATAACTAATCAGGCAATAGTGTTTTGTTTTGTTTTTGTTTTTGTTTTTTCAAAAATCCTCTAAATTCAAGACAATCTGAGCAACCAACTGGAAAATTCAGGATAAGCCTTCTGGTACCCACCCAGGCAGAATTAATCCAAGGGTCTTCTCTCAGCACCTTGTTCTTTTCATTAACTTGAGTCCTATCTCATATAGAAGAGGACGCTGTCTACCCCACTCTCTACCTTACAGAGCCAAGCTGAGGCCTGATCACTAATGCTTATTGGCATTAAATGAGTATCAAAAGATCAGATGAATAAAGCTGCCACCAGTTTCTCCGGTGTCCCTTTGCCCATGTTGTTTTTGAAGGATCTTGAAAATGTCTTCATCTATTAACATTATCCCTCCCCTCACTTCCCTTTTGGGGGCTCAAGCATGGGTCTAAATCTTTCAGATCTGTATTTTGCAAGAGCTATTTATTATAATAGTGTCAGGCAAAATCACTCTGGGATTGCTTTCTTATAAAATCTGGAAATCTGGCCGACAGACTTGGAGTACAAATGGGAAATTTATATCAGGGAGAAGTATGAGCTATGTGAATATAGATTTTGCTAAACCTGGCTATGGTATATGAGATGTACTAACTGAAGTCCTTTGATGAATCAGGTGGGTTTTGTGTGTGTGTGTGTGTGCTTTTTTTCCAAGCACTTCTGTGTTGTCTTTTCTTTTCATCAGGGCATTCGTTTCCCACCTTTAGTGCAAGATTTAAAAGTCCTGGTGGTCCTTCCTTCCCTCTGTATGTACAGAACAAACAGTGACTCATTGTGTGGCCAACGTGTCCAGGCAAAATCTGAACAGAGATCAGTTATGTGTTGTGAGTGTGTGTGTGTGTGTGTTGTGAGTGTGTGTGTGTGTGTGAGCACACCCAATCTATATATATTTAATGGGTCAATTCAGACAGTTAACAGTCTTTCTCCTTTTGTAGAAAATGAACGTTACTTATATCTTCTGACATTTGCTTCCCAGTGAGGCTAAAGAAAAACTAAATAAACTCCATTTTCAGGACACTGTTGGTGGGGTAGCACAGTAGGGAAAAAAAAATTATCTTGCCTGACTTCCTCTTGGAGTGGATTTAATGAACAGAAATTGAAATCATTGTGATCAAGGATTTAACCTGACTTGTGCCATGTGAGCTTTAGAAAATGGCTCATATTATGAGCATTTGTGGTTATTTTCATTGCCATTTGTCTTAAGAAGAGTTTTATTTTGGTAACATTTGGATGTTTCTATAGGCTTTGATTTTTCTTTGCTTGCTGGTTCTAATGACCTGTTTCAGTGACATTAACGAGGACAGTGATGTTAGTGACACTAAAGGCCAGGCAGGGTTGCAAGGGTCTGTCCCATGGTGTGTTACACTTGAGCACGTGACAGATGGGAGCTGAACCTCAGACAAGTTAGACACACTGCTCAGATTCTACCAGAACTGGATTCACGTCGTTTACCACCTCTGAGTGCAAATATCCTTCCACATTTCATGGTCCAACTACAAAAATACGCTGATGATTTCAATTTGGATACCTCTGCCTGGCTCCAGACTTAGGTATCCAGCTTCCAACCGGATTCTGCTTACACACTGCAAAAGCGAACATCGATTCAGATTCACCCTCAATCCCACTTCCAGTGTTCCCTGCTCCTAGTCTCTCTGAGGGGATCTCTACCTTCACTCTGGGGACCAGGATGTCAGACTGGAGGGTAAAGGGTGAAGAATGATTTTATTGTGTATAATTTTCTCCACTCACTGAATGGGTTATACTTATTATAAATGTATATATTCTTTGTTAAGCTAAGATTCAAATTTAGGGACTGGTATGATGACTCAAACTTGTCACCTGCGTGCAAGTGCCAGCCCCTTTACCTGTCTTTATTCTCCCACCTGCTGCCCTCATTCAGGCCTACAACATCTCCATTATGGACAACAGTTTCCTAAATACTTTCCCCAATCATATTCCAGACTTCACTAATGAAAGAACTTTCTACCTTAAGAAGCAGTCTGTGTCATGACTGTTTATGAAAGACTATGCTATTGTAAAAACATGGGGAAATCAGTGAAGGAGGTGGTATTTGAATAGGGAGTAAGGGAAATCCCAGAGCCTATGGAATTATATCGTCAGATAATTTTAAAAACATTAAAAAAAAAAAGCTGACTGTGTCATCCCAGTATGGAAAATTCTTCAATCCCACAGCAGAAATTCTCAGCAGTGAATGCACCCTGGTCACCCGAGGAGCTTACAAACTAAAAAAATAACACAGCTAGGATCAAAGCCAGCAAGGTTGGAATCCGATGTAGGGCTTGAACATGAATATGTGTTTGAAGTTCCCTGCAGTGGCTCCAATGGGCAGCCCGAAGCCCAGTGTTCCCCACTTGGCCCTGGAGACGTTGCTGCTTCTTGGCCACATCTTACACTTTGGGAACACAGCCTTATGCACAGTTACTCCTACCCAGTAGGAGTAATTCCTTTCCATTGCTCCTGTCTGCAACACTCCATCCTCTTGTCTTTACTCAGCTTCCCTGTACCTCCAAACTTTCAGCCAAGTCTAAAACTCAGATCAGAGGCCATTCCTCTAAATCTTCCTCTGTCGTTGATTCCCCCACCTGCCCTCAGCAGGCTGCATGAAAGCCACCCCCTGCATCCTTCACTCTCCAGATGTAGGTCTCTGATGACATTCACCAGGTCTTCACAAGGCTTTGTATGTCCTGGACCAAGACTACTGCTATTAATATGTTTGAATAAATAAATGATGTGAAAGAACTATGATTCCGACTCAGATCATTTAAAATCGAGAGTCTGTGCCTCCTAATACTATACAATAAAAGTTGTCATATCATCTAAGACATTGGAATTCCACATTACTACTTTCACAGTGGGGCACAGTGAGCATGTGTGTTCCACAAGATGGTACTAAAATCAGAATGGAATCACTTCTCACTTCCACGTTCCCGCACAAGGTGCTCTCTCAGCTCCTCCACATACTGAGGCGTCAAGCATCCTTCCACACTCGTCATCTTGGACAAAGATTGGAATCCTCCTCTCCTCTCCTTACCTCCCTCTTCTCTATGTCTGGAGCATTGGTGGGGACTCTAACTGTAGACCTAACTGCTTGGGTCTGAGACTGTACAAACCTCTTTCCCCACACTGGATTGGAAGCTCTCCAGGGTCTTCTGTGATGTTTATGCAACATACAATGTGGCTACTCGGCACGTTTTGTGCTTCTGAATAACCATATTCCATAGAATGTTGTTGAGGATATTTTATATTAGTCTAATTCTTCAGGAAAGTGGTTAGATTATCACGTTTCATGATCCTGCTGATTAAGAATTTGTGCAGCTTTGATCACTGCTTTTTCATTTTAAGCAGTTTTAACTGTTTGGTCAGGGATTATTTCCCGTCCCAATGAAAGCCACAGAACGCACTTTAAAGAAACCTCTGGAGTTTGTTCACCATCCACTGCCTACCTTCCCTCCCTATCACCAGTTGTAATTGGATTGGGCAAAGCTGGGAAAACAGTTTTTGTCCTCTGCAACAAGATTCCCCCAATCCTTTTGCCATGGTTAATTTTATGCAGCCCCCAAAGCATGCAATTGAGGCTGGAGCCAGGAAGAAACCGTGCACACTTCCCTGCTGGTCTTTGATGTGCGCTCTTGGCTTACAGCCATCTCCACCCCGGGCAGGAGCCACAGCTGCTCACCATGTGCACAGGCAGCGGTGGGGGGCAGGGCCAGTGTTCTCCAGAGCCAAATGTGGATTCCACAACCAAAGTGGAAAATCCACATCCTTAGCCTGGTTCAGCTTATGGGGGCAGACACCAGCACAGCGAGCCGGTCACGAGCGGTACCTGACGATCCTGGGTCCAATCCCTCGGACTTTTGCCTGTCCGGCTTTGCTCTTAAGCAATCTCCTTGCCCCTTCTCTCCTGAGCTCCCACTTATCTCTACAAGGGAGCCCACTTTTTCAACCTGTAAGAACTGCGGTGGGGACACACAGTTCAATGACATGGAAAGTTCCTAAACTGCATCATCCATCATCACAGCAGGAAATCCATAACTGAGTACTACAGTCTGGAGGTGATTTGTCCCCCCAAAGATTCCTGCCAGTATGAATGGCAATAGAGCCTCTAGGCAGTGAAACCTAGTGGGAAGTCCTATGGCCACTAGGGACACTGGGAAAAATTAAGCTAATGCCTGTGGAATACCTAAGTGTGTGTTCTCTCTCTCTCCCTCTCCTTCTCTCTTTCTCTCTTTTTCTCTCTCTCTTTTTCTCTCTCTCTCACACACAAACATTGTTGTGAGAATAAGCAAGCCCCTGAACTACTTTCTGGCTTTTTGCATTGCCAGGTGCTCACTTCCTCCCACATGTGCTCCCCTGCTGTGATGTCACCTGCCACTTGTCACCTGCCGTGAGGCCCTCACCAGAGCTTTCTGAGCCAGCAGCGCCAGGGCCTTGCTCCTTCTATCTCCAGAACGTTGAGGGCTTCTTTTCTTTGAAAACTTATCCCACATCCACATAGTCGGGGAAACAGACTACTGGCATGGCATATTGTGAAAAATCATTTATGGATTTTAATTTCTTTCAGCCCACAAGCAAACTTGCCTGTTAGTTCCATTTCTTCACAGATCCTGTGATGTATCTTCCTGTAAAATGGTGCCATGATTCCTTGCCCTCCAATAGGAATTGTGAAGGGAGGAAAATAGTCACCAAACCCTTTGCCCCCCGGGACGGCCAGCACATAACTCCAGCCTTCAGGTGGGGTGGGTCACATCAGTCCACTAAGTCGCTTCACCAAGTAACTCCAGCCTTGAGGGGTGGGGTGTCACAGCGGGCCACTCGGCATGTGAGACACGTGCTTTGATGTCTGAGCAGGACCCCACTTCTGTCCTCTTCTGCTTGCTGCCAGGACAGAGAGACCACGAGCAAGTGGAAGAGGAAGTCTGGATTTGAGAGCCCCTTCATCCCTCGCATAAAGCCTGGGGCCAACGACAAGTTGGGAGATAGGGGAGCCCTGTCACTCCACACGTCCTACACATCATGAAACCAGATGTGTCTGACCCTTTCACCAAGAGGACCTTAGGACTGCTGACAATGCCCTACCGATGAGCCTGCTGACATTTCACCAGCCAGCTGTGATGGGGTCTTCCTTTCAGGGTCATAGTTACAGCCTAAGGCAACACACCATCAACCCTCAAAGCTGGGCTCCAACCAGCGGTGAGGGGCGGTGTTGGGCCTCTTTCTGCTGGACCCCCTGGGCATTGCACTGAATCCAGGACAGAGATGATGGCACCGGAGGAGAGCAGCACAAGGGAGCATGGCATTGCCACCCTCCCCAGTTCCCGACAGTGAGCTGGCCTGGGTGGCAGCTGCTCCAAGTTTTGGAAACACAGCTCCTTAGAAAATCCTCAAGGTCTCAGGAGAGAGTCAAATCCAGGCCTTTCAACACAGGATACTCAAGTTAATCACACAGCCTAATCCACTTAGAGCAGTGCTTTTAACTCCCATTTGAAGTGACAGAGAGGCGGTCCTAAGGCAGATAAGCCCTTCCCACTTGGTAGGGGCTCACCCATGCTCATACCCATGCTTAACCTTTCTGAGGCTTGTCCCCTGGACACCACAGATCTCACTGGGATTGAGTGTGTAACCCTGGTGACCGAGCCCAGAGAGCTGCATCTCTGGGGAGGGGTCCTGTGACTTCCTGTCTCCTCTGAGGCGTGTGGAGGTCCTCCCTTACAGCCCACCGTTATTACTCTCTCGAGAGCAACTCCATAAGCCCCAGGCTCCATAAGCCCCAGGACCCAACAAGACTGGGGACACATTAAGGGCAAGTCCGGCCCGCGCTGGGGGCTGGTAGTGAGCATGTTGTCAGAAAAATAACGATCTTGCCTCCAAAACAAATAGATGCCTCGGGGGCCTCCAGGGCTGGCAGCGGTTTGTACAGACCCAGAAAGCAAACAACACTCCCGCTCCGCCCCCCGGCAGTCCTTCCTGCCAGGCTCTGTCCTGAGTCCCCTCTCTGAACCTGCAGACTGGCGCAGCTAAAAACCAACTTGATAAATAAATAAAATGAAAATAAACCTCCGGAGCCGTTATTGCCATAGACATAATAGACCATGCACAACTGGAGACATGAACTCACAGGAAGGAGAGATGGATACTTAAGTCATTTCCTCTTCAGTCCCATCTGACTGTTAAATTGATGTACACGTGATTGGAAGAAATTGAGTGGTGGGAAGAAAACGGAATTAATTAACAGATACTTGAAATCAGTGAAGTGCCTGCCTTCCCTGTCAGAACGCAAGAAGGTAGAAACAACGCTTTCTTTTTCCAATGTCCCTTTCCTTTGCAAAACTAAAAGTGTATGTGCACGCGTGTGTGCAGGCGTGCATAGGTAGCTACGTGTGCTGGTGGAATGCCTCTGTCCTCCTGCCATGGAGTCTACTAACTGCTGAGCTGGCCGTGGCTCCTGCAGCTCAGCCGACAAGCGCTCCCACAGGTGAGTCGCCAGGTTGGTGATGGAAGCTGTCTGCTTTCGCGAAGCCTGCCTGTGACCACGGCAGCCGTGCAGTGTTGAGTAAACCCCCAATCTCTCTGTGCTCTAGTTTCTGCATATATAAAGGAAATCTGGGGGAGCCGAGCATTTTGAAAGCCACTCTTCTTACTAAATACTACAATATAAAATAAAAAAAAATCCCATGTTATGTTCCTTACAGATAGGCCCTTTGATTGTCCCCCCAAAGGCTTGCCAGGCAGAACGCGTTCGGCAGGAAGAGCACTGGGCGATTGTAGTTCAGGAGCTTGTGTCTTCATCCCAGCGCTTATACTGACAGATTATTCAACCTGAAACCCATCCCCGCCTTTATGTTCAAGAGTGCGTAGATTGCAGTCAATTTAAAAAATCATTAAGGATCATTTTAAATACACTAGAAAAAAGTCTAATCAATTATGGTTTTTGAACTGCAATATATGGATAAATACGAGATCCTAACCTCCTCCTGATTCCTCACCATTCCTGTTCCTCTCCTTTTCGGCTGGTGTGGTACCTGCATCTAACAGGCTCTCAGAAGATGCTTTGCGAATCAAGTCCAGGATGTGACCAGGTCAAATGGGAGGTTCGTTTGCCAGCCGACATGATCACACCGAACTTGAGAATGGCTGGTACCCTCTCCTAAGAGTTCATTGTGGGGATTGAAGCATTTTGTCTAAATCCTGTTTCTGTTTTTCCAGGAATGTATTCAAAGTATTCAGGCACAAGCAAATGTGCTTGGCCTCCTAACTTCACTGCAGAAGATAAAAGAAATGTTTCTCCTTTGGAAGTGATGAAATGACAGCTCCATCTATTCTTCCACATTTCTCTGGAAGGGACCTGTTGAGTTGAGGGTGCTTGGCATGTGCGAGAGGAGACAGGAGAAGGAAAATTGCAACATCCACACACTTCCGCCAGAGCCTCTCATCCTTGCCTGTTATGGGGTCTGATCCCCACTTTCAGTGTAGAGATGATGGAGAAACGGGACCCCGCTATCCTAAACCCACAAGGCCATGGTTATCCTATCTACTTCTCCATGGGTCCAGGCTGCTCCTTGAGTCAGACATGAATTCAACAGAACGAGTCTGCCTGAGCTGAGAATGGACTCCTTCTGTGGAAGGAGTGTTGTGGGGGGCGAGGTCAGATAAGGATCCCCAAGGTCCAACCCCAAGCTGCTCAGTGAGGCTGACTCTCCTAGTGGCAAGAGGGACACTTCTTGTTTCTGGGACTCCCCCTAACCAACACAAACTCCCCTGCATATGCCTAAAGGCCTACACGCCCAGGTTGGAAACCAACTCATTTATCATCTTCTATAGTCATACATTATGGCTGGGATCTGTGAGAAGAATTATCCTGCGATGCAGAGAGGGCTGCCTGGTACCGTGGTCCTGGGGTGTGCTTCGGGAAGAAGTTCAGGAGCAAGTTAAATCACGGAGAGGAAACAGTCAATGTTTCATTGAGAAAACAGAGAGAGAAACTCCACAGAGTAGGGCCGTCCTGGAAGGGAGTGGCTCTGTCACTGAGCTGTTGGAACTAGATGAGCCATTTAATTAGCAAGGAGGTAAGCTCCAGGAAGGGGGAAGAATAATTATTTCTCTGGGAAGAAAGTAGAAATTCCCCAGAATCCACCTTTTGCTCTTTTTGACACGCTCTTTAGCCCTATTTTTCCTGCCATGCAGCTTGCAGGTGTGTCATTTGGCATGATAATGCATTGCAATGAGCGCAGAATGAGTTGTAGGTCAACCCATGTCAGCCTTGTCTCTCTAACCTTTGCATGAGTCTAACCAGGCAGGTGGTCTGTTTAACTTCAGAGCAAAGGGAACCCATTCCACCTCCTGTAGGTCTTGAAAGAATAAGAACTATTATTCCAGGTGGCTCAGCTACTTCCTCTGCTTGCTTTTCTCAGGGGGATTCCAGAAGTGACCGTGTTCACTTCCCCAGCAGGGGAGAAGGACAGAATCACAGGACAGGCTGAATGTGCTAGCAGCAGCTCACCGGTTCTGCAACTTTACTGCCCCAGAAAGATCATCCAGGATACTTTCCTGAGCCCAGATCCAGGACCAGATCCAGGACCGGATCCATGACCAGATCCAGACCAGATCTAGGACCAGATCCAGGACCATGTTCTGTCTGCTCCCTGGAGACCAGTTCTGGGAGGTGGTCAGGAAAAGTCACAATTCCCAACCTCAGAACAATGAGGTAACTTGTTCTGGAGTTCGGGGGGATGCGGTCTTGCAGCCCCCTTCTATCCCCTCAGAACACCTGCTCCATCCATACCTCATTGGCTCGGCATCCAGGCAGGTGCAGGAGATTCCAGAAGTTTGAAGGTAGAACAGCATTTTTTTGAAATGCAGGTTGTCTGACTAGAATAAAAGAATTTCTTATTGTTTTGCCTGACTGAGGGAAAAGAAGGTGTTTATTCCTACTTGGTGCTTTTTCCCCACCAAAGATCTAAAAACAAAACAAAACCAGTATCCACCAATCAGTATCCATCGCCAGCAATCTCTTCATGTGGTGGTGCTAGTTCCTACAGTCTACTGGAAGCACACTAACCTTACTGATTTCTGCAGTGTGAGCAACTTCTCAAGACCTGTGGGTTTGGGCCCAGTGTAAGAAATTCTAATCCATCACCCATGGGCTATATCCATTATGACCTAACCCTGTAAGTATACTTGGGTACAGCTCTCATCGGTGTTACTAGGAAGAACATTTTGCCATGGGAATCTTGTGTTTCTATATAAACATAACATTAAGACAAAGGAAGTGGGCCTATCTTACTTATTTAAACCATTGATGAAGACGTTGTACCCATTGAGATCACATGATTTCCACCAAGGCACAGGGGACTGACTGCGTGCTGTCAGTTTTTTCCAACATCTGAGAGCAGAAACCATCTTAAGCTCTCACATTGTGGCTCACTCAGCTCCCTTGGTTCATAAAGACTCAATATTTATCAATATTTATTTATCAATATTTATCAATATTTATCAATTTCACTTAGATTCTCTCTTCGGTACCTCAATTCCAGCAGTTTTTACAACACATTGCCTTATGGAAGTAATTTTTTAAAATTCATGAGAAATGGAATTAACAGATAGTTTTTTCAAGTGCAACAATGAAGTTCATGCATGGTTTTCCACAAAGCGCATCTCTGAACTTTCTGACGACTACGCGTTAAAGTTTACTGACAAATAAAATATCTTCCTGGAGATATTGAGAGCTCATGTGCACATGATAGATGTTAAAAAAAAAAAAAAACAAGGTCTTAGGAGGTGTGCAAAATGTGACGTTTCTTTGAAAATCAAGACAAAACTCCTCCTTGGAAGAGCACAGCTATCAGTTTTTGCTAGGAGATCTTTTCCCTAAGAACATCAGCAGTAGATGCACATCTGGAATTATGGATGGATTTTCTGCTGCATGCTTTCTGTGGCCTGAATGTGGGTATTCCCTCAAATTGCTTATGTCGAAATACTACACCTCTAGAAGTAGTGTCTTCATAAAAGAGGGCTGAGAGGGCTCCCTCACCCCTCTCGCCCATCAAGGCCAAGAACGCAGTATCCACCAGCCAGAATAGGAGGCCCTCACCAGACCCTGAGTCAGCCAGAGCCGCCATCTCAGACATCCCCAGCCTCCAGAATGGTAAGAAATAAACTTCATAGGCCTGGCACGATAGCATAGTGGTTAAAGTTCTTTGCCTTGCATGCACCGAGATCCCATATGGGCGCCAGTTCTAATCCCGGCAGCTCTGCTTCCTATCCAGCTCCCTGCTTGTGGCCTGGGAAAGCAGTCAAAGACTTGGGACCCTGCACCAGCATGGGAGACCCGGAAGAGCTCCTGGCTCCTGGCTTCAGATTGGCTCAGCTCTGGCCGTTGCAGCTGTTTGGGGAGTGAATCAGCGGATGGAAGGTCTTCCTGTCTCTCTTCCTCTCTGTATATCTGACTTTCCAATGAAAACAAAAAAACTTTACAAAAAAAATAAACTTCAATTGTTTAGAAGTTTGTGATTTTTTTTTTTTTGACAGCAGCCCAAATAGACAAATAATGTTTTACTCTGTGGGAAAAGCAAATGAGGGATCCTGAAGGAAACACTGAAGTCAAAAATCCTGGATTCACTGAAGTCAAATATCTCAGCCAGCACTTCTTTCAGCTCATCCTTGCGACATGCAGCAAGACCTCGAAATACTTTTTTTTCTTGCACTGCACATTTGTTACAATAGTGAAGGCACTGCTTGAATTATTTCATCCCTATCCGATGCCTGCGCTTGCACCCCAACTCTACTCCCAGTTCCAACTTCCTGCTCCTATACACTCTGGGAGGCAGGAGGTGATGACTCAGGTGGCTGGGTTCCTGCTACCCACAAGGCAGTGCTGGATGGAGTTCCTAACCTCTCGCTCCTAGCTCCTGGCTTTTGGCCTCAACCAGGCAGAGGGCATTTGGAGAGTGAACCAATGGATGGGCGATTCTCTCTGTCTCTCTCTCTTTTCTCTCTTCCCTTCCTTCTCTCTGCCTTTCAAATAAATGAAACAAACAAATAAAAATTTAACAAGGGAAAATAAAATGTTGTTTTTCCTACTCTATATATTTTGCCACTCCACCCTCTTCTGAAAGAAATACGAAAGTACAAATGCAACATTTTAGAGACTTTCTGTTTTCCCCATACATGGCTTGATAGGCATGGGGATTCAACCAAGTTAATTTCTTTTCAAGTACCCGGCAAGAAATACTGTCTGTGAGGTATCAAGCAATGAGGCAGCGAGGGGGTTTACTGAGTTTTCATTCATCTTACTCTAGAAATGATAGCAAATTCAGAATGAAAATTATTGTGGCAGTCAGAAGATATGGGAAGGCCATGTGTAAAGAACGATGCACTATAAAGACCGCTCAAAAACAACCCTAGTACAAGCCATCATGTCTCTAATTCACCCACACGCATGAACTCCTGCGATCTGAGAAGTGAGTGTGGAGTGTAGCCCACCCACAGGCCAGCTGACTCCAAGGCCAAGGGAGGGGACGGAACTGGATCTAATTCCCCACAGGGTGTGGGCCAGTGGAGACATCCTCCACTCCTTGGGAGGCCAAGGTGGTGATTAGGCACTGGGGCAGGGGAGATGGTACTGGTGGCAGTCTTATTTTGGATTTCTTCTTCAAGTGCCACTGTCAGGTGTAAGGAAAGCTTGATCAAGAGCCTCGAGGGCCAGGCTCCAGGGGACTGTTGGCTCACCAAATATAGTTGCCTTGCAGCTGGAGGAGAGAGCCTTCCTGTGCAAGGACAGCTGGTCAAGTGGTTCCTGCTGATTCATTTCACCAAAAAAACAAGAGCAAAATAGCTGAGCAAGGCACTGTCCAGGAGGGTGTCAGTTGTTTGCCATATGTTGTAAGAGTCTAGCATGATAAGACAACTGCTCCCAGTCTGTTCCCAGCGTTTGGATCCCATCCACTTTCCATTTAGGAGCTGGGCTTGGTCACATGTTACATAGGTGCACCATGAGTTTAGGACCACTGCAAGCAGATCATCTTGTATCCTCCAGCTGTGGGAGGGTACCCTAGGACCCTCCCTGCGCTTGGAAAAGGCTTCATTTAAACATGGGCAAAGGGTAGGGTTGGAAAAGAAAAGAGGAAAGATATTGGAAGAATATGCTGAAAATAAAAATTGGCTTTCTCTACAGCTCAACTATGACCAAACACATTCAAGCAACCGAGTCTACTGGGGGACAGAACTCAGCTGCAATGCTGAACAGCTCTGCTAGCGTGATGGTTTAGTATGGGCTCTGTACTTCTGTGAGACAGTGAGATTTTATTCCAAGAAGCTGTCACTCCGATATATGCCCTCCCTCTCCTTCCTTTCTTGTAGTGCTCACTCAGGGAAGGGCTTAGGTTGCCTCAGACATGCCAGAGTGAATGTTCCATTTGGCCAGCCTTGCAATCTAGCACATTCTGTCCCAGGGATCTCTCAGTAGGAAAAAGATTCTGGTTACTAGACAAATGCATCACTTTTCTAATAGAACACTTTTGTTTACCAAGTGCAAATTAAGCAAGGCTGCACATAGTCGTTTTATTGTCTAAAGAAGGAATGAGAGCTCATCAGAGGAAAGGGAACTAGAGGTGAAGAGAGAGAGCGAGAATTCCAGCAGTGAGAAAATCTCACATGGCAGCTTTGTCCCCCGCCCCGTGCTGCCTTTATCGCTGCACTCAGCACTGGCTGTGGGAAGGACAGGATAACCTTGACCGCCTCCGGCCCTAAAGGTCCAAGCCAGGAGTGTAAGTCCCAATGCTACGGAGATCTGACTGCACCCACACTTCCTGGGGCCACTCTTGTTCTAGAGTCAATTGCGGTTCACACAGCCACGGCCAGGTTCCCAAGAAATGTGGACGCTTGGGATTTGGAGGAAACTGTGCAGAAGACTTAATGCTACCTCTGAAATGTGACAGTCCAGAAAGGCCTGTGTGTGTGTGGGGGGGTGTGAACAATGTTCCCTGAAGATACATCCACCGCTTACCCCCGGAGCCTGGGAACATGACATGAGAGCCTCTGCAGATCTAAGTTGAGGGTCTTGGGATGAGATGACTGTAGAGTTAGGATAGGCTCCACATGCAATAACCTGCACCCAGAAGAAGACTGGAGACACAGGAAGGGGCAGGCCATGTTAAAGCTAAAAGCAGAACCTGGGTGATGACTCCCAAGTCAGGTGGGAGGCACTGACTCAATGGTAGTTTGTAGAGGAGGCTGTCAACTCCATGCTTGTTTCTGGTGTTTGCAGCAAGAGCAAGAAGAAGCCCCTTAGTTCACTGGGTTGACCAGGGCCTATGTGAATGACATGTGGGTAAAGCTGCACCATGTACAGTATTTCCAGAGACTGTTTTCACATGGGCTTGGAATTTTTAAATTGATTCTTTGTGTTGTAGAAAATAAAGATCATAGAATCCTTCAGCAAATCAACAGAAGTTTCCAGAGAATCATAACATTCTGGGCTCATGTTTTCAGCAAACACAAAGAAAAGGCAAAGATGATGATGGGGGAATTTCGTGTGGAAAAATGAAGGCACTACAGCTGGAGAGGAAAAGACCAATTAGGTCATTTTGTCCAACATGAGAGGGTTGCTCCTGGGTGTGTGCGCATGTGGTGTCTGGTTCCATTCAAATCGAGTCAGCTAATGGGGTTTCCATAACTACCTTTGGAAAAGAGTTCCCTGATTGGGAAAAACTTCTCCGATTTTTGACCAGTTTTGTTGGGGTTCTGTGCCATTAGCTGAGCACTCCTTTCACTCTGCCTCGGTGGCTGGATCCTCCCAGGAGGACATGCTAAGGCATTTTGATTCATGTCCCACTGATGTTATGGATGGTAGCTCTTCACTGCTTTCAGAATTCCTTTTGGTACATCACTTGTGCTTGCCTTCCAGAAGGTTTAGATTCAGCATTGCAGGGAAGCCTATCAACGGTTCACAAGCCAGGGTTGTAGAGACCCAAGGATACTGTAACTCCTGATCTGTTCTAGTGAGGAAGGGTCTGGAGATGGAAGATGCTGCAGTCTAGCCAGCTCTACCTCTCACAAGAGGCAAGACCTACATATGCACTGAGCAGGGGGAGACCCCAGAGTGGAGCAGGGGGCCAGGAGGAGGCTTGTATCCCAACCCTGGAGACTCCTGGATCCTCACAAAGGACCATTAGTACGGGCACCAAGGACTACATCCCAACTGCCAACAAGACCACGGGGAATTGGAGTGCCTTCGGAGGCCAAGAACTCTGAGGTCATCCACCCTTGTTTGGATCTACCACATGGGATGGAAGAAGCCCAAATCCTTCCTTGCAGGATCCAAGGTCATTGGAACAACAGCCAGGAACCCTGAGTGGTCTGCAGAAACAGAAGAACAGTAAGCTTCCTTTGGGACTAGGGAGAGGAGCTCTCTCTGGTCCTTAATTAGTTCCAACTTTGGATCGGCACCTTCTTTTGCAATGACCATCAGGGTCACTCCCAAGCCAGGGAATCTATGCCATCTCCCTCCTGGGCTCCTAATTCAGGACTACAGCAGGAGCCCCGAGGGGTGGGCAGCACTTGGGGTGCCCAGTGAACTTCCATCTCCAGCTCCAACCCTGTCCTCGTGTCCCATGGCTTGTCCCATGCTTCTTCTGTGCTCTGTGAGTGTGAAAAGAGCAACACTCCGTGTTCTTAGATCTGGAGGCAAGGCCAGCCTCAGAATATGCAGATGCTGACTTAAACCTGGGGTTCTGGGGTTGCAAATAAACCTCAGTGGACCTGCCCCGTGCAGCCCCAACCACATTTGGACAGGTTCGAATTTGTAGAAGAGCCCCTACACCGGGCTCACCTGCTCTGCAGCTTTGATCTTAGAAGAGAAAATCCACTCGAATCCTGCCTCCTGTGGGGCCTTTGTGGCAAGAGAGTTGTCTCCTCTGTCTCCTGCAACAGGATTTGGGATCTTCTAAGTTGCCGTGTAGGATGAGACCGCCAAGGAGTACCTCAACACAGGTGCAGTCAGCATCCCTCGCCCCCCCCCACCCCCATCAGAGCACCGTAACCACAGGGTCTCACCATGCCGTGCTGTGAGGTGCAGGCTGCTGACTGCATTCTTGGCAATGTAGCAGAGTGGGGCCTGGCTCCATCCGCACCAAGTACGCTCAGACTTGCAGCTGATGGAACGGTCCTCGGCTGCATCTTCCTATGGAGTCCACCAGTCTGGTTTCAGTCCCATTGTAACCATCACTAATGTGTTTTTGTTTTTTTTTTTTTTTCACACTTTGATGGTTGACCCAGCCAGTCATCAATTCCTAACAAAAAACCTTGACTAGAATATATCAAGCGTGGGCCTGGCGCGATGACACAGTGGTTAAGGTCCTTGCCTTGCATGCGCCCGGGATCCCATATGGGCGCCGGTTCTAATCCCCGCAGCCCTACTTCCCGTCCAGCTCCCTGCTTGTGGCCCGGGAAAGCAGTCGAGGACGGCCCAAAGCTTTGGGACCCTGCACTCGCGGGGGAGACCCGGAAGAGGCTCCTGGCTTCGGATTGGCTCACCTCCAGTCGTTGCGGCCATCTGGGGAGTGGATCATTGGACAGAAGATCTTCCTCTCTGTCTCTCCTCTCTGTATATCTGACTTTCCAATAAAAAAAAAAAAAGAATATATCAAGCTTGTGGTTCTGTAGCAGTAGCAAGCAAGTGTCATCATTTCATCTGCATGCCCAAAGGGACAGGTACTCCTTTCAAAGATTCAAAGGAGTTTCTGCCTTTGCAGTTCCTCAGGTCTCAAGGTTAGAGCGCAATCTGCCTGCCAAGGTGACAAAGATGGAGCTGGCAGGCTTGGCGGACCCTCTGCAGACAGGGGCCTGTCCAAGTGTGAAATTATCTTTGCATTCCGTCTTGCAAAACCTTTTGAAAATCCCCAGGAACCAGCCTGAAAGCTGAAGAACAGAAAGGCCTAAAGCACTCCTGAGCCAGAGCAGTAAGGACCACAGAGCGATGTTAGTGACTCAGATGGAGACGGGTCCCTCACCCGCAAAGCAGCCATCCCAGGCCTCCACACCCCACGTCTCCAGCTCCTGTTTCAGAATCCAACAATCTCAAATGGGCAAGGAGGAGAAATGTCCTCCTTAAGCTGGAGGAATCGTCTGTCAGAAACTCAAACACAAAGCAGAGCATGCTAAGAAATTACCCCGGATGTACACGGCAGCATCCCTGTGTCTGCTAGGATGTGCGCAGGCTCTGCTGATGAGCAAACCTGCGTCACGGAAGCACTTTGCCAAGACATTTCTCGAATGCCTCATTACAGCTACAAACGGAATGAGTGACGCAGAAAGCCATTCAACCGAAGGCCTTCTACCCACACGAAGGCTCCTGTGCTGTGTGGGTGGACAGAGGCCTTCGCCTGCTCTGGGAAAGGATCCCAACGGTGGTGAAAGACTGTGAAAGGACTTAATTCTATTTCCTTCCTTTTGTTGTGTTGGGTATTTTTGTGTTGTTGTTTTTATTATTATTATTATTATTTTAATCAGAGATGCAGAGACAAAGCTGTTGTCCTTTGATTTCTCCCTCAAATGCCTCAGGCCTCCAGGGCAGGTCTGAAGCAAAGCAGAAACTAGGAGCCACTGTCTTAAACATGCTCTCCCATGCGGGTGGCAGGAGCTCGGCCGCTCAGGCCTTCACCACTGCCCTCCATGGCACGCATCAGCAGAAAGCTGGAGTCAGGAAGGAGAGGTGGGTATGGAACATGGGCACACCCATGGGCATCTTAACTGCTAGGTAAGAGGCATATCATGAAGATGCTGTTTCTAAAACCATCGAGTCACAGCAGCTGCGGCTTCTGGAGATCCCACGGACCCACGGTCTGAGAAAACAGAGCTATTGGAAGGTGCTGGCGTGACTTCCCTGAGCCCATTTCCTGTCTCCTCCGTTTTTGTGCTGATTGCACATGAACACCTTAACCATAGGTGGGAAAACGTAAGAAAGCGTAGTACCCATTTACCTACTCAGATGTTGAGTTCTGGTGCAGAGTGTAACAGTCGCTGTCATGCACAGGCTAGCCAGCTGAGCCACACCAGGTCAACTGCTACACTCTGTAAACCGTGGGGGTGAGTCCTGAGTTCTGAAGGTTGGGGACAGCTCTTTATTGAGAGTAGCAAAGGAAAACCATCGATGAGACATACTGGGCCGTCAGAAGTCCATCTCTAGAGGGAGGAGACTAGAAACACGGAGGCCAAGTTCTGCGCCAAGGGCATGCTGGGGCACTACAGTTCTCATAGGAGATGTCTCCTGTGGGGCTCAGGGGCCAAAAAGGTCGCTAAGTCAATAAGATGGTGACTACGGTCAGTCCAGGTCACTGGCGGGCAAGATGGCGGCCCAGGACAGAGCCCTGGGCGTGAACCAGAGCAGGCGTCATGTAGCTCCAAGGAAATACTGATAGACCAGGGCCATCTCGTTCACCTACCCTGGCCTATGGGAGGTGGCTTCCGCAGTCATTCTCCTAGTAATTGGCTCCTAGTTTCTCCCCTCCTGGAATTCCCAAGATTCCCAACCTGAGGCTATCCCTTACCCTATACAAGAAATTGAATTCCCCCCAATAAATCGAAACTGCTTAGACAGAACCCCTGTCTGTCTGTTTGTCTCTCTCGGGCCGGGAGGCTGGGTGGCGGGCAGCAGGCTCATCCCTTCCCGCAATGGGGTACTAAAGGAACCTGTGGAGGAGACCCAGCAGTCTCCAACTCAGCCTTCCTGGGCCATGAGGAGCTTCCCCAGGGAACTGAATCCTGGGTACACGCATGTTTCAGCACAGCCCCGTCTGACACACAGGGGCTCTACTGAGCAGCCTATAGAGCTGCAATTCTTCTTTATCTATCATTTCGCCTCCTGTGGTTTCTGCTACCCGTGGTCAACGATGGCCCAAAACTCTTCAGCGGAATTTCTTTTTTAGAAATGAGTTGCAGGCAATGTTCAGTCACAGCAAGCTCTTAAGTGCCTCCCAGAGTGACATGAAGAAATCTCACATCTCACTGCCTCCTGTCCAGCGTGTTCATCATGACCACGTGATGTATGCCCATTGGCTCGACCACTGATGCATTACAGCACAGTGCTTGTGTTCAGTGCTTGCGTTCAAGCACTCCTACAGTAGCCCAGTGCTCTATCATTCACCTCACGCCATCTCCTCGTTTGGATACCATAGACGCTCTCAGCAACAAGATGAGGACTCTACAACGGACTGTTGTTAGGATCAAAGAGAAAAAGAGAGAGCTCGCATTCATATGTTTATTTTCATGGGTGATTATTGTTAACCCTGCACTACGCCTGATATATAAATTACATATTGCTATAGTTATACATTCTTAGGGAAGAAAATATGAC
Organism: Ochotona curzoniae; assembly: GCF_017591425.1. Lineage (NCBI taxonomy): Eukaryota > Metazoa > Chordata > Mammalia > Lagomorpha > Ochotonidae > Ochotona > Ochotona curzoniae. The sequence continues at coordinate 1,330,375 of NW_024465746.1, forward strand.
TACAGTCAACAGTCATCACCTTTGGATTCTACATCCAAGATCCAAGACTATTCAGAAAAGAAATTGCATCTGTACAAAACCACACCTGTACAAAACTGTACATACGCTTCTCCCTCAACAGTACGGTAGAAAAACTATAAAGGTGCAGTTAGATTATATTAGCATTGGTCAATTATGTTTGGCACTTGAAAGGCAGAGAGAAGGACAGAGAGCAGTTGCTCAACTACTGGTTCACTCCTCAAATGTCCACAACACCTACAGCTGGTCCCTACCAGAACCTGGAGCCTGGAACTCCAGCTGAGTTTCCCAACCAGGTGACAAGCACCCAAGCCTTCAAGCTGTTACCGGCTGTCCCGCAGGATGGACATCAGCAGGATGCTGGGTAAGAAGTGGAACTGCTGGGACTTGAGCTTTTGCAAAGCAATGATTCAACCCTGTGCCAAGAGCCCATCCTGCAGTTTTGCATTTTCGGGATGGCATGCCTCATGACATTTAGTGTCTTAAGTACATGATGATCAAGCTACCGTTAGCGTGAGGGCTCAGTGGCCGAGGCCTGTGGCTTCCTAGGCAGGAAAGCTGCTCAGCTTCGAGCGCTGGCCATTTGTCCAGGTTGGGTTGGTTATCCCCCTTCAAGTGCAGAGCATTCTCTGTGCTTCCTGCACTCCCCGCCTCCCCGGCTTTGGCAGGGGTGCTGTTTGTTTACACAGATCAATGTTCGCTGTCTGAGCCAGAAGATGCCACACAGGCCAAGGAAGCTTGCTGTCTGGAGCAATAGCGTCACCCAGTTGAACACAAGTCATCACTCTTCCTTGAGGTTCATGCTAAGTCCTGGGCTAGAAGCTGAAAATTCTGTGTCCTGGAACGCCCCTCCATGTTAGCCCAACAGGGCTGGCGGTTCACCCTCCAACAGTCCTGGCAGGCCAGACCTTCTATTCTGATGGATCTTTTAGCTTTCCATTCTGGCTAAGTTAATGAACTCTTCACCACGTCAAACTCGCCCTTCACTGTGTCGTACAAGCAGACAGGAGAGCTAAGAACAATTGTTTCCTGCCCCAGCTCCATAGGAGAACTACCCCATATAGCGTTGTTGTTCCCCTACTTTGGTGGCTCCCCCTAGACCAAGGAACTATTAAATCAACATCTAACTATTATCAAACTGCACCTGTTTATTATTTATTATCAAACCATGTCTCTGGAGGATGCTGCCGGCCATCCGTGTTTCAATTAATATTCTAGTCACAGTTGTTTGCCACCCCTGGCCGCGATGCCAACACACAGTCAACACTGAGAATCCATGCTCATTGGTCTGGCACATGGGGGTGCCCTTGATGGGACCTGAACCAAATGTTTCCAGACCTTCGTCATGTGCAGGTGCACAGGCACTGGCTCCGGGCCCCTCTCCTCGCACTTGCTGTAATCGTTGGCAGGATGTGGCGTGCACTCACACATCATGATTGTTATCACCATGTGAAACGAATGAACAACAGCGGCTTTTCTCAGCAAGCTGTGTATTTGTATTACTAACTAACTATGTGGCTAGTGGCAAGCACCAAGTGCATTTTTTTTTAAGCCACAGAAGTGCCCAAAGAGCTGGGAAGCAAATGGCAGTGCTGCCAAAGTGCACGAGGGACTGGGTCTCACTGGCATGCTGCCTTCCCCACCCACTGCCTGCCAGGTGTGAGTGCATGCGTAGACGCTGCGGCAGCCTGCATAGCCTATGGAGAGACAAAAGGCTCTTTTCTCCTTTAGAGGCACACTTACTGGGGAGTCCTTAGAGCTTCTTATTACAATGGGTTATGACAATATGTATGAAAGACAAGTGAGGAATAAGGCATTCAGGGAAGAAGACTGACTGTAAGTCTTGTCTTGTTCCTCAGTGCTGCAGCCCCTCATCACCACGCTGCCATTCAGAGCTCAAGTCTCGTGACATTCACAGAATTCAGCAGGTGCACATGGCTTCAGGCTCTGCACAATGGCAGGGAATCTCCCAGGGACACCCCCGGCGGCACCGTTTGTCGCCTGGTGTCTGCCCCCGAGTGACATCACCCTCTCCAAAGCCTTTCATTGCAGTTGGGAAGATTCCAAACAACTGTGAAATTGCTGAAGCTTCTGAGCAGCCAGGTGACCCTGGGAGGGGCTGGCACTGCAGAGGCCTTTGTGTTCCTTGGCAACTGCCTGCCAGTGGGCTGGAGCTACGGCCAGAGCGCATAGCTCTCAGCGTCACCTTGGTTCCCTGAGCAACTTCCTGGTCCCCAGCAGGTAGTCCTCACCCAGTAAACCATTGCCCAGCCTCCACCCTGCCCTGCACCAGGCGCCCCCCAGAACATGGCCAGAATATCTGGGGTCTGCCATCCATCCAACTGCAGCTGGCATCCTTTCATCTCCCTGAGACCAGCCTGCCTCAGCTCTCCCAGCTCACAGTGATGAGAACAGAACACACCATGGCTCATTTCTCTCAAGTATGCCTCCTTGTCCTACTAACTTTGTCAGCAAAGCTTAACCTGAACCATCACAACTGTCCTATTTAGTATCCTCTTGTTTTCTGGCAGAAATATCAGCCAGTTGGGTCACAGACTGTGGCCTGAGACCTGCCTGAAATGTGGCACGATCCAGGGCATGTGCCCCATAGTCCCTTTCTGAGAGGCAAAGAATTCTGAACTCTAAGGTGTATCTGCCTTCTATAATCCCAGTAGGAAACCCTGAACTGTGCTGATACGTATGCAGCCCGTATTGCAGGCCAGGCTGTGTTCTGGCTGCCTTGAGCCTGGAGTTTCCAGCAGTAAATTCTTTACCATCAAATAAGCAACAGAGCTAGATCAAGAAAGTCCCATTGAAGTCGGACTGCTGAAGTCCTGTTTGATTTGTAAGAATCTGGGCTTCATTTGGAGGCACTGGGATTTCCAGGCTAGCGTAGGGCAGGATTCTGTGTCTCAGTTTGCTCTGTTCTCCGATCCTTTCTTTACGCAATACTGTGATAACGGTGTTGATCTTTAATAGACTGGGGTGATAAGAAGGTGGGTTGAAATAGCATCAAAATTGTCTTTGGAAAGCTGGAGCCAAGAGACGGCCTGATAAGAAAGCACAATGGGGCTCCACCTGTCCAAGGACAGTTTTGACACTCTGTGCAGCCCAGGACTCTGCCGTCACCAGAGATGGAACCAGGGATCCCTCTAATAGGGGACTGGGAATCTCCACAGCACCCCCCCCCCCCAAAAAAAAGTTATTTACCTCACGCATTTTGTCACAACTAACTTCCTTTCCTCAGTGGCCATTCCTTGGACCCCTCTGCAGGGTCAACATAGATTCACTGTCCAGGTAGGTAGGGACTTCCTATGACCCGCAGCTTAAGCAGAAGAACACTTCATGACTAAGAGCTCAGATTCCCTGGAGTGACAGCTGACCCAAGGCCAGCCCTGCCCTAACATCATTGTGGACTCCAGGGGTCTCCAAAATGAGCTGCAGACAATGAGGACACACAGGCTGGACACTGGACACTGGGTGTAGCTGATGGGGATGCCCAGGTGACACACACAGCACGGTCTAATATTGATGGGAACAAATGAGTATTTCTTGCTTCTTTCCCTGGAAGGAAGAAGAATTGGACAGGTTTTGAAGACCCCACTGCAAGGTAAAGGAAGCTTTTAAAACAGCAAAAGGGGAATTCTGGCTGTCGAAACACTTTGGTGTAACTGATTCACTATTCCTTAGTGGCTTCCACTGCTGAGCTCTGAGACATGGACAGAAAACCTGATTCCGACACGGGAAGCCACCTGGATTCATGGGCATGTCGACCCTTTCCTGGCCGCATTGTTGACTGGAGCCATCCAAAGATGAGCCCTAACATGTAGTGGTCCCAGGAGGAAGCCTGCACTGGGGAATGAATGCCTCCGTGCTAGTGGCTGAGCCAGAACAGAGTCAGCTTGGAGAAGAAGAGATGGGTTACACAGCTGTGCTTAGGTGAGAGGCCCATGACATCCAAGGGCTGGAAGCAAAGAATCTTTTTGCGGCCAATTTCAGGTGTTGTCTTCCAGAGAGCAAGTGCCTTCTTGCTTTGTTTAAGGAAAAACACCTTGATTTGCTTAAAATTATTGGGGGAAAAATGCAGGATTTCTAGACATCAAGGAAATGCAAATACAAAACACAATGGGGCTCCACCTGAGCCCAGTAAGACTAGCTGTCCTTCAAAAATCAAAAAAGAATAAATATTGAAGCAAATAGAGCAGAACGGTGCTCCAATGCCCTGCTTTTAGAAACGTAAACCTGTACAATCATTATGAAAGGTCATACAGCGATGCCTCAGAGATCTGAAAATAGATCTACCATATGGCCCAGCCCGTCCACGCCTGGAAATAACCCAGCCTGGGAAATCTGAGTGGAAGATGGAGGCAAGCATAGCATAGCCGAGGGATGTAGTGGAGATGAGCCTTGCTCTGCCGTAGAAGATCTAGCAGGGGCGGGAACACTGAGGACCTGAGGCTGCCTGGATGGCTTTCCCCATGTGACTCTTGCTTAGCCATTTCCAATGGAATTTTCCAAGCATGGTTACTTAGGCCAGTGGTCTATCTGCCCCCTAAGTCGTGTCAATCATACAGGCATAAGCAGGCTGGCGACAACTTGAGTTGCAGAGTGCAGTGGAGCAAATACATACAAGAACTTCCCCTTCTCACCTCCACTTCCACTTCCTTCATTCTTCTGTCCAGGAAATTGCCTGTGGACCCTACCAACAAGCTCTATACAGCCCCTGGAAGCGGTCCCTGCCCAGGTGGCCCCTTCCAGACCTGGGGCTGCATACCTGTAATGACTAGGCAAGAAAGAGTCTGTTGGGGGCACTGACCATTTCCTGCCCTGTGATTGGCCCTTTGCCCTGATTGGTGTGCCTTGGTATCTTTAAGCTGATTAGACAAGTTTGACATATAAGCCAGGGGCTTGGCAGGGGAGGGGCGGGAGTATAATGGACATAACGGTTCACAATGGAAGATCAGAATAAAGCGCCTTGGAGACTCTCTCAAGTGTCGGGTGATTTCTTCCACGGGACGGGAGGACCCCCGATAAGAGTCCACACAGTAACAGCAGCCACAAGGTCTTATAAGGGCATCCAAAGCCAGGAACCAAGTTCATGGTGCAGGACTCAGGGCAGGGGCAGGTCTCATGAGCATCTAGACTCTTGCCCCGTGAGAGGCCCAGCCAGAGGCTAGGCAGAGGAACACAGGAGCTGTGAGGCCAACACTTAGAACACCAGTCTTCAGCCTGCAGAAGTGCTCCAAGGAGCCTGTTAAAACAATCCCAGACACGTGTGAAGGCTGAGGAGTAGTAGAGGAAACTGCATGGGAGTCAAGGATCCCTGTTGATCTTGAGAACTCCACAGTCCCACAGGCCTATCCCTGAGCACTATAACCATAAATAAGCTTTCTTTGGGGTGTCTGGCTTCCCACCCTGGACCAGCTCCCTAGGACCCCTGCAACACCCTCTGCATCCCTTCCTGATTGCATCCCCATGACCCTGCCTTCCCACAGGCTCCTGGACCCTCCTTGCCTCTGTTGCCAACATGTCCCCATGACCCTGCCTTCTCACGGGCTCCTGGACCCTCCCTGCCTCTGTGGCCACCATGTCCCCATGGCCCTGCCTTCGTATGGGCTCCTGGACCCTCCCTGCTTCTGTGGCCACCATGTCCCCATGGCCCTGCCTTCGTACGGGCTCCCGGATCCTGCCTGCCTCTGTGGTCATCTCTGCACCTTTGATGTACAATACCTCACTCTCCTGTCATAGGCCCACCCAGGGCACAGAAACACAGCCCAGAGGGGCCATTCTTGGGGAACTTAAGCACCCTCCATGCAGGACAGGAGATGATCCTGGAGCAGGCCCACATCCACCATGGTGAATTTCTGCAGATCTGATGAGCATGGCACATGACCGATTGCCTCTGGTAACTGCTCAGGCCCTTCCATGGTGCCAGCTACTTGGAGCTACCCGCCAAGCCCAGTGCCTGCTTCTCAGGGCCTAGTGGCTTTTTTTTTTCTGTCCCTGAGATGTTGGCTGTACCCACCAGGGCCTCAGTTGCAAGAATACCCACCCTCTCCAGTATGCAAGAGGATTAGCCTAGAGGTGTGACTGTGGACCTGGAACTTTCCTCGGAGACTTGGCACCTGTGTTTGCAGCCTCTGTTAGCTGCCTCCTCCCTTGAAATAGCTTCCCTGCTCCCTTACAGCTTCCCAGAAAAATCATCCTTGCTTCAGGGACAAACCAAGATCCCAGGGTACCAAAATGCAGGACACTTGCAAAGTACCTGCTTTCCCTATTTTAGTATCTTATTTTACTTTATTTTGGTCTGATACCTTATAATAAATTAAGTGGATCTTTATGTTCATTACTATTATCTGTAATGGGTCTGTATGCCCTACAGTTGATTGTTTCCATCAAATCATTCTCCCAGGACAGTGGTATGCAGATAGAACTGAGTTTAAGAAGGTTCTATTGGTGCACCGCGGTTAGAATGAATTCTAGCTCATTCCTTGCTTCGTTCATTACAAAACTACCCATGGACCATCTTCCTGGGCCCTGCTCTAGCAAAAAACTGAATCCAGCACCAAGTCAAACACTGACTTCTCTTTTAACCTTGAGTGGAGAGAGCAGCCTTCAGGCCTCAGGGTTGTGCATCCAAACAGTAGAACTGAATCGGAGGATGAGCAAGGAAGAAAACCCACTCTGACCCTCTGTGGCTTCACAGTAATTGTGAACAGTTAGCTGCTGAGCCCTTGGTGTGATTAGGGACCTCAGATCGGGAGTCCACTGCTCAGATCTTGGAAGTTTAGGGGGTCATATCTCAAGTTTGGTTTGTTGCAGAAATTTATTGGAACCTCCAAATTTACCACAAGGTGCTGATACATTTCAGAAGAGAATAAATTCACTCGGGGTTAGTGACTGCCACCTACACCACCTGTGATGTTCCTGTTCCCCAGGAAGGCCACCAAGTGTGGCTGTAGAAACCAGCCCTTCCCCAGGAAGGCCACCAAGTGTGGTGTAGGAACCGGTCCTTCCCCACACTCACCATGGATCTCCCGATGCTTCAACCAATAGGGTTGACACTCTCACAGAGGCATTGAGTCGGCCATGACATCAAAATTGTTTGAAAGAGAAGTTTTTGTTCCTGACAATGATGCCATGAGGATGCTTCCAAAAGTTCATGGGGAAATGGAGTGAAAAGGTAAAGTTCTCTTGGTGAAAAAAATTTTAAATCTGCATAAGGGTGAGTCTTCAAAACTTTCATGGGAAATGCATATTATGACAAAACTGCTTAAATTCCAAAAATGCCATGCCCTAAAATAAATATATTCTAGTTTCAGCTTTCCACAAATACCTTGATGCACTCTCATGTATCTATAGAAGTGTGGCCCACCAGAAGGACACAGCAGTCGTGCACGGACAAGGTTGCCCCTAAGCTGAAAAGATCCAGGGTTAGAAAGACAAGCTGACAAAATAAGGATCCCAGTGGGGGTTCGGCACAGCTCCCTGAGTTGGTAACTGTCACCTTAGCAAAAGTTAGGCAGGCTACAAATGCATTAAGCAATGAAATTTAATAGCTGTTTGACCTAATATTATCAAGAAATATATCATTTGCCCAACGCAGCAAATACCTTCTTTTTTAATATTAAGAAGTTGGTAAAAAATGGTCTCACATTAAGTATAAAATAAATGTTAACAAATGTCACAGAATTTCCGCCCCCCCCCCACACACACACTTGCAATTATATGAATAGTCCGTGATTAAAGGTGTTTAATTTTGGAAATGTTAAAAATTGTACTCTTCCATGACTCCAGATTAAGAAAATACGCAATAGAAATTCCAAAATATTTGAAATGGCAATGTGATACTTCAAGACCTGTTAGGAGCAACACCTAGAGGAAATGCATTGCTGCCCCAGGGGAGGACCAGGAGGTCACATGGCCACCCTTGAGCATGACTGCTGGGCAGCCTCTGAACCAGGACAGGAGGGTCGCAGAAGTGATGCTTCTCCTGTCCCTGGGGTGGGGGGCCACTGGTGGCAGGTGCTGCTGCGGATCTGCCTCCCCTTCAGGGCATAAAGCAAATGAAGGACTTCAAGATAGACCGGCAGACCAGAAATTCACCCAGGGATGAGGGTTGTCTTCCTGGGAATTTCTCAAATGATGGATGATGCTTTAGATTCTTTGTCACTGCAATGTTTGACGTATTAGCATGGTTACTATTTACTGGTCCTTGCAGTGTGTGATGCCAGATTCATTCAACGCTTAACAATTTCCCTAACATACCATTCCTGTTTATATCATAACTACGAAAGGTTTTCAAAAAGTTCAAGAAAAACATGCACTAGGAAGAAACTACACATAGATTTCAGTATTTTTACAGCAAAATTAGCTCATCTGATTCCATTTTCCCAAGTGCTTTCAGGAGTTACCCTTGTGCCTGCCTATGTGCCCACCCGCCCTTTGGTTTCTGTTTAAGAAACTAGCTCTATTACTTCTAAATATTTATGTGTAAAATTTACAACAAAAATTTAGTGTTTAAAATGCAAGATGCCAATAAGCTTTTCCTGTGCATCACGCACAAGTATCAAACATTTGACGGCCTCTTATCCCAGGTGTTCCTCTAGAGGCAAAGGTGACATATAACAATGACTAGATCTGGTATGTTTTAAAGCCCTGGAATGTCCTGACAGAATTTCTTTTGTTATACACGAGTACCTTTTATCCTTGCCTGAGCACGTGTCAGTGTGGTGGCTTTCATAGTTCCAATGCAGAAACTGGCCATACCCGAAGGACAAGGCACATCCTACCCCATGATCTCCAGGGGGAGTGAGATCTCAAGATGGAGTGTTGCTCTACACTTGAGAAATGTAACCAGTTATTCACATACACAGTGACATACACATGACATATATATGGAACATAAAATGGGACGACCTTACTGTCCTTCCCCGAGAGAGTGAGTCTCCCCAATGACCAATGAAGACGAGACTTGATGCAAAAGCAGGAGGCTTTATTCGATCACCAGCGTGCTGGGGCTGGGGTCAGTTCCTCACACAGGAGGGTAGACACACCAGCTGCCCGCCTTATTCCAGCATTCTTTTTAAAGGCTAAAACTACCATCAGGAAAGGGAGCCATAAAGGACCTTTGCCTCGCCATGCAATTAAAGAATTTTCCACTACCGCTCTCAATTTCTTATTGCACTTCTTCCTGAGATGCTTGTCTCAAGAATTTTTTCATGACCTAATCTGGATGCAGCTGCAGGCACCCCTTATGTCTCTCTGGTTCCCAGGCTTTATCTAAACTAAGTCATGAGATGTTTGTTCGGCTAGAGATGTTTGTTAGGCTATCCATTGTCTTTTTCAGCGAGCCAAGTACAGAAGGCAAGAGCAAGCAAAATACAGAAGGCAAAAAAGCAAATTAAATTCCTCTATCCTAAATTTTCCTTTTCAGCCAGAAGAGCTCATGGCCGGGGAAGGAAGGGGTGAACACATGTGTGTCCAGGGAGAGTGGTGTGTGCTAATTCCACAGACACAGAGGCACCTGGGTTCTGAACAAGTCCAGGCTTTGCTACCCTGTATAACCCTTCATTCCAGCTGATTTTTGTGTCTAACTATGTTAAAATGGCACCTATAACTAGAGCACTTTCCCATGTTGTGTGGGTCATTCTAGCAACTTGTCTAGCCTAACAGTAGTAATAAAGCATAACTAGGCTGAGAATTAGGTCTAAATGACCTGGAATTCTTGCCAGCCTGCCATGTACCATGGTTCCTTCACCTACCCACCATCCCAGGATATGCCTGTCTCTCATCCAGGACCATCATGATGACCACAAGGAATTTATAAAAATCCCAGAAAGTTTCACATGTGCTGGGAACCCCAACCTGTTTGTTTATTCCCTTAAGGTAGCATCAGCCTCCCAGCTCATAAAAGAGGCCAAGGACGGGAGAGGGACCTCTTTTTACCATTGCCCATGTTTGCAGGAACTATTCAGTCTCTCTCTCTCTCTCTCTCTCTCTCTCTCTCTCCTTCTCTGTTTCTCCTATGAGGAGCATTGACAACACTCTGGCCCACTTATGACAGTCTCTTTCCTTATGGAACACACATTCATTTGTTCACATCTCTTCACCCTCTCATTTTTAAAGAACTCCTCTTCTCACTTGTGCCCTGTATTATCCCTTTGCCTAGAATGCATATCTCTGTGGAAGTCAAGAACCTAGAACACAAATGAAGGTAGCTGGGTGTACCTCAGGGGAACAATTGTGGGAACTCTCCAATTTGTAGCCAAGTTGGTGTGAGTACCTGGGAACCCTGAAGCTGGTATCTGAGGTGAGGATATTCTTGCTAATGACATTTGATCTTCAACAAGTGAGATATGACACCAAGTCTGAGTAGTAAGTGTCAGAACAGAGCCAAGCAGGAGGATCCCAGGGATGTCAGAGAATTCATGCTGAAACAGAAAGAAGAGCATAAGAAGAACATAATTAATGCTTCCACTGCAGAGGAGCTTATGACCACGAAAATAGACTATAAGATTGAACAGTAGGCCATGGGGGCCAGAGGACTTTCTGAACCACTCCCCTCCTCTTCTCCTTGACATGAGTTGCATTTTTAGCCAGTGATAACCACTTTCCCTTCCTTAAGCTCAGTGGCTGCTTGAATTCCTGCTGGTTCTCTGAAGGGGTTTAGGCTTCTTGTTGAGTACATGGTAACACCAACTTTTTCCATGCGCTTTTTGGAAAATGCCTCCCACACTCACTAGCCTGCTTAGACTTTACTGTCTAAGCAGAGGGTTGCCTGAGAGTGGTGAGCATACAGCAATGGCACCCACACCTAGGCAGTGTGGCAAAAACCTGGGTCTCTGGAAGCAGAAACACCACCTTCACCCCCAGGGAGCGACATGCAGACACTACGGAATGGCATCCTGGCTCTCTGGTACCTGTACCTGACTTCTTCCATAGTAGTAGAGTTTTAGCTCTTGAAGGTGTCTTGAAATAAAGATTATATTTCCCAGGCTTCTTGGCACAAAGGTAGAATCATGTAACCAATGCCTTGCATCCAGAGGAATAAAGAGAAAGTGCCTCATGGAAGCTTTGAGAAAGTTTTTGGAAAAGATTCCTGGACCATGCCGTTAGCTGTTTTGGGCTCAGTTTTGTTCCCTGGAATGTGAACTTGATGAACTTGATGAACTTGATGAACTTGATGATACTACCTTGAACCCTGAGGCCAAGGGCCTGGGACAGGCAGCACAGTGAAAGAAGGTGTCTGGATGCCTGAGGTCTTCATCTCAGTCCTCTAAGGCTGCCCAGAACCCTCATGTGGAAGGCACTCCTGTAATGAATGTTTGGCCTAATGTTAAGGTGCCAGTTGGGGTGCCCACAGTCCACATCAGCACCTGCCTTTGGCTCTTAATTCCAGCTCCCTGACAATGCAGACCCTGAGAGCTACCAGGCGATGGCTCAAGGTCACTGCCACCACGTGGTAGAGCTGGACTGAGTTCCTGACCCCCAGCTTCGGCCTGGCCTGCCTCCAACACTGTGGGAGTGAACCAACAAACAGGACCGATTTCCACATCACCCCTCAATCAAATTAATTAAAATGTTAACAATAAATAAGCCACTTCTCTGGGGGTCTCTGTTACAGGCCAACTAATCCCTACTAAAAACATTCCAGAATGGCTTAAGGTGCCCATGATGGGAAAGATTAGCGGTAGAAATGGCTATTTCTCAGTTTTTCCAATGGTGGGGGCTGTCAGAAGACTTTCCACTATCTCAGTGTTGAAACCCATGTTCATTCCCGCTGCAGGTAAAAAACAAATTAAGAAACAATTGGCCAACCATATTCTCCAGCAGAATTAAGAAGTGAATTAAAAAAAGACAACTAACAGACCATAATCTCCAGCAGAATGACTTAGAGCACATTCACACATCAAAGATCTCCTTCCAGCTCGCCTGCCTAGGACCCCCAAATTCCCAGTGTCACTTCAATTGGGTGTTCTTAATGCTTTTTTTTTTAATGTTAGCATGTATATATTACCATGTTACCGAGGCGGATGAATAGCTTTATTGTCCTCATCTGTTTGCTCCTGTACAAGAGGATCATGCATCCAGGTGCCTGGCATGGCTGGCCGTTGTGTTTTGAATAGGTCCCTCACACCCCATGTGGTGGAAACTTAATCTCCAGTGCAGGAGTGTTGAAAGACGGGAACTTTAAGAGGTCAAGAGTGATCAGCCCGTAAATGGATTCATGCCATTACTGAAGGCTGTTATCAGACGAGTGTATCCCTTATAAAACAGCAAGCTGAGCCCCCTTCTGCTCTCTCTCATCCATGCTGTGCATTCTCCCACATCAAGTTGCAGCAGCAAGGTCCTTCGAAGAGCCCAGTCCCTCCCTCTTGGCCTTCCTAGCCACCAGATCATGAGAAAATCAATTTATGTATTTTTGACATCAGCTTTTTTGTCAATGCTCTAGGATGGCAATATGAAAGGGGACTAAGACATTTAATTGGCGATCAGGGACGTTTAAGCCTGTGACACTTGCTTTGGCCAATCTCAAGTGAATGCATGAGCTGTGCACTGTGTCCAGGTAAAAACCTTAGGAACATGATCACATGGTTCGGCCATTGCTTTATCCTTCCACCCAACCCGTCACGAGACCTGCTCAGGGCTGACCCCTCATCTCTGTGGGGAAGGTGTGGCACAGAGCAGAGCCCAGTCAACCACTGCACATCCGTGAGAGGCGTGCAGTTGGTTAGCACAGCCTTGTCTGGGGAGAGTTGGCAGATGTAGGCCCCTTAGCTCCAATGAGCACACCAAGGCCCTGGTTCCAAGAGGGACCCAGGCAAGGGAGTGCAGATTATAAACCTGGAATTACTGACAGCAGTTGGGTTCAGCCTAGAGTTTCACTTAGCAAAGCAGGATTGCAAAGTGAGGATCCTGGGGCTCCAGCAGGGTGGGAGCTTAGAGGATATTCCAAAAATTGTAGTTGCTGTGAGGTAAGCATTGCAGCATCACACCTCAGCACAACATTGTACATATTCTAATCACCCACATTGCTGCTATTACATAATCATTAGCCACCATAATTATGAGGATCCTATGACACTGGAAATCTTGATGATAAATCTGAAGAAACATTTTTATTTTCAAAATCCTTTGAGAATGAGTTGATATGTGACCCCATACCGGAAAGAAACATGACAGCATTTAAGACATAAAAAACTTCAATATGCTTTTGCTAATTTAAATTTACACTTTTGCAAGAAACAAACAACATTAACCCAGAAAACCAAATCAACTTGTTCCAAAATGTGTAAAATTTTTAAATTATGGTTGAAACATTTACAGTTACTTTTAACTATTGCTGGATTTTTACTGGGAGTCTAACACTTTCTTGGTATCCTTTTCATGAAATGCCACAGTGACCATGCCTGGTGATTGGAAAGCCCCTCCTAATTCCTATTACAAACAATTACACTAACTTGTCTAAGATTTCAGGAACACAGAAATTTTGTCTTGAAAGGAGCCTGAATCAAACCTTGGGTTTACACGGTGTTTCAGTCCTCCCACCATCGGAAGCAACCAACTGAAATTCTTGCTTCTTTAAGACAACAGAAGTTTTTGGTTTGATTTTTCAGACTTTATTTATTTGAAAGGAGAAGATACAGACAGAAGGGTAGGGAGGGAGGAGAAACAGTTTTCCCTCTGCTGCCTTGTGCCCCCAAATGGCCACAGTGGCCAAGGCTGGGCCAGGCCAAAGCCACAACCATAGGTGCAAGAAGCGCTTGGGCTATTTTCTGCTGCTTTCGCAGGAGTACTAGTAGGGAGCTGGGTCAGAAATAGAGCAGCAGAGATTTAAGCCTGTGCACATATGGGATGCCATCTGAAAGCAGTTTGACATGTGATACCACAATGCTGGCCCCAAGCCGGTGAAAATGTTGACGCTTTCATTTTATAGACACCTCAGCACATACACACAAAGATGTGTCCTGAGCAGACAGGGAATGTCAAGGTGCCAGGATCTGCATCCTATCCATTTTTCTGCTCTGTTCTGCTTGGCACTGGTATAGGATAGAGGCTGGAAAACAAAGGCCCTTGAGCCAAGTTTGACTCACAGTTCATTTCTGTAAATGAAATTCTATAGTCCGACAAGCACACTTATTCACCTAGGGGTTGCACAGAGCTGCTCCCTCACTGCAGGGGTAGGGTCAGCCTGCAGCAAACTGCAAAACCTACAAAAAATCCTTTTTGAGATTTTAATTTATTTTTATTGGAAAGTCAGATATACAGAGAGGAGGAGATATGGAGAGGAAGATCTTCCTTCCATTGATTCACTCTCCAAATGGTCACAACAGCCAGAGCTGCGCCAATCCACAGCCAGGAACCCAGAGCACCATCTGGGTCTCCCACACGGGTGCAGGGTCCCAAGGCTTTGGGCTGTCCTTGACTGCTTTCCCAGGCCACCAGCAGGGAGCTGGATGGGAAGTGGGGCTCTCAGGATTAGAACTGGTGCCCATATGGGATCCTGGTGCGTGCAAGATGAGGATTTTAGCCGCTAGGTCACCTGTAGGCCCAAAGCTAACAGATTATAAGGCAATTACTCCTCATGCTTTTACAGTAGAATTTTTTCAACCCTGATCCCATATATTACCTGGAAAATGGCCCACAGCAGCAAAAGAATCTTTATTCTTGGGAGCTACATCCTATCAAATATCATTCCATTACTATGCAAATTGCTCTATGTGACTCATTGTGACTCAGAGCTAAGTGGTCAGGTGCCTGGGGTATCCAGGGGTCCCAGACACAGGCAACTGGGGCCCATACAACACACGCTCTGGCTGTGTGCAGGCAGGTCACTGGAGTAGGACAGCACAACCCCTGACACAGTAGAGGAATATCAGCATGGCAATCAATCAGCAGGTGACTGGGCCTTGCCTGGACTCAGGGGATGGAGAGCTGGGCAGCTCATTACTGCAAGAAAACAGACAGGAGCCCCATGCTGGAGACGGGAATAAATAGGACTCAAGAGAGACTAGAAACACAGAGAAAATGAGGACCTATTTGAGCCAAAAGTGCGAAAGAAGGAAGCCTTTCCCTGTGCTAGGAGACCTGGGTCACAGTCTTGGAGCCAGGTATGTACATGTGCAATACTCGAGGCCAGCTTTTCTTACACTCTTTGCAAGATCTCCGAGGTCCTTACCAGCAGGACAAGATGGAGCTAGCAATGGTAACACAGAGAAGGCAGAATCAGGGAGCCAAGCAAGGACCCAGCGTTTATCTCTAAAAAATGCCATTTCCCTCAAGCTTCTCTTTTCAGCCTGCAGGGGGGAAAAAAAACCCAGAAAGGAGCATGGTGGCAAGTTTAGAATCCAGGTAGTCATGGATGTGAGTGAAATCAGTGCTAATCACAAATGGACCCCTTTGGGTTGCCCTGATGTCTTCAAACCTCCGACACTGATTCTTATTGTTCTGACTGTAAATGTGACCATGATGACCATGTGTGTGTGCGCCATATTGTCCTGTTGCCCACCCAGTCCCACCCTGGACCCCTGCAGCTGTCATGTGTCTTGCCTAGAAAGCAAGTGTGCACAGGTGGATTTGAGCAGACACAGGCACTCATGGCAGCAGGGGGATACCTAACAAGAGCCAGGGGTGTCGGAGGACTGGGGGAAGGATGAGCAGCAGGTGCATAGCTGACCGTTTGAAGGAGGCCCAGATAGGCATCTGGGCTTGCTGAAAAGCATAGCTTGGTGACAAGCCTTACTCCAGTTACTCCCAGGACAGCCCAGCCTGGGTATAAATAAAAGTGTGCTAAAGAGGAAAAGACAGATGACAACAAAGGATGGTGTTGCCAAGTCATACAGACACTGGGACCAGAAAGGGGACCCAGACTCCCCACAGATGGCATTGGAGGACTGAGGGGAAAGAAATCTTTGGAACAGCAAAGAATGACAACCAATGCAGAAGACAGGTGCATCTCCATCCCATCAGTGACATGACTATCTGCAGTAGAGGCACAGGTGACCCACAGCTCCTGTTGGCTGCTGACATCCAGCCAGGAGAAGGGGACAGACAGCTGACTCAGCAGAACCATGGGAACAAAGCCAGGCTGGTAGAGAAGTGAGAAATAGTGGCGTGATATTCCTGGTCATTTGTACTCTATATATTTGTAACCAAGACAGTAAACATTCAGAAACAGCACCAAGAACTAAGCAACTTTGCACCCCACACGCATGCAGATCAGGGACCCAGTGCCTTGCGGGGTGTCCCCAGGAATCACCTGCAGTGCAGAAGAGCTTCTGGTCTGTGAATCCACAAGCTCTGGTGTCAGAAATGCCCAGAAAGGAGCAGGGACCATGCCTAAAACTAATAAGGCAGTTATGAAATATTGCCATCGCTGTGTCTGTTTCTTAGGAAAACTCAACTGGAAAAAGATACACCAGCCCTGTGTTGGAAAGTCTGTGATCCCAGCCACCTCACATGGAAATGATTTCTTGGGCTATGTCTATGGAATATTTTCTGTCTTGGGCATCTCACAAATTCCAGGTAATTTAGAGGCAATGAACAGAGTCTTCTCTCTGATTCCTGTCCAGATCGCAAAGCTTGTCTCATCCAATGTCCGAAACAGAACTTTCAGAATCCACTTCTCAGAAGTTTCCATGTGGGTAACAGCAGCAAATCAAGGCAACCTTTGGAAACTTTGGGAAGATGCTAAGTGTTGCATCTCTGCCAGCCAGCCTGGTGATGCACTTGGGGAAAGCAGGCGCCAAGGACCACAGGCCTCTGTCCCTTTGAAGTGGTGCAGCCCCCTGCAGGTGCCCGTGGAAGACTGCGCCTTGCTTCTTTGATGTGGCTCCATTCATTCAGACATTTCTTTGGCTGCCTTGAGGGCCCATAAGGCCACAAAATGAGATTCCGGAAGTGGTCAGTGGAGGACCAGTTCCCACAAGGAATCCCCACAGAACTAGCATGACTAAGCCAAACACAGTAAGGGACATACTCTTTGTCTGCACCCAGCAGTTCTCAACCAGGGGGAATTCTGCTCTCCATGCGACACTGACAGCCTTGCGGACGTTTCTAGTCGTCACTCCTGAAGAGAAGCAACCGACATCCAGTGGATAGCATTGCTCCAAATGAGCCACCAGAGGAGCATTTTATTTCCCATGTTCATGAAAATGGCCTCCACCAGTACAAGGCCAAGGAACCCAAAACGGCACCTATCCCTAAGGACCCTGGCAAGACGTTCATTGAGCCAGAGGCTCGGCAGCCTCCTGGGCACTCCTGCTCCTAACTCGCTGAGAAGGACTGGGCTGCTGCTGCTGTACACTGGTGGCAGGGAATCCAAGGGAACTTGAACTGCCACCTGCTTGCATGTACTTCCCTAATCATGACTGTAAAACTGGCAGGGACATCAAACCCAACTCTGGAGGAAGTGCACAGTGCCCAAGACTGTGGACTCCTCGGGAGTGAGGTGCTGAGTCTCCACCCCTGGCAGCACACCAAGCCTGCAGCTGAGGCTGATGGCCATCTATCCTCGGAGGGGACTCCTGCCCGAGGTGTTCACACATGGTCCTGAGCCCCACCGCAGCCGTCAGGGCTACAATGTGTTCTGAGGATCTCCCTCCCCTGAGAATCCCCCAGGAAAGGAGGACCACCTAACTGTATGGCTCAGGTCACCCTTCAAGGACAGACTTGTTGTCTGGGGCTGGAATGTGTGGTGGCGAGCAATCTGCCTCAGTTAGCATCCCCAGGGATGCAGAGACCTGCCTCACCTTGGGATGCAGTCCAGGCAGCACTGGCTCCAGCATTCTCCACCAGCATGGCTGAGGCCTTCTCAGGTCTACAATGCAAAACCTTTTCTTCCATCCAACCTTGTTTCCACAGGAGTGAATCTTGTACCCCAAGTGCCTTCTCAGTACCTGCCCGGGGAGCCCACCTGCAGTTGTCCCCTAGTACCAGGAATGTGAGAAGTGGGGTTAGGGACAATATCCACTATGTCTTACTTCTATTGGGTCTCAAGCTGAGGTTCATGCAAAGTCAAGGACAAGAGATGATGAGAGAAGTACCACAGATGTGCGGCATGTCACCTGACGCATGTTGGCTGGGGAATGTCAGGCCACATGCTGAAGCACTCAAGGGGTCTGCACATTTCTCCAAAGAGCCACCTGGCAAAGAGGGGCAGCTCTGTGGGCCAGATGGACACTGCTGTCACCCTTTCCTAGGAGGGCAGCCGCACATGATCAGCAAGGGAGCAGCTTTAGCTGGGTCCCAGGAAGCTTCGTACATGAAAACAATCACGCCCATGCACCCTAGCTGGCAGACTCCTCTCACCGTCAGTGCTCGGCTGAATGAAGCGGTATCAGAGTCACTGCCTGCCTGACCGTGAACGCCTTTCTTCTGCAATGTCTATGCATACATGCGTGCAGGTAAGCATTTAAAATGCAGAGAGAGGAAGACAGAGAGATCTCTCATCTGCTGGCTCACTCCACAAATCATCACCAGGGCTGGGGCTGAGCCAAGCCACAACCAGGAACTAAGAACTCCATCCGGGTCTCTAGCACGGGTGCCAGAAGTCCAGGCACTTGGACCATCCTCTGCTGCTTTCCCAAGCCAGCCTGGATATGGCATAGACCGATGCTTGATGCACTGTACCACAATGGCATCCCCGACAAATGGGTTTTGAAATCATTAGTTTAACCAAAACCCACAGCGGGAAGCACATTTTACTTTGAAATCCAGGATGCTTCAAAACCTGTAATGAAGGTTTCAAAGTATGAGTGGGCAATGCAATGTCATTGAAACCACTGAAATGTTAAAATATGAATGACAATATCTCAGTGAATTCTTGAGGACTAAATAGCAAGCAGATAGCAGAAAATATTCCAAAGCGCAGTAGACAGAAAGGGCCAGTCCTCTTTCAGTCTTTGTTGAGGTTGTGTGTTTTATGCTCATGTGTGTGATACCAAGAGATCAAGGCAATGTTTACTTAGGGTAAGCCATCGTCAAGTGCAGAAACAGCTCATTCTAATCACACTGATTTGCCTCACCCCAAGAGTGACACTAACTCTAAGCACACACAGGCCCAGGGAGTATCCATGGTCCAGCCAGGCTTATCAAGACGCTTTTTCCAAACCACTCCCCTTCCAGCCCCTTCCTGCCTCCTCACAGGGGCTGAGCCCTCTCTTCCAGCTCCTCCTCACCCTGTGTTCATGACTTCCACTGCCAGTGGAGAGTCCAGGGATATGGGTGGAGTCTGCTGCTACATCATTCACACCTAAGCACTTCAAGCACCTGTTCCAGGTGTTTCCTGAGCCTTGGCCTGTGTCCCCAAGCTCTGGCCACAGGCCCTTTGCATCATGGTCCAGGTGGATTAGCCTCGCTCTGACCTCAGAGTCTCTGCACCCTGGCCCCGTCAGCCAGGTCTGTGTCTGAGCAAGTGACAATTTGACAAGGACGTGGCTGTCACCCCTGGACTCCAGAGGTATCTCTGTACAACTGCTGGCCACACACATTCAGAACTCTGTGAGACTTGAGGTTCTTCCATCGTTGCCTAAGCAAGGTCCTAACAATAAACAAGATGCTGTGATTGCAGCACAGTTACAGCCTGCAAAGCCGGCAATACACATCTGAGTGCTGGGTTCAAGTCCCTGCTGCTCTGCTTCCATCCAGCTCCCTGCTGATGCAACTGGAGAGGCACCAGAAAATGGTCCACATCCTCAGACTCCTACCACTCATGTGGGAGATCAGGATGGCACTCCTGGCACCTGGCTCCAGCCTCACCCATTCCCAGCTACTGAAGTCTTCCGGGCAGTGAGCCAACAGATGGAAGATTTCTCTCTACCTCTCTTTGTCACTCCACCTTTCAGATAACACACATCTTTAAAATAAATAAATAAAAATAAACAGGAGCCCAATACATCCATGCATGTGGTTGGGATGAGATAACTACCAAGTACCAGAAAAAGTTAGCTACAGAAATTTAAAAGAGCCCCAAATTGTTGGGCCTAAGGACTAGAGAATGAATGACTTTGGAGAGACAGCGAGGCTCTCAAGCCGCCTCCCACCAGGGTAACTGACAGAGCTGCTGTGGCCTGGGTGTAAGTGATCACATTTCATTTGTATGTGGTTAGTGTCCTAAAGGCAATGGATCCTTGGGGTGGCAATGGGCATGAAACATCCAATGTCATACACAACTGTGGTAAGTCCCTCCCACACCCTAGAGAGATGGAGGGACCCCAACAGCCTGACACGACGGAAGCTTTTAATTCTAAAGTAGTCCTTCCTCATACACACCCCCAAACTGTGGTTTCTGTTATTCCTATCAGCCAGTTCAAAAACACTAACTGCAAGATTCCAGAAACAAGACATTCTTAAAGTCTTGATGCACTGCTCTAAGCAATGTGATGAAATCTCCCACTCGATAGCTCTGTCTCAGTCAGGGTGCTAACCATCCTTTTGTCCAGCGTTTCCACACTGTATGCACCACCTGCCCGTGAGTCACTGAGCAGCCATCTCAGTTACTGTGACTGCTGTGCTATCTCAGTGCTTGTGTTCAGGTCACTCTCATTCTACTTCATAAAACTCCACAGCGCATGAGCAGGGACGTGAAGGGGCACAGGACATCCCAACATGGAGGAACACGTGACCCAGTACTAAGAGCAAGACTACAGGGCATCATAGAAATGGGGTTATGCACAACATATACTTCCAGGCACTACTCAGCCTCTTGGAACACACTCCCTGTGGACAAGGAGTGAGCGTGGAGCCACACGACAAACACTGGCATCGAATGAAGTGAACGATTATTATTCACGCAAATGAATGCAATCTTTTCCCAATCTCTGAATCCACGCACAAACAACCCACCTGGCTGCCCCTTTTGCAGTTCTGCGGTAGAGTCTGGGTTCTGTTGCTGGGAAGGCAGAAGTGCTTGGCTCCCAGCTTTTTCCCTCTTCATCTTCCTGAGGGAGATTACAGTGCTAATCTAGGAACATCAACAAGACCTGGCAACACTCTGTCCACCGGGTCTGGCTATGGAGCCACACTGCAGGGGAAGGAGAATTCACAGGTACTGAAAGCAGCCCTGGAGCTGTGTGGGACCTGTCCCAAAGGGGTCAGGGGGACAGCTGCCTAGCCACCTGATGTCTGACACTACAGGGAGTTGGGAGACCAAGCCAAAGGGAGCCTGCAGGAATACAATCAGAGCACCCCCAGCCAGAAGCCCAAGGGCCCCCCTGATTGCACAGTCACTTGGGTACATACCTGTCCTCAGCTCTGGTTCTCAAAGCACCAGTGCTCCCTGGCTGGTTGGCTCACACAACAGAACCACAGGATTGCTCACAGCTGAGTGCAGAGGGCAGCAGCCATAGCATCGACTTCCGGACTTTGTTGGGAGCTTGGGACCTGTGAAACCTGGGTGAGGTCTCTGAAGAGGACAACAGCACTGCCCTGTGTGCTTCACTGTGAACTTGCCTGCTGAAGGATAGCCCGCATTCACAGGAGGGTCTGTGCCAAAACCAGGGCTCAGAGTCTGGAGGGCCAGCTACAGGTGGCAGGAGGGCAGAGGGGCTTGAATGGGAGTGGAAGGTGAACTCAATTTATCAGAAATCTTGTCATATGCTGATGAGTGCAGTTGGGGAGGGAGTAGGCTTTAGAGGCTGCATAATAGGAACAGGATGTGGGCAACCAGGTTCCACCATTGACTTGGACCCAGGAGAAGACCCCGGGATTATACAGGGGCAAGGGTGTCAACCTGCACAAATCTACAGAGGCCAGGAACAGAAAGCCCAAGTAAAGTGTGACTCCAAGACCTGGGCCAAGCTGGGGGTCAGGAGCAAGGGTCGGGGACCCTGGAGCAAGGGCTGTGGGCCAAGGAGAGTTTAGAATGGCAGGCTTAGAAAACAGAGAGCTGGAGCATGCTCCACATGTCACACAGCTCAGTTGTCATGGCTTGAGTTACAAGACACCGACACCAAGGGTTGAATAACTAGTGCCACCACACCAGGAAATGTCAGAATTCCAAGTCCTCATTTCCATTTGAACCCCACAATACCCCATATTCAGGGTATGTGCATGAACAAGCAAATGACGAAGTGCATGATGTTTGAAAATACAATGATTGTGGGGAAAAAAAAATGTGACAAATTATTTCAAACATACTGTCAAAAGCTAAATGTGCTTGATGTTGACATTCCTGACTGTCAGATATCAGGAAGAGGCTCCCAGCCCGGGAAGCCTGAGTGGCTTACTTCCATCCCATCATCTGAAATACTTCTGCTCATCCTTGTCCTGACTCTATTTTTCACTTTGTTGATTCCTTTAGATAATCAGCTACTTTTTCATCACAAGTAAGGAATTCTTGTGAACATGATGGAGATGTAAGCACTCAGAAGGCGATGGTTTCTGTTAACACTGTGTTTATCAATCGAGCCCTCCTGGTGTCAGTGAAGCATCAGAAACTACAGAAAGCAAATAACAGAGACGGGAAGCACACTGCACAGAAAGTCGGCCATCTCCTTTAGGTGGCTCAGAGAGATGAGAATGTTTGTATCCTCAAACGTGGATATCTCTTGCATCATCAGCTGGAAAGACTTAATCAAGCGACCTCCCCAGAGACCAAGTAGAACAAGACAAGGGACAAGGGCCAGGTTTTCAGAGAACCCAAGTACGAGCCGAGGATCCCTTTGCATGTATTTACTGATTTCCCAGAAGCATGGGAATGACTGCCCCAATGCATTTGTTCCCAACAGTGACCCCAGTGGGAGTTTCTTCTGTTAAGCCTTAAAGGTGTGTGCTATCTGACTCATCCATGATTTCAGCCAAACCCCCTGAGCTGCCCTTGCACAGGGCGACCCTCTCAGCTGTGTGAGCAGCAACACGCACTGGATGGTCAGAGTTGGGAAGTTTGCTCCTCCTTGTCCTCCAGTGTGCTAGGCTACAGCGCCCCAGGGTGAGTGTTCCTGCTCCTGCAGGGTCCTGTTAGCCTCAGGAACTCAGGGCACAGAACCAAGTGAGAAAAGTTCCCATTGAGGCAGCCTGTTTCTCTGCTTCCTACTTCCAAACTTCAATGGTCACTTTCCAGGGCCGACATGACACTGCAGGAGCACCCACAGTCATCGGATGCCATGGGAGCTCAGATCACTGTATTTAATGCGTGCTCTGCCGAGCCTGCCCATGGACCTTTTCTTTTGTTTCCTTGATATACTTACTTCTTGAGAGCTGAAAAATAAAGAAAAATGATTTGCAAAATGAAGGGGCCCAAGTGGACAGCTCTCGCAGCAGGGGGTGAGGGCCCTGCCAAGCCGGAAGTATGTTTGCCAATTTGGCCCAGGCAGAGTTCTCTGACCTGCAATGTCAATGCCTTGCCAGCTTCGGCTCAAATTCAATACCCAACCTGCAGAACTAGTCCAGAAGGAGGGCTCTCCCAGTCCCCAATCTCTGCCGGATACTCTGCGTTCCCAGTCGGCCTCTGATCTGCACTTGCTGTTACTGTCCTCTTAAAAGCAGGGTGCTGGCTGCAGGGGCGGGGAGAGGGGGTTGGAGAAAGAATGGAATGATTTTTTCTACTGTGTCAGGGTTTATAAAGTGACCCTTGAGTAAGTCCTCGGAGCTAGGCAGAGTTATCCAGAACAAAGGCAGCCCAGCTGAAGCATTTCACAGCGGATTTTGCAACACATCTTCATGCTGAGTCAGGAGGGCTGGTTTCTGGCTTGAACCTGCAGGCCCAGCGGCCTCATGGGCACCTCCACGTCCCCTCGATGAGCCCAGAGCCCATCAGCCACCTGGCTTTCCTGGGCACCTCTGGCTCTTCTCTCTGCCTCCACCATTACTGTTTTAGACAGAGCTAGGTTGACTCCCTTCTGTGCCAGCGGATCAATACTCAGAAACTGATAGCTAATTGTCATCAGGAAAACCATGGAAGGAAAAAAAAAACAGTACAACAGAATCTGCAAAAGACAGAAGAAAATCAACCATGTAGCTTGTACATGTTAAGCATCCCTAGCTCCAGAACCCCAAATCTGAAAAGGTCCAACGTCCCAAAC
Source organism: Ochotona curzoniae (assembly GCF_017591425.1). NCBI lineage: Eukaryota > Metazoa > Chordata > Mammalia > Lagomorpha > Ochotonidae > Ochotona > Ochotona curzoniae. The sequence continues at coordinate 1,354,416 of NW_024465746.1, forward strand.
TTTCTGAGCATGACACCACAGATCAAAAATGTCACAACACTAAATTTTGTATCACTGAAAGCTATTAAAAATAATACAGACAACTTCCTTCAGGTTATGTACCTAAGATATATATAAAATATAAACACATTTCATGTTTAGACTGGAATCTCAACCCCATGACATCCCGTTATGTATACACAAAATATTCCAACATCTGAAAATATCTGAAACACTTCTAATCCCAACCATGGGATAAGGGACACTCAACTTGCAGCCCTCTGTACATGGTGAATGTGTTCTCCAAGAGTGAAAGAGAAAGACATTTTTGCACCAACACAAGCCGGAGTATGCAAGCTGCAAGGGGCACTTTTTTTCAGGTGGAAGGAAACACTGTCAGATACAAGGCCAAGCACAGGAAATAGCAAGCCTTTGGGTTCACGCAAATGAACGTTGGCTCTAAGGGACAACACTTCTGTGTCCTGGCATGAGGAAAGGGCAGGAGCTCCCCTGGGTCAGAACACAAAGGCATTCGTTACCAATCTTGGGGGGAAAAAAAGGAGAAAGACAAGGCATAGTTGTTGAGAAAACGCTGTTTTCCAGAATTTTCTACCACCTGATCACTATTATTCTGAAAGAAAAGGACTTCGTTTCTAAGCAGCCACACCCTAAGTTCACAAGACCAGCGCTTACGAAGTCCCAACCCCTTACTTCTGCATCCGAGGAAACTCGCCCCGACACCTCCCCTTGCTTGCCCCAGCAGGGGTGGAAGACCCTCAGCAGGGCAGTTGGGAGCTAAGAGGATCTGGCCATGTATTCTACTCTTTCCCCAACGTCAGCATTCACAGAGTCACCCAGCCCTTGGGTGCTGCTGATATGAGCAGGGAGACTGTGGGGGTGGTGGGGGGCCTTCTGGAAACTGCCGCAATATAGGCACCCCTAAAGTCAGTGTCAGGGTTAGACAGACAAGAGCTCCCATGTGCTGACAATGATGCGCTGCACTGCTGTGTGTCCAAGACACTTTCTCTCCTCTGTCTCCACCTTCTTCCTAGCGTGCGAGCAGGCCGGTGGAGCCATGCCAGAAATGCCCTCACTCAGTTGCAATGGCTTAACCCACCCAGTGTGTCTGCTACTCGTGTCCAGTCCTCTGCAAGCCTTGGTGTCCCTCCATGGCTGCTGCCCTCCGTGTACTGTCATTACTCCTGGCGCATGGGATGAGCAAAGTGCAGACACACGCACCAGATTCATGGTCAGCCGGAGAAGTCACATGCCCACGTGTGCCTCAAGAGTAAGCGAAAAGGAGTTTGCCATCCAGGGATGATCAAAGGTTTGTCCGTGTTCTATTCATCCCAGTCTTCAGCTTTCTGTAGGTACTGCCTCCGAACTATCTGTTCCACCATCTGTTCCGCATAACAGAAATGTCTAATGGGGCCCAGCACTGTGGCAATGAGCTTAGCAACTGGACACCAGTTAGCATCCACGCTGCTTTCCTTCCAATCCAGGTCTCTCATAATACACCTGGGAAGGCAACGGAAGATGGCCCAAGTGCTTGGACCTTTGCACTCACATGGGAGGCCTGGAAGAAGCTCCTGGCTCCTGGCTTCAGCCTGGCCCAGCCATGGTTGTGGCAGCCATTTGGGAGTAAACCTGCGAACAGGAGTTCTCTCTGTCACTCTCTCTCTCTCTCTCCCATCTCTCTTTCTCTCTTTCCCCTTCACCACTCACATCTTAACCACTGAGACCCATCAACCCCATCTCCTAAGTATCTCTTGCGTTTGTCCCCAGGAGCACCTGCCTGGAGCATCCCTCTCTGCTGCTGACTCCTCACCCTTCTCCCTTGTTCCCTGCCTCATCTCCTTCTCCTGAGCCCACACTGACTCCACACAGGCCTTTCTGAATGGTGAACATGAGCACACTCTCTCTGCCTAATGCCCCTGCTGAGAAGCCAATGCCATGCAGGGCAAAACGCTCCAGGAGCTGGCCGTTTCCTCCTCCACCCTCACCACCACCTCACACCTCTTGACATCCTGTGCTTCCGCCACACCAACCAGCCTTCTGCAAACCTGGTCTATAGCAAATGCTCACCCAGTCATATCTGAAGCCTGAGTTCTGGTCAGCCCTTCTTCACTGGCAGGGTGTAACAGAAGTATCTAACAGAGTGTGCATTCCAGAATGCTTACTGGTAGATTTGCAAATGAATGCCAATTCTTCCACTCAAAGTTCAGAGGCCATGTCTCCCAGAACTTGGGTCCTCTTAATAAGCTTAATTGTAGAGGCAGCTGGCGTATACATGGTACTGCCTATATGCCAGGAACTAGCCTAAGTGTTTTTACTGTACCAACTCCTTTCATCTTCATAATTGCCCTGGGAGGGAAGCCCTTTTTATTGGCCTGTTTTTCTGATGGGGAAATAGGAGCACTGATTGGTGAGGGGAACCAAGGGGAGACACAAACCCATGCCCTTCACCTTAACTAGCTCCAAGAAGAGCCCAGGGCTATGATCAGAAGGCCTGGTAGAAGACCCTGTGGTGCAGGTCCTGCAGATTCTATATCTGCCCATCCTGGAGTATGCCCTGCTGGAAGCAAGGGCAGACGCAGGCTCCCTAGCTCACGTCACTCCTTCCAGAGCCAGCAGGGACAGTCTGTGTCCGACTAGAGCAGGGGCTGATTTTACCTGCTCAGCCCCCACATCAGGCACAGCACAGGATTCAGCGAAGGAATTAATCCATAGGGATTGTGGTGTTGTGGTTTCCCCATACCTGTGTTAATTAAAACTTGCAGGGAATTCCATGCCAAAGATGACAGCAGCCTCATTTCTTGCCTCACATGGAAGAACTTTCACGTGGACAATTTCAGCATGCAAAGCGAGATTTCTTCGAGAGAGAGAGAGAAGTCTCCTGCCATAGTGACAGGAGGGGGCTCTGAGAGAGGAAAGATCCGAACATTCATGGAAGTTTTTAAATATCATTATCAGGAAGGGGGCACAGGAAGGGACAAGTGAATCAATCAAAGAGTAAAAAAAGAAGGGGAGATTCATTCAGAATGGGTCGTCACGTCTAGCACTTATTCGGAACAAGAAGGACATCAGAAGGGAGTGACTGGGGCCTTCCATCTCCCATTCTGATGCTCTGATGGCCCCATCTCGACAGTAACTCAGAGAGGCAGTTGGTGTAGGTTATATCTCCTTGTCATGATGGGAGCTGATATTCTGCTGTTGTCCCTTCATGCTCCTTTACGGGAAGTGAGGGACAAAGCTAGGTGGAGTATATTCTTGAAAGGGTGAAAAATGGGAGAAGATTTTATACTGGGGACCAGAGACCCTATCTATTAGCCCATCAGACTCCTCACAACCCCCACAATAGAGTGGCTACTACTTCTCGTCCCACTTTCCCAGTAAGGGAGAAGCTCACTTGGATTTTCAAGGACCTTGTCCTTGGCCACCCACCTCCTAACTGGCAGGGCCAGCCTTCCATCCCAGACGTCTGACAGCAGAGGTGCAGATGGGACCTGACCTGTCCAGATCTCTGGACTGAGTTCCTGTGGGTCTCCTGGCAGCTACTTGTCAAATCCACCCAGGCCACTCTCGCCGGCTCACCTCCTGTGCTTTGGCCCTATGCCTTCTCCAGCCAATTCTAGCCTAGCCACTCCGGGGACACCTTCACATGCAGCCAGTTTCCTCTGTCATAGGAGAAGCTCAAGTTCACATCATGCAGTTGTTTCTATGGAGCCCATTAGGCTCATTTGATCATTCCAGCAGCTCCCCATCAAAGTGCCTGATTGCCTTCCTAGGGTGGTTAGAAACGAGGCTGAAGATGGGGGCATCTTATCACCCCTTGTCCTTTCATGCCTGACTGTTGAGCGCTGAGACCATCTGCCAGGACACACAGTTGTGGTTTTCATTAACCTGCTCTCTAGCACGGAGAAGGGAGCCAGGGAGAAATCCCTTACTGGGCACCTGGAACAGCCAGACTTCCTCTAGCTAGGAAGAATGACAGCCAGAAGGGGTTCATCCATTGTTTTAGTCAAATACTTGAGGTCTCCTTACAGGTCCTAGAGAGGCAGCAAGCTGCATGGTGGCTTTCAGGCCCATCACAGGGTCCTGAGCCATTTTGTACCCACAGTAACAACACAGTGTCCTAGCCCTTAGGAGAGCCGACAACTACACCAACTTCCACTGAGTCTTACCACTGTTTCTGGGTTCTCTGAAGTTCATGCATCTTGATCATATTTTCTCCTTGCTTTCAAGGGATCAAAAGGCTGGAAACCAAGTTTAGGTCAAATAGCCCTCAGGTTTACAATGCCACATTGAAGAAAGCTGAGTGACTTTCCTCAGACTTTAAAGAGATGAAACCAGGATGGCCTGAACTCCCAGGATAGACTCAGGGAACCACAGCCTCTCAGAGCTGCACTTGAAGCCAGCAGCAGCTCCGAGTTCTCATCCATCACCGCGAATCATACAGCAGAAACAACTTGAATGTGTGGTTTGTTCTTATCATAGTCACAGAAAAAAAAAAAAACTGGAACTCAGGATCAATTTCCATAAAGCTTCCCTTTTGCCTGAAAAAGAAAACTTCCATGTTTGGACTATTTTGTTCACGTTTGTTTTGGAAACAAGTGGAGGAGAATTGTCCCCCCATTGAGTAGCACTCCGACAATCCTCTGGCTAGGCGCTGCCTCCTAGGCAAGCACTCCATACGGGTACTGCTTTGAGTCCTGGCTGCCTCACTTCCAATCAAGTTCCCTGTTAAAGTACTTAGGAAAGCGATGGAACACGGCATAAGAGTTTGGGCCCCTGCAACTCACACGGGAGACCCACCCTTGCCAAGCTTCTGGACTGGTGAACACACAGAGGTGCTGGAAGGGCAGTACCCCGAGAGAAGGCAGGGAAGTCCCAGCCACCTCCATCCCTGGCCCCCTGTACCCAGTCACCCAGCCTTGATAAGACCTTTTATAATCAATCAGCAGGTACCAGCAGATCATGTATATCTGCGAGTTCTGTGCGCTTTATCAGCTCTGAAGGAGTGGTGACAACTGCCCATTGGAGGATAAGTCGGACAGAAGCAGGGCCAGTCTGGGAGCCAGGACTGGTAAACTGGCACCAGAAAGGGGAACAGGGGTCCTTCTTGGCCTGAGCCCTTGACTTGCACCACTAACTACACGCTGTCAGTGCCCGAGCTGAATTCAGATTCAGTTCTAGACTCTCAGTTGGTGCCTGGAGACATGGAGCGCTAACTGCTGGTAGAGATAAGACCCACACCTGGACGTCAGAGCACTGGGAGTGGGAAAGACGACTTCCTACTTCCTGTGTGAGATGATTATTTCTCTATCCACGTATCCTCTCAATAAATAAATTTTAAAGTATTTCTAAATCTGAGACTACCATTTCTCCGACTTGACAGAACACATTATTCATAGATCACAGCCAAATTATAAGTTGTAGTATCATCATTTGATGGGAAAGGGAAGAAATTTCCAGCGTGATGAGGTTAGTTCCTTGGAAAGAACAGAACAGATACTATGTTTGCACACTCACATCGCACTGGCTACTCCTGCCATCTGCATCAAGCCAGAGAGAAAAATCAGTGAAGCGAAATTTAATCTCTAAAATTGTATTGGACCCAGAAGATGCCTGTATTCCCTAGAAAGACTGTGCTGGAAAACTCGGCATCAGGTCTGGGCCATTATTAAAAAATACTAGCAGTGGGGCAAGTTTCTGTCTCAAGGTCAGGAAACAGACTGATGAGTTTGATCTGTAGGGCAGTCAAGGCACCACGATCACACACACACACACACACACACACACACACACCATGATGTCACACACACCCCATGATGTCACACACACCCCATGATGTCACACACACCATGATGTCACACACACCATGATGTCACACACACCCCATGATGTCACACACACACACAGAAAACCCTTCCCATAAAGCATCTACCACTGACACTCTAGCTCACAGGGAACTCTCTGACTCCCTGATTAAATGTTGTCTTCTAGTTTAGCTCCAAGGCAAGGAGTGCCAAAAGCAAGCAGTTTCTATAAAGATGTTTACTTTTGTGACAAGGGCTGGCAATGTGGTATAGTAGGCTAAGCCTCCACCTGCACTGCTGGCATCCCATCTGGACACTGCTTCTGTCCCAGCTGCTTCGCTTCTGATCCAGCTCTGTGTCATGGCCTGGGAAGGCAAGTGCTTGGGCTCCTGCTCCCATGTGGGGACCAAGAAGCAACTCCTGGCTCCTAGCTTTGGGACAGCTCAAATTCGGCTGCTGGGCCCGTTCGAGGAGTGAAACAGTAGATGGAAAATTACTCTCAGTGTCTCCTCTTTGTAACTCTGCCTCTACAAAAATAAAATCTTTATGATAATCTCCCACCCTCAGTATCTCACTGATGAGATGTTTTCCGTGATCCTAGCAGCCCTTGTTTCAAAAGAAGCCCATCAGCAAAATTATGCTTCAATGTTATAAAATGCTAAATACTATAATGAAAATAGACACGAGACAGCTGAATAATAATCTATAACCTTTCTAAGGTGTATAGAACCTAGTTGTATATAAACTAAAATTGAAATGTCAATGAAGAAGTCACAGAATGTAGTTAAGAACTTGCATTTTTTTTCTTTTAACATATTGGTTATTCAATACTATGTCAATTAATTCCATAACGTTATAAATTGTTGCTGATGTTATGTTGGGGTTTTTAATTGATCGGGATGATACTCTGCGGCTCTATCTTCAGACCAGGGATGGTCTCCCCAAGAAGCCGTTGAACTAATCTGGACAATAAGATGCTGGACTCTATGCTTAGTAGATGCTTGCAATGAAAGAATCTCAACTGAACTTGAACTGTGCTAATGCAACAAGGTGGAGGAATTCACCATGGTGGGGGCGGGGTTTACGGAGGGGAGGGGGAATCCTAGTGCCTATAAAACTGTGTCACATAATGCAATGTAATTAATAATAAAAAAAATGAAATAAAAAAAAAAAGCCCAGCTGGTGCCAATGACCACAGCCCTTCCTCAGCAGAGGCCCAGGTACGCAAGATGGGAGCTAGTGATCAGGAGTCATCGGTGGGTGACTCAACAAAAGGGAATGGATTCCACCTCCCAACCTGCAAACCTGGAGACTGGGTCAACAGCCATGGCCTCTTGGAAGATGGGTGCTTTTAATGCAGCATTGGCGTGTGTTCAGTACAAAGTTCATGCTTTCTCCTGCTTGCTCCCCCAGGGGTGAGCTCTGCACCGCACATGCCAGCTCTGCAGTCAGGATGGGGGCCACCCAGCCAAGAAACAACTGCCTCCTTCATATGAGGAAAAAATGCATTCCGATCTTGCCTGTGAAAATGCTCTATGTCCCAGCCTGTCTTAGAATTCTGCACTTCCTGAGCAGCTTGTTCATGCTTTGCGTCTTTCCTGAATGCCCTGGAGACAGCTTTTTTAAAAAAAAGTGTCAAAATTGTACTTTAAAAATAAAGAAAAACTTGGGTCCTAGCGGCTAAAGTCCTCACCTTGAACGCGCCAGGATCCCATATGGGCGCCAGTTCTAATCCCGGCAGCTCCACTTCCCATCCAGTTCCCTGCTTGTGGCCTGGAAAAGTAGTTGAGGATGGCCCAAAGCTTTGGGACCCTGCATCCATGTGGCAAACCTGGAAGAGGTTCCTGGTTCCCAGTTTCTGGCTTCGGACTGGCACAGTACCGGCCATTGCGGTCACTTGGGAAGTGAATCATGGGACAGAAGATCTTCCTCTCTGTCTCTCCTCCTCTCTGTATATCTGACTTTGTAATAAAAATAAATAAATATTAAAAAAAATAAAAATAAAGAAAAGCTAGTGGAAGACTGCCTTGGAGAGAACCTGCAAGAACCTCGCAAAATTCCTCTGAGCATCCTGAAACAGCCCGGCTCTGCTGGTGGCTGAGGCAACGGTTATTGTCAGCCCCATAGAGGGGTCCAAATGACAGCTTACAGGACATGATGGAAGCTGCTTGAAGAGTGGTTGGCGCTGACAGCAATGTGCCTCTTTCAGAAGTAGGGGATCTCTAAATAGCCCTTAATAATGCTCCTGCCCCAGCGGGGATGAAAGCGCCAGAGGATGAGTTGGCCCCTGTCCGCACAGCAGGACAGTCTGTGCGGGTTTGCACTGCCTTGGCCAGCAGGTGACTGCTCCCAGCGTGGCTCCAGCCTTTCAACTTTCTCATTAAAGAAGCCATTTTTCACCAAGACATCTACAAGGGCAGAGGACAAGCAGGTCGATTCTTCCAAGTTGCCAAGGGAACGATGCGTTGCAGAGCGCAGGCACGCGGAACAGTCGGCAGGCACGCAGCAGCTGTCTGCGGGGGCGCAGATGCGCCTGTCTAGGCAGGTGTGCTCAGGCGTGGCTCCTCCAGACCCCACCCCTTGGGCACAAGGGCGAGCCAGGGATGTTTCAAATCTGTGGGACAGGAATGGGGGTCCTCCAAGGGGGGGGGCGGCGTGGGAGGCGCTCCTGCGGCAGGTGCACCCCAGACAGAGCTTCACCCCCCCCACACACACACACACACTAAATTCCTTAATTACAGGTCACCGAGTGAGCACTCCTTTGAAGTGAAGAGCTTTCTAGTTGTTCCCGCAGCGGATACAATTTGGCTGAGATATCAAATGCAGATAGTAAAAATTTAATTAACAAAGCCAAGCCTTTATCTGCAGTTTTTAGAACTGTGGCCAACAGTTCTCTTCCATCTCATGAACTGGTGAGAAGAAAGCAGTGCCTTGTAGTGCATAAAAGGGACTTTTCCCCCCCATGATCGCCCTCCTGATAAGGCTTGGGTCCCTGGGAGGGAACCCCCACCACAGAGTTGCCGAATTAACCCTTCACCTTCAGAGCTCAGCATGGTTCTGCAGCAAACCAGAACCATGGAGAACGCAGCCAGACAACAACCCCTAGACCAGCAACATAATCAACCCAGGCATCCACAGGGGACTCAACCTCGCCAATGATGTAAAGACAAATAGTAATTATAGACGGCCAGCAGCCAATAGAATCTGGGATATAGAAGGGTTAAGCATAACTTGACTCCAGACCAGACAAAATTCTTGTAAGGAAAGAAAGAGGACATGATGTCAAACAGTACATTATTAATGTGGAATTGAGATACTAGAAGCCAAAGATCTGGGCCCATGTGATCGACACACACCTGCCTTGACTGCAACTGATCAAGGTGCCATCATGGAGTGTGGTTTTCAAGTGGCTTTTTTTTATAATACAGTTCCATAGGCTCTGGGATTCCCTTAGTCCCTCCCCAAGCCCTCCTCCCCATATTGATTTCCTCCATATTACTATAATAGTATAGTTCATAAACAGTCATAATTCCATCATTGTGGGGATGGACCATGCAGAGAGTCCAGGATCCTATTGTCAAGATAAATTTAACAGTTTCATTGGGAGTCCATCTTTGATCTGAAAGTAGAGATGACAGAGTATCCTCATATCTAGATATGATAGTCTTCAATAAACAGTTACTATACATCCCCTTAAATGAAAAGCCACGATACAAAATCAACAACCGGAAGAAAAATGGAAATTTACGTCAACATGAAGTTAAATAACATGCTACTGAATGACTAACGTGTTAGAAAGTGCAAGTTCTTAACCGAGTCCTGTAACTACCTCATTGACATCTCAATTTGAGTTTAACGGCTGTAAACCTGAAAATGGTTGCACAGGTGGCTTTTTGTCTCTGCTGTTGGTCTGGCTTTTGGGTTCCAACTTTCTAACAGATGACAGCAAGAGCTAACCGAGTTCTGGAAGGCAAACACTGGATCTTTGTGTGTTTTGGGATTCGTTAGATCAGAACTAGATGTGACGGAAAGAATGAAGTGCCTCCAAGGGTTAAGCCTTCTCCATCATTGCCGGCACACCTTGTCAGCACACTGCTTAGAGCCAGGGCTGCTCTGCTTCGAATCCAGCTCCCTGCTGATGGACCTGGGAAACAACACAGGATAGTTGCCGGTAGCTGGGGAGTGTAGCTGATGAAAGAACTCTGTGTGTATGTGTGTTTCAAATAATAATGATAAAGATGGCTACTTGGAACATGAAGGCTTCAAAGAGGGGTGAGTACAAGAAATAGAAGTTTTTATTATTATTATAAAATCATATATAGTGAGGAGGAGAGACAGAGAGGAAGATCTTCTGTCCAATGATTCACTCCCCAAGTGGCCATAACAGCCAGAGCTGGGCTAATCTGAAGCCAGGAACCAGGAGCTTCTTCCAGGTCTCCCACGTGGGCACAGGGTCCCAAGGCTTTCCCAGACCACAAGCAGAGACCCAGATGGAAATTGGGGCCACCAGGTTCAAAGCTGGTTCCCATATGGGATCCTGGCCAGTGCAAGATGAGGACTTTAGCGGCAAAGCTACCATGCCAGGCCAACAGGGTTCATTTCTAAAGCCCAGGTCTATAAGCACTCAAGGCAAGAATGAAGGCAGCCAAGGAGAAAGGTTCCTACCTTTCCTTCCAATTTGGCCTCCCCTCCCTCTTTTTTCCTGTTCCCCAGGCAATGCGCATAGCTGGAAGGTTCTAACTGTTCCTGCTGCCTGGGCCAGCTGTGTTGCTGCGTTGGTCCTATGACCTGGACCAGGATAGGCAGGGGAAGGGGTGGAGGCTCCTGATACCTGAATTGTGAAAGCAAAGCAGACCTGCTCATCCAGAAGCAGCATGGTGAAGTGTGTGGCTCTCCTCCCCCGGTTGCAGCCTACAAGGAACCAAGAATGTGAGATTCAGAGAGCAAAAGCCTGAGTTCTACAAACCAGAATGTCCTCAACATGAAGGGAGAAAACTTGCTGCCCCATAGGTCACTCAGGCATTCACAGTGGAAAGTAGGGAGAAGGAAGAGCAAGGCAAGGGACCAAGGGTGTTCTACCTGTATCTGGTCTTGGGAAATGGGGCAGCTGTATCTGCTGTTGGGGCAGCTCCCAGCACTGCAGGGCCATTGCATGCACCTTGTCCTTTGCAGCAATGTGCTGGCTACCTGAGAACACCATGCTGCAGCCACCAGATGGACCTGGCCGGGAAAAGACCAGAAGCAGATGGGCAAAGGATTCTTTTCCTAGCTCCATCCTGCCATCCAATGCCTTGTGCAAACACCAAATCCCCCAATGCAACGCCCCATTTCTTTTTTTTTCTTTTTTTTTCTTAAGTTTCTTTTTTTATTATTATATTTCTGATAATCTTTACATAGTTAATTAGGGTAAAAAGGTTCAAGGGCTATAGAAAAGTGGATAAGACTATTATTTCCTTATTGTTTCCTTCATGTTTAAAGGGGGGTATTAAGGGAGAAGGCCCATCCAGTTTCTCACCCTCCCCAGGACCCGGATATAGGGTATGCTCTGAGGTTCTTGCTCAAGTGGTTTGGATATTTCAACAGTTATGAATCACTACCAATCTTGCCACTCCAAGCACTATGAGGTCTTTGAAGAATCCACTGATTGACATAGTCCATCACAGAGTCTCCGTTTGCCCCATATTTCGCTGCCAACATAAAGCTAAGATGGTTGATTGACCTGTTCTGTCTTCTCTCTTTTCTTGGTTAGGGTTCTGAGTCCAGCATTTCGATTGGGGAGATCTCCAAAGAAACTTTGTCTGAGGTGTTCTCAGACCAGATTCTTGTATGTACTAGCAGGTACAGGGCCCAGCACAGTCCATTGCCCTGATCAGCTGGTGGTTGTGATTGCTGGGTTGGTTCTCTTTTCAGCCCTGACTTACATTGGAACCAATGGGTGTTGCAGTCCAGCCTGGTTCTGCCCAGCACATACTCGGCCCTCACATAAACCAGTGGGAGCTGCAGCCTAGTTGGCACGACCCACAATAACCCCCACCAGGCCCGCCTCCTACCTTGGTAGGCCAGTATGTGTAGCAGTAGTCCAGTCTGTCCCACACCTCATTCTACCCCAGCCCCTGTCCTAGTTTTCATGCCCTCCCATGGAAGTGGTAACCAAAGAGGGAGAAGCCCACTCTTTCCCTCCCAGGCCTCTCCCACTCCCGGATTATGCACCCTCCAGGTAGTTCCGTGGTTTAACTAGACAGACCTAGCCCTCAGTGCCAGCTTCTGCCAGCTAATGCTGCAGCTAAGCCCAAACAACCCTCACCCACTCTAATTTTGTTTGCGCCAGTAGGAATAATCAGCCCAGCCTGGCCTTTCCCTGATCTAGTCCACACAAGGCCCACAGGTGTTGTAGGCCCACAGGTGCTTAGTCTGGTCTGCCCCCATCCCAGCTCTCCAGTGGGAGTAGCTGTCCAGCAAGTGGACCCTCCCTTATTCCCCTGCCGGCTCTGCCCCCTCCCTTCCTGGTTCTCACGTGTGCTGGTTGGGCACTGCGATCACATCCGGTACAGGCAACCTCACCTCGGCATTCCGTATTGTGCACTAGTTTTTGTTGCGACTGAACCTGGCTCGACCCACACTGTTCTGGTGCTTGGATTTGCCAGATTCAGCCTGGTCTTCCCCAACCCATGCCAAATGTATGCCAGTGGGTAACTTTCCATGGCCGGTTCTAGGCTGTTTCTTATCATGTTTCTTGCGCTTACCTGCAGGGTCTGTGTCCCTGCCAGAGGAGTTGCTCAGGCTCCTCCATCAGAACCTCTCCCACTGCCAGATTTTGCGCATACCAGTGGGTCCATGAGCCAGCCCTACTCAGTTCACCTCCTGTCCTAGGAGGAACAGTCAACGCCCACAAATATGGTCCAAGTTTCTTTTGACAACCAGGGCTACTTACCATTATCATGATTCACTTTTAGGGGGGGCCATCTTATTGTAAAAGCAAAAGCTCATGCCTGTGATACTATCAGGATGGTACAAGGTATTGGAGGAACTTTGAGAAGAAGAGCATCAAGGATAATCCATCACTTGGTTTTTTTTTTCTTTTTTTTTAAAAAAGATTTATTTTTATTTTTTTTTTTTTATTGGAAAGGCAGATATACAGAGAGGAGAGACAGAGAGGAAGATCTTCCGCCCGATGATTCACTCCCTAAGTGAGCAGCGCAATGGCCGATGCTGTGCCGATCCAAAGCCAGGAGACTCTTCCGGGTCTCCCACGTGGGTGCACGTTCCCAAAGCTTTAGGCCGTCCTCGACTGCTTTCCTGGGCCACAGGCAGGGAGCTGGAAGGGAAGCGTGGCCGCCGGGATAGAACCAGCGCCCACATGGGATCCCGGGCGTGCAAGGCGAGGATCTTAACCACTTGCGCCACCGCGCCGGGCCCAACACTTGGGTTTTTTAAAATGTCTTCCCCCAGAGGTTAAAAGAGAAAGAATTTTTAAGGACTTCAAAAAAGAAAAAAAAGGCAGCATTGTGTGCCTTGATTTATTTTTCCAATTCACTGGGTCTGCAATGTATTAAATACGAGAGGCTCCTCTTTTTAGGTCTGTTTTTAGTAAGTGTACCTTGCTAATTCATTTGCACTTGTTTACCCAACGTGAGAGAAGCGGGGAAGAACCAGGAATGCGGTGTTCTTGAGCTGCACCCAGCTAAGCACATGCTCACGAAGGTGCTAGACGAGTGTGAAGCTGGCTTTTAGCCTGCAAACCCTGAGGGGAGATGCGCAAGATGTTAGGTATCCCTGGATTCATGTTACAGATGACTCAGTGGTGAGTAGCATTAGTACTTAACAGTCATTTTCTGTGTGCCAGGCAGCTTGCTAAGTTGTTGATGAAGCTGTACAACAAATCTTCAAGGTAGGCACCTGAATGTCCCCGTTCTCCAGGCGCAACAGTCAGCAAAGATGAGATTTGAGCCCAGCTGGCTCCAAAGCTCGGTTCTCACTCAATCCCATACTGCCACCATGTTTCAGGAAAGTCTTCAGTTAGTCAATGTACGTAGCATGTACGTAACCTCCATGGTTCTCATTGGTTTGCTCTAAATTGATGGTTTGATGTCATACAGGTAGACTCTTCTTCTTGCCTGCTCCCGATGAGGGCATCAACTTACTGTCTCCTTCAGGAGAACTAAGGAGCTTGAAGTCTTCCAACACGAAGAAATCATCATCAGGAGATGGAAGTGAGTGCTGCTTGTCCTGGCTTGCTCATGGCATTACTGTAAATGAGAATTGGGTTATCACACCGCGTCACATAAATCTCTACAATTAAAAAGGAAAACTGAACCCAAGAAGACCAAGATACGAAGAAAATGTTATGGCATCTGGTGGGGAGTGTGATCCTGTCCTGGAATTATCAAGGAAATTTCTCAAGAGCTTGGTATTGAAACATAAATCCCAAGTAGGTTTCAAATGGAGATGAGCCAATCTAATAACACCTTTATATGCCCCTACAATATCTGGGCAGAAAAGACTCCTGGGTGGGGGGTTAGAGGAGCCAGCCCGTGAGAACACTGCTAGCATGCCATCCCATGCAGCAGCTGGTATGTGCCTGGCATCTATACCACACACTGGGGCAACTCTTCTGAAGTGACATCCCATTTGCCACTCCAGAATTCCTACATTTCCATCATTTCCCTATTTAGCAGATGAGGAAGCTAGGACCTTTCAAGGTAGGTAAATTATTCATGCTCACACCACGATTAGATGGTGGAGATGGAAGAGAGCCATCTCTGATGCTGGGATGTATCCTGCAGCTCTTGGCTATGTTTGCTTTGAAGGCTCTACTGCAGTGATCACATTGAGTCTAAAAGAAGACTCATGAGAGGTGTTCAATGGAAACCAAGAAGAAGGTTGCATTGTGAGCAGTGGAGACGTAAAGAAGCCCACAGGTGCTTTACTCACAAGAATAAACTATTATTTTCCTTGTTTCCGCCACAAGATGCTCATCCGCTCAATAATGCCTATGCCAAGGACTTGGCTGGAGATGCGAGTGTGTGTGTGTGTGTGTGTGTGTGTGTGTGTGTGTGTGTGTGTGTGACCCAGCTGGGAGGCTGGTGGCACACACAGCCATATCCATACTGGGCTGGCCTGCAGTACTAGCATTCCATGTGCAATACTGACTTGATGGCTATTTCGCGGCATTTCCTCTCTGGAAGACAAATGTAAACTAAGTGAACTGTGACCTCAGGACACTTATTAGTAGCAAGTAGAGGTGAAAACGCTACAAGAGAATCTCACTTTGGTCCACAACCTGCTTTCTGTTTGGCTACAATACAAAGACGGAACCAGGTTTGGCACCTGCCGGCCAAGTAGTCACTCCACCTCGTGCAATGTCTCAGGATCAGTCATACTCTAGAGGCTCCCAGGCGTCCTCTTCAGTTTCTGCTCCTGCAGTCCCCACATGAATTCTCTGGCCCTTCGGAGCATCTTCCCTTCCCTCAGTTCTTTAAGCTACCCTCAGAAGTGACTCAAAAAGAATGACCTTGGGGGCAGGGCCAGGTCTCAAAGTCAAGATCCCCAAAGTCCAGCTTCAACACCGTTCAGAAGCAGCCAGCATGATCCTGGGGAAATTACCCATATAAAAACCTGCTTGAAGGCCAGTAGTGGCTGCCAGAACACTGGGAACTTGCCTGTCCAAGAGAACGGGAAACGAATTAAGAGGAGCCATGGATCTGGGGGGCCACTCTTTCCCCCAGGACAGGTGCTAGTTTCAAATGCCATGGCAGTGGCCAAAACATTAGCCAAGCTTTCAGCAAACATTTGATGCCGGCAGGGGCAGAATCTGGAGTCCAAGAAAGCTAAGGAAAGAGGAGAGGTAAAATTTCCCACACTTTTGGCAAATGGGATAACCAAAAATGGACCCGCTGTCCTAGGTTGGAAGCCCAGCCTCAGCCATTGAGCTATCTCAATCCTAGCCTGGATTAAATATTTCCCAACAAGTACAGTCATGCACTAGCAAACTTTCAGTCAATAGCAGACAATGAATGTGAAGGTGAACCTGTAAGATCACAACAGAGCTAGAACATTCCTGTTGTCCAGGACCACCTAGTGTCATAGCACAATGCACTCCTCACTTGATGTGATGTTCTGTGTTGGACATATAAACATCTGGCAATACAATTATGTAAGCCATACACATTTTGCATAATGCTTCATAATGGTAATGAATAACTTAATGATTTATATATTTACTATAACATATTTTCATCCCCTTTTTAGGATGCACTCCTACTTAGCTTGCTGCTCTACTTCCAATCCAGCTCCCAGGTAATGTACAGTGCGTGATGGCCCTAGTACCTGGATCCTGTCACCCACATGGGAGACTTAGCTGCAGTTCCTAGTTTCTGGCCTGAG
The DNA here is from genome assembly GCF_017591425.1 of Ochotona curzoniae. NCBI lineage: Eukaryota > Metazoa > Chordata > Mammalia > Lagomorpha > Ochotonidae > Ochotona > Ochotona curzoniae. Next base: position 1,370,597 of record NW_024465746.1, read on the forward strand.
CCTGGCCCAGTCAAAGCCATTTCGGGAGTAAACCAGCAAATGAACAGTCTCCCCACCTCTGAAACAGATAAATCTTTTTGAAACGTTCCCTGTAAAAGAACTTCAGCAGATCTTCAGGCAGGAGATACTCTCAGAGAAGACATACAGACATTCCATTTAAAAGGACATCCAAATGATTGTTAGGCTTATTTTTTAAAAGGCTCTTAATTTTCTTAGTCACCTTGGAAATCTACATTAAGCCACAATGGATGCAGGTGCACACCACACATACTGTATTAAATTTACAGGCTGACAATACCAAGTGTTCAAAAGGACGTGGCACAAATGGAGCTCCCCACCTGCTGAGTGAGTGTACTTACTGGTGCATACTCTTTGAAAGTTGTTTGATAGCATGTTCCCCAAGTAAACAAATACATACGCTGGACCAAGCAACTGCCCTTCTATGTACACAGCCAACAGGAATGTGTGCATGTGTGCCATAGACATGTCCATAGGCAACAATCAAAATGCCCAGAAACTTCAGCATGGGTAACATGGTGTCTAGCAATACAATAGTGTCCATATATCCACACAACAGATCTCAAAATGAAAATAATGAAGTGGAAATGAAGACATTTCCACAACAGGCAGCAACCCTGCCAAGCTGAGCAACAGCAAATTAGCAACATCACACAAATGCCATGCTGCATGAACAACCCAGATGCAAAAGAACACATTCTGGGTGGTTTTATGGAGAGCATATTTACAGTGTTTGTATCATTCTATAAACTAGTCTATGGTGGTACAAGACAAGATAGTGGCTACCTTGTGTGAAGGGCATAACGACTGAAAGAGGACTCCAGGGGGCTTCTGGAATGTTCTGTTTCTTGATCCAAGAGTTGTTTACATTTTGCATGAAGACATTTAGCTGTACACATGTCAGCTGGGCACGTTTCTCTATAGATACTGTTGGCAAAAGTTGTTTTAATAAGTCTAACAGGATACTGCAAGGGACAGACTCTCTGGAGTCTTTCTCACAATGGATGAAAAAGAAATTCATGGCATGAGACATAACTGGCCTGTCTGTTGTAATGTACCAAGTTGGAGTGCCTGGGTTAAGTCCCAGCCTCTACCTCTGATTCCATTTTCTGATAATATATCCTGGGACGCATCGGGCAATAACTCAAGTGCCTGGCTTTATGCCACCATGTTGGGGGCCTGGATTCAGCTCTGGTTGTTTGCAGGCATTTGGGAATATAAGCAGTAGATGGAAGCTCTCTCTCTTCTCTCACTCTCTTTTTCTCTCTCTCTCTCCCTCCTTCTTTTCCTCTCTCTCTCATGCTCTTTCTTTTCAAATAAACAAGTAACCTTTTTTTTTACAAATTCCACTCAAAGTGAGTACTTGGCCACAAGGTTAGGATGCCACTTGGAATGCCCACATTTCCATCTTCCAATTCTGCTTCCAATTATGGTTTCCTGCGGATGCACATCCTGGGGAACCAAAGGCAGTAATTCGAGTGCTTCGGTCCCTGCCACCAATGTGCGAGACCTAGGCTGAGGTTCCACAATCTAGAATAGAGCCTCTACAATCTATAATAGAGCCTCTGGTTCTATTACAGGCAAATGGGATGTGAACTAGAGGTTGAGAGTGGTGTGTGTGTGTGTGTGTGTGTGTGTGTGTGTGTGTGTGTGTACAAATGCATTAGAGAGAGAGCAAGCACACCACACTTGGGGCACTTGCCCAACTCCTTTTCTTGGTGGCATTCCTGATGAACCCATTTTTCTGTAGCCAACACCCAGGCTACACAGTATTCTAGGGGAGCAAAGTCATCCCAGGCTGAAGGCAGTTCAGCAGGTAATGGCAAAAGTCCCAGGGCTTTAGGGAGTAGCCCCACCTGCTTGTATTGCAAAATCAGCTTCTAATAAATGAAGTGCTAGCTGGATTAAATGGCAACAGACACAGATTAGAAAGACATAACAAGATGGGTGGGTATACCTGTTGGCGTGTTGCTCCATTCCCATTACTTTTTGGCATCTGTTTCCAGATCACAGAGATGAACTTCACCGTAATTTGTTTTGGATCTCTGACTGCCCTGTATGTGGTGCTTGGAATGGGAGATCATGGGGTCCCCTGAAACCAGATGGGCTGATATCCAGCTTGGGGGCTGAGGTGCTGAGGCCACAGGTGCCCCACATGCCTCCTCAACATCTTGTACTTTTCACTTTTGCAGCTCCAGCAAGCCGCCTCGTGATGAGCAGGAAGCAGCAGACCAGCGCCCCCACCCGTAGGCAAAGGAGTCAGGATCCTCAGTCATATGGACCCTGGCCCTTGGTTTTGGTAGCAGAACTGGTTGGAGTGAAATGACTCTCCCTAATCAAGAGAGGTAGGAAGTTTATGAAGGAGGCAGCAAAAGGCAAAACTGAGAGAGAGAGAGAGAGAGAGAGAGAGAGAGAGAGAGAGAGTATGCTAAACCCCATATGGAACACTTAGCCTTAGCTGGCAAAGGCAGCAAAACTTAAAACTCTGCTGGTTCATTCATTCCAGTGTAGTGAGTACTTGGCACCATCTTTTGCGGGATCTACAGATCTGTGGGGGGAAAAAAAAGTCTGTTTCACACGGTGCCCTGTATCAGCTGGGTCTGGGTATAAGGAGTCTGGGCTGAGTTGATGAGGAGATAAAGAAACAGCCTTGAGGAGGGCCTTTGGCCAAGAGGTTAATGTGCCCACAACCCACAGAGGAGCATCTGGGCCCAATTCCTGCTCCAGCTCTCTGCTAATGTAACCAGGGAGGCAGCAACATGGGTTCCTGCGATTGGGCTCCTGTCTCCTACACGGAGTTTCTGGTGTCCAACTTCCATCCAGGGACTGTTGCAAAGGAGCAGACCAATGAATGGAAGCGTCTCTGTCTGTCTCTCTCTCGTTCTCTCTCTCTCCTACCCTCCTTCACTGTCTCCCTTCTTTTCTTCCTCCCTTCCTCCACCACCCCCCAAATAAAAAAATAATGGAATAAAAAGAAATAGTCTCACAGGCAGGGTATAGAAAGAGAACTCTAACACAGCAGGACTGAGCCATAGCAAAGAGAGACCTGCAGGGCACCTGCACTGGCAGAGCAGGCGTTAAGATGTTAAGAGCTACCCGGGCCATTGTGCAAAGCCACGGAACCTTATACAGGCTGTGGCCAGATTCAGCGAGAAAACAGATGAAACATCTCCACAGTGGCTGACACCCGGCCAATGAAAAGGAACAGCCTCCCTGGAATAGCCTCCTTTCTTTTCCCTCCTTGTTGTTAAGTCCCAAATGGTTGCAGAACCATCATTCCTCCTTCGCCGGTGGGCAAGGCCCCATCTCCTTAGCTGGCCCCCATCCTTGATGCCTTGGTGGAAGCCTGCGAGGGTCTGTCTTCTGTATCCATACCCAGACAAATTCCACCTTCCCTGCTTCATCTAAGGCCCTACAACCAAAAGAGATTTGGCTGTGAGGTGTGCTTACAGAACTGATATTGTCCCAGGGTACTGGAGCAAGAAGAGGGTGCAGTACCAGAACAGGATGTACAATCAGGCAGCAGGCAAGAGAGACGCTGTCCTTGCCAACACAGCATCCTCAAGCCTTAAAGATTCAGAGGCTCTTATTCCTACCATCACTTCTATTTCAACAGAGTTCACCCAAGCATGGTCATTCTGGTTTTATACTTTCCAGGATGGAGACTTGAAACCAGCTCTGTTCCCTAGATCAGTACTTTATTAGGTTGGAATCTGCAGATGAAAGCCCTTGGTGAGACTGTGCTGTTGCCTGCCAGGAAACCTGTGAAAGTGATTTTCATCTCTGCTTAGAAGTCAAATATTTATGTCTTTAATAAGCATGGTGACTGGGACATGATTGTGCTTACAAAAGCAGCCCCCACAAACTCATGTGTGTGCAATGAGTAAATGAAGGGACCGGGCCTTGTAAGCATCAGTCTGTGCTCTCTCTGCCAGCCAAGGACACCAGGGCAACAGTGTGTGTGACCGTCAACCACAGAGCAGTGATGTGAGACCTCTTTCCCAGGCCAGCAGGTCTTAGGACACACGTTCTTCCAGTGTCCTGAGATAGTTGTGGCTGTTCCAGACTGGCTGGTAGCACAATCTCCAGGGACCTGAGCCACTGCATCTCAGGCAGGGGACCAGGGGAATGTCAAGCACAGAGCTGCTGGCATGAGGCACTCCAGTGGTCAGGTGTCTTGCAGAATGTCCCAATCCTTTCTCTGCTGTTCCGATTATCACTCAGCTCAAACACGAACATCCAGACATGATGGCTCAGCTGAGAGGCTGGGCTAAAACAGCCATCTGACCATAACCACTAAACCACTCCACTTAGAGAGCTCACGTTACAGGGACCATGAAATATGAGTAAACCCTGAAGAACCCAGGACACTCTCCCCAGCCAGTATCCCATCTTTCCAACAGAGGTTACAGCAATATGAACGAAAACGTGAGCTGGCATCAGAAACCATGATAGGACCAAATGCCATTAGCCCCAGCTTTGCAGTCCACAGCTGGGGAACACGGAAGGCTCAGGACAGAGGGCGGCCAGGGTATCAGAGGTGTTGAAAGACAGATTGTGCTGCATGGAATGGCAAACAAACACAGTTTATTTATTAAAGAGTACATAGATGTCTGAAATTCTACAGGAGGTGGCAAAACCACAAAGCACTTCAGCGAGCATTTTTGGCGTCCGCCGTGTGCTCCCAATGCGAGCAGGCATAGGGTCTCTGAAAGTGTCCTGAGTAAACACGATCCATCACTCCAGTTCCTCATTTAGAGGTGATGTTGGCCTTTGGCCAGAGCCAGATATTAAACTGTGACTTCATCGGCAACTGGGTGGAATGAAGGCGATACGTGCTAAACCCAGGCCAACGCATACTCACTCCCTGATCGTCAGAGCGATCCTCCTGTAAGTGGGTCTTTACTTGACATTGGAATAGCAATGGTCAGTGTTGCACACACATAGGGGAACTGGTGTGCAGAATTCTGATTGAAAATGTTCAGTCTCACCATGTAAGACATTACTAAAATATTCTCAAACCTTACTTAAGTCCTAAACTGTGGCCCAGACTGAAGCACCAATTAAACTCCCAACTTCTCTTCTTCCAATCCAGCTCCCAGAGGGCAGGTAGTAACAGCTCAAGTGCTTGGGCACCTGTCTTCCACAGTGGAGACCCAAAGGGAATTCCTGATGCTGGCTTTGGCCTGGCCCAGTGCTGGCTAGGTCAAGCATGTGTAGGATGAACCAATGAACAGGAAATCAATTGCTTGCTCTCCCATTCTTTCTCTGCCTTTCAAGGAGATGAAAATAAACATTAAAAAAAAAAAGCTAGCCTCCATTCTACTCTCTAGTTCATTGAGCTTGATTCCATGACATGACGTATGCGAGTTCACACAACATTTGTTTTTCTATACCTGTCTTCTTTCACTTAGCATTACATCTAAATGAATTTCACTCTTTTGGAAGGTTGGATAGTGCTTCATTCCTTGACCCATTCATGCGTACGTGGGTGCTTACTGCTTCCAGACGTCTTGTGACCCGGAGTTGAAATGACCATAACAATGTATAGAAATGGATATCTCTTCAAGATTCTTTCAATTCCTGAAAGTGGAATTGCTGAATCACATGCTAATTCTGGATTTTTGGAGGAAGCTCTACACTGTTTTCCATAAGAACTGTTCTACTTTGCATCTCCAACTATAATAAACAAGTGTCACTCCCTCCTCTCCACATCCTCCCTGACTATGATTGGTCTTTGTCTTTCGAGAATAACAACCTGCTGGAAGGGAGTTACAGTGTGATCTTGGATTGTGGTTCTCTGATGACTAGCTATAGTACCTGTGGCTAGTTGTGTATCTTTGTTCATTTTTGCATAGAGTCACTTGACTATTTCAATCAGGTTGGTTTTTTTTTTCCTATTACTGAGTTGCATTCTTTATATATTTTGCAAATTTTAACACATGCCACTCTTGTATCAATGAGAATTCTACAACTCAGAAGATTGGGTCTTTGTTTTCTGAGACAACTGAATCTAATTTGACCCTGTGTAACTTCGGCTACAACTTAGCAGTTCTTATTTTCTTTCTTTTTTTAAGATTTGTGTATTTTTATTGCAAGGTCAGATACACAGAGAGGAGGAGAGACAGAGAGGAAGATCTTCCGTCCGATTATTCACTCCTCAAGTGATGGCATCGACTGTTTTCCCAGGCCACAAGCAGGGAACTGGATGGGAAGCAGAGCCACTGGGATTAGAACCGGTGTCTATGTGGGATCTGGGCGGGTTCAAGACGAGGACTTTAGCCGCTAGGCCACCGCACCAGGCCCAGTTCTTCTCTTCTTAATACAGGGACATCATTGAACTTTTCTTGTGCTTCCCCACAAATTTAAGTCACAGAGAAATTCTCCTAGTGCAAGTAAGTGAAGAATAATTAGAAAAGATCAAGAAAAATAATTGTGTGTGTTCTAGAAAAAGATTTCTTAATAGAAAAGGTATTGATCTGTGAGTCAGACATTGGGTACAGGGGATCATGTACTACGTGGAACATGCATATTCCACAGCAGAGAGCGCGAGTTTGAGTTCCAATTCTGTTTCTGTTTTAAAAAACAAACAAAAAAGATTGTATTTATTTGAAAGGGAGAATGACAGAGAGAACCCACTGATTTACTCCCCAGATTCCCACAATAGCCAGGGCTCAGTCAGGTCAAATCTCACAGCCCACAGCTCCATCCAGGCCTAATTTTCATAATAATGCTATGACCAATAGAGCAGATTTGGGGGCCACATTGTGGCACAGTGGGTTAAACCTCCACCCGTGATATCAGCACGCCATACAAACATAGGGTCGGTGCACTTGCAATCCAGTGCCCTGCTCATGTATACGGGAAAGCAGCAGAAGAGAGCCGAAGTGCTTGGGCCCCTGGCACCCACTCAGGAGATCCAGATGCAGCCCCTGGGCACCGGCTTCAGCCTGGAGCCTTTGAGGAGTGAACCGGCAGCTAGATCAACCTCTCTTTCTCTGTCTCTCCCTCTCTCTAACAAGGCCTCTCAAAGAGACAAACCTTTAAAAATTAATGAAAGTCATTTTGATGACTTTCCTCAGCATGAGAGCAAGAGAGGGAGGCAGTAGACAAGCATTTGTTTCAATATCCCCAACGAAAGGGGCTCAGGTATCATTTCAATGTTTGGGTCAACTTTCTTCAGCAACCATCTGTGTCAAGAATCCAGGCACAGGAACTAACCACAGGACAGGAAGTTCAATTCCAATGCAGGAACACAGTGGTCAAAGACAGACAGATTCTTTGTAGAGAGCAAGGCTTTGTCTCTGAAACACTAGCTGCTCCCCCGTGGAAATAGCCCACTCCCCTCCCCCTCCAAAGAGTGACAACCATTGCAAGGCAAATATCTCCCAGCCCCTCAGTCTCCTCCAGATAAAATACACCAGTCCTCCCAGAAGTTTATGGGAAAATGGGATTAAAAGGTAAGTGTACTTCTGTGCAAAAAAAAAAAAAAATTGAAATTTATGCATAGTGTTTTCATAACACACATTTTCCATGAGAGAACTTTTGGGAACTGATATATTAACTCTTTCTTATTTGAAATGATTCCACACCCTTCACTTGCTTTTTTGGTGATCTTGATTGCATGCTCTCTGCTGGAACTGAACACGATGGATCCACTTGCAGCCTTGTTCCCATGATCCACTCACACACTGAATATGTGGGGGGTTAGCAAGCCCCATGCTTTAACTCCGGAGTTGCCTTTCGTTTGCTAAAGTCCTTTGCATAAATGACGTTGACTTCAGCTCTTCCTACAGCACCTGTTAACACAGAACCCACCTTACTCCTCATCAGAATCATTAAAACCTTTTTTTTCCAGCATAATCAGTAATCCCTTTTACTCCAATTCAATTGAGAAACTCCTGCTGTCTTTGTGTATATTAACAAATTATGGTTATATTAAGAAATTGGCTCTAATGACTAAAAACCTGTTAAGCTATCTATTTGATTTAATATTCCTTGGTCAGGCGATCCAAGCATGTGATAAAGAATTTGTTGTGACACTGTAAGCCAACATGCAAACGTTGCTTATGCCTATCTTCATATTCATTTAGGGATGGGTGGCCATAACCTGAACACTTCTGCCAGTTCATCAGCCAAAATGCCAGCTGTCGGGGTGCGGGTAGGGCAGGAATCAGCCTGTGCGGTGATGATGGGAATCCTACAACTCCCTGAGCTGCCAACAGCCGAAGATTAACCCAAGGGAAAAGATAACCCCAAGACCCCAAGCGTGTAATTACAGTCATCAGCTACCCCTTCCAAGGCTGCCCATCTTCTAGCCCCTCCCTGGCTGGTCAGGGCAGCCTGGAAGCCTAACCTACAATCAGGCCATGACAACACGGAGGTACAGGAACCAAGGCTAATGCTTCCTCCACCAGCTGTGTCTCGCCAGGCAAACTTACAAACCCGAGGAACCTCTGCATTTCCCATCTTTCCAGGCTGTTTCCAGAAAATGTGTCTGTGGTCCCTCCCTGATGGCTGAGAGCCCCATGGTACCTTCACACTTTAGCTCTTGTTAACAGCACATCAGGGACACTCACATCCTACCATAGTGTTGGGGAAAAGCAAACTAGCCCCCAATTCATTGATCTTCATGCTATTCAAATACTGACATCATTTACAGCAGTGATTACAAGAAAGGACATTCTGGTACCCTGAGTCTCAGTTCTTCAGTACAAACGTATTGCTGATCACATCCATTCTTCAAGATGGATCAAGGCCTTTTGATATTGTATAAGCATCCAGGAAAAGAGACACCCAAAGGGTACACACCAGGCCAAAAGTCACTAGCAAGGTGAAGGATGAAATCAAATTTAAGAGCAAAAGTGGTAACCTCAGTAGTCATGATTCCTCCAGAGAGCCCAGAACATCCTGTTAGATTTTGTTACAGCCAACATTCAAAGTGATTTTTAGAGCGCTACCAATTAAGAAAATCATTTGGGAAACATCACAGAATTAAATGATCTAATTCGATTATTTGGCTGGGGAAATGTGGGCAGATTTTCCAGTGTCGAGTTAACACCTTCAGTGTCTCCTCTCAGCTGTATCTGGGGAACACCTTAAATCTAAAGTGAAACCCAGTTCAAGGGTTTCCTTGCCTTGGGAGTTCCTGAGGCAACAAAGAGGAGCAAATGCCTGGACCACCTGATGAGAGCCCCCAAGCCTTCTCTTTCAGAGTGAACAGCGGGGACCAGTACCAGTTAGCTCTTGTACTGAAAACTCCTTTGGACAACAAGGATTTCATCTGAACAGGATATCAAACTTGCACCACTTTATGCAACAATGTAGCAATACGCTTAGAGCAACCACTTGGCTGTTCCAACTCCCAAGAAAGGGAGCCATGTGAGAGATGTGCAGGAGATTTCCACAGAGCAGACACAGCCCCAGCCCACAGACAGGGCCCAAGAACATGGAGATAGCTCCTGGGGGACCGAGCTGTTTTCCGCTGAGTGTTGGCCAGCAGCTCACAAGAGGCAAAGACCCTGGCAGACAGAACAAACAAACCCCTGTTGCTTCAAGCAACTTGCGAAAGAGGCTCCAGGGTTGGGCACCAGGGAAAGCACAACAAACCCTTTGCTGGAGCAGGTTGTGTCCCAGCCGCTCAGATCAAAGATGGGTTTGGGGCAAACAGAAGATGTAAATCAAGCAGAGTTTTCCTAGATACGTTCAAAACAGGAATGACAGCACAGGCCAGCGGCAAGAAGTTTTTGTGCACGCAGCTCTCCAAGGCTGGACTCACGGAGGCGAATCCAGGGTCCCAGGTGGTGCTGCCTTAAAGAAAGCTCACAGAGAAGGTGACTGGCCCCGGGGGCAGTACCCGAGCAGCTTGCGGTGAAGGTTAGAAGGAGAGGGAGGGAGAAGGGCAGACAGATTAAAGTAAGCAGTGGGTTCCTTGACATGCACCTTATGAGTTTTGACACTTTGATAGGAAGAGTCTGTTACAGGGCTTAAGAGTTCCAAGCCTCATCCCTCAGGGTATGGGGCAAAGGAGCAGGCAGTTCAAAGTGAATAATTACCTGTTATTGATGTATTATATTTAAAGACCCTGGCTAAGGATTAAAGACCGTCTCAGGGATGTTAACAGCCTGCCGTAAACAAGTCAAGTATCAGAGAGCCAGGGAGAAGTTCAGGGTTTCCCTCATGATTTTGCAACCTTTATTGGGAAGGCAGAGGGGTGTATGTATCTGCATGTGTGGAAGCACAAGGCAGAGACCAGAAGAGTCACTCCAGGGAACTTTGTCTCCAGCACCAAAGTTCCCTCCTGTGGACTTCACCCTCTTCAGAGACCTTTCTTTACTGTTGCATTCTTGGATTAGCAGTCTATATGTGCACAGTGAACTGGAATGGTGATTTGGTTGGTTGCTTGTTTGGTTGAATTGGTGGCTGCTAGACTAGTTGACCCCCAATTTTTTCTATCTCAATTATTAAAAAAAAAAAAAGATTTTTCCCACAACAGAACTTAGGGGATGCTTCTCGGAGAACAGCCTAGAGAAAAGGACCATTTTCCCCATCAATGATCCACCCCCAGCCCAGCCATCACAGCAGGTCTCCCTTAAAGGATGGGCTTGATGATCCCCTTGCTGTGTGGCTGCTGCCGTGGTATCTGATACTGTGATCTGTCAGCTGAGGACTATTATTCTAATGAAAAACACTTCCAGGAAATCAGTCCAAGGCAGATTTAATTTGATGTGGAAAAGCATTTCAAACGCACATTCTGTCCATCGGAAATCAGCATCAGCTTTAGCTTTCAAGTCACCCAGATCTGAGGATGCCACAGTGCTTTGAAGGAAGTGGGGAGCAGTGCTCTGTTGGGTTTTTTTTTTATGTCTCTGGAGGAAAAATGAAGAAGAAAAGAAGAGCTGTCCCTCCCCTGCGGGAGAGAGAATTCTGATTAACATAATTACAGTCGTAATGGCAGTGCCCAGCTGTAGCTGGAGGCCAGCCCTGGGCAGCCATGATCGCCTCCTGCAGGCGGCCTGGGAAGAATAAGAGCGACAAGGGCTAGGTGGTCCCCCGAGAGGACACGGAGGTGGGGCAGGGGTCCAGGTCTGTCGTCCTCACATTGTGCTCCCCCTCATGGCACTCCCCACCTGCTCCATTTCAAAGTGCAGAGCTAAGAACCAACTCCTCTCCTACCTGACCTCATTCTCTAGTCCAACTCCCCTGTGAGGGTTCAGCTCACAACTGGTCTATAGTCTACATGCAGAAAACCCTGTGCTCACTCCAAAAGGTGACAGGGGCCCAGACCTTTGGAGCGCAGAGGCACTTTGCCAAGTATGCACCTGAAGCCCAGAGTTCTGAAATAAAAATATCGCTGCCTCCCTTTCCGTCTCTGGGCTTTTCAGAACCCAGCTCTAAACTCCTTATTTTTCTTTCCACTGTGCTAGACTTCAGTGCTACACAATTCATCAGCATGGCTTCTGGCCCGGGAACTCTGCTCTGTAGGTCCACAAATCTGCTAAGAGCCATCATGGAAAATATGATCTATCTGTGTGTGTGTGTGTGTGTGTGTGTGTGTGTGTGTGTGTGTGTGTGTGTGTAACTGTCGTCCAATACATATGACAAAAGACAAAATCAACCATTTTAGGCATTTGAAGTGTACAGTTGAATGGCATGCCTTGTATTCGTAACTGTACAACCATTACCACCCCGACACAAACTCTGTCAACGTTGAGCAATAACCCTCCACCCTCTTTGCCACTCCCCCCAGGAACCTCTAACCAGCTTTCTGACCGAGAGCATGCCTACACTACGTTCAAGTGAAATCATCCCATGTTTGTACTTCCTGTCCTTCCTTGGTCCATCTGTGTGGTATGTGTGGGATGTTCATTTCTGTTTGTGGCTGCATCCTCCTCCATCGTGTGTACCTATCATGTTGGTTCTGTCTGTTTATCTGCTCATGGCCACTGGAGCAGCTTCCATCTGTTGTCAACTATGAACCAGGTTATAGCGAACAATAACATACATGTATGTGCTCAGGTTCCAGGTCTCAGTAATGTGGGAAGGATCGCATTGTTGAACAAATAAATCAGAATTTCCAGAAGGTACCAGTTTATGCAAAGGCATCCAGATGGGCACAGCCTGTACAGCTCTGCTTTATATTTTGACTTTTTTATTTTGAACATCCCTGTTACTTCCCAATCAATCTTAACACACATGGGATCGGTGTCGTGGCTCAGTGGAAGAAAGACACCATCTGAGACCCCAATATCCCACGCTGGAGTGACAGTCTGAGTCCTAACTAATCTGTTCCAATCCAGCTTCCTGCTAACATGCCTAGAAAAGTAGCACATAACGGTCCAAGGGCTTGGGCTCCTACCAATGAGTTGGAATACCAGGATGGAGTTACTGGTTCCTGGCTTCAGCTAGGCGCACACCTGGCTATCGTGGCAGCTGGAGAGTGGATCAACAAATGGAAGCGTGCTCTCTCTCTCTCTCTCTCTCTAAATAAACAAACACTTTTTTAAAACATGGGAAGGGAGATACCAAAAATTTTGCCCAATTTCTCTCTTGCAGGTGAGCCCCATAGTGGAGGAGTTAGCTTTGGTGACCGTCATTCCCCATGGCAGAAAATCTGAACAGTGTAGGTTGTTGGAAAGGATGACAACTTCACTTCAGAGACAGGCTGAGAGGTGGGCTGGGCCTGGGGAGCCAGGAAAGATCAGCTGTGGGAGCCATGTGGGAATTATCAGCAGCAGGAGCTTGCCCAGCGAGGGCCACAGCAGGGACAAAGCTTGCCCAGCAGGGGCTACCACCAGAAATCAAGAAAACCAAGTCCTACACTGTAGAGATAAGCCATCAGAGGGTTAGAACACCACCAACGCACTTAAAGAAGAGTTGGTCATCAGTGTCCAGGTCCATCAAGTCTTGGCACAACTTGGGTTTTCTGTGGACCTGACTGTCAAGCAGTCTGAGCATGTCTGAGCAAGGCAGGACAGAACATTGACACCTGAGCAGTGAAGGGGATGTAGTGAGAGTGATTGGAAGGCAGCTCCACACTTGGTACCAGATGCAACCCACGGAGGATGCTCTAATGTTTATTGAATGAGAAAATAGATAACAAGGTGGAAAGAGGCATGCAGAATTATTTGCCACTGTACTGAGACTTGGGGATATTAACGGTTGCTAAAACGCTGCCAAAAGTTGTTTTAAAAGGCCCAAACACTCGTCGATGAAGTTATCTATATTGATGCTCACATTTGTCATGAATTCAATCCATCAGATCCGTGGACACACTAGGAGGAGTCTGGTGTCCTTGGAAATGAGAGCCTATCCTGCCTGGTACAGAGGGCTTCCTCACCAAGTGCTGAAAGCAAAACCAAGCATCTGAATACTGCTGGGTTATGTGAAACGGCTAAGAGTATGAATCGTAATGTTCAGAGAGACAATCATGATAAAGAGATCAACTTGGATAATCAGCTGCTGTATGGGCTGCTTTAGTGCGGAATATTAAACTCTGTCTCTCTGGGTGAGCTGCAGAGGACAAGGAATTCCATGCATGCACTTGAGGGAGGCATAAATAAAACAAGGCAAAAGGAAATCCTCCTACATAAGAAGAGACCAATCTTCACATCTTTATATCTTGCTTCAGTTCAAAGAAAGCTTTTTACTGATATTACTAGGGAGTATGAGGTTACTTGAAAAACCCTGTGGAAAAATAGAATTGTAGGATAATCCTATTTTGGGGGCAAAAAAAAAGAGAGAGAGATTGAAACCCCGGCATGATTTTTTTTTCAATCTACGCATTATTAATGAACATTTCGAAGACTCCTTGTAGTGCTGGAAACATGGGGGTTCTAACACGTGAAACCACAATGAACTCTTGAAATCCCACGTGCCTTTGTCACTCAAAAAGGGGTGAGACATGCGCCAGCTCTGTGGTACAGTGGGTTAAACCAGCGCTTAGCTACCCCATGCTGGGGCGTGGTTCGATTCCTGACTACTCTGCTTCCAATTTAGCTGCCTTCTTAGTGGCTGAGGAGGCAGCCGAAACTTGCCCAAGGTGGTGGGTTCTTGGCCCTGAAGTGGGAGACAGGATGGCATTTCTGGAGGAGACAGACGAGGCTACCACCTGCAGTGCCATCATCTCATGTCACAGACAGCACATAAAGCCCAGTGTTTACCTGTCGCCCATGCGGGAGATGAGATGCAATGCCTGGCTCCCATCTCAGGCTGGTCCAGACCTGACTACTGCAGTGATTTAAGGAGTGAACGCCTCTCCCTCTGCATCCCTCTGATTTTCAAATTAAAAAAAAAAGATGTTCTTGGGTCTTGGCTTCAACCTGGCCCCTACTTAATTGTTGCAACCATTTAGGGCAAGGGCCAGAAAAGAGAAAATTCTCTCCTGCTCTCTTAACTCTCTCTCTGCAAATTTGTCTTCCTTTCTGTCTGCTGCTCTGCCTTTCAAATAAATAATCTTTAAATAACAAAAGGGATTAAAGAAGTACATAAGGCAACTTCCAAACCAGTGTCTTAGTTCCAAAGTTCTATCAGTTTATTTCTTCCTAAAATACTAGCTGTATGCTGTCGCTCTGCAACTCAAAACAATCAAGAAATTTCTACTTTTTTTTTTAATTTTTTTAAAATTTTGTTTGGGCTGGTCATCGGGATTCTCTAACTCCTAGCCTTGTCTTTCTTATGTGAAATCTCCAAGCAAGCCGCCTGCCCACCGCTTGAGCAGCCCTCTGCCCGCAGGCAACCTGCCTTGCACAATCAGTAAATACAAAATTCCTTACTCCCCTGGGGAACCAGAAACCCAGGAGAAGGATAAAACTCAGAACTGAGCAAAGAAGCAACTAAGAAAGGCCTTCAAAAGTGCAAAATTTTCCCACATCCCTGCTCGAGTCCTTGCTGGCTTCACCCTCAGCAGCTGGCCCTGTGGCTGTCCGTGTCTGCAGCCGTCTAGTCTCACTCGCACCGCGTGGGACATGGCATGCCTGCCTCCGTGCAACCCAGCTTGGCTCACCCGGAGGAGTCAGTGTGCTCACAGGTTTAAGCTGGGGCAGAGTTGGCACTGTTTGAGACATGTGAACAGTGTTGACTGGGGGAGCGGTGGGGTCTGCACAAAACAAGTTTGCTTTGGAAGCAGAATGGTGGTAGGAGTAGAACCACCCACATGGGAGACTAAGATGAAGTTTCTGGCTCCTGGCTTTGGCCTGCTCACATCCCGGCTGCTGTAGCCAAATGAGGACTAAACTGGTGAGTAGAAGATTCTCTCTCTCTCTCTCTCCCCCCCTTTCCCCCCCTTTCCTCCTTCTCTATCCTCTCCCTCCCTCCTCCACCTTGTGCATGTACGTGTATGTGTGTGCATGCCATTTTCAAATAAATAAATAAATAAATATGTAAATCTTTTAAAAGACCATTTTTAAAGGATTCAGTGTTTGGGCTCCTCATAATTCATTCGGTTACAGTGTCGATGAAGTTTCCAGGCTGCAGCAGAAGGCTGGGGCCAGCATCGTTCTGAGGGTTACCAGCCCCAAGAGTTAGGAATTCATCCATGAATCAGCTCTTCTGGAGACAATGAACACCATCACCGCAGCCACCCATCAAGTCAGAATAGTACTGTTAGTTTCAAAATGACTAAATAAGAATTCAAATGAAAACTAACTAGATCCCCGGAGTAGTCCTAAGAACTTGTGTCTGTGTCTTTTTTGTTTTTTGAAGGATGCATTTATTTGGAAGATAGAAGGATGATAAGAGAGAGGTGGAGTCAGAGATAGATTTAGCCGCTGGTTCATTCTCTAAAGGGCTGTGCCACACAGACGGGGCTACTCCACAGCTGGGTCTGCCGTATGATTGACAAAGACTCAAGTTCAGGTGTCATCGGCCGCCTTCCAAGGTGCTCTTAGCAGGAAGCTGGGTCGGAGGCACTGAAGCTGGAGCTTAGCACTGAGATGCGAGATGCTGGCAGCCTGAGTGAGGCCGTTACACTGTCATCACACTGTCACAGTCACTAAATACAAATAAAACGGATGAAGCAATATCATGTTGGGGCTTTTGTTTGATTGGGATGGTACTCTGCCAGCTTTACCTTCAGACCAGAGATGGTCTCCCCAAGAAGACATTGAACTTATCTGGACAATAAGTTACTGCTCTATCTGCTTGGTATATGCTTGCAATGAAAGAATCTCAACTGAACTTGAACGGTGCCAATGCAGCAAGGTGGAGGAATCTACCATAGGGGGAGGGCTTAGGGAGGGTGGGGAGAATCCAAATACCTATGGAACTGTGTCATATAGTGCAATGTAATTAATAAAAATATATATATATCATCTCCAACTTTTGAGAAAATCAAGTCCAGGACTGGGTTAAGTAACTGGGTGAAGGTCACCCAGTCGAGAAGTGGCATTAACTCTTGCTCTTAAAACCTGCCCAGTGTCACCTCCATCCATCAACAATCCTTGCATCGGCTGTCTTGACTTGAAGCTGGAAGACCCACTCCCAGCTTGCTTGGAATCCCTGGGAACAACGAAGCCAGTCCCTTCTCCCACCCCAAAGCCAGAGAACTGGATCTTGAATTCCGCTCTCCCAGCAGAGCCAAAGAAAGCGAGGCACTGCTCGCTCCTCCAAAGGTCAAGGACATCCCCTGGACACCAAGCAGATCTGCCCGAAAGCTAGGCTGGATCCCCAAAGCACACATCCTCAGCGGGGGAGACTCACTCCCAAGGCTTGATTCTTGTGGGGACAAAAAGCTCTTATCCCCCAGTGGATTTTAGCCCTTCAAAGCACAGCGTTCCTCAGCAAGAAGTGTGCCTCTTAGCATTCGCATCAGGAAAAATTTAAATGTCATTTTGTTTTTCTTCTTAGAGAGGTGGTAATGAATAAAAGGCCAGGAAACACTGGAAGTGCAAATCCAGCCAAAATGAAAACGCTCTTGTGAGTGCCCTTGGCCCACCTCCCCCTCCTCCTCTCTCTCTGATGGACTGCCTCTTAACTGTTCACCTGCTGTGGCCGCACATGCCACAGTGACCCAGACATGGTCTTAGCACGCGGGAGTCAGGGACAGGAGATAAGGTTGGGAGACTCATTGCAAGCTAAAAGGCATTTGTCCTCTCTGCCATTGGACTCTCCTGTCTTCGGTACGTCACAAGGCATCAAGGTTCAGCAAGCAATGACACCGAGCACTGTGTCTTGGAGCACATTTAGGCAAAACGGTGCTTCCGCCCACAGCCGCCCTGCACCAGGCACAGTCCAGCACTCAGGGTGCTGGGGCAGCATTACGCCTTTTTGTGGATGATACTTGTTTGATTTCTCTCCGAACCCAGAATGTTCCGATGCCCTAATCGGCTGCAGCCAGGCTTGACCTCAAAGAATACACAGTGGCAGTAGAAATGGGAAGGAAAAAAAAAAAAACTACTTAAGCATTTGCACTCATGACACCACCCACATAGGCAGCATTCTCCCTCCACCCTCCTCACAACACACATGTAGCTCTCCTGACGTTTGGGAGAACTTGGGCGAGTGTTGAGATGTGTGTGCTAAACTCGTTAGGCAGAAGGAGCAAGCAGGGCTCATGGAAGATGGGAGCACGGCTCTGCAGCAAGCTCCACTTATAAAGGGAATCTGCACAAGCAGGGAAGGAGGAGAGATGGATACCAAGGTCTCCCGGGCAACCCGCAGCTGCCCACGGGGTCCAGCCCTACAAGCCGAGCCCTCCTGCCTCCTGCCTCCGACCTCCAGCAGGTGCGTGACTGGCACATGCCGTGATTAAAAGTGGCAGAACAATGCCAAGTGCCTGAGGGCCAGCAGCCTCTTTGGGGACCTCTGGGCACACATTTTTCATTTCCTGGATGAGGCAAGACCACCTGGTTTGTTCAAATGTCACCCACCGACCCTAATCCAGGCTGTTAAGATGAGTCCTGCCTTCCAAGAGTCAGCTGGCAAAGTTAAGGAACCTGGACACTGGCCAACTGCAGTGTTTCCAACCTGGAGTGCTGGAGGAGGCCTGCGCGCTCCCTCGACTGCTACAAGCATTCGATTTGGCCCCTGCCTTGCACCCTCAGGCACGCCTGACTGATGGAATAGACATGTGGCCTGCATGAAAATAAACATTTGTTTTGTGGCCTCACACAGCTCCCTACTGGGCTCTTAAAGTCTTGATCCTGTTTCCGAGCCATGTCCAAGGCCACAATAGTATCTTGCTCTACGCAGCAATTCCCATGGACATGTGTAAAAACCAAGCCCCAAATCCAGCTTCCAACCCTGGGACCAGAGTTTCAGCTAGGTTTTGCTTTTAGTTTGGGTTTTTTGTTCGTTTGTTTGTTTTTATTGAGGGGGGGGGCAGTTAACTTGGTGCTCTGTTTGAAAACTGAAATTTCTCACTGTGTGCCGTGTGCAAGGCTTCAATGACGGTTCCTATGATTACCCCACTTAATCAGTCACTCCACGGCATCTGACGTGTTGCTAAGCCATGTGTTTGCAATCGGCCGTTGTTCTTTGAGCCCTGGCCTGCACGTGTTTTTTGCCTTTTGAATTCAACAACCTTGAGAAGGCACTAGACAGGCTGGGGAAGGAATTTGAATAGTATTAGCGTAATTTGGATTCTGTAGCAGCCTGGAAACTGCCCACCCATCTGTGTACTCTGGCTGCGTACAGGCACGTGTGCAACAACCACACACTTTGCCCTGAGCCTTGGCGATCCACGTGGATAAACCGGAAGGGATGAAGAGAGTGCTCTTTAACAGAAGGACTGTTGGACAGAGTGTGTCGGCCTGGAAAGACCAGAACCCAGCAAGGCTCTGCCAGCACTGAGAAATTGCTCACCCCTTGGGCTGTGTCTCCACATCTCCAAACATCTGGAGAGAAATTCTCTGCTCATCCCCCAAGAGCCAGATGTGCACCATCCCAGGGAAGGAACATCCGAGGCCGGTTGTCCCCATTGCTGAGTTCTATCCAGGGTCATTGGGAAAGTTGGATCCAGGACTTGTGATTGAGGCTTACTTGGTATGGTACACAGGATTTTCTGTCACTTGAAACCCTTTTTGAAGAACTAAGGGCACAAATAAGCAAATAAACTCAGTAGATTGTGGGACTAAGGCATATCTGCTTCGGATGCTGATCCTATGTGAATACGTTTCCTGCATCAGAGTATTCGGAGCAAAACATGAGTGCGAATGCCACTGAGCACATGGTGTATGTGTTGCCTCAGAGCAGGCATTTCAACACAAGCTACAAATCATTATTGTCCGAAGAACTTTCTAGAAATATGGATCTGTTTCCAAAGAGGGTGCACTGAACCAAACACTCCACTTTGCAAATCCAAGAATTTAGTGGTTGTAAAACACATCTGGCTGGTGCTGCCAATAGGGCACAGGGTAGGGAATATGTCACATATGGCTCCTTCTCATGGAACATCTACCAGGTGCCAGTGCTTGCCAAAGTATCTCTGATGGATGTCTGAGTTAGCCCCTACAAGCACCACACCACACAGCACCAGGTAACCCCCGTGAGCCCATGTCATGTATCTCCATTTTACAGCGGAGGTCTTGGGGTTCCAGCATGAAACTAATAACTAGCAAAGCCACATATCCACGAGCCTCACACACAGAGTTGGTCCCTGTGTGATTGTGCATTCCTGTTTGTACACACGGTGCACTTCATTCACACCACCCTACACTTGAGCCCCCAGCTCCCCAGCTGTTTAGGACGGACTAGGGAGATTCACCTGTCCTCACCCAGTGACGTCACTTTCTAGGTAAGGGAACTTGGGCCTAGAGGGGATGACGAGTCTCCTTAGCAGCCCCAAGTTTAAATGCAGACAACTGAATGTCCTCGGGTCAGTTACAAGTCTAATTCCAGGACCTAAGCATCACTTAGTCCCCATGTTCTACAGAGAATGACCTGACACTTGGAGGTAAGACCACAGAGAAGCCTAGTGCTCCCTTACAGGAACCTGGGTTTGTAGGTTTTGTTTGTATGCCTGCTTGCTTTTTGCGTCTCTTTTTAGGCCAGATAAGAACTATTTCCCAATTCTTCTGTGAAACCTGCTTTTACTCTCCCAGAACCACGAACATTCAGCTAGGGAGTAAAAGTCAAGCATGATTACCTCATAACATTTGGAGTCACCAGAGGTAGGGTTTCAACAACTTTCCCTGAGGCTCTCAGCTCCTGTGTGGCTCATTGTTAGGTTTTCGGTTAACAAGGGTTGGAATTCTGGAATCTTCCTCTCTCCACCCCACACCCAGATTTTATCATTGGTGTTCCCATGTAACTTTCTTCAAATTCAGATCATCAGTTTCGATAGTAGGGCTCATCCTGAAGGGAGAGTCTAACTGGATTAAAATTTTGCTTTTGACCTAAAAGTGAATGTTGAAAATCTGATTTCATTGGAAACTCAGGCTTCTCCACAGGTAAGCACAGAAGCCACCTGTCAGTTAGTAGGAGTGAAAACGACAGGAAAAAGCAGGGGTCTTGTTCCTTCTGTTTTCCAATTAATAAAAGACCCAAATTTCATGAAGAATTCAGTGCATTTTTCCTTCCTTCCCAGGCTCAAGATATCAATTCTTTATTTATTACAGAAATAAATTATTCAGCAATTGTGAGAAAGATAGGGAAACAAAGACCCAAAAGGGACAGTCACTAACTTGACTGTTCTTTATTTGTATTTATCTATTTGAAAGGCAGTAAGAGAGAAAGAAGGTCTTCCATCTGTTTCTCTTTCATTCTCCCAAATTCTTGCAGTAGCCAGAGAGAGGCCACACCACAGCCAGGAAACAAGAACTCCACCTGGGCTTCCCACCTGGGCTTCCCACATGGGTTTCCCACCTGGACAGCAGGTATGACAGCCATCATGCACTGCCTCTCTGGCACACCAGCAGGAAGCTGGAGTCCAAGTGGAGGCAGGACTTGATCCCCATCACTCCGATATGCGTGGGACCACCCAGGACTTGCTTAGCTGCTGCAACAAAAAACATCTGTCCCACTAACTCATCCCTCTGATTGTCCTGGGGAGTGAGTCAGCACTTGCCAGAGTAGCTGAGAAAAGGCACGTGGCTCCACCAAGAGAGGACAGCAAAGAATAGTGAATGGAGAAGTCCATGAAATGGGGGCCCGAGGACAGCAGCAGGAGGAGCAGCAGTCAGGGAGTTGAGCGGGACACAGAATGGACCAAGCAAGACCAAGGGGGACCCCATCAGCAGCTCTCTGTTACCCTTAAGAAGCAGAGAACATGATGGGAATCACTAGTGTCTGCAACCCTCTCACACCACATCTGCTGTGACTGGTCCTCCAGCTCAGCGTTTGACCGCTGCTGTGGCAACTTTGGCATTCGGGGCCTGCGGGGAGGTGTTTGGGCCGTGGACCCCTCGTGGGTGAGTGCTCTTATGGTGTGAATGCTTCTCTGTCCTGAGGTCAGCCCTCTGACCCTCTTCTGTGTGCGTGTGCCTGCCCTGCCGTGTTCTCCCCTCAGTTTAAACTCAGCAGATGGCAGCGCTGCATCCTGGACTGCCCAGTCCAGAGATCCGTAACCAAAATGAGTCTATTTACCTTACATAGTGCCCTGTCTCAGAAATTCTGCTACAGCTACAGAAAATGGAGTGAGACAACATTTGACCAACAACCATGTCCCTGGAATAGCATCTGCTGATGTCCTTCCACCTTCCAAATATCCCCCAACATTCTCCTTTGGCCAACTCTCGCTCAGGCCCACACAAAGGATTTGGAGGAAACACTGTTCAGCTTAGACACGTTGGCACAGTACAAAGCCCTTTAAAGATTCCAAGCAAAAGGAAAAGTAAGATAATGATTTCACATGACATCGTGCAGCTGCCTTTTAGCCAAAGACATCTTAAGCTTGTCTCTCAAACAGGAAACAGAATCACGGGTTCATCTGTCTTTGCGTGGAGACGTCATGAAAAAAAACAATTGGAAAGTAAAGCTTCCAGTGGAGGCTGGGAAAGAAGAGGCATCATAGGAGAGCTAGGAGCCGTGACGACCCGAGCACTGGCTTGCACAATCTGATTGCATTTATACACGTTTCCAGTCCAAAGTGCATGTGAAAATCCGATGCAGCTGCTCAGCTGTCTACGTCCTCCTTTATGGCTTGGACAGAAACATTCAGGTGGTGACAGGTGATCTGATGACAAAGGGGGCTAAGGGAAAATGGTCCTTCCACATGGTGGAAACTATTTCTCAAAAGGGAAATAGTTGTTTGCAGAGAACAGCGTATCTATGCTGCAAAATCCTGAAGACCTGCTCATGACTGATTCATAGGGCCCTGCCTGTCAGGGACACATCACAGGCCCTCGAAGCTGCCGCATTGCACAGCCAAAGCGACAGAGACACCTGCGCAGCAGTCAGGTGCAGAGACTTCCGTCCCTCGAAGCCAACAACCTTTGGGGTTCCACAACCAATGGCTCAGAGCAGCACGATCAAGTGAGCGATTTGTTGCCTTCGAGATCCAAGAAGACCCATCAGATCACATTTATGTCTTAGTGGAGAAGGGGAACGACAAAGCTCACCTTGCACTTGGAAAGGGTATTTTAACATGCCTTAGAGCACTGGACTCCAGAACTGCCCTCTGAAATCAAAGGCACCTGAATACACGTGGGAAGTACTTCCACCCTCCATTACACATGTCTTATCAAATGTCCAGGGCAGGTGCTCCCTGACTTGCCCGCCACTTACAGCTCTGATGGCAGACTACAGAACAGAGAAGCAATGATCTCTAAGGATTAGATTACAACAGAGACCCAGAGTGAAGATGTAGGGCTAGCCCTGCCAGCTAGAGGTGGCAGAAAGGTTTAGAAAGGAATCCACAAGCTTGGTTAGCACACACCTAGTACTAATTATGTGGGGAAAAAAAAAACACACATACCTAGAACAGCATCTGTAATTGGAGTCACCGAGGGGTAGAAAATGACTGCAGGGATGGTGGTCAAGGGAAACAAAATGTCACTTAAATTAGAGGCATAGGGGCTAGCATTATTGCATTGCAGGTTAAGCCCGTCCTTGCTACCCCAACAGCCTATATCAGAATGTCCATTCAAGTCCCAGTGACTCTGCTTCCAGTGCAGCTCCCTGCTACTGTGCCTGGGAAAGCAGCTGGAAGATGTCTGAAGTTCTTGGGCCCCTAACGCCGAAATGGGAGATCCGAATAAAGTCATGGCTGCTGGCTCCCCCTGCACTGTTACCAGCCATTGCAGGCGTTGGCGGAGTGAACCAAAGGATGGAAGATCTTTCTGTGTGTGTGTATGTGTGTGTGTGTGTGTTGGCTTGGGTCTCACAGATGCTCCACTTCCCATCCAGCTCTCTACTTGTGATTTGGAAAAGCAGAAGAGGATGACCTGAGTCCCTGGACCCCTCACACTGATGCAGTTAAGTCAGGAAGAAGTTTCCGGTTATTATATAAAGACTAGACAGTAGAATAGGTAGAAGCAAAGAGACCTGTGAGCATGATACTGCAGGAATCTAGGTGAGAGCTAATGTGGCTTCTGTAGGCTGTTATAGAGTTTACCAATTTCTCTTGGGGTTAAGAACGGGTAATACAATGAGGCAGAACCTTCCTGGAAAGTCACCGTAACAAGGGTATCTGACGCTTGACCACAGACTGCTAGCCTGATTTGGGGATGGTCATTGCCTTCCTTTCCCAACCTTCAGCTCATCCAGTTCGGGCTAATAAACCGTCCCAGTTGCAAACAACCCTGTCATTTATCCTAAAGCTCAGAACCCTGCAGATTGTCTGGGGAGGTTCTGCCGTACACGTGTTGAGGCAGGACGCAGGCCCACTGGTGGCTTGCTTCTCTGCTTCCCGTGCAGGATGCTGAAGGTCTCTGAGGAATCAACAAGAGACTAAGTCTCTTAAAGCCCAGGCTTGCCACTGGCACATTCAATTAGACAATCATGGTCCTCCATACAGAACAAGCCCAGCATCATCAGGCAGCTTCAAATGCAAGTGACAGAGGATGGACAATTGGATGAACAGTTCCACCTGCCACAGCAACTCATGAGCAAGTGACTTAGTGACCTCCCGCCAGTGGGACAGGCATGATGAGAGCAGGTGTAAAGATAGCCTCGAGGGATTGTCCCCTTCTCCTGGAATTCAGATTCCGGTTCAGTAGGTTTGAGGGGAGGGAGGCCCAAGAATTTACATTTCTAACAAGCTTCCAGGCAACATTGATGCTGCTGGTCTACAAGTCACCTTTTCAGTAGCAGTGACCCCCTGCACGGTCCTCAAAATCAGCTGTCACATTCAGGGGCCAGCAGGTGAAAGCACTGTGATCCTCCAGAGAGGGTCTCAGATTGTGAATGGTAACCATGGAGACAGATGCCAGCCAAACAGATCCAAGATCCAGGGAGTCACCAACCTCCACACTCTTTACCCTTGAGTAATTGCAGGTGCACAACCTGCTCTGTACCCCTCTGTTGCCGAAGGATAAAGATCAGTTCTAGAACACATCGTGCACCCCCACCCCTCCCTCATTCCTCCCAGAATCTCTATTACAGTCCTTACAGTAGAACACTTACCTGTTGGGAGTCCACCTCCCCTTGCTAGCCTGCCAGCCCCTGGAAGGCAGTCCCTGCCACCTCTGCAAGGATCCCCAAGGGCCTGGCTAAATTAGTATCTCAACTTGCATTTGCTTAGTAAATGCATGTGAGAACAAGAGAGGGGGAAATAGATGGGAAAAGGGAGTAGAGAGAGAAAGAAATATGAGGGGTCCCTTGGGGAAGCAGGACCCAAGTGAAAGCTTTGGAGAATCCTGCAGATCAAAGGCCTCTGGTCCTCCCCTCCAGCCCCAGGCCTGGCCCTCCTCCGACTCCTCTCCTGGCTGATTCCATTTATCAGAGCCTGAATTTCTGCAAAGTTGCAGAGGACAAGAGCCAAGAGTTTTTAAACATCTTGAGCCAAGTCAGTTACCTCGGAGGATCAGCCTCCTACCCTGTAATGGTGAGAACTCTACAGCAACTCCACCAGAAACAGCCAGTGCTGAGGACCACCACAGGTGGGAGGCCGCCAGCTCTGCCAGAGTCCTGGAAGGGACTGCTTAGTGTCTACAAGCAACTGGGGCAACAAGAAAGGCATTCCTCCTGTGTTATGCAAACAAGGGATTTGGTGTTATCTTGCAAGCGCTTGGGGCTTCCCTAATCCTCGCAGAGTCCGTTTGATCACCAGTTACCCAGAGGTGACTGGTCCTTGGAAAGACCTCTTGGCTGCTGATAGATCTGTCCACAGGCTGCAAGAGGACCTGGCAGGCCCTGGCGTCCCAGAGGGTTGCACAGCAGAAGATCTGCCCAGGAGAGGAGAAACAGCTCACAGAAGTCATGAGCCAGCAAAGTGAGAGAGGGGAGAAAAGGAGGCAAAAGAGAGGAGCAGATGAGCAGGGGAGAGAAAGGCAGAGAGGGAAGGGTGGTCACCGCTGGACCCTAGGCCCCCTCCAGTAACCTGTCTGTGTACATGCTAGCATTAGACTGGCTACTGGCACAGTCCTTCCTCCACCCTCCTCCTCCACACAGCTGCTGCATCTGTTTCTTTAAAAAAACAAAAATAAAACTTTATTTGAAAGACGGAGTTGCAGAGAGGGAGAGGCAGAGAGAGAGAGAGAGAGAGATCTTCCATCTGTTTGTTCACTCACTAAATGGCTGCGATGGACAGGACTGGGCCAGGTTGAAACCAAGAGCTGAGTCTGGGTCTCCCATGTGGGTCCAGGGACCCAAGTCCTTCGGTCAACCTCCAGTGCTTTCCCAGGCACATCAGCAGGGGGCTGGATGGGAAATGGAGAAGCCAGGACTTAAACCAGCATCCATATGTGCTAGAGGGGATGCCGACCTGCCACACCACAGCACTGACCCCTCCTGCTTTATTTCTGCCCACAGTATCTTTACTCTGAGGTTGACATAGCCCCAGTATATTAATTTTTATTCCAGGCTCTTGCCTTGCATGTAAATGGGCATCCTAAGTGCAAACAGGTACACAAACACAAAGGGATAACCAATTTTACTCCAAAGTGAAGACATACACACAAACTTGGGTTGCCCCACACCTGTATTAAGTGGGTACCGAGCCAGTAGATGAACTGAAGTGCAAAGGGGTGGAGGAAGGGCGGCACCCAAGCAGCCTCTCCAGCTAGGGTCTGTGACAGGAGAGAGAGAGAGAGAGAGACCCTCCTAGCCATCGGCCTTCTTGAAGATGTAGTGGGCTGTGCCTCTCCAGGTCCATATTTTCATGGCGTCCCCCTCAGTAGATGGAGATACATGCTGGGAAAGGGGGTGTCTTGATGGACAGGTCCAAGGATAGAATGACCAGTGGGGGCTGTGCTTTCCAGCTCTGCAGACCTAAACAAACAACCTGGCTATCACACCTTAAGGTCAAGTTCCCTGAGCAGGGGAACACGTGCAACTCCCACTACAATACAAAGTCCCACATAAGAAATCAAATGTCCTGCGGTGCCAGCTTAAGCCACAGAGAGGCCAAGGCGTGGCTCTGGGCACGCCCACCAGAAGACCCTGGTTGGGTTCTTATCACCCACAGGAATAAGTACTGACTTTGTGAAGTCATAAACCCCCTTCTGATCAGCCCCCACCGGGCAGCAACCTGCCTTCATAGTATCAGAGGCCTCACAGCTGAACACAGCAGCAGTTAATGAAGTCCAGGAAGAAAATGGCCAGCAAAATCAGCAGGAAGCTGGGCCCCTGGAGACTCCTGGTGCCTCTAATTAGCTCCACGTGCAGGGTCTCCTAGGAGGGACCTGCGGCATGATGCGCACAGGTTTGCAGCCTGCGTTGTATCTTCTGGAAAACACAGCATGACCCATCCCAGCTGTTCCTTGCTGTCACTGTGGCAGATCACAGCACACAGGAGGACCAAAGAAAGTGCCTCCCCTTGTCTCCCAAGTCTAGGGAGGAAAAAATATAATAATAAATGTAGAAATCAAAAGAGGTTTAAGAGCCCTGGTCTCTGGTTTTGCTGGAGTGGAAGGGGAATGTGGCTTTGCAACGACACACCGCCAGAGCCTACTCAATTACTGAGTGCCGTAGGACAGTACCGGTCAAGGGTTCCACCAAACGCACAACCTGACACTTTGTTCCCCTGGCCTGGGCTGCTGGCATGTTTCGCTTTGTTTGCTGCAAGAGCTACGTGCCCTGAGCAGTACTGAAGTTCTGCTCTCCCAGCATGCACCTGCCCACTCATACTGGCCACACTGGTAAGCAGGATAACGAGGTCGATCTCGGATCCCTTTGAACTCCACATGGAATGCCAAGGAACTCGTGTCAAGGAGCACGTGGGAGTCTGCCTGGCATTTAGTGAGGGCTGCAGGACTGTGCACGCGCCCTTGCATGTCCTCCTGGACAGTCACACAGCCTATCCCACTAATCCCATAACTGAACTCTGAAGAAACAGCCTCCTGGCACAGTGGCCAGCTGAAGATACAGGAGCAAGCATCCCTTCCCCTTGCGGACCCTAGGGGATAGTATGGGTCACGCGGAGGGCGAGGACAGCCTCGGCAGACCCCCAGCCCTTCCCAAGCCTCCCCCGCCAGGACAGGTAACTCTGCCCTGTATTGGGGAGTGGGCATAGTGAGCTTGGCTATTATTTTTCTTTTTGGAGAAGGGAAGAATTTTATGGTGTATCACAATTTTTCTCACAATTAAAAATATCCAGGGGGCCAGGATGGGTGTCTATGGGGGACCGTGGGGTAGGAGAGGGAAGAATGGGTCGAATTCAGAGAAATATGAGACAGTGAAATTATTCCATAATGTTGGGCACACACGGTCATACCTCCAAGCCCATGGAATGCAAGACTGAACCCAAACATCAGCTGTGGCTTTGGATGACAATGCCACCACCTGCTACCAGTGAACCACTTTCTGTGCTCGTGGATTCTTTTTTTTAATGATTTATTTATTTTTATTGCAAAATCAGATATACAGAGAGTAGAAGAGATCATCCATCTGATGATTCACTTCCCAAGTGACCGCAACCGCTGGTGCTGCACCGAAGCCAGGAGCCAGGAGCTTCTTCCAGGTCTCCCACACAGGTGCAGGGTCCCAAAGCTTTCCCAGGCCACAAACAGAGCTGGATAGGAAGCTGGGACGCCGGGATTAGAACCGGTGCCATGTGGGATCCCAGTGTATGCAAGACGAGGACTTTTAGCTACTAGGCCACAGTGCCGGGCCCATGAACGTGAATATTTTTTAAATTATTATTTGAAAGTCAGAGAGGCAATGCAAGAGGTAGAAACAGATCTTCCACCCACTGGGGATGGACTTGAACCAGCAGCCCCACGGAACCTAGCCCTCACCCCAGTCTCCCAGAGCCTGCCCTCTGCCCCTTTCCCCGTTGCCAGCATATCCTGGGACTGTCACTCCAGCTGGGATAACCTCAAAGCCAAAAGCATGCCCCTCCCTGCTGACAGAGAACTTTTAAGAATATGAGGGATTTTTTTTTTTACTGGGCCAGGGTGCAAATGCAGAGTCTCCCAAAGAATTCTAGGCTCCAGAGGGCTGACCCAGAGCCTGCCATTCACAGCTCTCCCTGTTAACTGTCAAATGCTTCCCTGAAATGAGAAGCCACCCAGCAGGCGCTTAGCAGCCCAGCATGTCAAAGTGGCAATGCACCCAGGATTCCAGTCGCTTTGGGTCCTGACATACTTGAAGAGCTCAGCTCCATGGCACTGGGACAAATGGCTTGTTTGAGGCTGCGCAAGTCTTCCTGTCCACGCAAGTGTCTCTGGAGGGATTTCAACGAAATTTAAGGAAGCTTCTTTGAGGGCCAAGATATGTCATAATCCAAACACAGTTTTGTAATAGTATGGATTTTCTATGAACTTCTTAAAAGTTGATTCGTTTATTTTTGTTTCAATGAAAAGGCCATGAGACATCCACTGGTTCACTTCCCAGATGCCCAGGGCCGGGCCAGGCTGTGTAAGCTAGGGATGCAGAAATGCACCCAGAGCTGGCCCCTCGAGACAGCACCTGCTGCCCGCCAATGTGCGCATTAGCAGGATGCCGGGTTGGAAGCGTAAGAGCTGGAACTCAAACCAGGAGCTCAAAATGGGAGGTGGACATATGTCAAATGGTGAGTTACTCACTGTGCCAAACAAGCGAATTTCAAACTAGCATTACATTAGACAATTTCTCTTTTAATTCCGTCTTCCATGAATGTCTCGAAGGGCCTTCGTATCTTATGAGACGCTGCCTACAGATTTCTGCAGACTCCTGTTCTCACATGGTCTCACTAGGTCTTGTCTACCCAGGAAGAGAACAGAGACGGGCACGAGACATCGGTCCCCGTGTCCCAGCCTAACCCCAATTGACAAGATCAGTGCTTTCCTGAAGTGTTTAGAAAAAGACTTGACTTTCAACTCACTGATTTCTTTCCCTCCACAACATGGTTAGAAATAGATAAGAGGGCCCAGTACGGTAGCCTAGCGGCTATGTCTTCACCTTGCACATGTCAGGATCCTATATGGGTGCCGGTTCTAATCTCGGCAGCCCTGCTTCCCATCCAGCTCCCTGCTTGTGGCCTGGGAAAGCAGTCGGGCATGACCCAAAGCCTTGGGACCCTGCACCCATGTGGGAGACCTGGAAGAAGCTCCTGGCTCTTGACTTTAGATCGCCACAGCACCAGCTGCTGTGGCCGCCTGGGGAGTGAATTATCAGATGGAAGATCTTCCTCTCTCTCCTGCTCCTCTCTACATAGCTGCCTTTCCAAATAAAAATAAAATAAATCTTTAAAAAACAAGAAGAAAGAGATTAAGAGGCTGGTGCTGTGGAGTAGTGGCTTCAACCTCTGCCTGCAGTGCTGGCATCCCATACAGATGTCAGTTTGGGTCCTGACTACCCCACTTCTCATCCTTCTGTTGGTGTGCCTGAGAAAGCTATGGAGGCTGCCCTCAGTCATTGGGCTCCTCCCCTTTTGGGAAACCCAGAAGAAGCTCCTGGCTTCAAATAGGCCCAATTCTGGCTGTTAGAACCACTTGGCGAATGATCTGTGGATACAAGATCATTCTTCTTTGTCTCTCCTTTAAAACGAAAATAAGTTTTGTTTTTGTTTTCTTTTTTTTGTAAAGCAATAAGTTAAGTTGAAATACAACCCTTAGCTGTTTTAATGGAAATAGCAGTAAAATACAGTATGCCTGCTATTCTCGTTAGATTACGTGGCTTTGAACAAACTCATCGCAAGAGCCAGGTGACAGCAGACTTGCTCCTTCCCGCCTGTGTTCATCCTTCGCTGCGTGGTAGGAATCTAAAGCAGGTTCTCAAAGCGTGCATGGGGCTGGAGCTGAACCTGGAGTCTTCTGTGTCGCACCAGAAGCTGTGGAAAAATGGTTTCCATGCATCCGCCCAGCACTGGGTCCCTGACAGGAAGAGGAGCGAGCGTGCATCTTTCGAAAAGTCCTCAGCGAGGCAGTTGTGTCAGTCTCCCATGGCCCTGGGTCCCCGAGTCCATCACAGGCATGAGGGATGGCTCCCCTGGAGCCTGCTCCGATTGTCCCTGGGAGACACCGAGGTCTTACTCGGAGTCCTTCCTGCCCCCAAACCACAGATATGTCAGCCAGGGCCCAAGGATGCAGGAGATAGGCTTTTTAACAAACGGGGATGGATGGCACTGCCTCCCTTGTGGCAGTCCATGTGAATCCAGCCCTCGGGCTCTGGGATAGATAGATAGATAGATAGATAGATAGATAGATAGATAGATAGATAGATAGATAAGATAGATAGATGTTAGATAAATTGATGATTGATTCTTGTTGCTACGGACAGGCTTTCAAAGCAAAAATCCTTTCAAACATTCTAAACTGTGGCTTCAAATAATGAAATCAAGCTGATTAGTTTCTGCTCCACTTTCCTGGGGTTTTCATGGCCACCCAGCTTCATGTTCGCCAAGGCAGCACTGGCTTAAGCCCAGAGGCCTCCCCTCAAAAACGGAGGAGCACCGCCTCTGCTCTCATGGACAATGGCAGGTCTT
This sequence comes from Ochotona curzoniae, assembly GCF_017591425.1. Taxonomy (NCBI): domain Eukaryota; kingdom Metazoa; phylum Chordata; class Mammalia; order Lagomorpha; family Ochotonidae; genus Ochotona; species Ochotona curzoniae. Next base: position 1,401,558 of record NW_024465746.1, read on the forward strand.
TCTTAGGTAAAGCCTGCGGAGCTGGGGGGCTGTGTGATCTCCGTGGTGAGCCACAAAGGCACCCAGAAGTCCACAGACGGCCTGGGTGTGTGCTGGCGGTTCGCATCGCTGTCAGCTGACCAAGGTGTCCATGTCCAGGCAGTCATGATTAGTGCAGCTCAAGTCACACCATCCGGAGAAAAGTCTCAATCTTCCGGAAAATGCCTGGAAAGATCTGGCCTTTCTCATCAGTTAGGTATTCCAGAACAATTCTACTGCTGCTGCTGCAAATCCCAATACGATATTTGGGTCCATTTTCCTGTTTCATTCTATAACACAATAACCAGCATGTGCTGCGTCATAGAAGCGTGAAGTAGTAAGTCAAGGTCTTTATTGTTGATCAGGATCTTGAAGGATTTCCAGTTTGCATTTCATAGGCATGCATTTTCCCCCCAACACCTTGAAAGCAGAACCTGGATGTAAATTTTGTACTAGATTTCCACTCACCTTACAAGATTGTATGAAGTAGGGGCCAGCACATGCCTCAACAGGCCAGCCCTCACTTTGAAGCACCAGCATCCCATACAGGCACTGGATTATGTCCCGACTATTCCACTTCCAATCCAGCTCCCTGTTTGTAACCTGGGAGAACAGAAAAGGATTGTAAAATCCTTACACCCACCTGGGAGACCTGGAACAGGCTCCTGGCTCCTGGCTTCAGATAGGCTCAACTCCAGCTGTTGCAACCATTTGGAAAGTGAAACAGCAGATGGAAGATCTTTCTCTCTGTCTCTCCTTCTGTCTATAAATCTACCTTTCTAATAAAAATAAATAAATCTTTTAAAATGTGAACTAAATGAATCCCTACTACGATTTTGTCTTCTTTTCCTTTGCTTATTTGACAGAATTTCCTGCCAGAAAATATTCTGGAAAATGGAGGAAATTCATTGATGTATTAATTCCATAACTCCATAACACTTCTTTGACTGTAGACTCTATCCTATGTCCTGGAAAAAATAAATATACAATTCAGATTATACCCTTGGAAAAGGTGTGGCCTAGGGGCTGGCGAGATAGCATAGCAGTTAAAGTCCTCGCCTTGCACGCGCTGGGATCCTATATGGGCGCCAGTTCTAATCCAATATATGTAACATCTACCTATATATCTATTATCTATTTATCTATCTGCTTTCCATCCAGCTCTCTGCCTGTGGCCTGGGAAAGCAGTTGAGCATGGCCCAAAGCCTTATATGGGAGACCTGGAAGAAGCTCCTGGCTCCTGGCTTCGGAATGGCTCAGCTCCAACCATTGCGGCTGCTGGGGGAGTGAACCATCGGATGGAAGATCTTCCTCTCTGTCTCTCCTCCTCTCTGTATAACTGCCTTTGCAATAAAAATAAATAAATCTTTAAAAAAAAAAGATGTGGCTAATAGGAGATCTCAACCAGTAAAACGGAAATTACAAGACAGTGCAATGAGCTGGTATTTTGGAAGCCGTGCAGGGAGGAGCTGCAGCGGGGTGGCGTTCTTGGCATGGGGGCGGGGGTGGCGTATTCTAGCTCCACCATTGCCAGGTCATGCTAAGAAGCAGGCTCAGCTCTAGTTGGTTTTAGGTTTTAACAGACAATGCACCTCTTAGTGCCAGTCCTATTGCCAGTCACCCCAAGTCCTAAAAGCTCCTGAGTGGCACGGGAGCCAGCAATCTAAGGAACAGAAAGGGAAAAACCTTGGCTCCTGTCTGAGAGCTAGCTAGGACTTCAGGCAGCTGCATTTGTGAACGAGAGCTCAGTAGGTTACAAATCTCAGTGCAAAATCGTTAGTGATGTCATTAGTGGTCAGGCTGGGGGTAGTTAGCTCTAAAGATCATGTGACAGAGATCTCCATGTGCTCCAGACGCAGAAGAGAGCATATGTTATCCTGCATTGAGACAATTGATGAGAAGATGATGTTAGGTTAAGAAGGTCAGTGTGCTCAGATGAGCTGGGTAAGAGCCAGGACTATCTCTACACAGGGAGCTATTGGGCTAAACAGCAGCTACACATCTGCCGGGAGCCACCTGCTCACAGGACAGAGCTTGGAGCAGGAGTGACAGGGTTGGGCTAATACAAGCCATCTCTCCCATCTCTCTTTTTGAACAAATCCCATGCCGCCTGGTGACAGGCTACGGGGAGACCACAGGAAGTCATCAGGAAAAACACTTGATCTGAACCAGCCGTGCCTAGAAGGACACAGCTGCTCACACGTGCAAAAAACATGTCTGGCCCACTTCAAAGACGCCGTGCATGTCTGCACCATCAGAGGGAAGAATCCTGAAACGAAATTCATACTTAGCATCTTCGGGGAGGGGGAGGCTCTGCACTTCTGATGGCTCTGCTGAAAGGCTGAGCTTTCTGGCCCCTTTATTCTCAGGCTGATCTGGAGTCAATGAAAAGCTACTGACACCATGCTTGTGGGACTGAGGACCAGCAATGCATGCTATAACAGTCCCCATCTGGAAAAGCAAATTCACCACCTGTGAAAAGCGCAATAACTTTACCTGGCTTGGAGAAGTCCATGGCAAGCCAGTTCCAGAAATTCCACAAGAGAGGTCCAAGGGCTGCAGGAAAGAAGGGCTGGACCTCGGTGCTGGGTGCTCAACCCCAGGGAAAAAGGCAGGCAGCCCCAGGTTCACTGCTTCACCAAGGATTGACTCACGGGGTCAGCCACATCTGGTCAGCATGACCATCATGTCAAGATCTTCCAGCAATGGCAAATATCAATACTACCTGTCTAGTGAAAGCGAAGTCTTGGATGCATGATGTATTCCCCCTTTAAAATATCTTTCACCTACACAGCAATCCTTAAAGAGGTGGAAACTGAGGCACTGGAGGATTAAGTAACTTGCCAGCCACACAGTGGAGCCAAAAGTCGAAGCTGGGCTGTCTGGCTCCAAGGCAGTTTGAGTGCCCTGTACCTGCCCGTAAATCCCAGGAGACCCTGGGAGAGAAAACTAACACGATCCAGGAACACCTGAATTTTCCAAGTTCAGGCTCCCAGCAGTGAGCGGGCATCCAGCCTAGGGCGTCCGAGCACCTTATCAGATTGCCTGGGTTCGGCTCCTAGTCCCAGCTCCAGATACCAGGATCCTGTCAATACAGATGCTGGGAGGCAGAGGCAGTGGTCTGCGTCCTTGGGTTTCTCCACCTGTGTTGGAGACCTGAGCTGAGTTCCCAGCTCCCGGTTTGGCCCTAACCCACTCTCAGCCACTGTGGGCATCTGAAGACAGAACCAGCAAGTAGAAGCCTTCTCTCCAACTCTCACTCTATGAACTCTAAAATGAGAAAATAAGTTCAACCAGTCATCCTAATATAGAGAGATCTTTCTTTCTTTCTTTCTTTCTCTCTCTCTCTCTCTCTCTTTTCTTTTCTTTCAAAATCAGAGCTATTGAGAAGAGAGATTTTAAAAAGAGAGAGAGAGCTATTAGTTCACTCTCCCGAATGACTGCATCAGCTGGACTAAGCCAGGCTGAAGCCAGGAACCAGGAGTTGCATCTGGGTCTGCCACGCAGGCACAGGAGCCCAAGCACTTGGGCCATCTGCTGCTTTTCCAGACCATTAGCAGGGAGGTAGAGCAGCAGTGGAGAAGCTGGGACTTGAACTGGCATCTGCATGGGATGCCAGCATTGCAAGTGGCAGCCTTACCCACTACAATACAACGTTGTCCCCATAGATACCATTTTAATTGTTAGGAATTTATTGAAATGGGGCTAGATATTTCTCAAAATGACATTTAGACAATGTTCTTCCTACTGATGCTTCCTAAGATGAGTCTGGGGTTATGTTCACCAGTTCGGTTCCCGATGAAGGTTCCAGCTGCATCCAGAAGGAGACAGGGGAAAGGCACCTGTTGGTAACATCACAAACTTAGTACATATAGCAGGATACATAACGGTGGAAATAGGGACCTGGGGAAACTTTGTGTATTCTTCCTCCCTGCTGCAGTTCCAGTCTACCCTAAAGGAATGACTGACTACTCTAGCAGCTCAAATACAAAAGGGCAGCTGGAGGGTGAAGGCAAAGACAAAGGCTGAGCTTCAGCCTCAAATCTTTAAAGATCCCATGGCGAAAGGTGTCTCTCTGGAGAAGTCAGCTTTTTGAAGTCCAGATGGCAAATCCTGGGATATACCATGCCAGAGCCCTTCCATGTGTCAAGAGTCATATCAAACTCCAGATATGACACCAACCTCGCAAGTTGTGGTGGTAGCAGCCACGGAACTGATGGGAGAGATCAGCTCATGGGCTCAGCTGGCGAATGTCCCCTGAAATTAGGGCTGCCCCTTCTCAGCAAAGGCAAGGGCAGGGGACTCCAGACTGGCCTTCCAGACACCAACGGAAGAGAGACAGAGGCCGCTTCTTGCCAGTCTGCAATCATAGGTTCCTTGTAACCATAACTAGTCCCATAACTAGCAACCATAATTAGTCCCAGGGAGTCTGCCTGCCCTAAGTTCTGGCTCAAAGTCCCAGCTGTGAGAAAGGACAGAACCCTTTAAGATGTCTCCTTGCATTTTGGATGGAAACTCAGATGGCAGGGCAAGGATTATAAAAGTGAGGCAGGGCAAGGAGTTCACTCAGCACATGCTAAGCCAGTTGTTTTGTATGCACTATCCCGTTTCATCCTTGAAAGTTTGTAAGATCAGTATTTCTACCTCTGTCACAAGATTAAGGACCATAGAAACATAGAAAGGTGGCACCATTTCAGAATTGCAGGCACCTGTCCAGTCCAGTCTGGCTCATTGGAACACTACTGGGTATCTGCAGGTAGGAGTTTGGCACAGGAGTTAGGACATGCTGGCAGATGCCCGGATCCCATATGGGAGTGCCTGGTTCGAGTCCTGGCTCTGTTCCTGGTTCCAGCTTCCTGCTAGTGTTCACCCTGAGAATCCACAGGTCAAGTCTTACGTACCTGGATCCCTGCCACCCACCTGGAGGACCCGGCTCAAGAGCTAGGCTCCTGGTTTTTCGCTGGCTCAGCCCTGGCTGTGGCAGGTATTCAGGACTGAATCAGCAGGTAGGAGATTCCTCTCCATCTGTGTCTGTCTCTCTACCTTTCAAATAAATAAAAAATAAGAAAAAATTAAAGCTAACTATCGGTATTTATATCAGCTCAATTTTTATAACAAGTCTTAGAAATCGAGAGCTGGGACAGACGTCAGAGAGCATGTGGTCCAATCTTTGCACCTACAGAACTGGATGCAGGATGCCCAGGAGCAAAAGTCATGGCGATGTTGGCTGCTTGTGTGGGAGTGCTGCCGGGACAAGCTTAAAGCAACACCCGCATATCATGTACTTACGGTTTTTTCCAGGTCAAAAGCCCAGGACTCTGCGGACTATTGGCAGGGGTTTTGGTTAAAGGCTGGGGAGCCCCACATTGATGCTCCCCAGCCTCTCTCCACCTGCCCCCCTCTCAGATACGGCAGTGCCCTCCTGGGTGACCCAGCACAGGCCCCCCTCTCAGATGCGGCCGTGCCCTCCTGGGTGACTCAGCTCAGGCCCCCCTCTTGCAAGGCCTCTGATCTCCAGCCGAGCTTCCAAGCCCTTTGCCATGTGACCTATCACAGTGGCAGCTCTGGGATTGAGCTCATGAACATCTTGGAGTGGTGGCAGGGGGAGAGCAGGGGACATTCTTTCCATTACACAGTAGTCAGAGAAGGGTGATGGAGCAGAATAGAAGAGTGTAGCCACGCAAAGCAAGCATAGCACACTTTGGGGGTGTCAGGGCTTTGTGCCAGATACACTTCATGCCTGAGCCTGTGTCCACCTGGATGGGGGCTCCCCAACTTGGTTGATGCCCCTACGTGCATGGGGACCCATCCTGCCTAGTGCCTTTGTCATTTCATGAGAGCCACTGTGCCTCCCCAGAACATGCCATGGTCAGATATGTCAATGTAAATACCACAAAGTTTTTGCACAATATTCATTCACATGTTAATGTATTCATTCATTCAATAAACATTTATTCATTCACCCAGTAAACACTTATGGAGAGCCCGCTGCAGCAGGCAATGGGGAAAAGATTGGGGGATTTGCAGAAACTTTGAATTATTCATCAGGCACCTCCCTCCCTTAGTATGAATAACTGATTGACCACATTGGAGTGTTCACCTAGGTCAGACTTCCTGCAGCCTGCAGACCCTGAAGGACTGGACTGAGAGCAGGTAACCAGCCCAGCTCTACAGGTGGCGGTCAGCCCAGCTCTGCAGGTGGACAGAAGTCACTCCTGGAAGTGGCATCTCCAAGCAGGAGATGGGTACCTACTGGCTGCCATTATGCCTTTCACCCCAGTGCCCAGGCACCCAACATTCGTATGCCAGGCTCTGTGGGTGAAGCCGTTTGAGGCCTGAGCCCTGCAAGGCAGAATCAGCCTCGCTTGTGATGGACAGACACGTGAGGGTTTAAAATTACCAAACAATAACTCCAAGTAGCCTTCTCTCAGAACTCTCCAGCCTTCGTTACAAAACATCGCCAACTAGCAGGCTTCCCTTAAATGTGGTTTCACTTAGTTACACAGCTGAGCTTTTCAAGCTGCAAGGGGCCTTGAAGTCCCAATGCTATACTTTACAACAAAGAGCTTGGAGCCCAAAAGACAAAGTAGCTTGCCAGGGGCACAGCTGGGCAGTGCAGGCAGGACTAGAAACTTAGAGCCTCCAAGCGTTGCTTCCTCTTCCTCCTGTGGCACATTTTTCTGTGCTGCGTGTGGATAGAGGAATGTGCACACGCCGCAGTGTGCCAGATTGTGCTCAGTGCACACAGCTCTCCCCAAGGTGCGGGGAGAGTAGGGCCCTGGTGGGCTTCTAGCCCAGATCTAAAGGAGGAAGCTGTGGGACCTTGTGCTTCTCGGGATCTCATTTCCCTCCCACGTCAAATGAGGCCGAAAGCAACAGAGGGCCACAGCCATGTGCAGGAGGCCTGCTGGCATGAGCCGCGTGCCCTGCGCACAGCGGAAGTGGGAAAGGACATGGGCACGACAGTGTTTGTTTCCTTGCTGCTATGGAGGGAGACAAGGAGAGGGGGATCTAGGGAGCATGCGCAGAGGAGCACCAACCAGGACCACACCTCCTGCCCCCTCCCCAGAGGGCTGAGGCCCAGTGGGAGAGGTCGGGGAACCAGGGCTGCAGCAAATGCCCAAGAAGGGCTGAAGGAACCAAGCACCCACCCCCACAGAGGTGGCCATTCCACCCACTGGCCGCCAACTTGCCAGAGCCCTGAATCTTTGTCAGGAGGGCAGAAGGCTGGAGGCACATCTGTTCACAGTCACGAAGCAAGGAGCACAAGGGCATGGTCACTCCCCGCACCTGCCCATGACTGAGAAAGCTCTCTCCACCGGGCCTGTCCTTGTGAACCCTAGGAGACAGGTGCAAGGGACAGAACTGCCATTTTATAAACAGAGGGCCATGCAAGCAAAGCTTCATCCAGACGCCCCAGCAGAGGGAACAGGCATCGCGTGCACTCCCTAGTAGGATGTAGCATGCAGCGCTGTGAGATCACCACACATGGCAGGAGACTCCAGCGAGAAGGGTTGAGGAAGGCACTTCTCATGCCCTACGTTTATGGGCCGGAGTAACGCATACTTAAAGTACCAGCCCAAAAGACACAATGCTGACATCCAGGCAAGAATAGCATACCCAAGACACTCAGAGCTATGAGAGGGAGACAGCGAAATCCCTCTTGGCCTAAGAGATGGTGAGCTCAGAGAGGAATGGGGATTCAGCAGAGCAGTTAAGGCACTACTTGAACTGCGTGCTTCCAGGTTTGAATTGCAGCTCTGCTTCCCATTCCAGATTCCTACACCTGTCCACCTTATAGTTAGCAGACAATGGCACAATTGGCTGCATTCCGGCCATCCACGAAGGAGATCTGCATGGAGTTCCTGGCTCCAACCTGGCTCAGCTGTAGCTGTCACAGCATTTGGGGAGTGAATAACCATTGGAAGATTCTCTCTCTCTCTCTCTCTCACACACACACACAAATGAAAAATAAGTAAGAATAAATGAAAAGCAGATCAGCCACATTCTATGAGGAAAAATGGTAGGTAATGCTTCTGTGGCCTTATTTGCCCACAACTGTAACACCATTCACTTGGCAAAAATAAGTACAATAAATCTCGAGATGATACTAAAGACCCAAAGACAAAAGCCAAACACCAGATGTTCTCATAACTCCAGGCAATACTATGGCTTGTACATTTGTCATCTGTTTTTAAAAACAAGGCACTGAAAGAGGGCAGACAGAATTCTATGCTCTCATTTCTTCCCAGCTCTTTCTGTGGCTTTTAGCATCAATGGTGGATGTGCAATTCCACCAGCACAGGTGGCGACTCTGATCTCTTTCATCCAGAGTTAAGCTCATTAAAAGGAAACCAGCTTATGAAAAGCAGCAAAAACTCTCAAGAGTTAAGGGCCAAAATATTCAGAAAGGCAATCGCTCTCCTCGCCCCACCACCAAAATGTTTTGAGTGCAACCACCCAATAGAAATTCCCCATCAAAAGAGCCAGTGGCTGCTTGAGTGTGATGAGTTGGAATGCACTCCTCGGTGGAGACCAGAAGGGGGCCTGGGTGTGTGAGCGAGACCACCTCCAGGGCCCTCTGCACCCTTGGGTGTGGTCACTGCAGGTCCAGGGCTTCCTCGTAGCTAGTCACACCCTAAAGATGCCCCAGACACAGGCTGTCCTGTGTGACTGAGACCATGTCACCCAAAGGACAAGCACCAGCCCACTTTGCAGATCACATGTCAGGGAGGAAACTGCGGAAGCAGGGAACTCTGGGCAAGGGTGGGATACTCAGACCTGCATGCTCTCTGCTCCAGAACATCCCTGCACTGAGGACGAGTCTGGAGCTGCTGAAGGAAAAGATGGCCCCACGGAGAAGGTGCTGGGACTCAGCGCTGCAGACTCCTGGCCCAAAGAGGCAGGAAGTCACATTGTCAACCACTGGTAGGGAAAATGCCCTTCCTGATCCAGCTGCCGCCGTGCTAGCTTCCCCTGCACACCTTCTAGCTGACGTGCCCTGGCTTCTTGCTTTCTTTGGCATGCTCTGTTCCTCCTGCCCATGCATAGACCTGCCACATGTGGCCTCAGACAGCACTCGGCACTCTCACAGCCTTCCTTTGGTCTTGGCACTGGCACTCTGAGTGTGGTGGGGGCAGGAGGAGCAGCAGGGAGGGCCAGGGGAGTGCGGGAAGGAAGGAGCACTAAAGGCAGAGGGGTCCTCACACTTCCTGGTCTGGTGGACTCCATCACACATGACCCACTTCAGTTCAGGGTCTGGTGTCAGGGGTCCTGCTCCCCACATACCCAGAGAGGGATACACACACACATACATGAATTAATTGCTGCCCAAAATGTCCCTTGTGCCCTGCCAGGACATCCAGGGTGTGTAGGGGCTGCAAGTATCGTGTTATTCCATTCATTTTGGAAGCTGCACCTGTCCCCCAGCAGAAAAGCACACTCCGGCGGTGCACCTGCCAGAGGTGTGGATGGAGGGGCCAAGAGATGTGCCTCTCTCTTGGTGACCCCACGTCCTGGCTGGGTAACTCAGGAATGCAGGGCTTAGATCCACTGAAATTCTAGGAAAAATGAGGGCACGATGAGAGCCTTATCAGCGCACGACTGCACTGTTCGATTCCCCGTTTGTAGAAGCTGACATCTATCCACGCAGCGAGCTTTAAGCAGTTTGCAACTTGTGCAGTGTATGGATTTGTAGTTCTCAGCCCTCGGAAAGTGTCACTGTGATTTTCGACTCCATGGGCGGATGCTGTCAATCTTTCTGATTAAACGAAAAGTCGATTGACGCCAACTTGAGTGAGTTAGGCATTTCCTGTTCTGCTGCTTCTGTTTGCTTTTCCAAATTCACTCCACCCCTAACTTAGCGAACAGTTTCAAAAGCATATCAACTTTACATTTCATTTTAAAAACAAATATTAGCTATAGAACATTCTTACAGGCAGCAATTAGTAAGACAAAACATTCTCATGTAACATGTATGGTCATATCCAACAGCGTGCCACTCAACTGAAGGTTGTGTGTATCTTCATTACACAACAGATTAAGCCTACCCTTAGGACACCCCAGTTCCATCCTATTCTATTCTGAGCAAGCCCTGCCTCTGCTCTCCAGCCAGCCTCTTGCTCCTACATCCTGCAAGGCAGCACGTAATTAAAAACCTGCCATGCAGTTCCTGCTTGGACCTGCCGCAGCCCTGGCTGTCACAGGCAACTGGGGAGTGAATCAGTGAATGGACAATCTCAGTCTCACTGTGTGCATGTGTAAAAATAAACTACTCAAATGCAGAAAATAGAAATGATCCACCAGCTAAAAATGAATTTGCCAGAACAACCGGGATTTCACAAATGATGATCAGTAAGTTCCCTTTTCAGAAATTACGTGCTGGAACCCTGTGGGCACTAGGAATCCTCACCCTTCACGACCTGGAGATAATGTGCCAGGGTACCTGGAGACGATGTACCCGTGGGGGTAATCCAATGGGGTGCTAATACACAGGTGACAAAGTTCAGAAGGCCACACTGAACAAAGAGCACAGCCTGGTCCCCAACCACCCTTGAACTGCAGCCAGAGACAAGATGCTCAGGAGAAATTCAGGCAGACTCATTTCTTTGCAGGACTGGCTGAGAGCTAGCCCAGGATGAGTCAACATGTCATTCTGTGCCATGGGAAGGATTGCTGTGTTCCGGGATGCCACCTGAGATACACAGAGGTGCTGGAACCTCCTTGGCATAAGCATTCTCTCTTTCTTCTCTCTCCCTCACTAAACCAACAGCCTGCCGACCTGGCTCTCTCTGCGCCACCAAACCCCATCATTGTAGCTATAACATCTGCTGGTAATCCACGTACGGAGGAGACAGCTCTCTTCCTTCCTTTCCAAAAAGGAAGTGAAGCATCAACTCAATATTGTTCTGTTCTTAGTTCATGCTCCATTGCTTTTACGAAATACCTAAGGTTGGGTCATGTGTAAGGAAAAGAGGTTTAGAGGTAGATCTGTGGTTCAGTAACTAAGACACTGCTGGGATGCTTGCATCACATGTTGAATTGTCTGGGTTTGAGTGAGTTTTTGCTCAACTTCTGATGTCAGTTTCCTGCTAATGTGCACCCCGGGCATCAGCAGATGACGCCCCCAGGGACCTAGGTCTCTGACACTCATGTGGAAGATGCAGGCTGAGCTCCCTTGGCTCCCGTTGACTTCTCAGCCTTGACCTCAACTGCAGCAGTCATTGCTGCAGGAAGTGAATCAACAACTGAGTGCTCTCTCTTTCAAGTAAAACAAGAAAGTAGGTCATTTTTAAAGTTTGACAGACACTGAAAGTTGAACATCAGATGATTCAGTAGGTACAGTCCCTGGTGAGGGCCTGTGGCAATAGCCCCCAATGGCAGGAAGGTATACAGAGAGCTCTTGGCAAGACAATAGGCTAGAGAGATTTGGGGCTGGGTTTATGCTTTCTATAATGACTTATCTCACAGAAATGACCCAGAGTCTCATGAGACCTGCATTCATCCCAACAACCTGGCCAGCAGTTGCATCACCTCCCAACATCACAGTGGGGACCAAGCTTCCAGAACAGGAACCCTTAGGTTCATGCACTCAGACTGCATTCAAACCACAGAAGGTGTAGAAGTGCAGTAACTGAGACATCAGTTTGTCCACTTACCCTTTGCTCTGTTGCTCTGCTGTGTGTGTGTGTGTGTGTGTGTGCAACTGCATGTTTGTGTGCGTGCATTACATACCCAAACTGCCCCAAAGATGACCCCAGACATTCCAGTAACAATTGACCAGCTCAGTCAGCCTGCTCCGTGTGCTCAGCTTCCTACCACTTGCCATTGCATCAAGCACAGCTGTCCAGTTTAGGCTGTCTCACCCCGCTCTCGTGGACGCACACCCCAAGCTCCTAGTGTGACATGCACAAGCCCTTCGCCCTTCGCCCTTGACCCAGCACTAGGAGTGGGAGGGGAATCTGTGATAGTATGGCAGAAATCGGGGCTCTGCTCTTTGTTACAGACTTTGCCACCAGGCTTCTCTCTAGTGCACTTGTGTGGCGTATCAACCCCTCTCCAGGCACATTTTTTCCATGTGGATTGTTGATTTTGCTTCCCTTTTGTGCATTATCATCTCCATGCCTGCCGGTGCTGGGTGGGATGGGTTACTCGTGTGCAGTTTTATCTATTTCTACTTAGCCTCACAGCATCCCCACCCTGCTGTCTCCCAATCACCACCACCTTGAAAAGACCATCTCAGGACAATGAGGGCTGCTGAGCACCTTCATGCCAAGACTTTGAGGATTATCTTGTGCGTTAGAAGACCAGACGTCGGGAGGAGACAGCTCACGATTTGCACTTGCTGAAGTCCACACAGCTTTCCAGTGGAGGAACTTGATTCACTGGACAGCTGCCTTTAGACTCTCAGGACACAGCACAGAGCAAGAGCTGCTACAAGAAATGCCTTTAAAAGAAGAAAAAGATATGCCTTGTACTTTCTTCTGATCATCGTTCTATCACTCATTTATCCATGCATGAATTACAAAACCTGGCGCAAATGATCTCACATGGCAAATCCCACACTCAGTCCATCTTCTGCTGTTGTAACAGAAAGTTTGAGGTCATACAGTTGATTTAGCTGAAGTTTATTTAACTCGTCTTTCTGGAGCTTAAGATGTCAAAAAGCACAGAACCAGCACGTGGTGAAGGTCATTCCATAGGGGAGGGTGAAAAGACAAGAATTCATCAGAGAGATGGACATAGGGCCAAATTCATCCTTTTATTGGGAATCCACTCCTGATACAAAAGCATAAATCTATTCCTAAAAAAGTAGCTCTCTTAGCCTGACCATCTCTTAAACACCTACTTCCTTCTACTGTTGCAAAGGTAGATAGAACACAGCATGAGTCTCAAAGAGGACTTTCACACCAGAGCTAACAGGGAAGAGGTGGTGAGAAGAAATGGCAAAGATGAAGAAACATCAAAGGACCTGGATAGGAAAGAACCATGTTCAGGCTCACGTAAATAGTGAAGAAGAGCATGCATAAAAATACACAAGCATTCTTTTTTCTGAAAGATTTATTTATTTTTATTGCAAAGGTAAACATACAGAGAGGAGGAGAGACAAAGAGAAGACCTTCTGTCCAACGATTCACTCCCCTAGTGCCCACAACAGCCAGAACTGAACCGATCCGAAGCTAGGAGCCCAGATCCTCATCCGGGTTCCCACACAGGTGCAGGGTCCCACAACTTTGGGCCATCCTCCACTGCTTTCCCAGGCCACTAGCAGGGAGCTGGATGGGAAGAGCTCCCTGAGCTCTTAAGGTGAGGACTTCCCAGAGCTTGTAAGGTGAGGACTTTAGCCGCTAGGCCACTGTGCTGAGCCCACAAGCAGACATTCTTACAACAAAAATATGAAAGGAAAAAAAAAAAAACCTCTAACCATCAAGAAAGGATGTTTTTGCTTCTTCACATCCTATTATCTGACTCCTCACTCCAGCATCCTGCTAATGTAGACCATGGGAGGCAGTGGTGATGGCTCGAATAACAGGGTTCCTTCCACCTGCAGGAGTAGCCCACATGCTCCTGGCTGTCAGCTTTGGAGGCATTTGAGGGGTGAAACGCTGAGTGGGATGGCCTGTTCTTTCTTCCTGTGTACTTCAAGTAATTTTAAAATGTGTATTTATTTACTTATTTATTCATTTGCAAGGCAGAGTGACAGAGAGAAAGGAGAGCAAGAGAGGGAGAGAGAGAGATTTTCTATCTGCTGTTTCACTCCCCAAGTGGTCCACACCAGTCAGGTCAGGGCCAGGCTGAGGCCAGGAGGCAGGAATTCCATCTTTGTTTCCCACATGAGTAGCAGGGACCTGAGCAGCTGGGCCTTCATTCACGGACTCACCAGGTACGTCAGCAGGAAGCTGGATTGGAAACAGCGCAGCTGGAACTCGAACCAGGACTCTGATATGTCACAATAGCATCTTAACTTGATGTGCCTCAATGCTGACCCCTCAAATAGCAATTAAAGCTCAACATGTATGGTAATGATCCCGAGGAAAATCTGCGAACCAAAAAGACAAGGCAGGGCCAACATTAACCATTTTTTTCCAACTGAAGGTCTATGGATTCAGCTTGTGCCTCCAGATGCGATGGAATTTTCTAGAAGAACAAATGAGAAAGTTCTCACAATCTTAAAACTGCTGAAAGCAAAAAAAGAAAAAAAATCAACCTGGAAGCCAATCAAAAATTTTCAAAAATAAAGACTTTTTTCAGACAAAAGAATTCAGAGAAAATTGGACAACTCGTCAATGAGAAATGCTTAAGAAAAATGCTACCAGGTATAAATGTAGATCTGCATAAACAGTGATGAGCGCCCAGGGTGGAAAGATCATCATGAGGAGATTCTGTGAGGTTTTCCTGCAAAAGCTGTCCTGTTCCTCTCTCAGTGTCTTCTTACAACCCAAAGAAGGACAACTGCCTGCAGAACTTCAAGAGCTCTCACGACGCAGTCATCATGTTGGCCTTACTAATGCTCAGAGGAATCCACTGGTGACACCTGTCTCACGTCAGAAGGGGGTGGACATTTGGCATGGCAGTTAGGGTGCCCCTTTAGGACACCTCCATCCCACATCAGAATGTCTGGTTCAACTCCCAGCTCCACTACTGCGGCTACCTGCCTGCGTCTAGAAGGCAGGAGGAGACCTGTCCAGTTCCCAGACCCAGGTCCAGTTCTGACCCAGTTCCTGCTGCTGTGGGCTTTGGGAGGTCAACTGTGGATGGGAGGGAATCTTCCTCTCCCTCCCTCTCTCTTCCTCTGGACACAGCAGATACAATTTTTCCATGTACACTGTGGATTTTGCTCCCCTTTTTGTGTGTTGTACCATGATAGGTTATCATTTCAAAGCCTGCTAGTTCAGGGTGGTGAAGGAGGGAAGGAGGAAGGCAGGAGGGAGGGGCTCCAGCATGCCATTGGGATGATTTTCTTTCATCACCTGCTGGCATATCATCTTCCCTCCACTGACCAGCAGCCCTGCACTGCTCAGGGCCCAGCAGAAGGTCTGGCCTCCCTCCCCAGAGTGCTCACTCAGCAGCCCGGTGTGATCACTTGGGGGAAATGAGACTGAGGCTGAGCAACCAGACTGGCAGGGGAGGTTGGCAGGACACTTAACCACCACTGCCAAAGAGAGCACACCGCTGAATCCCCACAAGACTGCTAGAAAGTTTCTCACAGCCAGGGCAGGCTCTGGGTGCCTTCTTCCGGCTGCATTGGAATGAGCCCAGCATTAGCAAGTGCGTCTTCTGTGCCTTCCATCAGCCCAAGTCCAACACCTCAGCTGACCTGAATGCCAGGTTCTTCAGAAAGTCTGTGAGATGTGTGTATTACGAAATAATCTACATGGGAGCCCATTGGTACCTGCAGAGGACATTTGGCAACACTGCAGAGAAAGGAGAACAGAACAAATTGGACAACTACTGCAGCCCAATGATGACAGCAAAAATCTAGCCAAATGGAGCCTGCAAGGTCGACTGTGTCGCCCAAAGGACATTGGAAGGGATTTCTCATCCTTGGATCAGCGAGATTAAGAGCATTTCAGAACTATCGAAACCACCTGCGCAGAACCCTCGGAGCTACACATCAGGACCCTGGGTTGGTATCAGGTGGCCATTCCCCACCCCTGGGCACTGTGGCAGCTGACAGGCTGGGTATGGCTCTTCCTCTTAACTCCTCCCTTTCCCCAGAAACAGGAAGAAGAAACAGAAAATTTGGAAACAAACAAACAAAAACGATTTACAAATTTAAAAATTGTTTGCGCAAAAAGAGATTCATCTTCTCACCCCATTTTCCAAGAACATTTTGAAGATGCCTCATGGAATGAGCTGTCACAAGTACTCTGTACCTTTGAAGGTCACTTGAGGTGCAAACAATAATCATGGCTGTCTAAGTGAACTCTTCCTCTGGGCTGTGCCCACACAGGGTCAAGACAGCTCCGCAGGGGTGGGCACAGCCATTAAGTAGCTGTAAGGAGGGGGCTGGTGCTGTGGTGTAGCATGCAAAGCCATTGCCTGAAATACTGGCATCCAGGATAAACCAGTTCAACTGCTAGCTGTTCCACTTTGCTTTTGAAGATTTACTTATTTCTATTGGAAAGTCAGATTTACAGAGAGAAGGAGAGACAGAAAGATCTTCCGTCCACTGGTTCACTCCTCAAGTAGCCTCAACAGCCAGAGCTGAGCTAATCAGAAACTAGGAGCCACAAACTTCTTCTGGATCTTCCACACTGGGGCAGGGTCCCAAGGCTTTGGGCCATCCTCAGCTGCTTTCCCAGGCCACAACAGGCAGCTGGAGGGGAAGCAGAGTAGCCAGAACACAAAGCAGCAACCATATGCGATCCTGGCAATTGCAAAATGAGGATTTAGCCATTAAGCTATCACGCCGGGCCCAGCTGCTCCACTTCTAATCCAGCTCCCTGCTAATGTGCCTGGGAAAGCAACAGAGGATGGCCTAAAACACTGGTACAGTACGCACTGTGGGAGACATAGTTGAAGCAGCTGGCTTCCACCTGTCCAGCCTTGGCCACTGACAGCGTTTGAGAATAAAATAGCAGATGGAGAATCTCTTTCTCTCTCTCCCTCTATAATTCTTCCAAATCAGTCAATAAATCTTTTTTATATTGTTATTTTCTATTATTTTCCGTGGTTTTTTTTTTTTTACTTACAAGACTTTTCCCCTCCACTTTCCCTTCTTTCTGCCCTATCTCCACCCCTACACTATTCCCTGCCCCCATATTACAATAGTCTAATCCTTCACTAACAGTCCCAAGTCCATTATTCTGCTATTTAAGTGTATCATGCAATTGCAGGTATAAATAAGGAGAGAAAATCTCCATGATATTTGTACTTTGGAGATTGGCTTATTTCACTGAACAAAATAGTCTCAACTAGAAAATTTCAGTTTTTAATGGCTGAGTAGCAGTCCACGGAGCAGATTTACTCATTTCTTTTACCCATTCCTCTTTCAGCAGGAATCTGGATTGCTTGCATGTGTCAGCTATTATAGATTATACTGCTGTAAATATAGGGTTGCAGGTCACTTTCTCACATTATTCCCGGAAGTGGAATAACTGGGTCATATGGTAGATCAATTTTCAATTGTCTTAGCACTCTCCATACTGGATTCCATAATGGCTATACTAGCCTACACTCCCACCAGCAGTGGAGTAGGGTTTGTTTTTGTTTTTGTTTTTGTTTTTGTTTTTCACTACATCCACACAAGCAGGTGTTGTTACTGGAGTTTCAAATGTAAGACAGTCTCACTGGAGTGAGACTTCAGTGAAACCTCGGTATGGTTTTTATTTGTATTTTTCTAATAGCTAGGGAGCCCAAATATTTTTTCATGTCTATTAGCCACTTGAATATGTTCTTTTGAAAAGATTGTTTTCATTTCCTTGTTTCCATTTCTTCACAAGGTTGTTTTGCTGTTGTGGAGTTCTGAAGCTCTTTGTAAATCCTGACTTTAGTCCCTTATCTGTTGTATAATGTGCAAAGATGTTTTTTCCCATTCTGTTCTTTGCTTTGTTGATTGTTTCTTTGCTATATAGAAGCCTTTTAACTTGATGTAGTCCTATTTGTTTATTTTGGCTTTGACTTCCTATGTTTTTGGTGACTTTTCTAAGTCTTTGCCGATGCCTATAACTTGGAGTGCTTCTTTTGTTTTCCTCCAATAGTTTGATGGTTTCTGGATGCAAATGTAGCTTCTTGATCCATTTAGAGCTGACTTTTGTATAAAGTGACAGGTAGAGGTCTTGCTTCTTATTTTTGCAGGCTCACATCCAATTATTCCAACAGCATTTATTGAAGAGATTAGCCTTTTTCCTGGATTATTTTCAGTTCTCTTGTCAAAGATTAGTTAGCTGTACACGTGTGGGTTCCCTTCTGGTGTTTCTATTCTGTTCCATTGAGCATCTCTGTTTCTGTACCAGTACCAGACTGTTTTGATGACCACTGCTCTGTAACATGTCTTGAGGTCTGGAATTGTGATTCTTCCAACATTATTTTTGTTCGGGTTAGGATAGCTTTGGCTGCTCATGTCCTCTTGCATTTCCAGGTGAACTTTTGTAACATCTTTTCCATTTCTGAGAAGAATGTTGTTGGGCTTTTAATTGGGATTGTGTTGAATTTGTATATTACTTTCAGTAATATAAAACATTTTGATTATGTTGAGTCTACCAATCCAGGAATATGTTAGTTTCTCCACATTTTAATGTCTTCTTCTATTTCTCTTTCATGTTTTTAATTTTCATCATAGAATCTTCCACATCTTCAGTTAGGTTTATTCCAAGATATTCAAGGTTTTTCTCTGCTTTTTTAAAGGGGACTGCACTTAAAAGCTCCTTCTCAGCCATAGAATTGTTCGTGTGTATCTGTGTACCCTTGATCTATGTTCATTGATTTTGTTCCTGTTACCCTGCTAAACTCTCTTATAAGTTCCAATAATCTCTTCATTGAGTCTTTTTGTTCTCCTTTGCGTAGAATCATATTGTCTGCAGACAGGGATAAGTTTAATTCCTTGTTTCTGTTTGGAATCCATTGAATTTCTTTTCCTCGCTTAGTAGCTCTAGTGAGCTCTAGTGAGCTCATACTTCCAATAGTATGTTGTGTAACAGTGGAGAAAGTGGACATATTTCTCTAGTTCCAAATCTTAGCAGAAGAGCTTCTTGTCTTTTCCCAGTCAATATGATGCTGGCACTGGGTTGTTCATATATTGCTTTGACTGTGGTATAGAATGTTCCTTGGACCCCCATCTTCCTCAGGATTTTTGCACAAAGTGTTGTTAGATTTTATCAAGTGCCTTTTCAACATCTATTGAGAAGATTATGATTTTATGTATGCATATGGTCTCTAATTCTTTAATTTGTTGATTTGTGTGTATTAAACAATCTGCATGCCAGGGATAAATCCCACCTGGTCTGGGTGAATAATTTCTCTGACATATTGTTGGGTTCTATTGGCTAGCATTTTGTTGAGGATCTTCGTGTCTATGTTCATCAGGGATATCAGTCAATAGTTTTCTTTTTCTGTTATGTCTCTATCTGGCTTTGGTATTAAGGTGGTATCACCTTCGTAGTAGACTTTGGAAGGATTGCCTCCCTTTCTATTGTTGGGAATAAGTTGTGGAGGATTTGGGTAAGTTCTTGAAACATTTGGTGAAATTCCAAAGTGAAGCCATTCGATCCTGAGCTTTGCTTTGTTGGGAGAGATTAAATTATTGATTCAATCTCTGCTGGTCACAGGTCTATTTGGATTGTAATTACATCATGTTTAAGTGTTGACAAATTGTATGTGTCTGAAAATCTGTCCATTTTTTATGAATCTTCCAATTTGTTGGCTTATAGTTGCTTGCAATAGTTCCTGATTATTCTATGTATGTCTGACAAATCCATTGTTATATTTCCTTTTTATTCCTGAGTCTGTTGATTCATATTTTCTCCCTCCTTAATTTGAATAGTTGGGCTAAGGGGACACTATTTTGCTGATTTTCTCAAAGAAACAGCTCTTTGATTCATTGATCTTATGTATTGCTCTTTGGTTTATTCCCTCCATTTGGTTTATTCCCTCTGTTTTTTAAGTCATTTCTATTTTTCTATTACTCTTGGGATTAGTTTGGTGTTGTTTTTCTAGCTCCACCAGCATAGTTAGCCCATCTACCTGGTGCTTTCTAGTTTCACAACATGGGCACAGTTTGCAATGATCTTTCCTCTTGAATGTGTCCCACAAATTTCAATGTTGTGTTAGTACCTTCATTCATTTCAACCAATTCTTTTTATGTCCTCTTTGATTTCTTCTATAATGCATTGTTCATTTAATAGCATGTTCTTCAGTTAGTACGTATTTGCATAACAACTGGTTGGTTACCAGTTTCACTCCATGCATGATATGATTGCATTTTTGTTTTTTAGTGCTGATGCTTGCTTTGTGGCCTATAACGTGATCAATCCTAGAGGTGGTTTCATGTGCTGATTAAAAAAGCATTCAGTGCCTGTGGAACGGAAGGTTCTGTAGATACCAATTAAGTCCATTTGTCCCATTGATCTGTCCATTGAAGTTAGTAGGGTGTTAAGGTCCCCCACTATTATTTTATTGGAGTCTATTTCTCCCTTTAAATCCATTATTTCACATAGCTAAGGGCCCTGACATTTGGTGTATGCAATTATTATGGTGATTTCCTCTTGCTGAATGGACCTCTTGATCATTATGTGGTGTGCGTCTTCAACTCATGTTGAAATCTACATTATCTGATATGAGAATAGCTACCAGCTCGTTTTTCCTTCCCACTAGCCTGGAATATTCTTTTCCATCTTTTCAGTTTCCACGTACCTTTGTTGTTAAGCTGTATCTCCTGTAAGCAACAGACAGATGGGTCCTGTTTTCGCATCTGGCCTGATAGACCATGATGATTGATGGATGAGTTTAATCCATTTACATTCAGGGTTAATATCAGCAGGTTGTGATTTGGTGCTATCATTTTAGCACTGGCTTTCTCACTGTTTGACTTAGGTTTCTTTTTAAAGATTTATTTTATTTTCTTTGGAAAGGTAGATACAGAAAGAAGGAGATACAGAGAGAAAGATCCACTGATTTTCTCACCACTTAGCCACAACAGCCAGAGCTGAGCCAATCAGGGGCCAGAAGCTTCGTCCGGGTCTTCCACATGGGTGCAGGATACTAAGGCTGGGGTATAAATTGGCACCCATATGGTATCCTGGCAGGTGCAAGGTGAGGATTTAGCTACTAAGCTATCATACTGGACCTGATTTAGATTTCTTTTATGATTTTATTGAGATTAGATTTGGTAGGTGTTATTCTTTTTCTCTGTCTGTAGCACATCTTTAAGCAAAATCTGCACAGCAGATGTGGTAGAGGAAAAGTCTTTCAGTTTTTGTTTGCTTTGGAAATATTTTACTTCATTTTCAAATACAAAAGAAAGCTTTGCTGGGTTTATTATTCTGGGTTCACAGTTTTCTTTTAGGATCTGGAATATATCACTCTATATTCTCTAACTTGTGGGGTTTCTTTTGAGATGTCAGCTTTTAGTCTGACTGGGGTTCCTCTATAAGTTAGTTGACTTTTCTCATACACACATTTAAAAATTATTCGTTTATGTACAACCAAAGAGAGCTTGATTATGATATGTCATGGTAAGAATTACTTCTTGTTGGTTCTATTTTGCATTTGGCTTCCCTTTCTTTCTCCATGTTAGGGGAGTTTCCATTTATTATTTCATTGTATACATTTTTAACCCAGTTGCTCTTCCCACATCTTCAGGAAGACCCACAATCCTTATGTTTGGTCTTTCATGATATCACTTCATTTTTGTATGGTTTTCTTAGCTGTACTCAGTATCTCTTTCAGCTTCCTGTTTCAGCATTTTTTTTCCATCTAGTGTCTTCCAGTTCTAAAATTCTTTCCTCTGCTTCATTCATTCTATTATTGAGACTTTCCATTGAATTTTTAATTTTCTGTATTGTATCCTTCATTTCTAATAACTCAGTTTGATTTTGTTTCAATGTTGCTATTTTCCTGTGTAACATATTCCTCAAATCACTTAAACTCTTGTATGCACTTCTCATTGTTTTTAAGGAGCCTTATAATAATTTCTTAAATTCTTTATCCAGCAGTGCTTTGATGTTTTCATCAGTTACTTGTGAAATTTAAATACTCTTTTGCTTCTTTGCAAGGGAGGCAATGGAGGCCATGTTCCATTTCAGCGTGCCTGACTCCAAGTCCTGGCTCCACCCTGGACCTCAGCTTCCTGCTGCGGGGAGGGATTGGGTCCCCGCCACTTACAAGGTAAATACAGAGGGAGTTCCTGGCTCTGAGCTTTGGCCAGGCTTAGTCCCAGCTGGTGTAGACTTTTGGAGAGTAAACCAGTGATGGATTTAATCTCTCTTTACTCTCTCCCTCTCACTCTCTCTTTCTCATTCTCAAAGCAGATGACAAATAAAATTTTTAAAAGCGCAGCCAGGCAATGTCAAGACAAATTGGTCCAAACAGTTCCCTGATAATGTAATTCAACAACAATTGCTTGTCTGAAAACTTGTTTTATTTCCTTGTTTTGAGTCCACTTGCACTGAAAAGTTTCAATCTTTCTTTCCCTGGCATGCAAAAATACCCAATCAAGACTAGAACCAGCTCCATCCACCAAATAAGGATCGATTTTAGCAAAGATCTTACTAAATCACCACCTGAGTGTTTCTCGTATCAAACCATGAACATGAATGTGTTTGAAGAATTCTAGAGAGTAACCAGTCATCTTTATGAAGCAGGTCCAGTCCACACTGGTGGACACAGTGCCCCTGAGACATTCCAAAGTTGATCATTGCAGTCCCGACTTGGGAGAGCCGCCTGCATCTGAGAAGAGAAGGGGCCCTCAGAGCTGACTTTCCACAGGCCAAAATAAACTCCGGTCCTTTGTGGACCATTATATTTAATAGATAGTTTAATCAGTGCTGGACAGGCAGAGCACGCCCAAGCTGTCACAGTGTCTGCGATCCTGAAAAGGTCTGCTTTTTCTACTGACTGCTGGTATGAAAATAAAAGGAAATGGAGAGAAATATTTTATTTTTTTCCTTTTTCTTCACATGGTATCACTGTTTTTCCCAAATAAGAAAAGAATCCATAAAATCAGTTTTTTGAGGAAGTTGTTGATGTGTCTTAGTCTTCCTGAAACGCCGTCATGGCTGGAAGCTCCAATCATGCAGCCGAGCCAGTTCTCAGCCGGTGACAGAGAGAATATAGTTGCTGTAGGTCAACTCCTGTGAGCTGGCTGGGCTGAGCGCAGAGAGCTCTGGGAGAGGGTAAGAGGGAGGGAAAGAGGAAGCAAAGCTGCCATGCCCTGGTTTGTATTTGAAGGACAGAGACACAGAGTGATATCTGGGACTGAATCAGGCCAAACTCAGGAGCTGGGCGTTCAGTTCAGGCTTCCCTGTGGGAGGAGGAAGCCAAGTACTTGAGCCCATCACTAACTGTTTTCCAGAAGGAAGCTGGGATCAGGAGCAGAGCTGGGCCTCCATGTGGGCTATGAGTATCTCAAATACTGTCTTACCTGCTAGGCCAAAGACTGCTCCACTTCACTATTTAGACATGAGTAAGAAATAGATAAAACAGCACCTATTTGCACAAGCCCTCCCTCCTTCTAAGAAGCAGCACCACATTTGGCCAGAAACCAATGACCAGATTATTTTGCATGAGCAGCCACTGTGTTTGTTCTTGCAAAATGTTCTTCCTACCTGGCAGGTGCTCTTTTCCCAGCAGCTGCCTTAGGATATTGCACCATGCTTGCCTGGCCCGCCCTCATCCAGGCTGCTCTTAGAGGCTCGTCAAAGAATGCACATTCATTATTGCTTTAATATTCCCCTCTTCCTTTGGATACGTGAACAACTCAATTTTTTTATACCCAAGGGGGTTTCACTTGTTTTCTAGTTTCTATCAACTCTGAAAGGCTTCTTGGGAAAATGACATCATGCCTACAGGTCTGTGCTGGTCATTTCCTGCTGCTTGTCCTCACAGCAGCTCCCAGCAAAGGAGTGGCTGTGCATGCACCAGACTGTGCTCATGACAAAGACCCAAGCAACCCCAGCCCGGAGTCTACAAGGGAGAGCGGGGAGGCTTTCCATCTCTCGCCCTGTCCTGCCCATTAGGATTCCGACATCCCATGTCAGAATGCCTGGATTCAAGTCTCACCTGCACTGGAAACTCCAGCTTCCTGCTCGTGTGAACCCTGGGAGATAGTAGAGGATGGTTGCAGAACCTGGGAGACCCTGGTGGAATTCCTGGCCCCAGCCTGGCCCAGACCTGACCATCATAGGCATTTAGGGAGTGTATCAGCAGGTTAGAGCCCTCTCCCTCAAATAAAAGTAATTTTTTAAAACAAACAAGAACAGAAGCCAAGACTCACTGCCCAGGCCAGCTGTGGACACTGTCACCACACAGCCTAGGGCAGAGAGACAGCATTAACTCGTCTCCGAAGCAGACTTCTGCTGGGATTAAACACTGGAAAGCTCAGCCCCAGCGGGCTACAGGCAGGCAGTCCATGGCGTCTCTTGCTGTTATAACTGTGGGTCTCACATGCATTTACATTCTCAACTAAAAAAACATCTGCAAAATCTCCTCCCATCTCATCTGTCTGCCAAAAAGTCACATCCAGAGTTCCAGCAAAGAGGATCTGTTTCCTCTGTGACGCGCACCCTAGGGTTTGGTCTGGAGACACAGTCAATGCAGTAACGTCATTGCCATTTTTAACCCTGTTGTGACTACCTCTTTTATCCTCAGTTTTGCGTTCTGCCATTGTATTACCTACGTCAATTAGGGGTTGAAAATATTAAACAGAAAATATCAGAAATAAACAATCCATAGGTTTTTAACTGCACACTGTGCCCAATAGCATGGTGAAATATGACACTATCCCATCCCACGCCACCAGACACGAACTATTGTTTGATCCAGCGTATCCGTGTTATATATGCTACCCACTGGAAAATATAGAAATTAGTGGAGTGGTGACCAGTGTTGTGACTTACCAGGTAAAGCTGCCACATGCAATACCAATATTCCACAGGGGCATCGATTCATGTCCCAATTAATCCAATTCCAACCAGGCCCCTGTTCATGGATCTGGGAAAGTAAGGAAAATGACCAGAGTGTTTGGGCCCCTGCCACCCATGTGGGAAACCCAGATGAAGTTCCTGGCTCCTGACCGTGGCCTGAGCCAGCCACAGTCACAGCATTCGTCTGAGAAATAAACCAGAGGATGGAAGATTCTCATTCTCATATTCTCTCTCTCTCTAAGTGTATATGTGTTCCACTCTCTCTGTAACCCTGCCTTTCAAACAAGTAAATAAATCTTTAAAATAATAATAATAATAAGCTAGCCAGAAAGACCACATTTGCCCACAAAGAAGCTGCTGCCACACTTCCAGGGGCAAAGGGACTCTGGCCCACTCAACCCAGCCTGTGCTTGAATGAGAAAGAGTCTGTCCCGCAGAAAGGTGCCCAGCAAGTGCTGCCTGCTAAGCCAGAACTGTCTGCCTCCAGCAGGGCCTGGGCCTGCACGCTTCTAGGTCTAGGGGCAGGAGAGGCACTACTCTACTCTTTAGATTCACGCTGGGGGATGCTGATGACATCAATGGACATGAGAGAGCAGGGCCACAGTGGCTCTATCCTCGCAGGCAGCATCAGCAGAGCTTCCTGCTGAATCCTGATGCTTTCCCAGAAGAGTCATTCTCCAGAGAGGAACCTATCTGGGTGAGCATGGGGGAGGCGAAGACAGCCCAGACTTCAAAGCCAGCGCTCCAGTTCTGCAAGGAAGGAAGTGGCCTTCTTTCCCAGTGTCTGCGCCTTGCTAAATATAAATCCATCTCCGTTTAGACTGCATCTAATTGAGTCACATTCTTCATCTGTTGAAGTTAGGAACGGTCAGCTGTCCTGGGTGGCTCCCTGGGAAGCCTGCCACCACACTGGTTCCAGTGCCCCGGAGGGGGATATGGCCGAGCCCACCCTCATCAGCACACCCCACTCCTTAGGAGCACTGCTGGATTTCAAAGGTAAAGATACAGGAGGGCCTGATTTGTGGAAACCCCATAACACAATTTACTACTGCTCATTAGTTGCTGAAGAGGCGTTGAAGAACATTAACCATTCATCTTTGACTTTAACCAAAAAAAAAAAAAAATCCATACTAAATGAGAAGCAGGTGGTATTCTCCTGAACATGGTGAAATAATTCCCTCAGGTCCTAAGCCTTATAGTATGTCAGGGGCAAGATGGCACTGACACCCAGATTATTTAAAACCATGCTGGAAATATAAGAAGGGAGCAGGGAAGGCAAGATGACCATTAAAGATGGATAATAGGATTACGTGCCACAAAACCCAGGAGAACTTATGGAAAACAAATAGTGTTAGAACTTAAGAAGAACATGATGATATATCAGTATCAAAAAATGCCGTGCTAAGAGGTGTTGGCTCCTGGTTCAAGATGAACATCATTCTTGCATCCATTGGCCAATATCGAGCATCTACACTGCGCTGGGTGGAGCGGAACTTAAGACAGCAGGAAATCGTCCTTGGACTGAGAAGTTGAAATCTGGTGACAAAGCTGGCACTGCTGGTTTCACAGGAAAAACAGACACTCCCTTTCTGGGACGGAGTGGGGGCATGCAGGCAGAGGGAGAAGGGAGCTGTCGCACAGAGAAAACCCTGGGACCTTGCAGAGAATTTGAGAAGCAGTGGAGACTGGGGCAGTGTGGCATCAGTAGGAGACGAGGCCGAAGGTCCTTGGAAGGCATCCTGTAGGTTGCAAGGCCCTACCATGGCTTGTGCTGTCCAGGTTTTCTGCAGAGGCCCTGCTCTTCACAAAAGAGTGTGACACCATGAGACACCATGTCACGACTCCAGCACAGCTAGGAGCAAAAGAAAAGGAAAAAGAAAAGCAGAAAAGAACAAATGTCGGCAAGGACGTGTAGCAATTGGAACCCTGTGCACTGCTGATGTCCAGGCAAATGGTGCAGCTGCTGTAGAAAACTGTATGCAGGCTCACCCCCCACCACGACCCCCCAAAAAAACTAAACAGAATTCCCATGTGAAAGCAGGAACTCAAACAGATAGGTGTACAACCGTCTTCAAACCAGGAGTATCCACAGCACCCAAAAGGGGGGAGCAAGCCAGGTGGCAATGCATGGATGACTGGATCAACAAAACGCATTGCTGTCTCCTGTAGAAGGGAGGGCTTATTCATCTTAGAAGGGAAGAAAATTCTGCCGTGTGCTTCAACAAGGATGAATCCCGAAGCTATGTGCTAAGTGAAATTAGCCAGAGAAGTACTGTGTGATTCCACTTACATGAGGTCACAAGACTAGTTCAAATCAGAGACAGGAAGTAGATGGTTGCCAGGAACTGAGAAAAGAGGGGGCAAGGGAGTTTTTGTTTAATGGGTGAAGAACTTTGGTTTTGCAAGATGAAAAGTTCTGGTAATGGGAGTTAGTGCTGGTTGCACAACACCACTGAAAGTAATTGATATTAATGAACTGCACATTTGTAAATGGTTCAGATGGTGCATTCTGTGGTCTGTGCATTTTATCATAGTGGGAGGAAAGAGGAGAGGGGATATAATCAAATCTGGGTTAAATAATTCAAAAATTTCGTGGAAAATGCATATCAACATGCATTATTGTCATGCATGGATTTCAAAGATTTTTGTACCAAAAATGAACTTATCTCTTCTTTCCACTTTCCATGAACTTGTTGAGGCTCCCTTGCGGAGCCAGACTATGGAATCCATGGTGCAAGTGACCACTAAGGATTGTCTTTCTGTAGATACCCCACACTGGTCAGACCAGTGTTGCTGGCTGCAGTGCCTAGTGGCACCTGCTCAAACCCTGCTCTCTCCTGAGAGCAGAGCCAAGCAGAGCATGGTGCCCCCTTCTGAGGAAATGCAGGCAGACAACTAAGCATAGTTAGTCATTTCACAGCCATCTCTCGGAAAACAGCTAGTGGGTTGGGGGCTCATACATGACTCACAGCAACAAATGCTTACCATTCTCCCGCCCATCTCTCTCACACGCATGGCAGCAGGCCCGCTCCTCCCTCTGCTCCCGTGTCAAAGACCACCCTGGTACCATCCCTATCCACACCCCACCCCACACCCATGCCCCCAGCCTGCTGTTAAGCCTCTCTCTATTCCCGTTCTCTCACTGATCTGCATGTCACATTCCCCAACTCTTGGCCGCAGGCAGTGCCAAGCCAAGCCCAGGTGCATTCATCCCCTCTAGAACAGGTCAAGCAAAGAAAACCCAACTCACAAGCAGGGGACGGTGAGTCTGGGAACATGCAGAAGGTCTCCTCCATGGAAGGCACTTGTAGAGAGCGTGCTGTTTTCTTCAAGTAGATCAGAGTTTGGGAGTTGCAGGTTAAATGTTCCTGGATTATGAGCATGCTCACCAATCAGTGCTGTAGACTGGTCTATGTTCTCTCTGAATTCGCAAGTTGACGCTTGCAAGCCCATGTGAGGATACAGGACATGGTGCCCTTGGGAGGTGGTGATGGAGTTGTGAGTGTGGAGCCTTCATGGATAGGATCCATGACCCTTTGAGTTCAAGTCCAGAATGCTGCCTGGTCCCTTCCATCCTTTGAGAACATAGGGTGAAGGTTCCATCCCTCTAAGAACCACAAGGGAAACCTCAACCAACTCTGACTTCTCTGATTTGATCTTGGTCTTCCCAACATGCAACACTGCAAGAAAAGCATGTTCACCACCCTCAAAGACTGACAGTCATCGACCCCTAGGGTTAGAATGGTCGAGGCAGGGCTGTTTCACTTCTATCAGGATAGAAACAAGCCTTCACACACACATGCAAGCACACACACACACACTTGCACCCACACACTGCCAGGGGCTCTGCTGTGAGCACTGAATTGGACAGAGCTCCCTGGAGGCCATCACTCTCGGGATCCTTCATTCTGGCCTTCCAGACTCCAGAGGCTGCTTCCTTCCTTGGGCCCACCAGTGCCCAGGGCACCATTGCAGTGAGGCAGACTCTTGGAAAACTGAACGTCATTATCAAACTGCAGAAATGCCCTGTCCCATCCAGAAATTCATATCTTCTGAACACAAAAAATCTCTGAGAATCCCAGCACAACTAGGGAGAGTTTCATGCTGCCTTCAATGTGCTGAGATCACTGCTGCTTGTAAGCTTTGGGGTCTCTGTGTGCAACGTCCTAACTTCCAAAGGTGTGCCCACGAGAACTTTGTGAGTTGGGAAACGTAGATCCCAGGAGCCAGGCTGCTTCCTTTGCTATAAGGGCATCTATTTGCTCTCCAGACACAAAGTGACCCCTTGCAGGGTCACCGCCTATTAGGTCACTGCTGGTTCCCTTCATTGCAACATCTTTCAGTGTAAGGTCAAGCCCCAAGTTTCTGCAACTCTGAGTTTTCCATCTGATGTGGCTGTTAGAAATGCATTCTTAACGAGCATCGCTCATTTCAAACCACAGCAGAGGAATGTTTTCCAGGGAGGAGAACAAGCCTGGCTCTGAACTTCCTCCCCCTCTTTCATCTTAATGACCAGCTAATTCACCACCAGCTGAGCCTTAGTAGCAGAACAGAAGTGGTGGAAACTTCTGAGAAAGAGCTGCATTTGCAGGGCTGTCTCTGTTAGCGCTGTCATTCTCCCTGCAGTGGTCCTGGGAGCCACAGGCTTGGAGTTGTACATCCGGTCAAGTTCAGTCTCACTGCTCCCCCGCAAGCATCCTTGCTCATCCTAGCTCTGGAGGTCTAAATTCCATTAGGGAAAGAGAAGTGGTTTTCAACCTGTGGGGGAAATAAGCAGTCCCCCGCCATGGCTGATGGCTGAGCAGCAGCCCAAGTGTTCCTGCAGAGTCTCCACATTTCCTGCTTTGACTCTGCTTTTCTCAAAAGTCACGTTTCCTCCACCCAAGGGCTCCCATGCCATTTCTCAAGCAAATGGGATGATTGATCAGGTGACAGCAGTTCTCAACGTTTGTTTGCCCTTTTGCACGACCCCTGGAAGTGATTTTTCCAAACGTTCCTTGGGTATGTAGGAGAGATGATAAATGCTAAACACTGTCTACAGTTCTCCATGGCCTGGGTGGAATCACACCCAATCCCTTGCCCTGGGAAGGCATGAGTGGTCCACTGTGTCAAGATGCCGTGATGCTAAGAGGCACCTTGGATGACTCCACGATGGAGGATGCACCCACGTACCTTGTAAAAGCTGAAGGTAATCCACATCATGCATTTTCCAGTCCAGGCAATGAACACATCCAAGGCAACCACCATCGGCATCCCATTGCATTAGGTCCTTGCCAATTGCTCATTTGCCTTCACGATAATTCCGTGATATAGGAGGATTCTCCAAAGAATTCACAGAAAGTAGAGTTAAAAGATAAATTGATTTCGGTGCACAAAAAAATGAAATCTAAGTATAATTTTTCATAATATGTGTTTTCCGTGATTTGCTGAAGATGATCAGAGAGCTCGCTGCTTTCCAAATCATCTCAGAATTCAGCATGTCAGGAATTGTGATATTCTAGGGTGAGTGCCATCCCATCCAGAGAGGACACCTAATGGGGTGGGCCCGTCGGGGGGCTTCATTGCACCAGGAATGAACAGGTGGTAGTTGAGCTGTGTAAACACCTGTGGAAAAATGAGTGATTGAGCATGGTGCCAAGATCCTGCCACATACACAATACCCTGGTTTGGGCCCGCTAGATGCACACCTGGGGTAGGAGGCAAACACAAAAGATCTGTTCAGTAAAGATGCCCACCAATCACTAACAGCAGCAGCAGCAGAAGGATCAGGTTGGTCCCTGGGGCAATGCAGCAACACCTTTTTGCTAACCACAGTTTGGCAGTGGCCAACCACAGAGACATCAGCAGACCCCCTGCCTGGAGTACCAGGCTCTGGCAGCCACTGTTGTCTCAGATGACCTCAACAGCCCAGAGCACTGCAAGGTGGAGGCACAGGCCCCGGGGAGAGGCCTTGCAGCAGGGCAGCTGTATTCTCTGAGAAGGTTCTTCCAAACGTTGATGAAAAATGAGATAGGAAGATAAGTTTATATGGGAGCAAAAAATTGTGGCGGTCTCCCTACCTGAGGGCGTCTTCAAAAAGTTTATGAAAATTGTGTGTTATGAAAAAACTATGCTTGGATTTCAAAACTCCCACTCATTTCATACACTCACCATTTGACTGCATTTTCCATGAAAGTATTGAAGTGGCCTGTGTTTTTGCATGCCCAAATACTGTTCTGCTTTTTTTGTTTTGTTTTTTGTTTTTTCTTGAACTGAAACCAGACTGTGGGGCAATGGACTATTGGCAACCATGGGACCTCCAGGGCACCAGGTGTCAACTGCTCCATGGGGTCAGTTTCAGGATTCGCCCTTTTGTACAAGCACCGTGATACTTTCCCTGCTATTTGCATTTTATTTTCATTTCCCACAAAACTCATTGCAGCTCAGTTCCCTGGGCTTCATGCAAATGTGGCCGCCATGAACAACTAGCTTCTCCATGACCCCCGCACAGTCAGGTCAGTGGGCTTTGGAGGCCATGGGAGTTCTTCAGGCATTGCTTTCAATGACACCTTCCAGATGGCTCTCCCAAGTGTAGCTTTGGTTTTCACCCAATTACAAAGCTAACATCTTCATTCACACAACACAGAAAAGAAGGAAAAAAAGGTGATCACCTGCAATCTTATTTGCTCATGGTAGAATGAATCAATTTTGCAACACTAAGCCAGCATTTCTAGTCTCTGCTAGTGCCCATCGGCCAAAGGAAGCAAGATTTGACTGTGCACCAGTTCTGCTGGCTCGTTCGGGCAGTTGGGAGTACACACCAGGGCTTATCCATGCAGCCTCCATGGGGTGGAGATGGAGCAGTGGCAACAGCCCGCCCGGGCTGCACCTGCTTTCATATAGAGTTGAAGTTTGCGCCTGCAATGGGAGGCATTAGGATCATGTGGCCTTAATTTACCCAATTCCTGGAGCTAGCTTCCTCCATTTGCTGTCCTCTCCCAGCTCTGTGGCAGAATTTTCCTGGCACAGAATGACCCTAGCCTCTCCTAAGCCAAAGGGGTTTTGAAATCTGGGAACCAGGCAGAGCAGCAGGGAGCCCAGCCAGCTCAGGTGAGGCCCAGGGTTCCCTCGGGGTGATCTAGGAACCAGCCTCCCAGAAGCAGCAAGATAAAGCAAGGCTTTGGTATGACTGCAGATGGCGGGGCTTCTGCTTGCTCTGAATGGCGATTTCAGCCAGACTTCCCATAGAGCTGGTGTGCAAATGAACCAAAGACTGAGCGTGGTGGTGAGGATCAGACAGGGAACCCTGAAGGCTGGGGAGCAGGCAGGGGTTTGGAATTGTCCCCCACTGTGTGCTGTGACCATCTCAGAATGGATGGAAGCATCTCTAGGCTCTCTGGGACCAGCCCTTATCTCAGCAGAGCCTTGCTCATCCTAGGATTTACTGACCACGGAACATCAGACCATGGGTGTAGAGGAGGGGATGAAACAGGAGGGTCTAGGAAACGGGAAGTATGGGGCCAGACAGCCCTGAGAGAAGCAGGAACTCCTGGAACGATCTAACTCCTCCTCTTGCCTTGTACCTCCAGGAAGCACCACATCCTATCCATTTACCTTCTCACATGAACTTGAACTCATCTCCTGTGCCAGCCACCATCACTACCACTAGGAGTCAGACCACAGCCTGCTCTCCATCCTCTGACCTCCAGTCTTGCTCTCCAGCCCATTCCTCACATCGAAGCCAAAATACTCCATACACACGTGGATTACAGGGCTGGGAGCACCCTCATCTGAAGCTTTTTGAACACAAGCATGAAGCTTGACACACGAGTCCAAAACTCCACGCTCCTCCTTTGATTTTGGAAATGATACCCATTTTTGTTGTCAAGCTGCTTTCCAAAGACAGCTCGGCAGAAGAAGGGCTAACACCTGTTTGCCACTTGGCCACTTTAGACACCAGGTGCAATGTCTCTGCTGCCTTCTGTTGTTTTGACACAGGAACCCAAGCCAGCAAGTGAGGCCACACACTGGAATGGAGTCTGCTGGAGGCCTTGGGGCTCCACTGCAGGTGCCAAAGCCCATCTGCACAGAAAGGCTCTTAACCACGCTTTGGACAAAGAACCATTTTCGTCATTGTTTATTATGAAGCGCTCGCAAAGATTCTTGTGGCTTACTCAACAGTGCCTAGGAAGAAGCTGACCTCTGTGGATGGCTGGGTGATACTGGTGTCATTGTTTGAGAGGCCAGCTAATAACATGCGCTAGCATCACTCAGGGCCAGCTAATCAGAAGGAAGAGGTGATAACGGCATCTTTATGATATGCAGTTATGCGATAAGAAGTGGACGTAATGAGAACCCTTTTCTTCTGCCAAAGATTAAAGACATAAAATCCTGGCCTAGAGGGAAAAAAGCCTCTTTGTTCTCCTGAAGTAAAGTGACCAGATGTCTTGATTTAGGCGGAACAAGTGGGCCTAATGTTTTAGGACCAGTCTCCCATCTGTGCACTTTTTTTTTTTGTGGGGAGAGGATTGCTTCTTTCTGCATCCTGGATTTGTGGGACACCACTCAAAGGAATCAGTTCTTCCTGGGATTGGCCCTCATCCCACAAGAGCCATGCCACACTCAGACGCAGGCGTGATGGGAAGCAGGGGACCCAAGATTCCCCTGGACAAAGGGGGACCAGGGCTAGCACCTGCCCTGAGAAGAGGGTAGTACCAGGGCAGCTTGTGCCAAGAAAGCACCTAGGGCCCAGACCTCGTCCCTGCCAGGAACACCATGCACACTGCTCCGACTCCATCCTACAAGGATCCACCAAGTGGATCCCGCCAGCCATGCTGTTGGGGGGAGCTTCCTCCACGCCCACGCCTGGGGAGGGCTGGGTGGCACAGCAGGGCAGTGGTGGGAGTCCACTGGACCAGCTTGGAAAGATGTGAATGTGCCACAGGTCAAGCAGAGCTAATCCATCGTGCCCTAAAATCGCTAATGTTGAGTGCCAACCCGACGCCACAAGTAGAAGAGGCCACATCATGAGACTTTCCTACACAGAATTATGAAAAAGACTATTTGCAGTTATCTTCCGGGCTGCACAGACAAGAGAAACAGGAAGCAAGGGAATTTGGTATTGAGGTTTCAGTCTCACACTCTAAGATACGGCAAGCTTCGGAAAATTCATGGAAAAAGGAAATAAAAGTAGGAATGTATATAGTTACAGGTGAAAGTTTTAGAATATATTGAAAATGAATATGAGAAAACTGCTGCAGGGCTACCACAATGTTTTTGTATGCAAAAAAAAATTCCACACTTTTATCGTTTTTGTATTTATTTATTTATCTATTTATTTACTTTTGGAACGCAAGAGAAACAGAGGCAGGATCTTCTAACCCCGACACTGCAAAAGCTTGAGCTGAGCTAGGCTGAATCCAGCAGCTGGGCACTCAGTCCGGGTCTCCCATGTGGGCAGCAGGGACCCACATTCTGCACCATCACCACTGTCTCCCAGGGTGTACCACAGCAGGAAGCTGGGACTCCCATCCAGCCCCCAGGGCCTGGGATTCCCGGACTCTTACGTGGTGCCATGGAGGCTGCAGCCCACCTTCCCTCTGATTCATGGTTCCAATTCAGTTTTTAATAAATTTTTAAAGTACTCTAGTATCTTATTATGTACCCGAAATATTACAGATTTTTTTTAATCATAAAGACTTCTGTTTCTATGCATTCCAGGTAAATCTGTATGAACTGGCTGACCACCCAGCCTGGAGAAAAGGAAACTTCTTTGGCCCCTTTGCTCCCCCTGTGGATAAAGGATGCTGAGTGGAAGATTGGCCCAAGTCCCTGAAGGTGACACTCCTACCTACTGTGCTTAATCTTGGCTTTCCAAGACCCAGTGTGGAGCAAAGCTAAAGCAGGTCACACTTAATTGCTGAAGGAAATCCTGATTGCTCCAAGCCTGCCGAATTTCCAGGAAACCCAGCCGCCAGTGGGTTCATTCCTCGAGCAATGAATCCACAAGAGAGGTCTAAATCCTTAAACTTCTATGGCACTGGCACTCCGATAGGAACCCAAGTGAAAGGCACTAAGAGGGGGAGCCGAGCCATGCTTCATAGCCCCTGCCTGTGGCTCCATCGCTGGAGCAATGCAGCCAGGCGCTAAGTCTGAGTCAGAACACGGGTTCTGAAAATCACTGTTGCCAGGGATCAGTTTCTTTGAATGACAGTCTGATACCACTTAGACTCAGTTCATCCGTCTTTAAAATTGGTTAATGTAAGGAATTATTCGAATATCCCACCCTGGACCTAGCGCCATTCCTTCTTCCTCACAGCTCACAAAATTCGCACAAGTCCAGCCATCCACCAATCAGATGTAACCCGGCATGTCACCTGAGAATCCCACCCTGAATCTCCCAGCCCCTTCCCAACTCTGCCCACTCACCAATCATCCCCAGGCATTCACCTGCAGGCACCAATCCCCTGGGGCCTTGACCTCAATCCCTCCCAATCCCCGCCCCCCACACCTGGCAGACAAAAAGGCCCCCAGGTGCGGCTCTCTTGTCTTTGCTCTTTCCCTCTCTCCTCCTTCCAGCCTCCCTTCCCCTCTTTCCCCTTCCCCTGTTCCTGCCCTGCTGGAATAAACCTCCTAAGATGCCTCTTGCGTCTGGTGTTTTCAGCTCACGGTGAAGAACCAGGTTGTAGGAATTAGCTGCACGTAAAATATATCATAATTGATGGCTGCCCAGGGCACTGGAGACTAGGGGCGGGTCTGCCCTGCCCCACAGGAGGAGGGGCCACAGGAGCCGGTTACGTCACCTACCTGGCGGGATTCCAGTTGACCAATGGCACACCTGAATGGACATTCCTTGCATAGTTGGGACACGGACAGCCCCTTTGCCCTCCCACATGTCTAGATGGGTATAAAACTCCCAGACACGTGTCTGAGAGGCCCTTTTCGCTTCCCTCTTCCTTCCCCTCTGCGCGAAGGGGGCCCAGGAGCGGATTTTCCAATAAAGCTTCCATCTCAACTCTGAACAACTTGCCGATATCATTTCACCAAGCAGGCGGTCGGTCGGTGGACATTATCTAACAATAATATCGTATGAACTAGAACTAGCACTCTAACCCTTTTTAAATAACTAACAGTTAAAGATGCCATGATCATGTATTCCCACACACTTGGTCTGACGATTAAACGAGAGACTATTTGCAAAGGCATTTTATAGCCAAAAGCTCAGTCTCCTGCCAGTCTTCCTGTTGCATAGAAGGTATGCAGAGCTTTTCTTCAAGACTCAGAGACGTGCACAGGACACACAAATCCAGGATGCTGCCTTGAAACCCGACAGGAAGCATGACAGCCTCTCCCAGGCCTGCCACTTCAGTTTTCCGAGCATCAGAGGAATCTTCCAGAATAAGAGCTCCATGATTTGAGCACACAAAGTAAGAACATATGGCTTCGATTTTACTGCGCATATATACACCACGACTGTGGAAGCTCTTCCTGGAGAAGAATATAAGATTTGGTCAAACCCAAGGTTTAGGAAAAAATACAATAATTCAAAGGAAAAGAAAAGACGAAAATAAGTGCATGCTTTTAGCCACGTGCTCTCCTACCTGCACACCCCCATGAGACACGGACAGCTGTCCTGCATGAATAGATAAGGCATCCGAAGTTGAGAGAGCTTGAAGAATTTGCCATGTCTGAAGGCTGCTGATGGCCCCACCTTCTCCTCTGCCCCACTCAGCTTTGAAGACAGACCGCTCAATCCTAAAATGCCCCTTACTCCTCCTCAGCTTCCTTGCAAGTGAATATCACATTTCCCTGCCACATGTGGCCTACCCCCCATGGGCTCTGTGGCCCTTGAAAAGGACATTGGAGCGTCTTTCTCATCCCTTCTGGGAAGAACCCATACAGCAGTCTCCTGAGAGTGAAGGTCAATGGCCACTGCACTAATGCAGGGACACAGACCTACCGCCAAGTGCATTTATTTATTTAGTCAATATTTACATGTCTTAGACGCTTGGCTATGCCCCAGCCAGGCTCATGCATTGCCATATTTGGGAGCTTTCCACTGGGAACATGGAATCTCTGATAAACAGTGTGGAAATGACCATGAAATTAATTAGGACTTCTGGCTTTACTGGAAGCATCTGGTTAATGCTCTCACCGCACTTCCAAAGGCATGAGCTTGGTGCCTCCCCTGGGGAGAAAGAGAGTACCATGCCTGCCCCAGCCTGCTCAGTCTTGCCAGAAAAATGGGGCCAACACATCTGT
The DNA here is from genome assembly GCF_017591425.1 of Ochotona curzoniae. Taxonomy (NCBI): domain Eukaryota; kingdom Metazoa; phylum Chordata; class Mammalia; order Lagomorpha; family Ochotonidae; genus Ochotona; species Ochotona curzoniae. Next base: position 1,438,397 of record NW_024465746.1, read on the forward strand.
CATGGAAGGGCTGGTGGTCCCTGCCCAAAGGGCCTCACCGAGCTGTCATCCAGACTGATCAACCCTGGCCAGTGTGGAAGGGAGCAAGAGACACAAAAGGGAGTGGCTCCCTGGTCTCTTAGTGCCACTAAGAGCTCATTGATTCACAACCTGCAGGACACACAACCTGTTCCAGAGACACCGGAGCGAGGAAAGTGAATGGGGATCCATGAGGCAAGCATCTTCTGGCATCGCCCTCGACAGCCAAGATGGAACATACTGAACACAGAGCCTCAGGGACACAGCCATGGTTGTCATGCATGTTGGACTTACCGTCTCGAGGCCACCCTATCCTCTCTGTGAGGAGACTCTGGGCTACCAAGGGGTCTCCGTGGATCAGGCCAACGGGACTTGCAAACGGAGAGTTGATGACGGTCTTGCCAGGGGAAGGTTTCTCAGGCTGGCCACTTCACCATTTCAGTTCACAGACGAGAAAATGCTTGCCCATTTATACAGCACTTCCCAAGTCAGGGAAAAAAAAACCCTGTATTTTCTTTAGCTTCATGTAGCCGTTCCCACAGCTCCTGCAGCGGGCAATTCTGTTGTCATTAAGATTATTCAAGATGAGAACTGGCACTGAGAGAGACTAAGAATTTGTCAGCATGTGTCCATGTGGGAACTGAACATGCTGGCCCAAACCCTTGTGTCCACTAGGATGTCTTTTTTGTTGTTGTTGTTCTGTCTTATTTCAAGACCACTAACTTCTTATAATTCGGCAACTGCATCTACTTTGTATTCTTGCACAGCCAATTTCAACCAAAAATACAAAGCATGGAGTGCCTGGAGTCCTGAGCCTGTGGTGAACACATTAACAAAACAGCCGAGTAGATAAGAATTAAATGACATGTGACCGTCAGCCCATTTCTACTAGCTCTCCACATTTTCCTTGTCTCCCTATGCTGTGTGTCCGTGTTCCATTGCTGTTAGCCATAGAGTGGCCTATTATATTCATCCACTATCATTTCAACCTGTTTCTCCATTTTGGGCTCTCAAGTTATCATACCTTTGAGGGGTTTTTTTATTTGTTGATTTTTGTTTTGCTTTTCTTTCCTTTTTTTTTTTTTTTTGTTTTATTTTTCCTAAAACGGAGCTAAGAGATACCCAGCTCAGGAAACCCATAACAGCAAGTCCAGCCCTGTGTAGTTCACCTGTGAAAGCAATGCAGGATGGCCCAAGTGTCAGATGTAGTTTCTGGTTCGCAGATTCAACTTGACTCATTGCAACCATCTGGGCAGTAAACAAGCAGGTGCAAAGTTCTTTTTGGCTCTCTCTCTCTCTCTCTCTCTCTCTCTAATTCTGTCTTCCAAATATAAGTAAGTAAATAGTTTTAACTGAATTACACTTTTAATTTTTAAAGAACGCAAAGCAAAATGCGTAAGAATGTGTGCAGCTCTGGTGAGCTGAGTGGCAGCCCCTCTGGAGGCGGGCTTAAGCAGCCGTTCATTTGGGTACCTTGCCTGGCTTGTCTGTAAATCCTTCCCACCGTCACAGAACACCCTCGTGTTCTTGTGCTTGGCCAGAAAGGACAGAGCCCGTGGCTGTGAGCCGGGGCGGTAAGAAGCAGGCTCCAGCTCCGTTTGACTCCTCCGCACTCAGCGGGGCAGCTGGAGGGTGGAGGACAGGAGGTTCTGCCAGTGACTACTCTTGGTCATTTCTGCAACAAGCAATTACTCAGCCACAGCTTAATCTCTGATAAACACCAAGACCACCCAACAGAAACAGAACACCAAGCATCCTGTTGGTCATCAGTTTGCTCTGTGTGTGTGTGCGAGAGAGAGAGACACTAAGTGTAAGGGGGCCCTAGAAATCCCTTAAAGAATGTCGTTATTGTTGGTTTTGTCGCGGTTTTTCTGTTTGAACCTTCCAAAATATCTACTTGTTTTGAACTTGGGAATTACTTCTTTTCATCAAAGTCATAAGTGTCCAGCAGCATTCACAACCGAGCACTCGGGCAGGTGTAGCATCAGGAAGCTAGCAGGCTCAGTGCTGGCACAGGTGTAGCAGGTGCAGGAGATGGCACGGGCACAGCTGTGCTGCCTGCACCCTCAAGGCTGGGAGACCACAGCCACAAAGGCGGAAATGGCAAGACACTTCCTTCAAAGACCTAAACTGATTTTTATTTGAGAATCAGGCAACAAGTCATGCCATAAAAGAGAATGAATGTTCTGATGATAACACTGAGCAGAAGACAATGGGATTTGGGCAGTGAAGGGCAGAGATCAGACACTGAGAACAAACAGCAGGCTGGTGGCTTCAAAGCTACCCTGTTTGTAAAGATTAAAGCAGAGCAGACTTCCTTATCAGCCAGCCTGCAAGACAGCGTGTGAAGACAGGATTTGACTGCTACCTCCCCCTCCTGATTCCTTGGAAGCTTGGGAAAAACTTCCCAAAGTAAAGCGCGAGGCGCTCTACCTTGGTTTGGCCTGCTGGACTGAGCAGGAGTTCAGACCTTCCAAGGTCTACATATCATATTCACAATGGAGAGGCAAAATACACAACCTAGACCCTCTCATGGGTCTACTCCTCTTAGACCAGCCCAACGTATGGCTGCACTGTGAGAGTGTTAGGAAATCAAAGCTTCAGGCTTTGGAGTTTTGACAGGCCTGGGTCTGAGTCAGAGCTTGGCCATGGGCCAGCTGTGTAATCTTGCTCTGCTCAGCTCATCACTGTCACCCACAGTTTTCACAAGCATGAAACGGGGAGCAACAAGATGATGGGGTAAACATTGGAAATGATAATAACACTTCCTGGAGTCTTTCGAGAACCTTCTTAGAAGCAAATACAGAATAAATGTCTGAATCATCTAAAATCATCACAGACTGAGTGGATCCTATTCCATTCTGCAGTGCAGTGAGGCACCACATTACAAAAGCTCTGCCTACAGTAGGCCATGCATACCCCAGTGGTCCCATGAGAGCTTATCACCTAGAGGCACCATAGCCAACGTTTGCGCAACGAGATGCTCTAATGACAAATCTCTTAGAATGCACCTGTACAGTCACATCTTGCCATCTGTGCCCCCGACGCAGACAGATCCCTGCTCTGGGGTCACTGGCCATTTGGCGGAGAACCAGGACAGAGTAATTCATCTTTATTAGCATTTTGCACTCGGGTGTATGTGCAGGGGCAGTGAAGGTACAAAACTCAAGAACACGTCACTGTGAAGCGGGAGGTGCCCCTGGAGCTCTCAGCCTCTGTAGCTAAGTGCTGAAATGGGAAGTCCTGGACTGTGACCCTTTCCCAACATGATGGGACATGAGGACCTTCTGCTCCATTTTCCCTGCTGAGAGGGTGGCACTGGGCTAATCGCTGAAACATTCCCATCAGTAGAGCATCAAGCATATGAAAAGCATCTCTCTCTCTCTCTCTCTCTCTCTCTCTCTCTCTCACACACACACACACACACACACACACACACACACACGAAGCCCAACAACTATTTCCGTTTCACAGAAAAGGAAGAGAAAGCCACAGAGATCAAGCATCCTCGCAATGGAATGTGCTTTTGAAATGCATTTGCTTTTTTCTTACATTAAATGAGAAAAAGACAGTCACATGATGTGCAAAAAGTCTCGTTGATCATTCACAGAAGCAAATACAAATGCTCAAACTGTCTAAAAGGATGCTCCAACTCTTACAAAATAAATGCTGTTAGTTATTTAAAAAGCGTTAGAGTTCTAGTTCTAGGTCATAGGATATTACGCTACCTTACGCGCAGCTAATTCCCACAACCTGGTTCTTTACCGTGAGCTGAAAACACCAGATGCAACAACATATCTTGGGCAGTTTATTCCAGAGGGGCAGGAAAAGAGGAAGGGGAAAGGGAGGGGGGAAGGGAGGCAAGAAGGAGGAGAGAGGGGAAGAGCAAGGAAGAGGAGGCCAAGAAGAGAACAGCCAAGCCGCACCTGGGGGCCTTTTATTGTCTGCCAGGTGTGGGGGGCGGGGATTGGGAGGGATTGAGGTCAAGGCCCCAGGGGATTGGTGCCTGCAGGTGAATGCCTGGGGATGATTGGTGAGTAGGCAGGGTTGAGGAAGGGGCTGGGACATTAGGGGTGGAATTCTCAGGTGGAATGCCAGGTTACAACTGATTGGTGGATGGCTGGACTTGTGCGAATTTCGTGAACTGTGAGGAAGAAGAAATGGCGCCAGGTCCAGGGTGGGATATTGGAATAAGTCCTTACATTCCTCCTTTTTGTTATATATAAAGGAAGAGGGGCATTGTTCTCTATGGTTTCTAGGAGCTGTTTTCTCTTGGCAGTACTTGCAGCCTGGTGGGAGGAATGGGAGATGGAGGAACACTTCTAGTCCTGCAAAAGAAACTGGTTAATGGTTTGATTAGAAAAAAAATTTTTACATTTCAGTGCATGGGGATGGAGGGAAGGGTTATTAAGAGTCCTTTTGAAAAGCTGGCTTGGGGCCCGGCGCGGTGGCGCAAGTGGTTAAAGGTCCTCGCCTTGCACGCCTGGGATCCCATATGGGCGCCGGTTCTAATCCCGGCAGCCCCGCTTCCCTTCCAGCTCCCTGCCTGTGGCCCGGGAGAGCAGTCGAGGACGGCCCAAAGCTTTGGGACCCTGCACCCGCGTGGGAGACCCGGAAGAGGCTCCTGGCTTCGGATCGGCATAGTATCGGCCTGTTGCGCTCACTTGGGGAGTGAATCATCGGACGGAAGATCTTCCTCTCTGTCTCTCCTCTCTGTATATCCGCCTTTCCAATAAAGAAATAATAAAAATAAATCTTAAAAAAAAAAAAAAAAAAAAAAGCTGGCTTGAGTTCATTTTCTCTTAGCCAGGCCTTCTTGTACTGGATTCCTCATTACTCCTGATTGGTCAATGCAGACAAAGTAGCTTCACCAGAAACCAGAGACCCTGACTGCCTACCCTATCTAACTCCTCACATTTCCAAACAGAGGAGTGAACAGGGATAAAGGGACGACCGCTCTAGCTTCTTCGAGCTGAAAGGGGGCATTGTTGAGTAACTGCAGCAGTAGGGGGTTCTAGAGGTTCCTGGTAGAAGGCAGAAGTCATCAGATGTCTGAAGTACTGCCTGGCACTTGAAGGCTTCTTTTTGTTGAAGTTTAGGTAATAAAACATATTGTAATTATAATCTTTCCCAACCTAGCAGGTTATAAGTTCAGTTAGAAACCCAGATGGAATACTTGGGCTTTCAAGCTTAGATATAAAAGAATTGTCAGGTTTCAAACTTTGTTAGAGGAAACATTGCATTAAATAAAATCGTATTGTCTACTTATCAAACCAATGAATCTAATATATAAATTATATATTGAAACTGAAGCTTACACACATGTGCTTTGGTTCAGAAATTGTTTAGCCTAGAATTTGCCCTGCTAATTCGCTAGGAAAACTATGCCAATATGCTTACATAATGAACACTTCAGTGTAATTTGTAGTAACACAAAGCAGCCATCTACATGTGCAATAAAGCATTCAGACATTATGATTCACTCATATTATAGGATAGTTATACCAAGATGAACAAGAATCAGGTCAGGCCAAATGAGCAAACACTGTGGCTTTCTGTGAATGGCTCAAGACGCAGACTCTCATGGGACCTCATTGGTGCAACAGTCTTTATGCACTAGATGACAATATGTGGATTTAAGTTCTCTGGAAGGAGCCACAAGAAATGGCTGGCAGTAGTTTCCCTTTGGAGGGAAACCAAAGGAGAAGGGTGATAGGAGGAAAGGGGAACTTGGAGCTTTCAAACACAAACTATTAAAGTCACATATACGAGGGAATTTCAAAAGTCTCATAGAAATGTGTGCTATGAAAGAACGACAGGTGGATTTCAAAACGTTGCTAGACAAATAAGCTTGTCTTCTAAGTCCGTTTTTGCTGAACTTTCTGAAATACTCTCATATTTGTATTTGTTAAAATATACTTTTGCTTTCAGGCGCATTTATGTTGGGTGAATACAGGGAGACAATCGATTAGATTTATAGGGAGATCATTGATTAAGGGAGGACATTTGGGAAGCCTTGCCAGAATGGAGCCATGGTTAGTTACAATCCTGTTGGGAAGGTTCAGGGAGCGGTTGATGCGGCCAGAACTCCTTAATCCTCAGGTTTAGATAACAGATCAAAGAGAGTTGCTTCCTCTCCCCAGGCAGGGGAACAGGAACTGCGAGGCTAACAAATCCTTTAACAGTAAGCTCCCTCTTCTTGTTAATGTAAATTCCTCAAACCCTCCTCCCTTGTGTCTGCGTGACCCTTTCTTTTAAAAGTCTGATGCTATTAATAAACTGCGGCTATTGACCATCAGTCAGCAGTCCACCTGTGTGACTATCAGCTTCATGCATCAAATCCGTCACTCCCAGACAACGAACAAGTGGATCTATTTAGTTAGATAATTAATGAATAGATTTTTGATCAATAATTAAACCATCCACAGTCCTGGGACTGCTCCCCAGTAAGACAAGAAGATATGACCATCATTTGGGAAAATTGTAGCACACACATCTGTGAGGTGGAAAGGATGAATCCATTGCTATTTTCTTGTCATTCATTTTACTGTGTTTCTTCCATTAGTTTCTGATGCAGATTATCCAAGATGGCACAACGAACAGTTGAATTTATAACAACCTGGCTTCCACTCACGCCCGGTAAGTTTCCATTGTACCCTGGAACTTTGCTCCTCTAGAGTTCTTCCTCTCCTTCTCTTTGCTGTTATTGTCATAAAATTAGATCTCTACCTTATTTACCAGTGTACTCAGGAGTGCTTAAAATAGTCATCTTTCAAATCAGAAGAGATAAAAAAAAATACATTTATAAGCAAAAATACATTTATATTGTTGTCTGTATTTATCTATGCAGTTATTTTTCCAGGCATTCTGATTTTTTCATCTGATTCAAGGTATTGCCTCCTTTTAGGCCAGCCTTAAGGATGATCTTCCATATTTTAAAGATCTAATCAATCAATAATGATTTCCTCCCATTTTTGTTTAGTTCGGGAGGACTTAATATTTCTCTTTTTAACCTCTTTAAATTTTATTTTATTTGTGACATTCAGTTTAAGCTACCACCTGAAATGCCTGCATCCCACAGGGACACCGGTTGGAGTCTCACTTGTTCTAATTTCAATCCAGTTCCGTGAGTGTGCCAAGGAAAGCAGCAGTAGGTGTCCTTAGCCGATGCACCCCAACAAGAACCAGAAGGAGTTCCTGACTCCTGGCTCTATCCCCAGCCATTGCAGCCAACCAAGGAGTGAGCTGGCAGTTAGACAAACTCTGCTCTCCTTCCCTCTTGATAATTCTACCTTTCAAGTAAAACAAACAAATCTTTCTATTAGATTTGTTCATTTATTTTATTGGAAAGGTGGATTTACAGAGAGAGAGAGAAAGAGACATTTTCTTTCCACTGCTTCACTTTCCAACTTCTCACCACAGCCAGAGCTGAGCTGATCTGAAGTCAGGCACCAGGAGCTTCTTCCAGGTCTCCCCCATGGGTGCAAGGTCTCAAGACTTTAGGCCACCTTCTACTGCTTTCCTGAGCCACAAGTAGGGATGCGAAGTGGAGTAGCCTGGATATGAGCCAGCGTCTCTATATGGGATGCCCATGCTTGCAGGCAGAGGAATAGTCAATTGAGTCATCATATCAGCCCCATAGATCTTTAAAAAAAAAAACATTTTATTTAATCAAAAGAGAGAGCAAGTTCCTGTCCACCAGTTTATTCTCCACATATGCCTGCAGTAGCCTGGAGCCAAGAATGTCATCCCCCTCCCCCACATGCTTGGCAAAGATCCCAGTACTTCAGTCATCACTGCCGCCTCCCGGGGTACCCATTAGTAGGAAACTGGAGTTTTGAGCAGAGACCAGGATTCAAACTCTGACATGGGCTGCAGGAATCCCAAGTGGCTTCTTGACCCTGTGCTAAACACACACCTCTCTCTGTCATTTTTCTCATTATCCTTTGACAATTTTGTTGGATATAGAATTCTTGGCTGACCATGTTTTTCTTTTAGTGCTTCAAGCTATGTCAACACACTACCTTCTGGTCTCCCTGGTTCCCAATAAACATCAGCTCTTAATCTCATTAACTATCTCTTATCCCTTCTCCCCTGCTGTTGTCAAGATTCTCTGTTCTCTGGCTTTCAAGCTTTAAGATCATGGTTATAGCCATGCTTTCTTTGGCTTTGTCTTGCTGGGAGTACATTGAGTTAGCTTCGTGCTTCCATCATAGTTGGGAAGTGTCTGGCCCTTGTTTCTTCAAATATTTCTTCTTCCCCTTTCTCACCTCTCCTTCCGGAGTTGACATGGTGTTCATGGCGGTCCACCTGATGATGTGTGGCAGGCCTCTTCAATTTTGCTTCTCTTTCTTTATTCATATTTCTTGCTGCTGCTGAGAATGAATGCAATCAATTGACCCATCTTCTATGCTTCTCTTTGCTGAAATCTCATGATGAAACTTTCTAGTGAATGTGTTATTTCAAGTGATTGTACTTTCCAACTGCAAAGCTCTTTTTTCACTCCATGTTATAATTTCCAAGTCTTTGCTGGTTCAAACTGAATACCTCATAGCTGAAAATCTTGAGCCCTGCGGGCTTCAGATTTCCGAGGCATTTGTGTTTTTGAATATTTGCACATACATGCAATGAGATAGCTTGGAGGTGAGACTCAAGTCTAAACATGAGACTCATGCATGTGCCACCTTGTACACATAACCTAAAGATAATTTTACCTAGCATTTTTTGACAGTTTTGTGCATGAAACAAGGCTTTTTGGGGATGGAATTTTCCACGTGATTGACATCAGCGTACAAAATGTTTTGGATTTTGGAGCAACTCAGATTTTAAATCTCCTAATTAGGGGTGTGTTTACTGATACAGCCTCATAGTCTCCTTTAGATCTTTGCATATGATTTTCTTTAGTCCTTTCTGCATATTTAAAATATTTCATGTCAGAGGCTGATGTTGTAGTGCAGTGGGTGAAGTTACTGCCTCCGACACCAGCATTCCATGTGCTCTGCATCCCAGCTGTTCCAGTACTGATCCCACTCCCTGCTAATGGCCTGGAAAAAGCAGCAGAAGATGGCTGAAGTGTTGGAGTCCTTGACACCCACATGGGTGACCCAGATAAAGACCTGTTGTTGGCCTTTAAGGTCATCTGGAAGGTAACCAAGCAGATGGAAGACCTCCCCACACTCTGTGCTCTCGCTCTCACTCTCTCTCTCTGTCTCTCTCTCACCCTCTGACAATAAAATAAATACCTTATTATAAAACATTTGCTATAAAATCTTTGTCTAGTAAATCCAACATCTGCGCTTCCTCTGGGAGTTCCCATTAGTTCTTCTTGGATCCCTTCTATGAGCTATATTTCCCATTTTAATATCTCACAATTTTGTTGGAAACCAGACAGCTTAAAGAAGACGGCAGAGGTTCTCAGATCCACCTGATGAGACAGAACACTTGCATGAGCCAAATGAAGCAGATGCATTACTCAGACAGGCAGCAAAGATAAACAGCAGATTAGGATTCCTGGTAAACCAGTCAGCCCAGCGCAGATAATGTCTCATGTACTTGCTTGTGTCAAACCCAGCTAAGGGGTCTGAAGAGCACTCCGCCCTGGGTTCTAGACCCTGGCTGTCCCGCAGTTCGCTGAGATCAAGCACTGCAAAACATCCTTTTCTGGGAGCAACGAAGACACATCTTGGGCCGACACAGGCATTTCTGCCTTACTGTCAGATGTTACCTCCTTGGTACATCCTACAAGCAAGAAGGGGAAAGAGCCACATTAACCAAAGGCTTTTCAGGATCCATTATCCTGCCAATACAACATAGAAACGCTGAAAATAAGACTTGCAGAGTATCTTAGCATTGTGAATTTAGTAGCTTTTCCCATCTGCTTCTGTATTCTTGGTGGTGTACAGCAGTTGAGCGCTATGTTTGGTTAGCTTGGTGCTCAGCTAAAGTTGAAAAGAAATCTTTACCTACCTAGAGCCAACAGCCACCCAGTCTTTCCTCTGTGCACCACACAGCTTGCAACACTGCTGCATTCTTCACTTCCCATTCAGGCAGAACCTCAAGGTCAAGCAAAGGTGAGAGATTTTCCCATGTTTCTTGAGAAGGACACATCCTTGGCCAGGGATAGTCCCTATGCATACACCTGGCCTTTTCCAGATGCCCAGGGCTACACTGAGTTTTCCAAAGCCCCTATGAGCATCTTATTCTTTGTATTTCTCTTTAAGACTTTGGCTTGTCCCAACTGGCTTCCAGTGCTTTGGGCAGCTGAGATGTTCAAAAATTGCCTCTGATTATTTTTTACAAACTCCCCTGAGAGAAGAGTGCTTATACTTGGAAAGCTCTGAGTTAGATCAAATAAACACAACCATGTGAATGAAATCATCCAGAGAAACAGCAGACAGCCAAATAATAATTCTCTGATAACAAGGTTTGGAGGGAGCTCTATTCCCCTTCTGCCCCTGCCACTGGCTGCCAGGCTGCTGGTTTTCACCATGATTGCAGGCCATCCATGTGTGTTCAAGACTGCCATGGAGCCCGGGCAGTGGGAGTGAATATAGCAATCTGGGATGATTTAAAAACATCATAAAGTCCACTATTTTCACAGAGATTAAATGATTTTTCTTGAACAAATGCTGCCCAGACTGGCGAAAGACTTTGATTTCCAGAGTCCTGAAAAGTTGATTCTATTTTTGCGGGTCATCTAATTCCTTTTTGGAAAAATAGATTCTTACCTCCACATTTTCATTCATGTCATGATCCTATTGTGTTTAATTTTATTTCAGAGATAAATTTATGTATTTATTTACTTATTTAAAAGGCAGATGGGTTAAAGAGAGAGAGAGAGAGAAAATTCCAACCACTGGTTCACTCTCCAACAGCTAGGACTAGGCCAGCTAATGCCAGGAGATTACAACTCCATCCAGATCTTCCACACGGTTGGTAAGGGACCATCTTCTGCTGTTTTCTCAGGTACATCAACGGGGAGGCAGGTCATAAGTGGAGCATCTGGGTCTTGAATCAACACTCTGACAGAATACCGGCTTTGTAGGCAATGGCTTGAGTCCACTGGGTTATGGCACTCTGTTTTATTAAATTTTAATTTGCTTAGAGTTAAATTTGATTTTTTTAAAAAATTACTTGAGAAACAAAAAGAAGCCCCGTGCACTCCTCTGCTGGTTTACCGTTAAATGCCCATGGCAGTCGAGCTAAGATCAAAACTGTGAACTCAACTGTGTAAGCGATAGGGACATAGCTACTTCACCCATCCCTACTGCCTCCCATGATCAGCATGGGAAGCAAGCCGAAACAAGGAGCCAGAACTGGGACAACTGACACCTTAGTATTCTGACATGGGGCACATCTTAACTGCTTCGATCAAATGCCTGCCCCTTGATTTAAATGTATTAGACTAGTAGTCACAATAATAGAGAATAAGAGTCTCTAAAATACAATAAGAAGCCAACTAATTTATTAAAAACCAACTCCATTCTAAGTATACACATATGTAGGTACAACGGTAAGTTTTTTATCACCACAACAAAATACCAGAGATGAGCTGCTCATGACTTAGGGTTGTAGAGACTCAAGCAGCCCATCAGTTCCTGCTGGTCAGGTCCCTAGGTGGCA